>NC_140304.1:15776483-16376483 GCF_964211825.1 Aythya ferina
ACAGATGAGAGATGCTCCATAGAAGGCAGTTCTGTAAAGCACTGATTTCCATAAAGATTTTCAAGCATTTCATATTTCATGAATGTTTTCTCCGTAGTACCAGACTAAATTGAGGTCTCTCTTACCAATATAACTTGATATTATTTTGGTGGGTTTTGACCATATTTAACCTTGTAATTTGTTCTCACCAGTAAATATTTGATGAACAGTTGTTCACTTCAAGATATTTTTCCTCTGTGTGATATCAAACTTTTGCTTCTTAATTTGCTGTGGTACCTTCTGCCAGCATTATTTTATGCCATTTTGATTACCTTTAGTTACAGGTCACTTGGTCCATCCTTTCCTCTTTTCAAGCCTTCCAATAAAAGATTACATTTCATTGAATCAACAGAAGAGAACCAAATTTTAAACAGAAAAAAATTCCCAGAGAGATCATCAGGGCACACTCCTTTAAGGGCATAAGTTCAAATGTACTTAAAGTAGCCAAACTAAAGCAATATTTCCATTGTCCCTGGTTATGTTGTGCATTACTACTTGCAATTTCTTAGATGGGGGTTTTGAGAGGATCTCAAAACAGTCAGACACTCAGCTCCAGTCATAGACATTACTCCTTATTTCCTTCATTTTCTTATAACATTACAGACTTCCGGTGAATAAATCAAGGTCTAATTAACACTTCTGCTGGAACTTGGTACACCCCAGTTTATTAGCTACACCAACAGGTAGCTTGACAGATATAAGAGCTGTGCCTGACATAAAGCACATAAAAGGAAACTCAGAAGGGCAAGGTTGAGTTCAAAATGATGTAGTTTAGACTGGAGTACATAATAATAGTGAATGAGAGTCCAAAGAGAGGAAGATGAGGTGAAGGACATGGAACATAGGCCAAGTCCCCATAGTAGCTGGAGAGGAAGTAGACCCATGGATGAAGAGAGGAGAAGAGCAAATTGAGAGCAAAAAATTAATCTGTAATCATTTTATAGGCTTAGATTGATGGCGATAACTGGAACAGAATTAGAAGTGAAAGAGACAAAGAATGAAGATGAAAATTGAGATAGCTGAAGATAATGAGGGGTAGTATGTCACAACAGATGTAGGTGACTAATCAAATAGACAAAAGACAGAATGGGGTGGAAGCAGTGCAGGACTGGAGAAATAACTGTTGGGTGAGAAAAGGTGTGAGAGATCAGGAGTCTTTAGGATGGAAATTCAGGAGTCTTAATTGAGGGAAATGAGACAGAGAGGTTTTAGGAGACAAGATTAAAAGAACCAAGGAGTCCTGGACAGTACGATCTGCTAAATTTACTGTGCCATTCTCGTTCCTTTACTACCCTTTGCCCATCAAAAACCAACCAACCAAACAAAGAACCAACCAAACAAACAGTGAAGACACATTTATGCCATAAATTTAAGCTACTTTTCATCTTCTAATGTCATCAAGCAGACTTAGCTTATCACATCTTTATTATTTCTTTCACATTATTCAATGATCCTTTTCTTTTTTATTTCTCTTTTCCTTTTCCTTTATTTCCATTTACAATTTTTTCTCCTTTCTTTGACCCAAAGCCAAAATTTTTTTACAGTCCATCAGTATTCAGCAATCCAAACTCACATTGGAGCAGCAAAGTGTGATTATCATATAAGTCACGTGGTTGTTGTTGTTCTGTTCCCTTCATGGCTGAGTGTAACTTATAATTAGTAATTGAAGCATCCACTAGGGCTTTGAATCTCAGTGGAAAAGATAGCAGAGAAACATGCTTGTTCTGATTTATTCTCTCTGGAAAAATCTGTTAGCTAAGGCTCATCACACATTCTCTTCATTATTAACCTTTCTAGCATAAGCTAGAAAGCAAAATGTCAGTGGGGGAGAATGCCACAGAGATTCTTAGGAAGGGAGGGAGAAAACACGCACAGCAGAATATTTGACTATTTTCACATCTAAAACAAGAGAGGGAAAGGCTGACGCAGATTTTACTAAAACTCAAGAGAAAAATACTGACATTTACATAAAAGCCTTAAAAGGAAAAAGGAAAAAAAAAAAAAAAAAAAGGTGTGCAACTCAGTAAGGTCAAAGATACTGGGTTATCCTTAGGAGGAAGCAAGACCAGTATTTCCCCATTATGGGGTAAAAAGAATAACAATCAACCTAATTACAAGAAAAATATATAACATATGTATTAGCCCAAGAGTAATTTTAATTACTCATAGATTATGTATTTTGTGGATCATTCCCCGCAGAGTCTCTCTGCACACAGAACGAGATGCCCAAGGAAAAGTGGGTAAGTAGAGGGAGAGTCAGAAGGTTTCCCTTTGTATTGTATTGATGGAGTGAGTTTCACCTTCTGAAAAAGTAAAAAGATACTTCCTATATTGTAGAAATATATGAGAAAAAAAAAAAAAGTGTTTAAATATTTTTTTTTGCATGTTATAAAAACACTAGCGTACAGGACCTTGGGGACAACCAAATATATCATTTTAATTAACACGTAATTATTCTTGACACCTGAAATTCTGTTACACTTCTCTCATGCCAGACCCAATATATGAAGGGTGTCTGTGCATCGCTGGATCAACACACAGCAACCAAGAATTTCTTCCATGTTCAGGATGTAACTTCTTTACCTTATTTGCCTGTCGAGAAAGCACAGCATTTTGTTTTTCAAAACTAAAATCAATAAGACATAAGACTAGATTTTCAGGTAGTGAAAACCAGCATTGATTTCCATGGATGTGAAATTTTATATTTTGTGGCTAGAACAATTGAAAAGTTATGTGTAGGCAAAATCAATCTTTGGTTTAACAGTATATATGCACCACTATTCTCCTCTGTGGTGAGGAATTAAAAAATACTAAACCATTAAAAAAATTATATGTAAATATAACCTTGAGATTATGGAGCAAAACCTACACCAACAGTAAAGCTTAAGGAAGATTTAATTATATGTTTTCAGAGAGGTATAACATTAGCATTGTCCCACCCTATATTGTTCTACTTGTATCATTAGCTTTTATTAGCACACTAGATTCATCACATACTGGTTTATGACATGCTGTAATGTAAATCAATGCAGTACCTCCCAAATGACTAATATAAGCTAGCTAGCTCAACTATAAAAGAATGACTTGACAGATGTGAATCCGACAGAATATAGCAGAAGGCTGTTAAACTTATTTTTCACCGTTTTATATCACAGTATACAGCTGGAAATGACAGTGTTTTTATAGGTTAAATATCAGTGAAAGAGAACTCCTAGGGAACACTGCAAGCTACCCATCACCTGAGCTCCCTGAGAGAGTCATCACCCAAAGATCACATCACTTTAATAGAACTTCTGTCCACAAAATACTAGTTTCCCATGCATGTTGTTGAACAACTAGTGTCCCATGCTATGAAGAACCATGATATTCATATAGTTTATTGCCCAACAGAAAAAGAATTAAAGCAATAATCCCATATTCTCTTTTGGAAGCAGCTGATGCTCATTGCCTCCATGCCAGAGGTCACTCCTGCTCTAACTGGGTTGACAGCATGCGAGTCAGCTCCCTGACAAAGTGGAATTGAGCCAATGTCCCTATGTCTTCTACTACCGAGAGGGGCTACAGGCACCCACTGTTCATTATGGCCATTTTGCCAACGGTCTTTGGCCTTCAGAGTTGCCAGCTCATGTTCCTGCCATATTCTTTCTTTGCAATTGATTGGGTCAGCCAGGATGTTTTAGA
Organism: Aythya ferina; assembly: GCF_964211825.1. NCBI lineage: Eukaryota > Metazoa > Chordata > Aves > Anseriformes > Anatidae > Aythya > Aythya ferina. The sequence goes on from NC_140304.1 coordinate 15,780,204, forward strand.
CAGCAGGAAAAAATCAGACTCACTAATCTCTGCAGATTGCCTGCATTTTGAGTCTCACATGTACCTCTCTCAAAAAGAGAAAGAAGAAAGCGAGACAAGAGGCATAAAATGGCAGAGCTACCACAGCTCCAGCACAAGACTTTTTTTATCCAACAAATACTCTGGGCAGGGAAGCCAACAACAACTCCTCAGGAAAAGTAATGATGTGTCAGCTGTGAGGGGACAAAGGTGCAAACTCTTTAAAATGGTTTTGCCACTTAAAATTGTAGGTGGCAGCCTGAGTTTAACTTAATTACATTAATCAGGCTGACAATTTGAAAGGAAATGATGGTTAGCAACTCTGTAACAGAGGGGGATGTTAGCAAGGATAGCAGCAATAAAATCAAATTCCCTCATGTTTAGAGAGATGTAAGTAATTATCAGAGGAGAGCTGAGGTGTTGGCTGACTGTGGGTCATGTGAAAAGTTATTGTGCTGCAAAGCTAAATCTCTCTACTTGGATCATATTTTATGTTTCAACAAAAATGAATATTTTATCAACCAAATTCTCTTGAAGTTATTTTACAGGACTTCCTTGTTCAAATCAGAACCCCTTTACAATAGTATTCTCCTACCAGGTGTTTCTATTCCTATAGCTTTTTCCAAAACTAGCATTCTTTCTGATCTAGGGATTATTTAAATATAACATTCTTAAGAGGTTAAGTAAAAAGCCAAAGGAATAACAGTCTGAATTTCATCTGTGATGAATTCACTAACAATCTAAATGAGATTCTCGATGGTATTTGAAATAAACAGGCAATTCCTTGATAATTCCTTGATAATTAACTATTCCTAGTTAATAGAAATCTTGTTACATACCTCCTGAGTAATATTCAAAATGGAGAAGTGGTTCTTGGGACATATTGTCTTTTGCAGTTACCTATCACTAAGTTCTGTTTAGAAACAACTGTTAAATTAGAAATAAATGGATAAACACATCGATATAACTAATCTAGTTAAAAGACCAGTTTCCTAAATTGGTACAGCCCCCTAATGCTTGGACACTTAAATCATTATGGACCTCATTGAAATGGATTAGCTTTATTTCAGTGCATTGCAGGCTCTTACTTAGGCACAGGTACAGTCCCTCTTCAAAGTTGTTCAAAGTGGTTTCTCAAGGCAGTTCACTAGCTGAACACACTTTTCTAAGATGGACAAGACAGCAAGGCACTCAGACATTCTAAATGCTTGTGAGCCTGCTAGCTAGCACCTGGGAAAACTAATTACAGAATATGAAAGATTTTGAGAAAGTTATCAGGCTGATGAAGAATATGAAACACTAAAATACACATTTTATCACAGCTGCTTTCCTAGTTAGAAAATCTGCCAGGAAGCTGTTTCGGTCTCCCCCCATGCCTAATACAGCCCCTGAAACACTCCACATGTACAGTGAATAAGGAGTCCTCTGAGGCCTTGCATTGTTCTGGTTATGGTGAACAGTGATATAATGGGTCTTATGCTGCCGGTGTTATGCATGACTTCAGTTCCATGGGTTTACTTAAATTATTTAAATAAATTAATTCTTTACAGAAAATGTGTTTTCCCACATCCTAGTCTTTAGATGACTTTTTTAAATAGCTTTACATTCTCACCATTTATGTTTTCTTTAAAATACATTCAATAAGAAAAATAGTGTTTTGTTGTTGTTTGTTTGTTGTTGTTGTTGTTGTTTTTAACAGTTCTAACAATTCTCATTTATTTCATTCAAATACAGGCATATCCAAAACTTTCATCAGTATAGACTTCCAAATTATTGTATTTCATCAGTTAAAACTTCACCTAAAGTTATAGAGAGAAATTAAGGAAATATAGCTATAAATGCCATTATCACTTATGTATAAATATAAATTTCTGAATAACTCAGTGGTGGAAAAAAAAAAAAAAAAAAAAAAAAAAAAAAAAGGCTTAACATGAAAGAAGAAAGCAGACTCTCAATTAGGACCAGGCAGGTAAGGATTAGCCATTCTGTATGGAAGAAGTGTGAAACAGTCTCAGAGTTTTTAGCTGGCATCCAGTGACAGAGGAAGCTGATTCCCAGATGAAAAACAGCTGGATTTTTACCACCAAATATAATGAAAATTCATCAGAAAGTCTCGATTGGAGCTTTTTCCCACTCTACAGTGAAGTCCTGAAATGGGATGGTGTTTTTTGTTTTTCTGTTCAAGAAAATGTTGTAGACTTGGGTTTGTTGTTTTCTTCTGGAAGTGAGAAAAAAAAAAAAAAAAAAAAAAAAAAAGAAAAAAGAAAAGAAAACAAACCTTGAAACAGAAGCCAAACTGACAGCAAAAAAATATAGCCTCTAAAAATATATAATTTATATAGCATCTGCTGCTATCTCTACAGTGAAATGATCAATGTAACCTGGGGAGAGTCTCATGTTAGAGTATTATTAAATAGAGCATGGTAAAAACAGATCACCAGCTACAAGAATATCTGAGTTTGAGAAGAAATTCTATCTTGATTTGGGACAAAAAGCTGAAGTTGAGATATTCCAGGCTTTTTTTTTTTTTTTTTTCTCATTGAAAATCAATTTTAATATTTGGAACTTGAAATTTTGAGAGGTGACCATTTGCCAAACAAATCAAACAGCCCTGAGCATTAGGACAGAAAGTTTATCAAAAGCAGCTCTTACTTAACAATTTCAATTTTAAACAAGTTAGTATTTTCTGATAGAAGACCAATGATTAGCTTTAAATATAAACAAGTTTCCTAAGGACATATGGTAAGCCCAGAGTATCTGTTTCGTATTATAATAAAGCTTCAATGCCCATCTTTTGTATGTGTAGAATCCAAGATGAAAGCCTCTAGCTTCAATGTATTTTCTATTTTTTTTTTTTTTTTTTTGGCAAAACAGAGGACAAAAAAAAACAATCTCTAGAGTTCAGGATGCCCCCTGGATACCTCAGGATCTATTAAAACACAGATTATTAAAACTCATATGTCTACTTCATACATAATCTTTCTGAGAAAGAATTAATTCTCGTGCAAGTTATGTCTAAATTACAGCAAATCAAGTGCATTTTACAACCACTGTTGGCTAAGACTCTGTGTTTTGTTCTAATAAATCAGTTTGAGGGATATAGTGCTCCAAAATATCTTTGTTATTTGCCAATTTGAGGAAAGTAATGCTCTCTTCTAGAAATGGAGGAGACAGTTCTTGAAGGGGTTACCTAGTCCAAGACAGTAAATCATTGGAGTTAGATGCTACTGCAATATATCAAAGTCTTCTTGCATACTAGCTGCCCAAAAAGCACTCAGTTGAGGTCAGGCTCTAACCATATCCTAAAATTACACTGCAGAAGCCACCTGTTTTTTCCCTACATCTGGTGGGTTTGCTATCCAACTGCACAGTAGGAATTCCTGATTTGAAATCTCAGTGTGAGTTTCCCACATGCAGAAAAGTACTTCTTAGTTCTTAGTCTGACACTGTGGTATAACGACTCTCCAGGATCCCTGCAATCACAAGCATTATTATATTTCATTTATATTCTTGATAATGATAAACACATGGAGGATTGTCATATGATACTTAATTCAAAATTCCCATACTAAGAACAAGGAGAGGGTAGGATAAAAGAATGAACTGCACATAACATTGTCTTAATTGCAGGACTCACAACACTCTAGAAGGTACACAGCTTCACAATGACTGAGGATCTCTTAAACTGAATATCAGAAAGTAATGCTGGCAAATATCATTTGCTATTATATGGAAAGGAGCTAAGGAGCTTAAATGCCCAGCTGAGACAATGACAGGGGACACATGAAAGAAAAGTCAGTGAAATACCTTATTTTTTTCAATAAGTGGATCAAGATTAACAAGATTTTGGTAAGAAATCTGAAGTCAAACTTGATGACTTAGAAAGAAGAAAACATCTCATTCTAGAAGCTTTTATAAAAACATTTTTTTAATATATATATAAACCTTATTCAAATTCTTGCAAACTTATAAAAAAAGCAGAAAAAAGTCTATGTAAGTAGGAAAATAATGAACACAAGGAGATAATTAGGATGTTAGGCACCAATCTGTTCCTGGGACTGATTAAAAATACTCTGGAAAGCATTGTTCCATCACTATATCTTCCTAGTTTGCGTGGGCAAGTCTTATTTGGACATTGATTTTGGAAGCATTTTGTAAAACGTGTATGTTTTTTTCCAGTATTTCACTAAGGGGAAAAAAAAAAAAAAAAAAAAAAAAAAAAAAAGCAGAAGAAAAGAGAAGACCATTACAGGATTGCTTTAATGTTTAATTACTGTACTATTTTTTTCAGTATCTATAAATACGCAGCATAAAACATCAAAGGAAATGCAAAGCAACTAGACTTATTCACTATGACTTTATTCAAAGTAAGTGTAATTTTGAAAATATATTTAAATGGTAATAAAAAAGGAATTTGACATGTCAAAGTTTCTTCACGCCTATTTTTTTTTTTTTTTAATCTCTAGATGTTACAAGGAACAGTGCTGGTTATTTTAGAAGCTGGACAGCACTAAGTGTTACAGTTAGCATTATGCAATAAGAGTAATTATGTGCTGGACTTGCATGTTTCACGTTACTTTTCACAGTTTGGGATCCATGAGACAAACCATTATACAAGTCACTAAAATCTAATTTCCTCTGTGCCAAATGTCTTCAATGTGCAGGTCCAAGATTAGTATTAAATGAAAATTATATTGTTCAACTGGAGCTTTAGAGATTTAAAATTACTATTTCAAAACAGAGTGAATATTCTTAGATAAATGGTGGTTTTAATTAAATACGTATGTATTAAGTTATTTCCTTAATTACAGTATCTTCATTGCCTCATATTGTTTTGAATACAGTTTCTTACATTATTATGTTATAGGACCAAATTGGTAATTGTCATTTTTCCTTTCTTTGTGTTTGTCTAAGCTTGCAGTCTCACTTCATTTGTCTTTTTCAACAGCAAAACAGTAATGAAAGCCTTACGAAGGAACCTCAGGTCTAACCAGGGCTTCCTGCCCACATTCCAAGCTAGCAGGGAACCCAGAAACCAAGAGAGTTTGTGCCACATCCCCAGAGTCCAAAGACACTCTTGATGTAGAAGCAGAAAAATAAATCTTGGGTTCTGGGTCTCCTGTTTTCTGCATTGTGCTGGGAATGGAGAGGGACTAAAAGCCACCGCTGAGCAAAGAAGCCCAAGAAGCTGAGCTCCAGCCGCCAGTTCTTGCCGGGCTGAATTTCATGATTATTTCTAAGCTTTTTTATTCTCTTGTTTTCCCCAAGTTTTTTCTTCCTCAGGAAGCTCACAGAACTTCAGTTTTTCATTCCCAAATGAAAGAATCAAATCACTGATGTTACAAGGAATAGAAAATCTAATCTGTGATCCACTCTACCTCAGACAAAGCCAAAGTTAACAAAACAGAGATTCATCTGCATGAAATATAAAATATTTTAAAATGTGGGGAAGTTATAGTTTTATTTTGCTGGGCAACTCAAAGGAGGCCCATTGACATTCATTGAATCCGTCATTTATCTTCAATAATGAATAAGCCAATCATTTCAACATTCATTCGTGTCAGTGTCCTCCATATGTCCATATACCTAATGAAACTTCTCACCCCATCTCTCCAGTGAAACTCCTTAGAAGCCCTCACAAGAGTGAACTGGCATTTTTCTGTACTTGAACGGTAAATCCAACTTCTCAGGAGATACTTGCCTTGACTTGTATGTCAAATATTACATGATACATTCAAGGCCCAATGTGCAGACTCCCCTATTTGTGGGCCTTGTGTCCAATCCATATGGCTGCTGAAACTGTGCACCCCTTCATCTGGCAAAAGTCTTGGGATGGCTCCCAGGTGATCCAGGCTCAAATATAAGGGAGACCTCTGGCTTTCTAAGTACCTTCAGCAAGTTGGTCAGAATGACTGAGATTTTGCTACTCCTCCCTAGATAGTCAAAGGGAAAATTACTCTAATTTTAACATCTACTGACCAGTAATTCTGTCATCTTACAGTAGCACAGCAGGCCTAACAGCAGGAGACACTTATCTCTGCTCTGGTTGTTACATATAAAAAAACAGTTAAGGAATCTGCAGTAGCCAAAAGAAGAGCACTCAGCAATGCACTGAGCCTGTGTTAATGCCTGCAGGGTGAAAGTCTCCAGATTAGATGCTGTCCTTCCCTTTATCTGGATAATGACACACTTAATAACACAGAGCTTGCATGAAGGGATGTCTCTCTGCTATAATCCTACTTAACAGATAATAAACTTGATATGAACAATACTGATAGGTGGTGCTCGAAAAAAAAATAAAATCCATCTGACAACTTGTGCAGAATGGCTGCAATCTCTCCAACATCAGTGTAGGCACTCCCACTTGCCAAAGTGGTTCTAGTGGTTATTTCAAGAGCATACAAATTCATTATGTTCAAACAGAAAAACTGAACTTCTTACAAGAGTAGAATCTGATACATAACGTGTTGATGGAACAAGGAAAACATTTTTTTTACTTGTTAACTTACAAATCAGCAAATTAGAGAGAAAAAGTGAGCTATTGTTCTACTTGTTTTGATAATTTTAATCACATATTTATGTGAATTTTACATGAATTTTCTAGAGCACTTTTTCTTTTTTTTCTTCCTCTTTTTTTTTTTTTTTAATTATTTCTCTAGAAAATGAAGTGGTAGCAAATAATAAAGAATCTAAATGTGTTAATGTCTTTCCTTCATCAAACAACCATGAATATATATGACCATAATCTTTTGCTATTTCCAGCTACTTTGATTTATGCTATGGATAAAATGTTTACATAAAGCTAATCTCCACAAGAAGTGACAAAAGAGACTTAAAGACACCTAAATCAAACTAATCTCTAAAGTAAGCCAGACAAAAACTGATGAAAGCACCCAGGATTTTATTATGATTTTTTTTTATCAAGATTTGTGATTCATGACTTGTGAACATGATTCATAAAGATAAGCAGACAAAACATTAGTAAGGGGTGAATTCTTCAAGTCATGATGAAAGTAATTAAGCTGCCCAGCCTAGGAAAAGTGATCCAACATCCTGTTGCTGGTGTTTATCACTTTTGTTTTCATGTCAATGATTCCCAGTCACATACACAAAAAATTAATTTAATCTACAGCAAGCTGTTTTCAGCATGATGGAAATGCAACTGAACAAATTTCTGCTCATACAGCTTCCATAATAAATGCCTTTTGATTGTGGCTGGATTTTTTTTTTCTTTCTCTTTGTTCTGTTTTATGCAGTGAGATTTCTCTGATCCCAGGCAGCCATTGATCCTGATTTCTGGCAAGTCTACTAAAATTGCTCCCAGCTCAAATTGTCCAAAATGGTCCAAAATCTAAAGATTTTGGGGGCGGTTCAGTGCTTACTTCAGACAACAGTTCAGTTCTTCCACATGGCTCAGTGATCCCCCAGACAGTATTGTTAGAGTTATCTAATGATCCTTAATCCTAATGATTAACATACAACTAGAGACTCCCAAGCATTCAAGCATGAAGCATATCAGCTATATTTTGTCCATTGTACCGGGCATTTTCCTGGTGCTTCTTAGTCTTACAATATACTAAAAATTGATATAGCATAATTAAGCACAATTCCAGTCTGAAATTTCAAGCCTTGTCTACCTGTCTCTTCTACAGGTACAGACTGACAAAAAAAAAAAAAAAAAAAAAAAAAAAAAAAAAAAAAAAAAAGGAAAGGGGATTGGGAATGGTCAGCAGTGCAGTGAGATATATACTCAGACAAATCCTATTCTCATGAGGTTCCCCTGCTGTATGCTCACCAACCTATCTTATTCTTGAAAGATATATATGTTTTAAGACACCTCAGTCTGAAAACAAATCCAGCCACCAGTCCAGTATAGTCCAGTAAACGGCATAAGCTTCTCAGGGATTGACATGAAACTGGATACTCTTTCTTGTTTCTCTTGAAGACAGGTGGAATTTTTACCCAATTACAATCATAGAAATCTCTTCCCATTCCACTGCCTCTGCTCCCCCAGACACATAGATAAATGCCTTCATCCCCCACAGGAGAAAGGGTCCAGTAATTTTTATTTTATTTATTTTTATTTTTACCTTCCATTTTTAGCTTCATACATATTCTTGGTAAAGACTCAGCTGACCTTGATGCCTCCCCTGATGGGACATCATCTTCCTTGCCTGTTTCCATCACCCTGTACCTGCAGACCCCATGACGATGCAATTGCAGTACCATGGCCAAAGAAGGGGCATTTGTGGTTCCATTGGAAGTGACGAGTGTCCACCCTCCCTATCTTGGGATTTTCCAACCATTGCTCTGTTGAGCATTGTCTCTCCTTCCTTCAAACATGGGATTCTGCTGTATGGTTCTATAGGATCTCTATGAATAGCTTATGGATCTCCATGTTGTCCTGCTTGAAGGCAAATAGTCTGCTCATTTCATTTTGCTTGTGACACAGCATCTCAAGCAGAGCATCCCTTCCACAGATGAGAGACCACCACTGGCCATATCAGAAGCACACAGTGCTCCTGTCCACAGAAAACTGGGCAGCCCCATCCTCCCTCAGGAGCTCTGCCTTGGTCAAGGTCTCTGATGTGCTGTTATCTCCACCCAGTGTCAGAAATCTGACACTTAGGATCTGGATAGGCTGCACCGATGGGCTGAGGTCAACTGCATGAAGTTGAACAAGGCCAAGTGCCGGGTCCTGCACCTGGGGCGCAATAACCCCAAGGAGAGCTACAGGCTGGGAGAGGAATGGTTGGAGAGCTGCCAGGCAGAGAAGGACCTGGGAGTGATGGTGGATAGTCGGCTGAATATGAGCCAGCAGTGTGCTCAGGTGGCCAAGAAGGCCAACGGCATCCTGGCTTGTATCAGGAACAGCGTGACCAGCAGGGCTAGGGAGGTGATCGTCCCCCTGTACTCAGTTCTGGTGAGGCCGCACCTCGAGTACTGTGTTCAGTTTTGGGCCCCTCGCTACAAGAAGGACATCGAGGTGCTTGAGCGGGTGCAGAGAAGGGCGACGAAGCTGGTGAGGGGCCTGGAGAACAAGTCCTACGAGGAGCGGCTGAGGGAGCTGGGCTTGTTCAGCCTGGAGAAGAGGAGGCTCAGGGGTGACCTTATCGCTCTTTTTAGGTACCTCAAGGGAGGCTGTAGCGAGGTGGGGGTTGGCCTGTTCTCCCACGTGCCTGGTGACAGGACGAGGGGGAATGGGCTTAAGTTGCACCAGGGGAGTTTTAGGTTAGATGTTAGGAAGAACTTCTTCACTGAAAGGGTTGTGAGGCACTGGAACAGGCTGCCCAGGGAAGTGGTGGAGTCACCATCCCTGGAAGTCTTCAAAAGACGTTTAGATATAGAGCTTAGGGATATGGTTTAGTGGGGACTGCTAGTGTTAGGTCAGAGGTTGGACTCAATGACCTTGAGGTCTCTTCCAACCTAGAAAATTCTGTGTGAAATCACACCCACACAAGATCCAGGGCCATTTTGCATTCCTGCAGCTCTTGCCTATGGTTTGTATAGCTTCTCCCATGTGTGTTGGTGCCTACATAACCAACAGGCAGTAATAAGCCACTAGACTGGGTACTCCTAAACAGGGAATGGCCAAGAAAAAACAATTTAGAGTGGCCAGAGCAAAAACTTCCAGGAGCTTTGAGAAGCCAACCCTCACTGGTGTTGGCACATCACCAGGAAGGATCCAAAAAAAGGTCAGTGCTGAAGAAGCAAGCTGGGACATGTTGACTGTGTTACTGTGCTCACTAGTTCATAGAATCATAGAATCATAGAATATCCTGAGTTGGAAGGTACCTATAAGGATCATTGAGTCGAACTCCTGGCACCACACAGTTCTAGACCAACAATTCAGACCATATGACTAAGAGCATAGTCCAAACACTTCTTGAACTCCAACAGGCTTGGTACAGTGACTACTTGACTACTTCCCTGGGGAGCCTGTTCCAGTGTGCGACAACCCTCTCAGTAAAGAACCTCTTCCTGATGTCTAGCCTAAACCTCCCTTGCCTCAGCTTGACACCATTCCTGCAGGTCCTATTGGTGATTAAGGAGAATAGATCTACACCTGCCCCTCCACTCCCCCTTGTGACAAAGCTGTAGACCACGATGAGGTCTCCCCTCAGCCTCCTTTTTTCCAGGCTGAACAGGCCAAGTGACCTCAGCCAGTCCTCATACATCTTCCCCTCTAGGCCTTTCACTGTCTTTTCAGCCCTTCTCTGGACACTCTCCAACAGTTTTATGTCCTTTTCATACTGTGGTGCCCAGAATCAGAGTACTGAATAATACTATAATTCCAGGAAGATGCCCACTGGCTCTTCAGAGAAAAAAAAAAAAAAAAAAAAGTACTATTTGGTGGTTTTGTGTGCAGGTAAAAAATAGAAACTTTGCCCTTACACTGGCCCTTAACTGGGGCCTGTGGCTTGTCAAGATTTATCTGCATTGTTGATATATATATATATATATATATATATACATATATTGAATTACAGAAAACAAAATTATTGCTATAATTATTCGCTGACAGAATCTTCACCAAACAGCTCATAGTCATTAATGTGATAATATCTACCTTTTACTATTTTTCTGCCAAACCCTAAGTAAATCATGAAATGTAGCCTTCTTTTTTCAGTACAATATATACTTTATTTATTTTATGGTTGTTCTGTATATGTGAAATGCACTCTGTTCAAAGACTTGCATTGCTGTTATTAGAAATAATGATCTAAACGTATTCCAGGACATAATCTATAATTCCCTGAATGTTTTATTATCTGCAGCAGGTAGAGCAAAAGGTCTTTAAGATATTTTTGAGTAACTACATTACTGTCTGTACAGACTTTTTTTTTAAGCAGGTCTTGTTATCAAAATTCTTTCATTTATATTTTTATTGTATTTATGTGCTCTGTTTTAGTGCTGCTTTACTTAATTTGGAGATCAGCATGTGGAGGAAGAGACATTTCTTCTGACCCATGCTCAGTGAAACAAAGAAAAATGTTAAAAATACATATGCAATATGTATTAATATTTCAGTGCACAAAGAACAAAATCTAATTTGCAAATTCTTCAGAAATGAACTGTGTAGAAATATGGATTCAGACCTGATGGCCATACAAAAAAAGCAATTTAGAATTGATCTGACTGTGAGGATGTTTCTGTTCATCTAAATATGTATATTATTGAAGAGAAACTAAGCAACTTAAAAAAAAAAACAAAAAAAAACAAAAAAACAAAAAAACAATATCATTCTAGAAATCTCTCTTCATGAGCTTATAAAAAAGAACCTTAAAGCAGATGGAAAACATGCCAGTTCTACACATGAACGCAGAATAAAAGCACTAATAAAGCAAGATAGCAGAAATGCAGGGTTTATTCAGTGGAAAAAAAAAAAAAATGTTCAATAACAATACATTTGACCACCCTTTTCTTTGGGTAAAGAGTCCTGAGGCATGAATGGGAGACAAAAAGTCCCTTTCCTATTCAATCTACAAAAACGGTGCTGCTTTTTCCTCCCAGATTTTCCACATATCTTAGCTGAATCCTCTCAATATTCCTTGGGTGTGTTCTTCAATAAAACTGAACCTCTGTGAACAACACACACAGTTCCCTCATGGCATACCAATAGCTCTGTAAAATGAAGTATAAACTATTATTAATATCTGCAGGTCTGACACATAAATCCTAATTATCAGGCCTACTTTTACTGAATAGGCTGTTTGTTTTGTTTTGTTTTGTTTTGTTTGTTAGTTTGTTTTTGAACTTATTTACTTCCTACAGCAAGTAATGCAAAAGGATAATAAAAGTCTATAGAGAGAAATAAAATAGAAGAGGAAGAGAAGGAAGAGGGAAAGAAGGCAAGGCAAGTCAAGGCAAGGCAAGGCACGGCAAGGCAAGGAAAGGAAAGGAATAGATGTGAGGGCAGTAATACCCACTTCTCTCCATTCCACATTGCTATTGAACTGTCAAGACACTTCTCCCAGCCTTGCATCTGGAGACCTACTTAACAATGTAAGAAACAGCCACCCTGAGACAGATCAGAAGTCTATTAAATCCAACCTTTTGTGCTTAGTGGTAGCTATTTAGGGAATGAGCATTAGGAAAAGACAGAAAAAAAAAGTGTTCCTTTCCCTATTATTCCCTGCCAGCTTTTGCCAATCTTTAGTTTAGGGACTTCCTGAACAGAAATTTAAATGGCAGCATCATGTTAATCCACCCTCAAAAGACCTTTCTTCCTGAATTCTAACCCACTTACTCCTTGCTTTTGCTACAGCTCTGGGTAATGTTAAGATTTTTTCCTTTTTCATTTCTTTGGTATCCACTGAGAAAGAGTCCCTTTCCTTCTTCAATTGCTGCTGGCTCTGGATTCATGTTTAAGATTTTATCAGTTCCAGCACTAAAGGAACTTAGTGAATGAAAATGTGCTTTTTGTTCACATTTTGCACCTTTACATTAGAGAGGAAAAAAAATGTGCTTGTCTAGGTGACAGAAACTAAGTGGTTATATCTGCTGTAGCCTGCTTCCTTATCTGCTGTTTTCTATTGTTTCAAGAAGAACCTTTCTAATGGGGGAGGAACAAGATATAAAGTGTAGAATAAGAAAATAACTGATTCAAAAGGACATTTTTCTCTCCCTGGCTTTAAAGCTATGACCCTGTTTGTGAACAATGATATGTGAATGAGATCTAAGGCTGTTCAGTGAGTCACTATTGTGCAGAGAATATCCATAATCTTTTAAGATATCCTGAGAGATAGGAGACACAGGAACACTCTCTGCTTCATAAAGACAATAGAAGACACTGAATCTTCAATTTTCATATGTGAAATCCCTAACACCCATGCTGAAATCACTATTTCTTTCCCTGTCATCTCCCCATTGCTGCAGTTCTTTCACATTTGAACTTTTTCTGCTCTTGCAGGGAGCATCCCCTACCCTGATGTGGTCAGCAGGAACATAAAATAACCTGCATGTAAAGACTGCAGGCTGAAAGCTGGACAGAGTTCAGTGGCTTGTTCATGTCAAGTAGTTTATGCCTAGTACAACAAACAAATGAAATCTGGAAGAAAAAGAAGAGTTGTATTTGGGGAAGGGAGGGGGACTGGGAGTCACTCCAGAGGCCTAACAGATATTCATTCTCTGTTATAGGTACTAAATTTGTTCTAGTGGATCTACAGTCAACTTCAGTACCAGCCAAAAATGTCATATAAAAAATTCAGGTTCTTCAGAACAGCCTATTGACCCTAAACACTGCCTGCAGCATGTGTTGCACCACCAACTGCTGTGTGACTTCAACCATGGTGTGTAGATAAACACGACAAACAGACAAACAAGACATATGTCAACAATGTGACAACAAACAAGACAAGAATGTCTACATTCTTGCAGACGAACAAGAATTTGGCCAAGGGTCTCCAGTTAATCCTGGTCTGTGCAATCAGGGCACCCAGATGCTCTTTGGGGCAGGGAACCAAACCTCTCCAGAGCCAAATCTTCCTCAAAGTGCCATAAATTCATTTTCCCCTCTATTTTTGTTAAGGTGTAGCACTATGTGGACACTGGAAACTTTATGCAGCTGTTAATAATCAGCTGATTATGCTTGGGGTGGGTGAGCATAATGCACTATGTTGGTGCCAACATCTGAAATTACAAATGAAACTTCAGACTTCTGGCACTGACTGCTTACATGCAAACACATTTCTCAAGTTTGATAATATACAAATAATAGAACAAAACAAAACAAAGCAAAACAAATGATGGTTCTAATTGACAGTTCCTATTGTACTTCAAAATGAAAGCATATTTCACTAAAGAGATTTTGCTGTGAGATAACATCTTTCAAAAATAGCTATTGGAAAAGAACTTTCCATTTGAAATAATAATCACATATATACCTGTGACTGAACTGACAATGAAAGGGAAGGCATTGAGATAGTTATAAGCCTAAACCAGATTAATTTGTCTGGATATGATACTGTTTTCCTACACTGCCCTTGCAAGACTGAATTATGCATCAGGTGGTTACATTTCATTTATCAGATTACTTCCCTTGCTCTGCCATCCATGAGCAGCATTAACTACAGCAGTACTAGCACAATGCCACAAGAGCTTCTCATTGTCTAAATTGCAGTAGATTTTCAGCCTGACAGGAAGTACACAATTGATTTTCTTATCATGCCACTCACTGTTCCAAATCTAAAAAGGACTTGGTTCCCCACTTATTTCTTACTGCTTTCCCTGTTTTTCTGTTGCAGTTTTGCTCTATGTCTAGCTTTTTTGTCATGCTGAGCAATAGACAATCATTGTATCACAAGGTTTCGCAATTGCAAATAGCAGGTCAACCATATATTTTAGTTTTTGCTAATCTTATTTTCCAGAGACCTTGAATTCTTACAAAAATGAGAAACTCAGTCTGCCTGCTTATATTTTTTAATAGTTTTCTTCAGTGACAGAGATTCTGTTGTGCCATGCTGTGCTGTGCAGAAAGACACAAGCAGTGGCAATGTGGATTTAAATTAGCAGGTACCCCCATGGCTCATGAACCCGTAGAGGGTACAGGGACACAAGTATATGCTCTTTCCTAATAGCAGTGCAGCAGCTAAATTTGGCTTAAATGCAAATAATAGTTCAGTTCCTTTCTCCTCCTTCCTCTTCCAAAACCCCCCTCAGTCAAACAGAGAGACTTTAACAGAGTCTTTAGCCACAGCAAAGAGTGATGAACAAACACTTTTACTGAAACCATGCATCACTAAGTCCCTCTTCTGCTTTGCTCCGTTGTGTTGCTGGACACACAACCAGCCCAAAGGAGGGTACAGAGAGCCGTTAAAACAAAAGGAAGGATGTGGTAGCCGAGTCCCCAGCACATGGTACAGTCTGGGGTCTATTACACTGGGATGGGAGGTGGCATGTGTAAGGTCAGAAAATATTTAAGTGCCAGTTTCCTACAGGCATCATTCAAAGCACAATGACAATTTCAGTGGGTTTGGACTAGGTCCAAACTGCACAAATGAGGCCCGAGTGTATTGTTGGTAGTTACTGTCTTTCATCATGCTTCTTTGACAAAGTATCTGAACCCAAACCTGCAACTTAGGTACTTTTCTACCTAATGGTGCCTGTTGAACAAAGAGCATTGCTCATTGTTCAACAAACACCAAAAGACATTGCAGATGTGGTAAAGAATTTTCAATTAAATAACATTAAAAAAAAAAAAAAGTAAAGGTTTTAAAAAATAAAAAATAATCAAGTTCAATAAACATATTTAAAGCCCAGATATGTCCTTCTGAATGCATCCTGCTACAGATGGATAGAAAGCGGTGTTCAGTCTACTTCAGCTGAGGGGGATCATTTTAATTTGTTCAACAATAACTTAAAGCTTAAATGAAAACTAAAAGGGTCACTAGAGGCCATTTCTGATAGTCCTAAAATGCTGCCAGAGGAAAGACAAACATCATGGAAGACTTTGAAATAAAGGCCTGATTAAAGCAATCTTTATTCCATTGAAGTAGCTGCTCCTGTTGGCTGTCAGTGACATTTGGCTCAGGCCTGGGCACAGCACAAGCACTGGAGACTCATCTCAAGCATCCCAGATGGCTGCCCACAGATTTACTCATTCCATAATTGCAGTGCAGTGGTCCTTTAATAAACTGTGTGATAACAAAGACTACAATAATCTGCATTGGCCTTCATCATGACAGTTTATTTAGACTCAGTAAAAGCTACTGTTTTGGTAGAGGGGCAGTAGAAATCACTCAGCCTGCCTTGGCTCTTTCAAGGTAAGAAGAGTTATCAAGACAAAGATGCTGGCCTTTCTCTTCTGTCTGAAGAAGGATGGGATGAAGTCATAACCAGGAAAACACACGAGTACTCTGGCAGTATCTGTCTCCTGAAAAATAAAGACTTTCGTGACTCCGTTGGAATTATGATAAGGACAAAATGAATTTGATGGCATCAGCATTGTACATATATATTATATTCCTTAAAAATAAAAGTCTTAATTAAGAAAGCCTTCTGCAAGTGTTTGTAGGAATACTTATGTTTTTTTCACAATAAATGTAAGGAATTGCAAGAACTACCTTTTCCCTCTCTAACATACCCAAATATGTATCTGTAGAAAGAAAGAAAGAGAGAGATAGAGAGAGAGAAGGGGAAAAAAAAGAACATTCAGAATGAAAAAGTTCAATGTAAGTTCAGTTAATAACACATTAAAAGTGAACATCTGCATATTTATCTCATTTACAATAAGAGACGACATTAGGAATATTCTAAAATCCTGTAAAAAATTGAAGGGCTTTGCAGTCATTTGGAGTTTACAAGAAAAGTAACAAAAAGTATCAATGCATAACTTCTGGACCTTTCATGAAATGTTGTACCTGAAATGCAAATTTCTTGCAGAAATATGCAAAATATTTTTTCAATCATATCAAACATGAAAAAAATATATGATTTCAAATTGAAAGTAAGTAAAATTCAGACACACCAACATTTTCATTCTGGTACTATTAAAAGGAACAGGAGACTGAGAAGATTGAATTTTTACTTTTGATATATAATTTGCTCTTTTTTTTGACTATAAATGAAACACCCTTTAAAATATTACAAGACATTTAGTAAGTTATCTAAAATGATTAAAAACATTTAAAAAAAAAAAAAAAGAGAAGCATTTCCAGTGAAGTGCTTATTAGCATCGATTTTCTCATCAAATTTAATATGAAATAGCTAATGAGGGCAACTCAGCCCCACTAACACAGTTCAAGATGCAAACTTAAGTTTCAAAATACTCCCTCCATTTTTAATATGGTGATGATTACAAGAAAAGCAATGCTCCAATATGTTAATTTCATGTCTGTTTTTCTGCTGATGTTACTCTTCATTTGAAGATTACTGTCAACTTCTATTCCACAGGAGATCAAAGTGAAGCATCCAGTTTGTACCAGATGCCATCATACAAAATTACATTTAAGAGATCTCAACATAATTAAAAATCATAAACCATCTCAAAGAGAAAGACTTACTGTACTATTTTTTCACTCTTTAAACATCTAAAGGGAAGGTGCCAGAATGTGACTAGAAACACGGTAAATATACCATCCTTTTCTTTTGAAGTTCTTATTAATTATCTCACCTGGAAACCACTATAAAGAGGAGAGTGCAGGTTGGTTTTTGAATGTTGAGACATCTGGGTTCATTGTCCCTCTGTAAGTGTCCCACTGATGCACAGAAGACCTGGCAGGCTGCAGTAAGTTTTCAGACCTTGGAAAAAGAAATACAGAATATAGAATATGTCCCCAGTACTGAGCTTATGGTGGGAATATACCCTTTCAGGAAAGGCTCACCTGTGTCGTGTAATCAGCTGGAGTCATGCAACAGGGCTTACTGCCTCGTTGCACCATCCTGACCCCATAGGGCAGTCCTGTCAAAAGTGTGGCCTTTGTCACCCACTGGAGCACTGTGAATGGGAAAATGCCAAAGGCCAGAGGAGAAGAGATAAAGATGGCCCATATTCAGTTTTCAAAATCCAGGACATAATAGCACGAAGAAAAAACAACAATGCTAGGGGGGAAAATAAATAAATAAATAAAAATCATGACTGAACCTAGTTCAATTTAGCTCATAGAATCCTTGTAGTTTTAAATATCATGTTTTTTTTTTTTTCTACCTGTTTATTGTAGTTTTTGAACAAAAGCATTGATGACTGGTACCAAAGCTCAATGGTCATGCATGGAGTACCTATACCAGTCAGACCACACCAGTATACACCAGATAGCATAGACTGCTCCAGGCCTCAGAGTCAAGCCATCATCCTTCCCTTCCCTCTCCAGAATTACTCAAAAATCATCCCCTTTATCACCCAGGAAAGAAAAAAGAGATGCAGCTAGCCCTGGGACTACAACTGAAAAACAACAGTTTCGCAGTACATAAACTGTCACCCACTTCCAGCATCACCACTTCCTTCCACATAGCTGTCAAGAATTAACTACAAAGGCAAGGCTGTTTCCCACTGAATTTTTTGTATTAAACAGTTCACAAAGGTATTTATGGATTTAGTACCACAAAAGATACTAATTGAAATGCATCCAGCTGATGATGATGCCAAGAATATGACTATAAGCAGTTTCAACTGTTTATAGACTTGAAAAAGATGGAAACATCCGGTCTGGCATGAAAAGGGGCTGCCAAATCCATCCTGTACAGCAAATAACAAAGTTGGTATTCATTAACCCTTCTCTGTTTGCTTCTTTAATAAAATGAGATACATCTTGGTCCAAACTACCAATGAGATTTTTTTTTTGTTAATGATAAACAAATGGAAAATAGAAGGTACTTAGCAAAGTATTCCATTGAGTACCTTGGCAGCTTGTCATTGATAATGGAATTGTTGTCTTATCTTCAGTCATTTCTAATTTAATTTACCCCCAAAACCTACCACTTCTTGCAAATATTTCTCCACAATGTGCCTATTTACCTTCCCAAACCAGGAAGAAATACATTAGATGATTTAAAGGGTAGCCTTTAATGCAATTTAAAGCCTTGCAAATTGATTTTCCTTAATGAACTTTATATCCTGACATCCTGTCGTTTTTCCTCTAGTACATTCAATTAGGCTATAATCAGTTATTAAGGGTTAGATAATGGAAACGTGACATCATCCACACAAGGCAGAAATTTTTGCAAGAGATTAATTAAAATCTAATTTTCATGCAAGATTAGACTATCTGAGCCAAGAGGTGCCTATAATAATTGAAAAAAAAATACATCTAGAAAACATGGTGGGTGAAATGGAGAACACCCAGCTTGGGTAGATAGATTTTCAGATGAAAAGGAATGACAACACTTTCCTCTTGGGCTTGCATGAGACAGAACATTTACATGTTCATTTAAGAAATGAATTTGCTGCATTCACACAGCAGGACAAACATGAATCAAAGCACTTCCATTCATTCCTGTAAAAGAGCTGAAAACATTTATGTGTGGATAAAAACCAATTTAAAAAAAAAAAACAATTCATGCTATACTTTCAGATAGACACACACACATTAATAGTACTAGCAGCCCTACTTAAAGCAGAGATTTTAAATTTTTTTTTAAATATTAACTTCTGATAAAGAGGAGCTTGGGGCTGAAACTATGTGTCTAATCTTAACAGAGAACACAGCTCAGCAATTCTATTTCCCCCTCGTATCAAAGAAGAAAAAAATGTTATTCTGCCAGGAAAATTGATCTATTTATCTGATGTAACATTCACTGTCAGCATTTCTGTACAGCTCTTCCCACTCAATATCACTACGGGCTATCTGTAGAGAATTCACACCTTCTGAGGTCAGTATGTCAGGTCCTCACAGGGTTCATTTTTCCTTCCCTCATTCCTTTTCTCTCTTTCTCTCTCTCTCTCTTTCTTTCTCTCTCTCTCTCTTTCTTTCTTTCTTTCTTTCTTTCTTTCTTTCTTTCTTTTGTTCTTTTCCTTTCTTCCTTTCTTCCTATCCTTCTTTTTTTCCTTCTTTCTTTCCTTCTTCTTTCATTTACTCTAGCTATTCTTGAAACAAACTGAAATATAATGGTAATATTAACAAATAATAACTTTGTAAACATAGTATCCACATTGCTGCAGCAATTTCAGAAACCCTTATATTTCAGGAAAAAAATAATAGCTAACAGAGCATATGTTACTTGTTATCATTAATTTTTACTTCTCAAAACAGCATCTCCTAAGCATGCTAACCTATGAGCAATCTGGGGACCATTACCTCAAAGGGAGGTGTTAGAGGTAAAAAAGGTTCAAAGCCAACAGTCCCTCCTCATCTAGTTAGCCCTCAGCTGACACACTTTGTGATGGTCTTACCAGCACCATCTATTGATTTTCTTGGATTTTGTCTCCGTTTATGTTCAGGAAAACAAGAATCAAGCCTGAGGGTCACAATGTTCCACAATGATCTCTTTGTGGGATCTGGGATTTGAGTTGGTTCTTTTTCAGTCTTTCAACTCTTTGCAGTCTCTTTTTTTTTTTTGTGGGATCAAAAGTAAAACCTGAACTTTTCAGGTTTTCACTTATTAGATAGTTTTGAATTGCTGGATATCTCTTTTTCTCAAAACAATTTACTGAAGTTATAGCTTTCATTTAATTTTTAAAAATATGTGCTCAACATTACATTTTTTTCCTTGAACTTTCTAGACTTTTTTTTTTTTTTTCCACAAACTCTCCAAGCATCCCAGTATCCATCTATAACCATAGTCTTAATTAAGAACAAAATTGTTTTGGATCATTAGTCTAGGTCTGTTTAGAAAAATTGTTACAAAACTGTAACCGAGGTTCTCAATGACTATATTTCTTCCCCAGAGATAAGGCAATTAAAGTCATTTTACATAAAATCAACCTTTTCCCCATTGCCTCAGTGTAGGTGTGCAAAAGTAAGAACAAATCAATACAAGAACCTATTCACAAAGAAAAAGGAACAAATATATCTTTATAATTATAATATGTAACGCATTCCACAGCTGCATGCCTCTTGTGAATAGTTCTGATCTGAATGAAAATACATGCTTTATGCTGAGAATAATTTAAAAGAGGAAATAGGAACACACACAGAACAAGCCAGAGCTTTATATCTGGTTTTAAATATATGAGCCAAGTTAGTCATATTTCCTTTGCAGTCCCATGATATACTGAACAGTACCCTATGTTATAATATATGGTGCATTGGAAATATAAAATAAGAACCTGTTACCTCACCAAGTATCTGCAATCTCTCTTTAGTTCCACACTGTTTATAGGCCTACCAATTTAATTATTACCTAGTTGAGATAGAGAGTATATCAGATATGGAAGATGTCTAGATTTAAAATGAGGTTGATCAAAGAATTAGAGACCAAAGATGAAGATTTCTTTACTGACTTCACAAGCTCGAATGATTCTGAAATGCAACTATGATTCCTCTTCCTATTGCCTGGATGTACAATTATTAATACATGAAAGTCACCTAATGCATTCTGTGGAAAAAATAAATAAATCATACTACTGACAAGACAGAGCTAGGTATTTGACTAAGTCCTGAAGTCCTTTTAGGAAAATGTTCTTTTAGTTACATTCTCAATGAAGCCATATTATTCTGATTTTGCCAATTTGCAATGGTCTCAGAGGCATTGGATAAGTATTTGGAGCTGTAGGGCCCACAGAGTTCAACCTTAAAGGACAATGGGATTGGGGTGGTTTGGGACATGGAGACCACTAGGACAAGTCTGAAAAACTTACTCGGATTTGTTCAATATTTGCTTAGGTGGGCAAATATTGCTCATAACCATTCCCTTAAAACTTAATTCCTCCAATCCATGAAAACACAAAATGAACAAAAGCAGACTTTCCTGTTTTTCAGTTTCCTTGCTTGGGACTTCTGTAATTTGCTTATCCTCTTATTTTTACTGCTCTGAAGCCACACCAGCACTGGTTCATGGAAAACTTCACTGACACAGTGTTTCATGCTTGTCAGCTGGAAAGGACATGCCCAGTGGACAGGGTAGGGCTGTTGGAAGAACAAAAGTGAGTGGAATATGCCCAGACCAAATCACAAGTCATTCCATTTCATATACAGAAAAAGTAGCTATGGAAAACTTATGCAAGGCACTGAATGCTTTCAGAGAAATTTCTATTCTTCATAATTATTTTTTAATTTAGGCTCTGCTGGATGAGAACTGGAGCTCTTCTTGTCTCCTAGTCAGCACAAACTTTGAATTTCTTGATCTGCATCTGAGGCTTACTGAAAAATGAATATGTTGATTACAACTTACCCCCTCCCCTGCTCAGCCCCAGCTGCTCTCTTCATTCAGTTCCAACAGCTAAAGTGCAAAACTATTTTTTTAATATATATAATTTACAAGAGTTCTCATCTCCTTTTTCTGCTCCCTGAATGTTTCTGAAATGAACAAGCACTACACTTTTAGTTAAGAGCCAAGCTGCACCCTAAGGCATGTGCAGGACCATGGGAAGGCAGGACAATGAGGCAGTGCCACCACAATCTAACAACAATAACAAACCCCAGAGCCCCAACATTTATAGATCTTCACTCCCACTTCTCTCTGAGAGTCTTAAAGTTATTAGAATCTGTGAGGGAAAGAAGTTGGGGATGGGGAAGTAGCAGACAACAACTGTTCTGTGTGTTCTCAGCAACCCTAATCCTTTGCAAAGAAATGCTATCTTGGGTGAGACATACTTAAAAGGAGTAGGGCCTCCTCAGTGTATTCCTGATTGCTTTCCATAGGTCTCCCAAAAAGGAACTCAGCTACATACATGATTTGCCTGGCAAACTACTCCCATATTTTTCTTTCCAGTCAACACATTGTGATCTTCTCTCTCTTCATTCACAAGAAGGTAGATCTTATTGTGTTCTTGATTTCTTGGATTGAAATAAAAACAGGAAAAAAAAAATCCAGAATGGAATTTCGTTCTTCCCCTTATTACCTATCCTCTCAATTTATTCTAATAACCCTGAAACTTTATGAGAGCATCTGGATCACAAATAAACATAGAAATAGCAGAACAATTACTTGATGGAAAAATCTATTTCAAATAACATGTTTTTGTTTGTTCGTTGTTTTTTTTTTTTTTTTTTTTTTTTCCCACAGAAAATTTACATTTTGGGTGTTAGTAAGAGCAACTCCCTGCTCACTGATGTTTCATCTTCAGTAAGTTTTGTACATTAGATAGCATCAGCAAAGAGGCTTTTCCAATAGCAAAACTCACCAGCTTGTGATTCACTCAGCAATGGATTAACTAAAGATGGTGCTTCAATGATATTCTTCCAATTGCCATCTCTCCACCCCCAGAACATATCAGAAGTTTACAATCTTCAATAAAAACACTACACCCATATCAAGAAGTCTTACCTGGTCTCCCACTGATCAGCTTTGCATTTATGTAGAAACCTTCTGTTGCTTTTTCAGTGTCATTTCTCCTCTTAAAGGAAGTTACTTCCTACAGCATTGATCTCCGGTAGATTTTTTAGTTGCACAGATTCCCAATTTACCTGGGTGTTGTTTCAAGATTCAGCGGGATGTCTGATTTTTAATCAGCCTAGCAAGTCACTTGGTTCTCTTCCAGCCTAACAGAGATTTACCTTAGGATTTTCAGTTTTGATGAAAATACAAGTGGGAAGGAGCAAAGTTTCCACTCCCTTTGTAATTAATCACAAGTTAAAGTGCTATGTGAATTATACAGAACTCAGAAGAGATCACTTTTTGAATCTTCAGCAAAGCACACAACTTAAGACATACATTGCTTTGTGTATTTGTCTCATAAAAGCATTAGTCACTGAGCTGAAGATTTATCTTTTTTTTTTTTTTTTTTTTAAGTTTGGAAGCAACCTTGATAATAATATATGATTTGCTAACTTGAGCTCTACCTGTAGTGCATAGTTTGTGAATTGTAGATAATTTGGTACTCTATAAATTTATATATCAAGGAAACCTGGTATAGTACAACAGAAAATTCAAATACATTTTTTTTTTTTTTTAAAAAAAGCACTTGGATTTATTTTTTATTTTTTGGCAAAGGAGGGGTAGAAGGAAAAGTCACTCAGTATGTTAATTTGCAGTAAAGGATGTGGGTGAGAGTAGCAATACAGTCAACAGCAATTCGTGCAAATTTATCAAGTACCACTGCAGCTTTTAACATCTTTCCCTGCTATGACTCCAGACCCATCTCATTGTTCACACCACAGTAAGAAACAATTGGTTAAAAAATATCACTATCATAAGCAATCCGTCATAAGGTGTTAGATCTCCCCTACGTGCCATTTTCACAGATCTTTGGATTAATTCTGTTTTACTTCGTGTGAAATACTTTCAAGTTCAGAGAAAAAATCTCTGCTAAAAAAAAAAAAAAAGACATTTAAAGATAAATTCACTTAAATAGATTAAGTGAATCCACTTAATCTATTTCATTATAAGTAAATAGGAACAAAGCTAGAATAATGAAACCTTAGAATATTGTCTGCTACAACAGCTAAGGCTTTCCCTGTGCTGCTGGCAAATTCAGTCGTGCCATGGACTGCACTACCAAAAATAGAATCTGCATGGAAACAGCTACATCAGTGCTTGAAACATCTCTTAAGAAGGAAAGAACAGCTGTGAAGTGGTCAGTAAAGGTTATCTCCAAGTTGTGTAAATCAAAATATAAAATGCCAATAAACATAATTTTTGGTAGCTGAATAAAGTCAAAACAACCCAGTCCTTTTCTTTCACCGTTGCATGCAGCCAGGTAGAAGAGCCTTCGTTCTATTTCTCTTCAGTATCAACAGCAAAACATATCCCTTTAGGGAATTTAAGGTGCACAACTATATTCCAACTATATTGCTCTGTGGTAGGATATATTATTTACCCTCTGGCTTATTCAAAAATGCCAATCAGAATAAATGTAGAGGCTCCTATCAGCCAATTTGTTTTCACATATATTCAAGAGCCATTTTACAATATCCAGTTGCTGGAAAAAAAAAAAAAAAATCTGATTGTGTGACTGGAGATTTAAATATATGAATTAAAAACTCTTGAGAATATAAAACTTTTTGAAAACTGTTCAGGGAGAGAAAAAGTCCCTACTGTGACTTATGTGTTATGCTTCTATTAACAGTGCAGAACAACTGTCCTTTCATATCACTAACAGCTTTTTTCTTTAATTAGAATTTCTTAAGATGTTTTAAAACACAAAAAATACACAAATGCTGAAAATAACATATGAACAGAATTTCAAATAGTAAGGAATTAAATGGAAAAATGCAGAAATATGGAAATATTTTGTCTTTCTATTGCCTCTAACAAAATGCTACTTTTTCTGTAGATTGGTTAATGTAAGGTTTCCAAAAGAAATTCAGGAGGTAATCTTACTTCAGTATTACTAGGGCAGTTCTACATGGCTTTAAGGTCATTTAATAAGGTTAAATACTAGGGAGCGTTAAACAACTGTTGCCACATCTGGAATTTCTAGGTAGCTCCAGACATGCCTAATGGAAGAACTTGGGCCTCAGTGAATATCAGCAGGTGTATTTTATTTTTTAAGACTTGAGTAACATTAAAAAAATATCAATCGCAATTTTCTGAACAGACTGTTACAGGGTGACAATTATGTCTCATTGGATCTTAGTACAACTTGGATCAGGTTTCAGAGACTGATTGAAGTTATTACTTCTGGGCAAGAAAGGCTATCTTTACAGCATTAAAATCTAAGATTTCAAATCAATTTGTTTTGGACGAGTAAAATAATAAGATATCCTTATTTTAAAGCTTGACCTTATATCTTCTGCAAATTCTATTAGAATCAACTATGATTTTCTAAAAAAAAAAAGTTAAGTTCATGTGTTTTTTTTTTTTTAATTTATAGAAATGTTACAGAATGATAGAAATTTCCAGTTTTGACACTTTCTATTATGTTAAAAAAAAAAAAAAAAAATAGGAAGAATCAGTAAGACCAGCTTTTCTAGCAGAAAGGTTGATATTCAAAAAATCAGCATCAGTAATGGATATGAGAAAATAAGTCACCATCTCCAAAATGTATTTTTACTTCTCACATTGCTGTGGCACCAAAACCAGTTGCAGAATCTTCATGTCTTAGTAATTACAAATTTCCTATTGCTCTCATCTAATACCCTCTCTGCCCTAAAGTTAGCTGAGCTGTCAAGGGAGGATCTTGCATGGATCCTCCCTTGGAGGACCAATTGCATGGTTATACAATTTGTTTCCTGGGCTCAGAGAAGTTTTAATAACCTAAGGAAGTACGTTCCCCTTTTCAAGTGCTCATCATAACGGCATGTTTGGACTATGTTCTTCATATACATTTCCTGACTGCGTCCTATTCTCATAGGCTGATGCTATCAGTGTATCCAAGTGTGAGGTGTGGGTGTGCTTATCTCCTTCTCACCAAAATCTAACAGTGAAAATTTCTTCACCTTGTGAGAAAACAAAAAAACAACACCAAGCAAGCAAACAAACAAACAAACAAAAATATTAGGAAAGTTCCCTTTAGAGATGTGTGGTTATCACAAGTCTCGGATTATTTGCTTTTCATATGTGCCCCATCTACCTATCTATATTTATCTTCTGTGATGAACATTTGAAAACTCCTTGCCTGCAAGACTTACAGAGACAAGAATTTATTTCCAATTCACTTCCATGTGTGGCACAGAGTTATCTGCTGAATTGAACAGCTTTATATATTCTTCTTTTGAAAACCTAAAATCAGTTTGTTGCTCCACGCATTCTTGAAAAGGCATGAACTGTGCAAACTAGGTCCTGGAGTTTCCAGCAAGGCCAAACAAGATTTCAAGCTTATTTTTCAATGCTCAGGCAGAGGATAGGGCATGGGAATAATGCTATTTTAAGGATGTGAGAGAGGCCATCTCCAGCCCTAGGCTGGAAAACCCAAGCCACAGAGAGCTCCACTGATTCTCCAGATATCAGTGGGTTATCTGTCTTTCTTTCCATGTAGATATTACATGGAATCATAATTATTATATAATCCCTCATAATTATTAGGACATGGTGCAGAAGCATGGCTGCAGGCCATGAATGCAGGCTGGCCTCTTCAGTGCTTACCCAAAGTTTCGGGAAGTATTTGCAGCCTGTGGTGAATTCCAGGTTAGCTAATAATAAAGCAAATTTGTTTAGATCTTTAAGAGAACAAATACTGCCAGACTATGTTTTAGACACACCCTGAGCCTCATTTGATGCCGTTTACATGAAGGTTAATGAAGGTTATTTTATGACTAATGCTTCTGGGCCACACCTAGTCAAATGACTACGGCAAGCGGTGGTGGTCACGTTGCAAATGCAGTGACTGTGTTTTGCTCATTTTGTTGTGGGAAGTTCCATGCATGGTTACATTTTATGAGTGTCTTTTTTTTCCAGAAAGAATAAATGAGACATTTCTGGTTTTATTCCCTCCCTAGCATTTGCCAGTAAACAGTGATGCCAGGGCAATGATGTCTCAGATTCAAAACTTCAGCTAGAAGCCACAGCTATTTTCCTTTACCCATGGAGGGGCTGAATCCAAGTCCTGCTGGTACTGGTAGCCCATCTCCCAAGGGCCACAGGTGAGTCATCTCTTTCCTAAGGACTGGTAGGAAAA
Organism: Aythya ferina; assembly: GCF_964211825.1. Classification (NCBI taxonomy): domain Eukaryota; kingdom Metazoa; phylum Chordata; class Aves; order Anseriformes; family Anatidae; genus Aythya; species Aythya ferina. Next base: position 15,807,316 of record NC_140304.1, read on the forward strand.
CAGTTTGGGACTGATTCATTTCAAAGGGAGTTCATAAAAACGCAGGTTGTCTTCCAAGTTTTTCCAATACAACCCATCTGCTTGTATGCCCAGATAAATGAGATATTTTCTGCTATGCATTTCCAGCACAACAGAAAACCCAGACTTCATACCTACCAGAGTAATGCAAATAAACAGAATTCATAAGAGTGTGTTTTAATGTGATAGGATGACCAGAAAGATTAAAAAAGCCAAATATCCCAACAAGATAAATTAGCATTTATCTTCTGGTATAACTCAGAGTATTTTTCCACAGGCAAGTCTATAAAATTTGCTCTAATCCTTTTTCTTTTTTAGGAGATGTTCTTTTCCACCTGCTTCCATTTTAATGTATCCTCAATATCAGTTATTTTTGCTTCAACTCTAAGAGGCAAATAACTAGGATGAACAATACCTCTTCCTTTTACAAGCCAAAATATGATATTGCTAGTAGAAGAAAATATAGAAAATTGCCATGGAAATAAAACCTCAGCAAGCATTTTCATTTGTCAGATTTGCTCAGCAAGAAGGTCCTCAGTAAAGAAAATAAAATCCATAAAACCAGCATCAATTATCACAGACTGTAGGCACTAGGCTGCATTTGTTCTTAATTTTTGCATATCGGAAAATGATGATTACACACACTCTATCAATGGGGGAGCTATGAATTCATAGAAATGGCAAGAATCCACATCCCTTGCTGGGCATTCTGGAAGTCTATGAAAATCTGCAAACTTGTAAACCTGTGAGCTGAAACTAAACTGGATTAATTCAGATCACTGACTCACTAGCAATGGAACATGATGCTTCAGAAAAACATGAGGAAAATCTACAAGAAGGGCCGGAGGGCAGACCCGGGAAACTACAGGCCTGTCAGTTTGACCTCAGTGCCAGGGAAGCTCATGGAGCAGATCCTCCTGAGAGTCATCACGCAGCACTTGCAGGGCAAGCAGGCGATCAGGCCCAGTCAGCATGGGTTTATGAAAGGCAGGTCCTGCTTGACGAACCTGATCTCCTTCTATGACAAAGTGACGCGCTGGGTGGATGAGGGAAAGGCTGTGGATGTGGTCTACCTTGACTTCAGCAAGGCTTTTGACACCGTCTCCCACAGCATTCTCCTCAAGAAACTGGCTGCTCTTGGCTTGGACTGGCGCACGCTTCGTTGGGTTAGAAACTGGCTGGATAGCCGGGCCCAAAGAGTCGTGGTGAATGGAGCCAAGTCCAGTTGGAGGCCAGTCACTAGTGGCGTCCCCCAGGGCTCGGTGCTGGGGCCGGTCCTCTTTAATATCTTCATCGATGATCTGGACGAGGGCATTGAGTGCACCCTCAGTAAGTTTGCAGATGACACCAAGTTATGTGCGTGTGTCGATCTGCTCGAGGGTAGGAAAGCTCTGCAGGAGGATCTGGATAGGCTGCACCGATGGGCTGAGGTCAACTGCATGAAGTTGAACAAGGCCAAGTGCCGGGTCCTGCACCTGGGGCGCAATAACCCCAAGGAGAGCTACAGGCTGGGAGAGGAATGGTTGGAGAGCTGCCAGGCAGAGAAGGACCTGGGAGTGATGGATAGTCGGCTGAATATGAGCCAGCAGTGTGCTCAGGTGGCCAAGAAGGCAAACAGTATCCTGGCTTGTATCAGGAACAGTGTGACCAGCAGGGCTAGGGAGGTGATCATCCCCCTGTACTCAGCTCTTGTGAGGCCGCACCTCGAGTACTGTGTTCAGTTTTGGGCCCCTCGCTACAAGAAGGACATCGAGGTGCTTGAGCGGGTGCAGAGAAGGGCGATGAAGCTGGTGAGGGGTCTGGAGAAGAAGTCCTACGAGGAGCGGCTGAGGGAGCTGGGCTTGTTCAGCCTGGAGAAGAGGAGGCTCAGGGGTGACCTTATCGCTCTCTATAGGTACCTCAAGGAAGGCTGTAGCGAGGTGGGGGTTGGTCTGTTCTCCCACGTGCCTGGTGACAGGACGAGGGGGAATGGGCTAAAGTTGCGCCAGGGGAGTTTTAGGTTAGATGTTAGGAAGAACTTCTTCACTGAAAGGGTTGTGAGGCATTGGAACAGGCTGCCCAGGGAAGTGGTGGAGTCACCATCCCTGGAAGTCTTCAAAAGAGGTTTAGATGTAGAGCTTAGGGATATGGTTTAGTGGGGACTGCTAGCGTTAGGTCAGAGGTTGGACTCGATGATCTTGAGGTCTCTTCCAACCTAGAAATTCTGTGATTCTGTGAAAAAGTAAGATACCTGCATTCATTCTTGGCAAAGATAAGCCCTTCATGACCTTTCATCCCCTAATGGATTTACACTTTGAAATGTGCTCTTATCTTTGTCCTTGTCTTGAGCCTTTTTATGCAAACATTGTTACAGATGCTGCTTTCAGGCTGTGTACATTTGTTCTCCTAAAATGAGTATATCGACCAGGACTAATACGAAAGAAAATGTATGTAAAATGCCTATTTTGAATCCTAGATTTCTCTCACTGGCTGCTTAAAGCCACATTCTTGACCTCACATCCATAGAACAAGGTAAGAATAAGAGCTAAAAATATTAGGTGCTTTAGCTATAACCAACAGTCGAGTAGGCCTTCATCTTTCATGTCCATCCATTACCCCCCTCCTTCCCTCCACTTTCCTTACTGTCATCGTTGCAGTGCTGAGCTCAGCCTCATTCTTAAAATACACACACATCTTCTGAAGTGTCATCACACAAATGCTGGAAGCCAGTCCACTCACTCTAAAACAGATTGAGAATATTTAAAATGGGCAGGTGGGACCATGAAAAGCAATTCAGAATTATTTCAAACATCCATTTGGAGGCGCAAGGTACTTTTGAAATACTAAATCTTATAGGATGCATCATATGTTGAAATATTCCAATGCCAACATTTCCAAAAGAGGTTTACTAATGGACTAGAAATGAGCAGTATGCTCAGTGCTGTCCTCAACTGTGGTAATCCACTACACACTGACCTTCAGATCCAATTAATTTGCAGTTAATGGAATGTTATGTTCAAAGGAATTCTGAGTATTACTTGAAATTCCCAAATGATGCTGTTAGCCAACTATCTTGGAAGGACTGATAAGCAGCACATGCACAGAGGCTACTGGTGGTGCATAATTGAGTATTATTTCTAACATATGCTGCTTGTATTTTGCACACAAATTGTATTTTAAGTGTCTTAAAAGGTTGTTGTATTTTTTTTTCCCATGGTACAAAGGCCTCTGTGACACCGCTTAATGTAAAATGGTCCCAAGAGAGTGCATTCATTTGACCCTCAAATCACCCTGAACATCTTAATTGCTCCAGACCCAACTTCTCCTCTGAGTTTGCAGAGACAGCTGTGAGGTCAGCGATCATTGCTATGCAACAAGTAGGCTTCCTCAACACTTACTTGGTGTTATAGATGCAAGTAGTTACAAAAATAGTTTTTGTTATAGTTACAAAACTTGTATTATAGATGCATTACGTCCTCTAGCTGCATGGTTTTGGCCAGCTTCTCAGCGTAGTCATCTCATTTTGTGGCAAGGATCTCAAGGCAAAGATTAAGTCTGCTTTTTCCTGGCTGTGGCTGTCAGCCTTCTTCTTGGACTCTCTAAGGGGGTATATGATGTTACATGGGATAACTCAGGAAGATATCAGTCTGCATCAAACATTGTAACCTAAGGGTGTAAGTCACAAGAAGAAAATGAGAATTACAGTCATGGTGCAGCTGGGCATCAGGGCTGTCCCCGTGTGCACACCCAGCACACTTGGTCTTTAACTCCCTGGGAGGACTAGGACTTCCTAAGACAGTCTCTGCACTGATGAAGCAACTTGAGATGAGGCAAATTTGAGTCAAAGGACCAAACTGAGTTGATAGACTGACCTCTTAACCAGTTTCATGGGGAAGCACTTGAATAAGTGTCCAAGGAGCTCTCCAGGAGGTGATTTTGGACTGTCCTAGGTATTTCCCCAGACAGCTCCAGTTATGCATAGACCAATCAGTAGGAACAATGTGTATGCTAAGTGACTTGATTAGTACCATGGGTGGAGAATGTGCAGTCCCAGCATTGACCCCAGTCTGCAGAATACTGCAGAATCAACCAAACCATACCTAGATTGGACTCTTGTAATTACTAAAAGCTGTACCTGTAGAGTCAGGAGTGAACAGTTACACAGAACAGCCTTTTTATATAGCTAAAACTGGTGGGAAGTGTTTTGTATAAAGCTTAAAATAATAAATATTCATGGATTTTATGTGTATGTGATTGGTCACAAAGTCCACAGGCCAACCAAATAAGTGGAACTCACTGGAACATGTTAGAGTAGTCTAGTCTGATCCTGTTGGTGATACCGTTGCAACGGCCCTCACAGCCAACTCTGTTACGATCTAGACAATACATGTAGATTGGCCATCCTGTTTGACAGACACAGCTTCCTACATAAGCATTAGCTTATTCAAAGGATAAAGCAATTTATTTTTTTTTTTGCTTGTTTGCCTGTTTTTTGACAAAGATTTGTGAATGTCTGTACAACATTGCAGAGTATCCACAGCAAAAACTGTGGTGCAAGGGCAGTTGCAGAGCTCCTAATACGCTATACTCTCTCATTCAGAAGCCCATAAGAGCAAATCCTCTCTTTAGAAAGGAAGTAGCTATGGGGCTGCACTGCACAGAGTCATCTCCTGTATTCTGGTGCTCACACAGACCTCAGCTAAGCCCATGTTCAGGAGATGTGAAACTTCTATGACATGCTCAGTATTAACCATTCACATTTTTTTTTCCTTTTTTTTTTTTTTTTTTTAATGAAAGGGAAGAGGTGTTTTATCTTCTAGTGTAAGATTTACCCATAGGAAAACTTTTACTGAATATGAAGCACTGCAATTCTGTAGCTGCATATTTTAAACCTAGTTCTGAAGTATTCAAGTCATTATAAATCCACTGACTTCAGCAGAGCTGTGCAAAGTTATGCCAGCTATGAATCTAGCTGTTCTGTATTTAAGTACTTTCCAGGTATTAAAATTCTTTTAAAAGTAAGTTATCCAGGTTATGTTTGCCCACATATAAATCAATTAAGACATGAAAGTTTATATGCATGCATAGGGATAAGAAGGGAACAAGGAACATGGGGGGAAGAGGAAGGGATATTTCCCTTTTTAATTTTCTAGTTTGTTTTTGTTTTTCTCCAGCATGTCCTGTCTTCAGTCCACTTTGTTCTGTATGCCCAGAGCTACCCATTTTCTAACACTCACACTGTCATTAAAGGTTCATCAGGATTTATAGTATATATACTTAAGGTCATATTAATACTATACTGCTTCAAGAAATGGGAGCTTTGCAACCTGAGGTACTTATATGATGAAAGCCTTTTGGTAGAAATACAATTACGAATAACCTCTGCATAGTCTTCCTAATGAAGTGACTGCTTTTTTGTGTGTGTGTGTTTTGTTTTCTGAAACAGGCTATCAATTAAAGGTATTATCCTTTAAAATATAATATCTACATTCTTATACATCAGTCATGTGTGTCCTCCATACAGGTGCTTAAAAATTAATCTTCTCTGAAATTTTGGTTGCCAAGTGATCACTGAATTGTAGATATTTTTTCTTCTTTGGGCCAAACCTCAAAATAAGAAGCTGTTGTTGTTCTACAGTTAATGTCAGGATGAAGGTTGCACTATCAAAGGCTTAAATGTTTCTCAGTTGGAGAATAAACTGTGCTTTTAAACACATGGAACCCTTACAATTTTTTCGGGCATCATCAAGATTCATTTCTTCAATGTGAAATAGTCTTAATGAGAAATATACCAGGTATGTGCTAAACAAACTAACACTTAACAGCGTTAACTTTGGGTCACATATTGACATGTCCAATTGCCTGTAGTGTCAGAGCTGATCACTCCCTTCACTGTAAAAACAAAGGGGCAGGTTTTAAGCCCCACCTGACATTGAAATGTCATTTTAAATGTGGATTAAAGGATTAATATTTTTTTTTATTTTTTTTTATTTTTAGCAGTGTAACTCATTTGGTAAGTAGCACTTACCAGTGATTCCACAGGCGAGGGAGCAATGTGGCCAGGGTTAGCCAAGAACCGGGATTACTGGTCCAAGAACATGTGGCTGCTCCATATCAGAGCTGTCTCTAGCACAGGCAGCCTGACCCATATGATAGGAAGATCATTTCTGATCTTGGTTTGTACAGTGTGCTTCAGGACTGTGGTCATATCTTCTAAGATTTGAAACCTCAACAATGCAGCAACAGGAGTCAAATATCACTGTCTCAAGAGATTAGAAAGTCCAACAAACCATATAAATCTCAGTTAAGATCTCTAGACATAGCAAAATCTTTGTGTTGGTCATCTTTCAAGAGGAGATATAATGCTAATAATTCCTGCAAATTATCAGGCCTTTTTATAGAGCTATTTACCAGTAAAAAACAGTGGTTTTACTTTATTTTTTTTGTTGTTTTAATATAAAATCAGAAAAAAGAGAGAAATTAAAGGGCTATCTTAGAACTGTTACTATTATTAACCCCAAAACAATTGCAAAGACTAAAATTTCATAACAAATCAGACTCTGAAAATGCACTGAAATGAAGAGAAATCTGATTGTAAGAATTAAGCAGCTGAACATCTGAGTTGAATAGTGGCATCCAGAGTTTCATAAGAAGGCAATATTCCTTCAGCTAAGCAACTCCTTAGTTGCTTAAATTAAGCAACTGCTTAGTTGCTTAATTTGACCCTAAGTCAGGAAAACAGGATCCCAAAACCTAATTTATAACTAAACCCTTATGTTCCGAAGAGTGTTAAGGAGGTCCACTTGGTTGAGATAGAGGCAAAATGGAAGGACTGTGCAGCCTAACAAAACAGGTGTGGTGAAGTCATCACAAAGTAAACAGATCAAAAAATAAGACAGCTTAACTGAAAGTAGATGGAAGAAAAAGTGAGAAGCAAACCATAAAACAGAACCAAGAATCCTGATCAAATACAGCCAATCATAATGGCTTTAAATGGGAATAAATACTCTTTACGTGTCATATAAATCTGCACTGGTTTATAGCAATTTTATTGACAACAAGAGAAAAAGTGAAATTTTCCCTTATTCTTTGCTTTTATTTTACTTATCCATTATAAATTGGCTACTGAGAGCATAAATTTTTCTGATAATAATATTTTTTCATTAAATATTCTCCTGAGATTGTGTTTGGTGAGATATCATACACAAACAGTACACAGAAGACAAGAAAAACAACAATACTATCACTAGGGAAAAGTAACATTGCACTCAAGAAAAGCATTTAATTAGAAGTTAGAGAGTTCTTTGCTGAGTTTGCAACCCTAAAACTGCACCCACAGATTAATGACTGAAAACTCAGAGAGCCTTTAAATATATTGCAAATTGAAATTTCTTTGCTTTCTCTACCTGGCACCTTAAAAATGAGTATAAGAACATAAGGAACATGAAAAAAGATGAATTAGAAATTATGAAAGTATTTTTGTTTTAGAGACATTTAAATCACAAATGAAGACTTCTGCTTTTTCTCAGTTATACTTTTAACCTGATTCTGAATAACTTGAGACAAGCTAAAGGAGGGTTTGATAAAAGAGGAAAAATTCTCTGAGGTTTCAGATTTATCTTTCAGAGAACTTGCTGAACCAAAAAACAAAACAAAACAAAACAAAACAAAAAAAACCCACAAAACCCACAGACGAATAAAATCACAATCCTTAGCTACATGCCCTTTATATTGATTCAGCTCACAGGAATCTGCAGTTAACTCCTCCAATCCTCTGCAGTGTTGGCCCTGCCAAGCTCTTTTGTGACAGCTGGCTCTTAAAGCTTTCATTTCAAGAATTTTGTGAATGTGTGAATAGATCAGTCTTGTTTTTACAAAATGGCCTTGCAAACCCTGATAGCTGCAGAGAAAAGCTTCAAAATGTGACCCAAGTGAATTCTAAAGTGTTCAGAATCTAATAACAAATAAAGCAGCATGGCATCTTTATTAGATTCCATCATTCTTCAATATTTGGGTTCAGCAATATCATCAACATAAAAACAGCACTTACAGAGCATATGTAAAAAGAAGGGAGGTTGTTTAATGAAAACATAAGGAAGTTCAGCTCCCACCTTTTCCTCAACTTCCTTCATATCCTTGATCATGTCCCTTGCACATGATTTTAGTCAGGTACCTGGTCCAATTCTGTCCACATGAGCCCAACACAGGGACAGCAGAGTGTAACTTGAAATCACAGACTACTTTACCCCAGCCCTCAATCCTAACATGTGAACAACATTCCTGATGGTTATGACAGTCTCGAGACTCTTTCACTGGTTAATGAATCATGTATCAGGAACAGTATTCATTGTCCATGCAGATTATCAAATCCAACCTTTGATTTCCTCAGACCTCTTCAAAAAGACATGGTACTTCTGCTAAGCATAACTCGCTGGTAAGAATGGCAAACCTCGCATTTAAAATGCTGTCTCCTTTTCCTTTTCTCCACTATTCATAAATTCATATTTGGGAGCAAATCTCCTGGCCAAGGGCTGGTTTTTATTGCACCCATAACACGTGCAATGGAGCCCAGAGGGTGATGAGCACCTCTAAGTGCTTTTGTAAAGCAGCATATGATTAATACCAAGTAAAGAGCCATTCTGCCCCTCAGAAATAACATTGATTCTGTGTAACAAGTCTTGCCTATTTATTTATTTACTATCACAGAAGCACAGAATTCTTTAGGTTGGAAGAGACCTCAAGATCATCGAGTCCAACCTCTGACCTAACACTAAACCATATCACTAAGCTCTACATCTAAAAGTCTTTTAAAGACCTCCAGGGGTGGTGACTCCACCACTTCCCTGGGCAACCCATCCCAATGCCTCACAACCATCTCAGTAAAGAAGTTCTTCCTAATATCCAACCTAAAACACCCCGGCGCAACTTTAGCCCGTTCCCCCTCATCCTGTCACCAGGTACGTGGGAGAACAGACCAACCCCCACCTCTCTACAGCCTCCTTTAATGTACTTAAAAAGAGCAATAAGGTCGCCCCTGAGCCTCCTCTTCTCCAGGAAGAACAATCCCAGCTCCCTCAGCCACTCCTCATAGGACTTGTTCTCCAGACCCCTCACCAGCTTTGTCACCCTTCTCTGGACTCTTTTGAGCACCTCGATGTCCTTCTTGTAGCAAGGGGCCCAAAACTGAAAACAGTACTTGAGGTGCAGCCTCACCAGAGCCGAGTACAAGTGGACAATCACTTCCCTAGACCTGCTGGCCACACTGCTTCTTATGCAAGCCAGGATGCCGTTGGCCTTCTTGGCCACCTGAGCACACTGCTGGCTCATATTCAGCCGACTATCCACCAATACTCCCAGGTCCTTCTCTGCCTGGCAGTTTTCCAACCACTTACTTCCCAGCCTGTAGCTTTGGGGTTTATTGAGCCCCAGGTGCAGGACCCGGCACTTGGCCTTGCTGAACTTCATACAGTTGGCCTCAGCCCATGGGTCCAGCCTATCCAGATCCTCCTGCAGAGCCTTCCTACCCTCAAGCAGATCAACACACGCACCTAACTTGGTGTCATCTGCGAACTTACTGAGGGTGCACTCGATCCTCTCATCCAGATCATCAATAAAGTTATTAAAGAGGACCAGCCCCAGTACTGAGCCCTGGGGAATGCCACTAGTGACTGGCCTCCATCTGGATTTAACTCCATTCACCATGACTCTTTGGGCCCGGATCACAGAATCACAGAATCACAGAATTTCTAGGTTGGAAGAGACCTCAAGATCATCGAGTCCAACCTCTGACCTAACGCTAACAGTCCCCACTAAACCATATCCCTAAGCTCTACATGCTTACATAACTGGATATCCAGCCAGTTTTTAACCCAACAAAGTGTACGCCAGTCCAAGCCATGAGCAGACAGTTTCTTGAGGAGAATGCTGTGGGAGACGGTGTCAAAAGCCTTGCTGAAGTCAAGGTAGACCACATCCACAGCCTTTCCCTCATCCACCCAGCGCGTCACTTTGTCATAGAAGGAGATCAGGTTCGTCAAACAGGACCAACCTTTCATAAACCCATGCTGGCTGGACCTGATCACCTGGTTGCCCTGTAAGTGCAGTGTAATGACACTCAAGATAATCTGCTCCATGAGTTTCCCTGGCACTGAGGTCAAACTGGCAGGCCTACAGTTTCCCGGGTCTGCCCTCTGGCCCTTCTTGTAGATGGGTGTCACGTTTGCTAGCCCCCAGTCGACTGGAACCTCCCCCGATAGCCAGGACTGTTGATAAATGATGGTAAGCGGCTTGGCCAGCTCCTCTGCCAGTTCTCTCAGTATCCTTGGGTGGATCCCATCTGGCCCCATCAACGTGCGTACATCCAAGTGACATAGCAGGTCACCAACCATTTCCTCACGAATAGTGAGGGCCACATTCTGCTCTCCATCCCCTTCTACCAGTTCAGGGTACTGGGTATCTAGAGAGCAACTGGTTTTGCTTCTAAAGACTGAGGCAAAGAAGGCATTAAGCACCTCCACCTTTTCCACATCTTTTGTAACTAAGTTCCCCCCTGCATCCAGTAAAGGCTGGAGATTCTCAGTCCTCCATTTTGCATTAATGTATTTGTAAAAACATTTTTTGTTGTCTTTGACAGCAGTCACCAGATTGAGCTCCAGATGAGCTTTGGCCTTTCTAATTTTGTCCCTGCACTGCCTCACAACATTCCTATAGTCCTCCCGAGTGGCCCGCCCTCTTTTCCAAAGATTGTAAACCCTCTTTTTCCTCCTAAGTTCAAGCCACAACTCTCTGTTCAGCCATGCCGATCTTCTTCCCCGCCGGCTCATCTTTGGGCACGTAGGGACAGACCGCTCCTGCGCCGTTAAGATTTCCTTCTTGAGGAGCGCCCAGCCTTCCTGGACTCCTCTGCCCTTCAGAACCAGCTCTCAAGGGACTCTACTAACCAGTGTCCTGAACAGTTCAAAGTCGGCCCTCCAGAAGTCCAATACAGTGGTTTTACTGGTCCCCTTCCTGGCTTCTCCAAGAATGGAGAACTTTACCATTTCATGCTCACTCTGCCCAAGACAGTTTCCAACCACCACATCTCCCACCAGTCCTTCTCTGTTTGTGAAGAGAAGGTCTAGCAGAGCACCTCCCCTGGTAGGCTCACTAACCAGCTGCATCAGGAAGCTATCTTCCACACTCTCCAGAAACCTCCTAGACTGCTTTCTCTGGGCTGTGTTGTGCTTCCAGGATATATCTGGGAAGTTGAAGTCCCCTACAAGATCAAGCACTGACGATTTTGCAACTTTTGTCAGCTGCCTGTAGAACTCCTCATCAGTCTCCTCATCCTGGTTCGGCGGTCTATAACAGACCCCCACCAGGATGCTTGCCTTGTTGACCTTCCTGCCAATCCTAATCCATAGGGACTCAACCTTATCATTCCCAGCCTCAAGTTCCACGACATCAAAACTCTCTCTATATAGAGATAGATATCAAGAGCCACACCATCACCCCTTCCATGCTGCCTGTCCCTTCTGAAGAGCCTATAGCCAGACATTGCAGCACTCCAGTCATGAGAGTGGTCCCACCATGTTTCCGTGATGGCAACCAAGTCGTAGCCTGCCTGCCGCACGATGGCTTCCAGCTCCTCCTGTTTGTTACCCATGCTGTGTGCATTAGTGTAGATGCATTTCAGCTGGGCCATTGCCTTCTCTCCCAGCCTTGCCATTGTTCCCCCAGCACAGATCTAACAAGCCTTGTTTCAGCCCCATCCCCCTTCTTACCTAGTTTAAAGCCCTCTCAATGAGCCCTGCCAGCTCCAAGATCCATTTTCCCCTTAGAGATAGGGACCCGTCTGCGGCCATCAGGCTGGATGCCGAGTAAAGCGCACCATGGTAAAAAAAAAAAAAAAAAAATTTCTGTGTTGGCACCAGCCTCTGAGCCACATGTTTATCAGGTGGGCATTCCGTGTCCTCTCTGTACCCCTCCCTGCCACCGTAGGGATGGACGAAAACACCACCTGTACTCCCGCACCATCCACTAACCATCCCAGTCCCCTAAAGTCCCGTTTGATGGTCTTCAGGCTTCTCTCTTCAATGTCATCACTGCCACCCTGGACTATTAAAAGACGATAATAGTCAGAGGGGCAAACCAGGTTGGGAAGCTTTTTGGCAATGTCCCTGACCTGGCCCCCGGGGTGTCTCACCCTGGTACCTGTCCTTCAGGCCATGCAGGGAGTTGCTTCACAAGGCTATCTCCTGCTCACACTCCCTGATATCCCTCAACCTCTCGACCTCCTCCTTGAGTTCTGCCACGAGGCGGACCAGGTCGTCCACCTGTTCTCACCTCACGCACACAGTCTCTTTGCCCCCCGCAGGTGGTAGCAACAGGCTCAGGCACTCCCTGCACCTGGACACCTGAACTGCTGCAGTTTTGAGTGGGCAGTCAGTCTGGGTGTGTAGACTTCCTGGGGAGCGCACTGTGCCTGGTGTACACCATTGCAGCTGAGCTAGCGGTAGACCGCCGTTAGAGGAGGTGTTCGTATGGGTGGGGGGGAACGCTCTGCCCTTCCTGCTCGCCCTGCCTGCATGAACTGCCGCGCTAACTGCCGCACCTCACCTTTCTGATGCGCCACGCCCTATTTGCCCATTCTGTTTGCCACACTCCTGGTTGTTCGCGCTCCCTAAGTGCAGTTTATGAACGGCTGGGGAGGGGCGCTGTTGTCTCCTCCTTTGCTGCTGGCACCGCCTTCACTGCTGGCTCCGCCTTCACTGCTGGCCTTGCCTACGCCTTGTCCTCACCTCGTTCACCTCCCTCATGAGGTCTGCCGGGTCCTGGTGGCTCCCTGGAGTGGGCTCGGTGCCAGGAAAATTAGCCCTGTCTGTCCAATCCCCCATTCCACTGCAGAACGCATCTGCCCTGGAGCCGATCGCCTCTGCAAGTCAGCCGATCGCCTTATCTCTGCACCTAAAGGAGAAGTCTGGAAAATTTCTACAGCAACACATTGGAAGGCACTGTTCCCAGAAGATTTTCTGGTCAGGTTTCTGCACACCAAAGATTTGAGAGGTTCCCTCAGTTCACTCACCAAGAGGAGCAAGCAAAGTTGATTATGCTCCTGCAAACCAACAACTAACAAACTACTAGTTGTAAAATCATAATAATGCTACTTTAAATTCTGGAAGCATCTCTACCTGCAATAATACTTGCTGATCTAAAAGGAGTTCTCAGAGTCATAATTATTGCAATTGTCTGTAGGCGTCTGTCTCAGGAAGCAGGAGTGCCGCAGCCTGTGCATAACAATTTCTTTGTCAACAGCACCATCTACCTCTAATAACTGAACACTGGAGCAGACTATGCTTTATTAGTGCTCCGTTGTACCAGTTGTTTCATTTTCCATACCTACCAATAGTCATGTTACCAGAGGGTCTCTTCCATATGTAATCGAGGTTTGGAAACTTATAACCAAGGTTTTCAGTTTGTTTATCTCATAAACCACTCTAAAATGGCCAGCACAATATATTTATCTGAGTAATTACTGAGAAATTGGCAGCACTGATCGGCACTGCAAAAATCATGGCTTTGTTGCCATATGTGACTGGGTGGAAAGCAAGCACAAGCACTGTGTAGCAAAGACAAATCTTGATTAACTTTTTTTGTTTGTTTCAGAAGACACAAATAGGTGATTTGTTAATTTGTTGGGCTTTTTACAGACAATATCTGTTCCTCAAAAACCTCTTCCAACAACATGTAAGGAGCATTCCCGCTGGCAAAATTACCAGGCTGATCTTTAGCATGGAGGTGCCACAAAACACTGTGCAGAAACTGCAGTGGCACAACCATAGTAATAAAAAAATGCAGAAACATCTCTGGGTGCGGTTCATAGCAAGATTAAGACTACCAGCAGCCTCGGGTTTACGTATTGGGTTTACGTGGCAAGGTTTTCATAGCAGGGGTGGGGAAGGGGGGTGGGGTCTGAAGCAGAGCCCAGCAGCTGTCCCATTGTCAGATCAGACCAGAGCCAGGTCCAGGTGACTCCAAAGGGACCTGCTGCTAGCCAGAGCTGAGCCAGTGAGCGATGCTGGTTGGGCCTCTGGAAGAGCAGAGTTAAGAAAGGGGAAAAACAAAAACTGCTGAGCAACAGCAACTGGGAGACAGGACTGAGAACCAGCCCTGCAGCTCCCAAGGTCAATGCAGAAAGAGGGCAGGAGGTGCTCCAGGCAGGGAACAGAAGTTCCCCTGTGGCCTGTGGAGAGGCCCCTGGTGGAGCAGGCTGTCCCCCTGCAGCCCATGGGTCCCACATGGAGCAGATCCCCACGCTGCAGCCCATGGAGGAGCCCCTGGTGGAGCAGGTGGATGTGGCCTGGAGGAGGCTGCAGCTCACGGAGAGCTCCCACAGGAGCAGGCCCCGGGCCAGGGCTGCGGCCCGTGGAGAGAAGCCCATGCAGGAGCAGGGGGTCTGGGGGGAGCTGCTGTTCGTGGGGGACCTGTGCTGGAGAGGATTTGCTCCTGGGGGATGGACCCTGTGCTATGGACCCATGTGGGAACAGTTCTTGAACAGATGCTGCCTGTGGGCGGACCATGCAGGCTCAGTTCAGGAAAGATGGCATCCTGTGGGAGGCACCCCACGTGAAGCAAGGGCAGAGAGTGACCATGAAGGCGCAGTGGAGACGAAGCATCAGGGACTGACCACAGCCCCATTTCCCATACACCTGCATGACTCGGGGCAAGGGGGTCAACGATGGGGGGAGGTATGTAGAAGAAGGTGGATGGGGAGGATGTGTTTATAGTTTGCGTTTATTTTCTCACTGTTCCAGTCAACTAGTGATAGGCAATAAATTATACTAATCTCCCTATGCCGAGTCTGTTTTGCCCATGACAATCATTGTTGAGTGATCTCCCTGTCCTTATCTCGGCCCTTGAGCCGTTCTATTTTCTCCCCTTTTGCTTTGAAGAGGAGTCAGACAGTGGTTGTAGTAGAGCTCAGCTGCCCAGCTGGGTAAAACCACCATGGGTATTTATTTGCCAGATTGCCTATCTGTGCTGCATCTTGGGATCACTGTATGACCCATGCTGTTAGAAGAAATGCAGATGAGCTGTGCTATCCACTCAGCCACATCAGATGCTTGGCATGGGATCCACGATAAGCAATAATTTAGTGATATAATTAGCTGAAAAGTGGTACAAAATACCCACTGGGAGTACTGAAAACAAATGTTGTAGGCATAGTGCATTCATAGTATCTCCAAACCAGCAATGGTCATATGACATTTAAATATGCATTGTACAAAATCCTTCTGGTATTTTGCACTTTTATATGCTCACAGAGCATTTTGCAGGGTTGAAATAATAAGAGTTCTGTGGTTTTGCCTTATTACCTTCTTTTCTGAATGCTGGAGATACTGGAGAATGCCACAGCTGCTTTGGTTTCCCTTGTCAGTTCAAGGATGATCAGGTGAATCATCATCATAAATAGACACAGAGGTTCCTGGTTCCCTACTGAAAACCACATCCTGAATCAGTGGCAATATGCCACAGCATCAGTGGACTTTGGCCCATGAAAATGGAAAGTTGAGAAAGGTGAAGAACAGTACGAGTGAGTACCTTTAGCAGAGACCTGAACCCTTATATGCAATTCAATGCAGTGTTGGTAAATAAGTAGATAAATTAATAAACAAAAGCTGAATTCATATCAGTCACCTATTTAAAATAGTCTACCACGTGGATTGTAAACATGGCTTGGTAACCTGATACAGTACATGATGTATGTCAGAAAATAAAAACCAATTACTTGCTCTCTGTTTAGATTTTATACATTACGGCCCTTTCCAGCCTGCAGGAAGCACTGATGGAAAACAAACATAATCAAAATCGCTTCATGTTGTCATTCATGTTCACATACATGACAGGAACTCAAGTCCTGTCTAAGCTCTTGAAGTACCATAGAACCAGAAAGAGTAGTTTAAATCTCAAAAGCCAAATTAGTCTAAAATTAACATAGTCAAACTTCCATAAAGTAAAGAAAATACAAGTAAGACAGAAAATAATTGAAAGGTTTGTTAAAAAGCTGCTCCCTGCAATACTGCAGGGTGAATAAGACCTTCCTTTCAGCATAAACATCAGTGCCGTGATACTTGCTCCCACAAACCTAGGTTGCACCAACCCTGCACCATCCCTCAGAGCCCCTGGCGAGTCTTTTATTCCTTCTTTTCTCAAGTCTGGCTATGTATCTGCTCCTGAGTATTTTCTAGAAAACATGGAGAACTAAGTACCTAAATATTATTATTCAAAAAATATATATAATAAATAAATATATACAAATCCTTAAGTGCTTGAAGCCATTTTTGAAAAACAGACTTTGCAATGTAAATTATCACAAGCTTAAGGATTTAAACACAGTGAAATGCAATGTCTGAACCCCTTTAAAATGCAGGACTTTGCTCTGTTACCAGGAAGGCTCAGCACCTCACAGGACTGGACTGCATTTGTCCAAAACAGGACAGTCCTCAAGGTTATCAGTACCCACACATCAAATGTCACACACATATTTTAGATTTTTTTTTTCTAATTAATAGGACTTAATACGTATACTTTTGTTTCCTCAGAAAATGTGGTCCACCCCTTTTCTTTATCTTGATTCTTTCATATTAATAATAAATAATTAAGAAACTTGAAAATATATTTTATCTTTCTGTTCATTCAGTAATCTGAATTACTGAACTATCTGAATCTGAACTACTTAAAATGAGCAAAGAGGGCTTGTCTGTACAAGGGTGCTGAGAAGACCTTAAATTACGTTCTTTTACCTTCAACTCCCAACTTGCATTTTCCTTTATCACCAACACAACCTTCTTTGAAACAATGTTCTTCCTCTCCTGATTTCAATGGCCTTGGACTTCAGGTTAATTGCCTGATTACCAGACCCAAGCATCTCTGCAAGTAATGGGTGCAAACAATGGCCTTGATATTTTTTGATGGGAGAATTTGTTCAGAATATATATGCAGGAGTAGAAACCCTCTGCACTATTGTCTCCTACATGGACAGGCCAGGGGTAAGACCAGCTCCTCCCGGGTGTTTTTTTCGGTAGAGCTGAAGCACGTTACATACTTTTCTTTCTGGTACCCACCCTGCCTTCAACCACAACCAATTCCTTGCAGCTCCCTTGATGTACTCTGAAGAATTAATACATGGGAGGAAGCATCATTTCTCTTTATATAAAAAAGTCCTGTCCCCTTAAAAAAAAAAAATAATACTTTCACAACCTCAAGAACTGTACTGAGAGAAGCCACCTAAATATTACACAGCTGCTAAAATATACTGGAGAAAATTTAATGTGGCAACGTGTTTATCGTAATGACCTGCATATGGCATTCCCAATAAAACATAAGAGGAAAAGAAAGCTAACAAGCATGCAAAGACTGGGGAAGCAACTGTACTGCTTTGGGAGTTACTTGTTTAAATTCCCAGCCACTGAGATAAGCAGTTTGGGGGCTGAGAGAACAGCAATTATGGATTCAGCACCACCACATGCTAAGCAGTAGCAGGCAGAATGTGGGTGAGAAAGGAGATGCCTACTTTCCCCACTGGACTCTATGAAATACAGCTCTTTCCTTCTGTGCAAAAAGGTTTTATTGAAGCTGTCGATCTGCTTTAAAATATTAACAGGTGTTACACAAATCAGCAGCCTCTGTTTCTTAGCAAAATGCCAGAGTCTGGTCTAATAACACAAACTAAAATATACAAAAAATAAAAAAAAAATAAATAAAAAATTAGCTTAACAGTATGAAAACATCCTGCACTTTGGGAACAAAAAAAAAAGGGGGGGGGGGGGGGGGGGGAGGAAAGAAGCCACACGTGCTCTTGTTATTAAGGCACTGGGAGATATATGGCAGCGATTTTAACATAATGGATATAAATACTATGGACATTTTCATTTACAACACCCTGAGCTGGACATGCAGGAGAAATTGCCTTTCACCTCACTCTTGTAAGGTGTTTTACTTCAACAACTGTAACTAGATAGTAAAATTATGATAACTATAGACAGATTCTAACATATCTCCTGAAAAATGGTGAAATCTTTTCACTGAGAGGAGACAGACTGCAGAGATTTTTCAGTTGAGGTTTGCACTGTGAAAAAATGTCACCCAGCTATTCTGCTGTGTTGTTCTTATATTTACATGCTGTTTTCACTGTTAAGTCTGGATATTTTTAGCACTGATAGATAATGACTGATAAAAACAAACTCATGCAGTGCTGAGAGGACTGATGTACAGTAGCTAAAACAGTGCCTGAGAGCTGCTTGGGGTTTGGCCAGCCCCTGTGCACCGGGACGCTGACCAGTCTGTGTACTGCATAAACATTTGGCATCATGGTACCATGGGACTCAGGTGCATAACCTGACAGAAGTAAGCGTATCCTTTCTATAACCACATGATTTTGGTGGTATTATTCCAAGCGGTATTATTCACAAGTCAGCATATTCTTTGATGCCTTGCTGAACTAAAGCCTCAGGACATTGACACAAGTACCTCTGGTCTGTGAATGCAATAAAGCAGGTAGATAGAGGACTCCTCTGCAGCCATTTCTAGCACACAGCACAAATGTTACTGGTTGGAAAACTCCATCCACTCCCTCACAAAGCTCATACATCACACTACCTCAGGGGGAATGGAGGAAATCAGGGAGAAATAAGCAGAAGGAGAATGGAGGAAATCAGGACAAATAAGCAGAGCATACACAAGCCAGAATGGCACTGACCATCATAGCAAGCTCCTTCACCAGCAGCATTCACATGTACCCAGAGATACCAGAATGTTCAGCTACTGGGTTCAGCTTCACTTCTGGAAGCAGCTCCACGAGATGGTACAGCACCATCAGAAATCCAGCATGCATGGACAAGGCAGCACCTTTGTCCCATCACAGTGAGCAGAGAGACCTCCTCCTTGCAACACAGCACTGTCCCAGACAGTAGCAAGAGGAGATGTCTACTGACTGAGGCTTTATCTGTCCTCCTGAATCACCTTTTTCTGCCAAAGAAATAGCATGGACTCAGACAATAACACTGTGCTCTTAAGGGAAAGTCCTCAAAAATAGGCATAGTGTCCTTGTCTGAATACACTTAGGCTGAGACAAAGAGAAGCTTCCTATAGTGCACAAAGCTGTTTTCCCACATGGGTTTTAATTTTCCTATACAAACTTCTTCCATCAGAATGTGGGTTTTACTGCCCAGTGTGGCTCATCTGCAATGCTTTAGGTAACAGTTCTTCACGTCCTACTTTCCAGTTAAAGAATTTTTAGTAGTAATAACAGTAGCTGTAGTAAATGAGTCTGTTTTCCAGTTCCGAGAAACCATTCTTACCTGTTTAAAGTCTTTCAGTGAAAAACAGTGGTGGAAGGATTCTTTTGTGTCTTATCTCCTAAAACCGAAGAATATGAGGTTCCTGTTACAAAAGCAAATTGTTTTAAAAATATTAAAAATATTTTCTTAAATGAATGTGTTCCCACTCGGAATTCTAAAAAAGAGTGCTCTTACCACATGAATTTGAAGTGCAAAACTTCATCTCCCAAAGTCACATATATTTCTAACACATAGAAGGAAGACACCTGAGTCTATTTCAGAAAACACTATATTGTATCTTGAACAATATACTAGTGTGAGAGAGACCTTAAAGAAAAATACACTCCCAGCTGCTACTCTCATGAGGAACCTTGGGATGGGACTCACTGAAGTTATTTGCCATGGCAGAGGGGCTGGGGGCAGATAAAATTTTGGGCACAGCACCCTAAACCAGTCCCCTGAACATTTCAGGGTGAGCTGGGACCCTGGAGCTGGTGAGCTCTCTTCTTATTTGGGTTTCTTAGCATTGTATGGCAAGTCTATTGTCAAATTTTAATGCAGAAATCCTGAAAAAATATTCAAAAATTCATTAAAAATACCAAAGCTACTAGCGCTGCTAGTGTTCTTAGACTAGACTGTGAGAGACTGAAATTATTTGTTATTACTAAGAAGGTGCAGCATAATTCACTGACCTGAGAGGCTGCTAATGTCTTAAAACTACGGCAGCTTTCCACAGAGACATGGAAATACTGGAGCAAATACTGCAAGGGGCCACAAATTTTATTAAAGGACAGAAGCATTTGACATATGAGAATATGCTGACAGAGCTGTCACTGTTTGGCTTAGAGAAGGGAAGACTTCAGCTCTCTAACAGGAGGATGGAAAGAAAATGAAGCCAGATGCTTCTCAGAGGTGTGTGGAAATAACATAAGAGGCAATGGATGCAAACAATAACAAATAGTATTTTAACTAGATAAGTCCACAAGTCAAAAACAAATTAAAAAAATCCATCATGGTGAACATAAAGCTTCACAAAGTATGACCACTGGATGGAAGTCCGGAATGACAGTTACTAAACGATTAAAAAAAATTATCTTGCACAAGTTTTTTATATTTGGTGTTTACATGTCTTAAAAATCTGACTCCATGGATGTAACTTTATAAATACACAATAGTGATGTTAAGGTGTAATTGATTCTTTAAGGAACAATTCTTCCTTATCTTGCAAATAACTTTCCTTTATAATCACAGTCAACATCTGTTCAATACTTATCTAGGTGTGATGGTTATCAAGGAAATTTTCATCCCAACTGTTGAATGGGAAGAGTAGATTTCTGTATTAATACAAATAAAAATAAATAAATCCCACATGAAGTGTCTGAGATATCAATCCAAACACAATAATCTGTGTTTTATCACTTTGACTTTGACCTAGTGGTCCCTTAAACATACCCTTTCTTTGTCTGTTAAACACTCAGATATACCCCAGTGCAGTTCTCCAGTGACATGACAGAAATGAGCCTGAGTATTAGAAAGTGAACAGTAAACAGCAGTAAAATGAAATCAGGCACTATACTCAGTCAGGAAGACAAGTTTAATCATTCGAATGCAAAAAAAAAAAAAAAAAGACATTTCTAAGAACACAGAAAAGCATGTTTGCCAAATTTTTCACTTTCTCAAAAATGTTTTCAATATTTGGGATATATTTGTACCCCAAATTATTTTAGAATAAATGTAGAATATGTAGACTTGTATTATTATAGAATAAATTAAACATAAGAAATAATACTAGATTTCTCTTTTGTTGTTGTTGTTTCTTAGTTTTGGTTTGATTTGTTGTTTTTTTTTTTTTTTAGCAATAAGAGGATTGTCACTGTCATTTGTGGACAGCCCCACCTGTCCTTTAATATCCAAAGCATGAGTAGCGGAAAAAAATGTGAATGTTATATTTACAAACAAATTAAGAAAAGTAAAGGTTTTGCACCTTTAAAAATCAGGTTCTTCATTTATATTTCCTCAGTTTATCTCAGGACAGACATACACTCAGAAACATAAGACTGTATTAGCACTAGATACTCCATTCACTGACAGAAGAACAAACTTTTGAAATGAAAATCCAAAAATCACAACAAAAACAAAGTGAACAGAGATTAGTTTGAAGTAGATATAGTTGCATACATAGAGTGAGCTAAATTAATTCAGATTTAACACCTTGGCTCTGCACGGTCTTGACTCAAAACCAGTCAAAATATGTAGCTATGAATATTTCAGTTTAATTTTAACTTGTCAGGTGGCAAATTGCCTCAAGAAGCCACAAGCAGCTGCTCAAAAGACAAAGAAAAATCAGAAAGAGACCCAACAAAGGCAACTCCCCAAATGCTGCCCAGCTCTCATTATCAGTGCTCTTTGTGTTTCTGTCTCTTCAAAGCTACGAATACCAATCAGCTTTAATGGCTGAAAAGAATTATTCAGTCTGTTTAATAAAACTGCCTTCAAGACATGTACAGGCTGTGACAAAGTTTTCTAATTAAACAGTTTCATTAAGTATCAGAGCATACCTTTCTAAATCCCAAAGCTGCTAGCTTAGGGCATGATCCTCCTCCTACTGAACTCCAGAGGAGCAGGATCCCCTTATTTACATCTCTCCCTGTTCTGGACATTTTCAGAATCAATAATTAAAAGTTATTCTATGTTTCAAAAACCATACATTCTCTTTGGAATTCTCTGGGTAAATTACTTATTGATTTTTTCTCAGCACATACTGCTGATTTTCATACATCTCAGATTGTTGTGGATTTTTTTTTCTGGCATCTTGTCATGTAATCATAAAAAACTTTCATCTGATAATATGGATATGACCCAAATTTATAATGTATTTGAGTCAACATACACTTAGACTGTCTTAGAACACCAAGATTGTAAGGTTAGTATAACTAATGAACAAACATTATCGCTAGATGCATATCAATCACTTCAGAAGACCCTAGATGAAGACAAACTGCCTGAGATGAATATATAAAAATAAAGTAACTGGCAGGTCTGGGAGGGAGGAAGGTGAGGTTCCTGCTAGTCACATGAGGAAGACCTTTGAATAAGGGAGACTCGAGCCCTCCACCTGCCATGAGGCTCATTTTGGGCTGTGTGGACCCCGTTGTGGTCCCAGTGCAGTGCCGTTAACTCCCACCTGCCTTCCCATATCTGCCATCTGCTCATCTGAGTGAGCCGTATCTTCGGCCCACATGCTATGATGTCCGTGCCAATGAAAGAGGTTTGTTTTAGCCCCCTCAATTAAATTAATTCCCTAAGTCCCTGCTACTTATATGCTTTCACTTTCCCTGTATATAGCTTGAATCACAAGTGTTGAAATGCCATAGAGAAACTCCACCTACACCCTTCTAACCTCAGCTGAAGCTAGAAGCATAAACAATTGGACGTATAATATGTCGTGGATGTATTAGAAAGAGTCCAGAGGGGGAGCACAAGGATGATCAGGGGGCTGGAGCACCTCTCCTATGAAGAAAAGCTGAGACAGATGGGGATGTTCAGTACAGAGAAGGGAAGGCTCCAAGGAGACCTTATAGCAGCATTCCAGTACCTAAAGGGTCCTACAAGAAAGATGAAGAGGGTCTTTTTATCAGGGAGTTAGTGACAGGACAAGGAGCAATGGCTTTAATCTACAAGAAAGTAGGTTTAGATTAGACATAAGGAAGAAACTCTTTGCAATGAGGGTGCTGAGGCACTGGCACAGGTTGCCCAGAGATGCTGTGGCTGCCCCATCCCTGGGAGTGTTCAAGGCCAGGCTGGATGGGGCTTTGGGCAACCTGGTCTAGTGGAAGGTGTCCCTGTCCATGGCAGGGACTTGTACCCAGATGGTCTTTAAGATCCCTTCCAATCCAAACCATTCTATGGTTCTACGAAATTTCAGTGGTGTAAGTCAGGAAGTCCCAGGAACACCCAAATGTTACTCGTGGGCTCTGGGCCCCATTTACACATGAAGAAACTTTCTGGAAGCAGTTGTCAAGCAGCCACTGTCAGGTCCTCCCTCCACATGTCTCTAACAGAGTCTGTACCCTACATAGCTGTGTATCTGTTTGTGAGGATTTTCAGCTGAACTGACAGGTTATAGTTCTGGATTCAAAATACGTACTCTATGTGGTATAAGGTATTGCTAGAATTCTCCCATCCAGCTTTGAAAAGCCCAAGCCTTTAGAAAGACTGCCATCAAGCAAGTGTACCAAAGAATTTAAGACTTGGAATGAAATAATTTAGAGAAAATGAAGGTCACAATCTAAAAACCTTGAACACTCTAATTAACCTTCCAGAAGAGTCTCTTTCTCCCTATTTTTAAAATAAATAGGAACAACACGCAGGTCAATGGCAATCTCCCTAGTAAGCAGGAATGTCTGTGTGACTCAGGGAAGATATTAAGGCTGCAAGTGAGAATATGTAATAGGTCGAAGGAAAGCATCAGGGGAAAGAGACATGTCTTCCTGCATCTGTTCATAATCAGCATGACTAAGGAGAACAGGATCTGTATTATCAGTTACATCTTTCCATGACGTTGTTCCAAGCTGTGCAAAATTTTAATGTTGCTTAATTCTTTCACTAGGAAAATCCATCAAGTTTTTTTTCTTTTTCTTTTTCTTTTTCTTTTTCTTTTTCTTTTTCTTTTTCTTTTTCTTTTTCTTTTTCTTTTTCTTTTTCTTTTTCTTTTTCTTTTTCTTTTTCTTTTTCTTTTTCTCTTTCTCTTTCTCTTTCTCTTTCTCTTTCTCTTTCTCTTTCATCTTTCTTTTTCTCTTTCTTTTTCTTTTTCTTTTTCCAGGAATGGAAGTTCATGTTTAAGGAGATTTTTTTTTTATCTCTCTCATCAAAGAGGGAAAAGAAAATAAAGTTTTTTTCCATAACACCATATGTGTTAAGCTGGAGCAAGCATGTGGCTACTCCCTACGGACTGCTTTAACTAGAGAGGAGAGATCCAATGTATCAGACAAAAATAAGCTGGAGCGACCCATCCACTCACGCATATAAATAAAATAGACTATGAGACATTTGTGTGAGCACAGAGATTTCTGGAGGGCACTTTTATATTTTGTTTACATCTAAAAATATATATAGTTCCTTAAACAGCTGCCTCATGATCCCCAGCTGTTTGTAAATATAAAAAGAAAGTGACATGTGCTTCAAAACAGCTAGTAAATTATATATCTCGAACAAAATCTAGCAACTCTGCTTAGATTTACAGTGCAGTGAAAACTTCATCCATCTTACTTTCCTGCACACTTACTTTCCTGGTAATGACCAGTCTAGATCCTGAGGTGGGAAGAAAACAGATTTTCCTTCCCTGAGTTTTCCCAGCAGCTGACACCTGCGGTGGGGCAGAGCCACTCCTGAGCTGAGATCTCTCCTAGTGCCCCTCATGGCCATGGCTCACCCAGTGAGTTGTGCTTGCATCCCATGTCCTCTGGAGGACTATGGTTGAGGTGGCCCCAAAAGCAGGCTGGAAGGCAATGACTAACCTCATGAGCCTTTTCTGTCACATCTCCAATCACCCCAGCAAATTCCCACTGAACACCCTGGATGCCATGCTGCTAAGGGGCTTTTTGGAAGGGTCCCATGAAACCTTCCAGCCCCCCAACATCCCTTTGGATCTCCCCCAGCCTTAATCCACCACCCTCTTTCAAGGATCTATTCCATCATAGCTTAAATTTTGCCTGTGCTGCTGAGAAACCTTGAATTACTACTTCTGGGAGTTTTGTTGTTGTTGTTTGGCATGTTGGTTGGGTTTGGTTTTGCTTTTTTGATTGGTATTCGCTTATCTCAAAGGCATATCGTTTGTAGGTTTACTTTTCATTCCTTGGTCTTATACGTATGAGCTTAGGAAGGACTTACATGCCTGAACACTGTTTTTTGTTTTGTTTTGTTTATTTTCCAGATACAGCAATTGTTGTAAATAAAGTAATTAATTAACCTTGTTTGACCGTACCTTGATTATATTAAAATAAATTAATTCTGAGCAAGCTGCTTTGTCGTGGTATCTAGATCGTTCCCAAGCCTCCTCATTATTTACCATTTCATCGGCCCTCTGTCATCTCTACATTTTATCAGCAATGTTTTTGCACTACTTCTAGATAAACATACAGAATAGCTTCTGTCTACTGTTAGTCCATGTAGACCTCAGCTATGGGGGGAAAAAAATGTAAAAAAAATTATTCTCCAGAAACTACATCTTCAACTGTGTCAGTCACTTTTTAATCCAATTAATGTGAATTTCTCCTATATGGTATCACTAATTCTTTTATGGAATGTAATACAGACTAAGTTAAATGCCTTACAAAAACCTACTGAAGTGTATCATACTGACCACTTCCTTTACCAACCAAATTTGTAATCTCATCATGATTAAACAATTCTTGCTTGGCGAGAGCCTATTTCCATAAACCGTGATTTCTGGTGTTTATTCTGTTACTATCCTTTTGTTCCGTTTTCATTCAATACCATATTAAATCTTGCATTGTTACCCATGATTGATGTCATGTTAGCCAAACTGGAAATATTCAGATGACATGTGTACTTTGTATATGGATGGTTGCTCTTTTAAAATATTTAACCATGCTGCAATTTCTGAATCAGTATTAGAGATTTTATCAGCATCTACCAGACACCCTGTAATACTGCAAAACTTTCTTCTGCTAAAGCTACATCAGAACCAGATGTAGCCAGACATGGTTCTCTCAATATCTTTAGATTTCTTATCATATTGGCAGCTATGTCCCTTTTTGATTATTATTATTTTTATTTCTAATTCTTTGCCACTGTACTGGAATGGACGTTAATCTGGATGTGGATCTTTTTTTTTTTTTCTGATTTTTTTTCTCTCATTGCCAATTTGTGGCATTTTGAAGGATTCCATCCACAGTTTGCTCTTTTTATTTTTAATTTAATGAAAAAAAAATAAATCATTTTGTGACTGGCTGACTGCCACATGACCACTAAGCCTCTATCATCTTTAACCAGTCTCAGATGTTCCTACCCTGGCCTTGACTGGCAGTTCACTACAGCCACCTTGTGAAGCCTTTGAGCCTTCGGAGGCACAGTGTATCTATTCTCAGCACCTTACCTGAGACCTGACAGTAGTACAAGCTATTGTCAATGAAGTTTTGAAAAATGAGGTATGTTTGGGGTTGAGCATGCAAAAGCTTCACCCATTCTGAAGTTCATCTGCATGTGACCTGCAGTTCATCAGCACACCTCACCTTTCTAAACACAGAATTTCAGCCCAAACTAAGCCAGTCTAACAGCAAGCAAAATGGAAGGAAAACAAAACAAGGCAAAACAAAACAAAACAAAACAAGAAAACATAGCAAAGCAAAACAAAACAAGAAAACAAAAAAAAAGCAAGTTAAGAATTCAGCCTCCTGAAGTTCAATCTGAGGTTGTTTGTCCCATTGTAGATGAGATCTTCTGTAGGTATCTTCATATCTTCATGTTCTTCAGGGAAAATAAAACCAGTTCTTCTTAAGATGACAGCTCATTAATGTGTAACAAAAACCCAAACTCTTAGTGCAGTCAAAACACAGAGACTTTACTGTCCCATCCTGTTTTCTGGTTATGATTCTGGTAAGAACATTTGTGGCAGAGGGCAAGTCCACTTTCCACTAAGTTTGCTAAATTAGGCTGATATCTTGAAAACGGTTGTAAGCTTTTCCCCTTTTCTTCTTTATCTGTAGCTGCAGAGACAGCCCGCAAGAATAGATTTCATTTCTGAAGCTGGCCAACAGTAAGTTTTGTCCTGAACTATATTTATTTTTGTGTTTCCTAAAGTTTCTAGTGAGAGTATCAAGTTTAGTTCTTATCAGATAATTACACAGCACTTGCCTCCTGAGGCAATTTTAAATCAATCTCAGGAAAGGCAGTAACTATACATTGTAGATAATTATAGTCCATTAAAGTACCTTAAGATTAGATTCAGAGATCACTAATCACACAAGGTCATAAATGTACTGCACCTTTCTGAGGTGGTATCTGAATTTTGATGTATTTTTGTGGGAAAAAAAATATTTTCTAGGGTTTTTATTTAGTAAAATGTCAGAGGCAAATAGAAAACTAATTAAAAACATGCTAAATTATTAGCCTAAAAGTGATATCAATTCTAACCAGTCAGTCACAGAGAGAAAATCAGAGCATAAAGCAAGACTGTCATTTTAAAGATACTCCTGACAAAACATGTCATATTTTATATTTAAAATAACGTCTCACCAAACGCCTTCCTTACTTCAGGAAAATGGCTTCTTTAATTGCTGTGAGAGATGTGTGAAGTGTGCTTGACAAGTATTTGATTAAATGAAGAAGCTTCCTTGAGAGTCACACTGATAGGAAATTTTCCATCTAAGTGTTTTCCCTACAGCAAAATATCATTTTTGATCAAAATATATAAAATCCATTAAAAGCATCAAAACAAATCTATCTGAAGTCAGTTTATCCCAAGCTAAAACTCTCCCTTCATTCTTCGATCTCATAGCGAATAGCACTCGGGATGTCCCATCACCATTTTATGTCATTTTTCATGGTTGTTGGTGACTACCAGCAACAGCCATTGGGGTTTTTGCTGTTGCTGTTGTTGTGGGGTGCTCCTTTGCCAGTGCCAAGGTCCCAAGTACTGCAATGCCCATAGACTCTTAGTCAGGAGATCCCTGCCCACAGACGTGTCCAAAGAACAATGTCTGGTGGGTTTAGAGGTGACAGCTTGGACAGAGTTATCAAACCCAAGAAAAGCTACATCCTCAGGCTAGTGAGTTTTATTTCTAAAGGTAAGCCCTGTGTTTCTAGGAAAAATGGAATGACATAGCTCCAAAAGGCTTCCACTGAAGTCACCATATTTGTCGCCAGGTCTTTTTTCTCATTTGATGGCTTATGCAATACATTTCATCCTTATCTTTGCTGTATGGGAATCCTGTCTGAGATCTCCCCTTGCAGCCTCACCTGGATGCTCTCATACCTGGTCCAACCTCTCCCGCCACCAGCCCATTCAGGTTATGCACACAGCACTCTCAGTCACCCTCGGTTTGGAACTTGGCACTTCAGTTTACGTAAAAGGACCGAGTACCTGTCAGACTTGGTAGCAGGGCCAACTTCATCAATTATTTTTATGAGCAATTTATAAGGAGCATTGGCCACAGTATTGGGGTGGAGATGTCCACATATGCTCCCTGCCTTCGGAGGGTAAATAAATACACCCATGTTTGTTAGCTATTTATCAGGTCACTATAAAAGGGCATAGATGCACCATAACTGAAAGATTTCAATGCTTAAGCAGTTTTATCCCTGCCTTGCAGCAGAAAATCTCCAGAAGTATTTCAGAGGTGCCAGCTTCTATAGTGAATATCTGCTAGCAGCCAGCAGCTGAATGCAAACCATCTGACCTCCTGAAGACCACCAAAGGTGGGAGCTTTCTGATACACACTTTCATCTGTCCAAAATTCAAAGATGGAAGGTATTAGACAATGGGAAAGTAAAGATTTATCCTACAGTCAAAACCAAATCTTGATCTGATGTAATTGTAACTCACCATTGCTAATCCTGCAACTACATGGGGAGTGGCTCCTCAGACACTCACAGGGAGCAGACCACAGCTCAGATGAGACATCAGAAAAATGTAGCAGGCATGGATCACTGTCAGACCAAGTCAAAACAAAATGTTTCAACAATTTCCAGCTAATATCTTAAGGCCCTGTTCATTCCACAAACATTTTAAACCTTTTGACCAATACAAAATGAAATCAAATTAAAAAATAAAAAAAATTAAAAAAAAAAATATTTTGCCTTGGGACAGTCATCCAGTTTTGCTTTAGCCCCAGATATTAGCATCACAGAAATTGTGAATTGCTTCCATATAGCATGAAATGCTTCATTAGTGTCATATACCTGGACTAAGTCACCCTTTACTGGGGACTTTCCAGACCTGTTCAGGCCCATCTTGGCCTATATTATCAAAGCTTCACAGGATTTCAGTAGGCTAGTGTTACTATTTCTGATTCTGCAGTCTAAAGTTGTATACTGGCTCTTCAGAAGCCACCGCATGCTTTTTCCAAGGCCCCAGCTTTCTAGATGAGTTATATTTCAGGTTATCCCTTCTGTAATATTTTGTGGCAAAACAACAATATAGGTTTACAAAGGCTCTTACAATGTTTTAGAAACTTGTCTGCATCCAGACCAAAAATGAGTAATGATAAAAATAAAAAGTTCTACATGTATTTGCCTGCCTTGCCCAAACTGCCACATTCTTTGAGACAGATTCTCTGAAATATTTCAAATTCCTTTTATTTGAAACAAAATAACTGACTTCTTCATAATGCAAGAAAACTTCTTCTGTATACTCCCACAGAAAGAAACTGTCTTCAGAGACATTGAGGCAGGTTCTTTTATCTATCCTGTGCATCCAGATCTGAGTCTTTAGGAGTTTGCCTATGGTCCACTGCAGCAGTATTTGTCTCACCCAACAGCAGGCAATTCATCAGAGCAAATCATCCACACCTTCTACAGAGCAGAGAAACAGGCACTCTTAGACATTACTCATCTAATTTTCTTAGGCAGGAGATTAATTTGTGATACAGTAGCTTTCTAACCTCAGTCAGAATCTAAGAAGTGTATGTACAGAAATATCCCAAAACCACTGACTTCTTTTACACACAGAGAATGTCTCATTAATTTTGGGTTGCACATAATTAAAAGACACTAAAAAGCCTGAAATGGCATGGCTTTCCTTATTCCTATAGTGAGACAGCTAATGCAGAGAATGTGGCAGCACTTTCATTGAAAATGACTGTTTTTGAGGGCTGGAATTAATTGTTTGTAAACACGTTGTATATTCAATAACTTGGTCATGCAAGGGTCAGAAATCAGAAATCTTAAGTGCATGTTGGAGAATATTTGTGTGCAAGATCATAAACTAGCATTTCAAAACAATGAAAAAAAGATCATTTCTTATATTTTATTCCAATTCCGCAATTCACGCACACACTTAACATTGCAAACATGAGCAGCTCTATTCATCAGTAAAACTACTCAACAGTATGCTCAGATTTGCAGAAAAGTCATTATAGGACTGGGAGCTTAGTTACCAGAATTTAAAGAAAGGAATACAGAAAGTAATATTTTATTTTGTTTTGTTTTGTTTTGTTTTTTAAGATCTGAATATCCTTAGAAATTACTAGCTGCTTTAACTTTCGTAATTGGGCTTTAGGATGCTCATCTGGAATATATTATTAATCATGACTATTATAAATGTGACATGGTCGTGACTGAAGTTCCTTGGTCAGGGTTGCATTGTGTTTGCTCTGTACATTTCAGTAAGTAAAAATCACATTCCCTAAAACATTTGCATTCTTTGAGAGATGAAGCAGATGAAAGGTAGAAGAGAAATAGGCACAGTTAAGTAATAAGTCTGTGAGTAAATAGGAGGTTTGTGATAAAATCAGGAGTAGAATCGAAGTCTATCACATCCTAGGTCAGTGCCTTATACACAAAATCATTATATTCTAATTAAAAATCTTTGTCAGCAGTAATTGAATGTAGCATAAATCTGGGATGAGTCTGGTTTCTATGAGAATGCTATCTAAAAATAATCCTCTGAAGAAAATTTTAAGCACAAGGAGGAAAGTCTCCTGAGAACAAAATTTATCATGGAACACATCACCATTTGCTGAACATTAAAGAAATTAGCACAGTGATATGAATGAGGCTCCAATGAAGTGCATAGGAAGACTCATACTGAAAGCTGCTGTCTCATACTCTCTGCAGACTTAGGCAGAAGTGGCTTTTACATTGCATTTATTACATTACATCACATAGGTACATGAGTAACATTTTGAGGGTTTTCTCTGCAACACTTTAACTATGTATTTGAAAAGTACAATCAAGATCTGAGGGATCAACAAAGTCCATCACTCCAAAAAACGTCACACTGGAGTAACATCTGTATTGATACAGATCCATGAACAAATACATTCATTCATTCATGTGACAATGCAACTCAAATGGAAAACAATACACTTTGTATTACTAATTACCCATTTGCCATCCTACTGGTTTAAGTAATCTGGGATAGGGGGTAGCACATAGCAGTAAAAAACAAAAACAAAAACAAAAACAAACAAACAAAAACAAACAAACAAAAAAAAAAACAACAAACACACTGTATGTTGAAAAAGGCAGAAAGGGTAAGGGCAGATCTTAGAGGAGTGCAGTGTGTAGGCACAGCACTACACTGTGATGTGCAATGCAGGAACCAGAGTGAGATGAGAACAGTAAGACCTCAGAGACTCTGGACAAAATCCAACCGAGCTTCAGCTGTCCTTTATTTAGAAGTAGCTAAGAAAGAAACTGAGAACAGAAATAAAACCCAGACATCGTCCCATGCCTCTACTCAGGAGTGGAGAAGAGCTTCTGTCTGTGACACTGGAAGAAATATATATGATATATCATATATGTATGTATGATATATATACATGCAGAAAATGGCTATACACCATAACAATTTACCCAGATGTTCAGTGTTCAATTTCCTACTCTGCATAAGAGAAATTAAATCAATCTCTTTAAGAAATGACTTGGAAAGATTATCTTCACCTTGTCCAACATGGAGAAAAAAAAAACACAAGGAGATTACTGGGCACAAAGAGAGAGGAAACAAGAAAGATGGAGCTTTGCAATGTAGTGACTTACAGATTCATGTGAGTCCTGGTTCTTGTCCTTGTGCCAAAGGCTATTTAGGTATTTCAGCTAACTACTGTATAATTTGAAAGGGCTTTACAGGGAAGAAGTGCAAGTTCTTCCCTGTGCCTGTCTTAGACACAGCCAGGGGAGACAATACTACAGAGCCCTGCAGACTTCTCATGTTTCTGTAATCAAATTCATGTTTGCTGAGGCTGCACTAAAGGGGGTTCACTAGCCTTGCTTCTTGGTTGCCTGCAAAAAGGCAAGCAGCAATCTAACACCATGGGAAGATAACAGTATTTATCATGGACACCTTTCATTTCAAACTGCATTTACTTCCTGCAGAGGGCTATACAATTTCCATTTTCATAATATTTCATTTAAATACATCCCATGTAATGGTATCTTGGTATTTTAATATCATATCACTGGTAAATGAAACTTTCATCTCATCTCATTCAGTAAGAACAATGTTTGCTTTTGGCCTAGAGCAGAGAATAGTGATTGAAACACTTGGGAGTTCATTTCAAAGCACTTTGGAATGCATTATAATGGCCACATCCTCTCCTTCAGAAAACACCCACAAACAATTCCAGTCCATAGGGTGCAGTTTCTGAAAGCATCCAATTGTCAGAAACTGAATGTGTGCCTAAAGGAATGAATAATTAGAAATACAGCCAGCAAATTGGCACAAATGGTGAACATGAATAACAGTTGTCTCAACAAGCATTTACAATTTCCTTTCATATTGTCAGAGGCAAAGATGAACACAGGATCTATTTTCAAAGTTTTAACTCACTTTGATTGGATCATTCATACAGTACTTGATCGACCTTAATTCCATGAGCAGCAATATTTCTCTTTGTACAACACAGTGGCAGAATCATCATTAAAAACTAAGATGGCCAAGAGAACAAAAAATGAAAGGAAGATGTTACAGGCAGAGGCTGGGAAAATGTGTTTCATATTGCATCAAACTGAAGGAAGAGGACATTACTTAATGATCAGGATAAACTTTTCTATGCTGGAGAATTCACAAAAGGTAGTTACTCCATTTTAGAGATAAGGAAGATCATATCTACATCATGATCCAGGAATTCCTCAATCTGAACAGCTCTCAAGGATTTGTGATCAGGGCAGTGAAGTCTTCCCATTGTTGCATTACAGGCAAAATATTTCTTTGCAAAGATCTATTATCCCTGTTCAGAAAACAAACAAACAAACAAACAAAAAAACAAAAAACAAACACACACACTAGAAATAGAGTATCTAGGCTCATTTTACCTCCATCCATCGCCCGGAAGTGTTCACCAAGCCTTTATCACTTGAGAACTTGAGAAGATCACCATTGAGCCTTCCCTTTTTATCCAAACTAAGATGAAGCATTACTTTCTTTGGAAGCTAGGTGAAGGAAATTGCTAGCATAATATTTCTTCTGCTTGAATACATCTTCAGGGTGCCCTGTTTTTACTGCTTAAGTACACATAGTTATGTTGCAGTGGAGTATGAGTTTTGAGGAATAAAAACATAAAGAAATGAGTTGGAACAAGACATGAGTTCCAGTAGCACATAAACTGAACAGGTTTAGCCTTGAAAAACAGGTAACAGAAGGAATCTAATCCCATTCCGTAAGCGCCAAAGAGACCTTATAAATTCATCTAAGAGCTGTGATGAATAGAAAACAGAATCCATGACCAGCTAAACAAAATGGGCAATTAATAAACACAGCTTCTTTACTGCAGAAGTGCAGGATAACTATTACCAGCTACCAGTATCTTCCATGTCTAGAAATGATTGACAGGCTAAAATTTATTGAGAATCATGATGAAGTAGCTAAGAAAACTCTTGAAGCTCAACTACAATAGAAGCCACCAACATGAGTATTATATATAAAGGATAAAGCAATATGTGGTGATTTTTTTCTCAAACTAACACTCTGTTCTTCAAAAAATCTCGTAGTATTCAAAAAGACCATTCATACAAAAAAAATTGTTTGAAATTTTTCTGGTAATTTCTTTTCAGTGGAAAGTTTGTCTCAGGTCAGTAACACCTAAGTATGCTAGAAAACTTGTGTTTTCAATACTTTAAGGCATTTTCTCATGAACACTCAGAATTTAAAGGATTCGACCATAGAGTTTATGTTTTGTTTTGGTTTGGTTTGTTTTTTTTTTTTTTTGTAATATTTAATATTTTTTTTAGGACAAAATAAAACTTTGACCAGTTTAGCATTACATTAAATAAGATACTACTTAAATAAATATCCAGATGCTGTTGGTATTTCCCTTGTGAAAATAAATACTTCTTTTTCTAATCTGTCGAAAGCCTCTTTGAAAAAGATTAATGAGAAATCATATATGAATATGTGTATACATATAAAAAGGAAAACTGTTTCAGAACATGCAAAGGTTGTAAACACACAACCTCTTATAGAACTGTCTCCAGTTGTTTATTCCTCCACTCTTTTCAGATTACTATCCAATATAATGGGTTCTATGAGAGCTTCTAGTGTCTCTAAAGCGAAGATATCCCAGATGTTTTATCATTCTGAATCATCTTCAGAAGTGACTTTCTACCAAGCCAGAGCAGGAGTCCTCAGAAGGGCTGCTGACACAGATCAGCCTTGAAGGGAGGGTGATCTAATACAAGGGCAGAAAGGAAGGTGGAAGACAATCATGTTCTACACTTGTGCAGTAATTTGCAAAGAGATAACCTGTCTACTGTAAAGATCATAGGGAACTGTCTCAGTATAAGTACTTAGCACTTTATAGAAAGGGGGACTTTGCACGTACCTTATAGCAGACACTTAAAGGTTGCTCATCAAAAATAGATACTAGCTTGCAGGACAGACCAGAAATTTGCTGCTTTCACAGCATATTTCCAATTTTAAGCCTGTGTGTCTCCATATCCTTTTATTCAACAGGCTCTTTATATGCCATATGTTCCTGTCTTCAGGTGAGCTTTGAACCTCTGCCACACCTACCACCATCTTTGGAAGATTTACTAAACAAAAGAGCAGAAAACATGGTAAGCCAGTTTAGTTTCTTGTGTATAATTATTACAATTGTGATGACAACTCTCTATGATATACATTTTTTAAGGGAATCAGATTGATTTTTAAAATAAAATATTATACAATAAGCTTACAAAAAAGCAGTGATTTAAAGGAGGGAGGATATCTCATACAAATAAGATAGATATTCATTAAAAATACTCCTCTCTTGATCTCTGATCCCAGAGATTCCCTTTACCGTATAACCTAAGGAATGTACAATGAATACAGCTAAAAAGAGTATTATTGCTTTTCAAGTATTTAAAATAAGTTAAACAAACAAATAGCCTTAAAATGAAATGTGGATGTGAAATACATGGAGGAGATTGGTTTGTTTATTTTTTTTCTGGAACCTTCATGCCTGCATTGGAGAAAACCTGCATTTAGTATAGTATTATATTTAGTTCAGAAACAGTGCAGTCTATAGACTTTGCCTCTTTCATGGTGGAAAATTCCGTGATCAAATTCCAAAGAATGCAATTGTCCTAGCCATAATGAGTGGAAATGGTTCAGAAACCAGAGTGAATCCTGCAAAAAACATTGGCTATCAAAATAGCTGTCCGTAAGAGAAAGCCAGTGCAAAGACGAGAATTGCCTGCTGGTTTTCATGCAGTTTGCTGCAATAGCTATTGTAGGGTACGTAGCGTCATTATTGTATCCATACCAGCATACATTAATTAAATTTAGAGTGTTGTTAGATTTTTCTTTTAAGTAACGTATTCTGTACGAAACACATCCAAATGTAGGAGGGTTGGATGGAGACTGGAAAATTTACAGTTCAGCTGATTCTCCAAAGGCTCATGCACATCAAGGTTAGATACATTTTGTGAATTTAATTCACAAAACAGACTTGAGATCCTTTTGTGAACAGATACTTGTCTTTAGCTACAAATTCCACAGAAGCAGCCATCCGTTGTCATATTCTCACTCTTCTTATCTTTTTATAGTTTTCTTCTGAAATGAAAGATCAAATAATATTTTTTTAATCATTAAAAAACAATCAAAAAATTAAACTGCTTTTTCTTTTACTGGAAACTGCCATAATTATATACATCACGTTGCATTCATGGTCTTTAAATTTAATTGCTTATATACATATTTCTTATATACATATGTATACATGTATACATATTTCTTAATTTCTTCATTCCTGCAGTCCATGAGACTGTATCTCCACTATCCTT
The DNA here is from genome assembly GCF_964211825.1 of Aythya ferina. NCBI lineage: Eukaryota > Metazoa > Chordata > Aves > Anseriformes > Anatidae > Aythya > Aythya ferina. The sequence continues at coordinate 15,843,573 of NC_140304.1, forward strand.
ATAGAGAAAGGGTAGCTGCAGCAGTTGAAAATGAGGATATTGATATCATTGAAATTACATGAAAGATGTGAAAACATTAATCAGGTAGCAAAAAAACAAACCAAAGCAACCAACCAAAAAAACAAACAAACAAACAAAAAAAAAAAAAAAAAAAAAAAAAAACAGAGAAAGAGAGAACACAAAATAAAAAAGCCTTTTTAAAACAAACTTTTAAGACATGCAGGGCAAGCATGGCTCATAATTTTTCAATATTTCATGACCACAATACTAAGTACTTTCACATAAATGACACAGAAAGAATCTCCTTCTGGATAAAAATTTTGGTTTTGGGTGGGGTTGGTTTGTTTCTTTGTTTTATGGAATCACAGAAGAATGATGAATCATTTCCAAAGGAAGAATTTCTGTTTGGAAAAAGAAAGGTTCAGATTAGTTTATTGGTCTTCACGATAGCAGGATTTAATAAACTCCTCTATGAAGTCCTCGATATACTCTTCCAAGAAACAATGCAATAGGTCACTTGATTCATCAATGGAGGGATTTAATTACAACATAAATCATATTTAGCTGTCTTATCTTCAGCATATTAGCTTTCAAACTAAATCCTCTATGGTACAATGACTTGCTTAGCTTTGTACTGATTCCTTCAGGTGAAGAACTGGTCCAATAGTTTGGCCCAATAATTTTCTAGGTTTTGCTAGTGTTCTCTTACTGCATCAAATTTATCCCTATGCTTTTTTTCTGAAATGGTCTAACAGAGATGAATGAATGAATCTGCATTGTTGCTGTTGTTTCTCATCATCAACTTTACACTAACAAAGTCCACAGAACAGCATAATATCCTTGTTCTTTCACTCTTTTCCTTTCTCTTCATATGGAATGGTAGCTATGTTTTGTTCTTACACATATTTGTCTGATAAAATAAACTGAATAAAATTTGCATTGGAAATCAATGTAAGATCCAACCCAAGAGAAAGATAAATATTTGAAGGCAAATAAGGCAAATTTGAAGGCAAATAACGTTTTCTGAGCCTCCTGCTAATCCACCATACAATTCATTACAGAATGAATCAGAGCTATATTTGTCCTTACTTAATTAGCCCTCAACAGAATAAATTGAACAGAAGAAGATAGCCTGGATGATTCAGCTGTCTCACAAGAATGCCCTGATAGAAAATAAGATATTTTAAACCACTGGTGGTACCATGGCAGCCTGTGAGCAACATAAAAGAAGTGATCTTGGAAGCAGGTGACAAGCAGGAAGGCAACAGCCACCCAACCCACAACACCACCAATCCAAGGTGTCTGCCTTGGTCTTACCAGACTTTCTACATCCCTGCCTTGGGTACATTAGGTCCTTATTGCTCCAAAATTCAAGAGCTGACTGTATAACCATGTCACTGCACTGATCCAAATCCTAAACTGTCAACACGGGGTGATTGGGTTGAGGAGATATATTTTCCAAGCATAAAGAAGTTGTCCATCCAGTCCTAAGCTTTTTGAGACACTATTAAGCCACTGCTTATGTAACTGGTTCTGTCTACAAACATAGGACATGGATAAGTATCTCGTGTTTTTATAGGGATAAACAGATTGTAGATCTTCCATCCTTGGATATAGAGAGAGAGCAAATGCGCAAAACTCTGAGAAAGCTGGAGTGACTCCAAAAATTAGCTGTGCTCCGAGTGAAGGAAGGAACAAATGAGCTCTTGGGTCCCCTTCCAACCTAAAAGGTTGGAATGAATCCAATGAAAATAGAATAGAAATAGAATTAGAATGCTGCAAAATTGTGTGCTCCTTGAATTAAAAAATTGAGCTTTACTACATGAAACAATTCCATTGTTCATGTAGGCTACACATCATACTTCTGTATAAGATAGTTGATAACAAATTCCCACTCAAAGTAAAATTTGCTTTCCACTCTTCTGTAAAGCAGTAGGAATTTATTATAAAATGCTTGAAAACATGTATTTAAAACCAACTTACACATATATTTGAAAAGAATGTGTCCTGATATCGAGTGATATAAAGCCTTTGTTTGTTTGTTTTTGGTTTGGGGGGAGGGGGCAGGGAGGTGATCACAATACTGGATTTTAAAGTACAGTCCATTTTAAAATACAATACAAGGCTAAGATGGAAGGCTATTTGAGGATGAAAAAGTCGGGCATAGAATGAAAACCTTGTAAGGCCTATGGGTCAGTGAAGCACAATTATGCAATGTCTCACTGTGAAGGACAATCTCTCTTCTAGTCATGAGTTCTATCATTGTGTAAACAGCGAACCCCCAGGAAGACAACTGACCGCACAAGTGACATTTGCTACATTGAGATTGACATCTCTTAGTGCTTGGATAAACCTCCCCCCCAAAGCCCCATCACATCACTAAACTAAAGGTCGCCATGTTTACAAGTATTGGTTCAGTAGCATGATTAACATGCTTACATAAAGCAATTGTATTTTATTCTTATTTTCTGGGACTTACACTTGCATGAAATTCACACACTGTGGAAAAATGCTGTGGGATATTTTTCAGTTCTCAGAAATAATGTTCCACCTGGAGTGAAGAAAATAACCTGAACCCTTCAAGTTACTATATTTTCTCTGAGTTATTGAATATTTTATAAGAATTCCATAACAAGGTTGTTGTAAATGTTTGTGCATAAAGAATGATGATATTGATTTAGTTCCCATAGTTATAAAATATAAACCAACTACCAAAGAACAACTATTCCCAATTTTCAGTTGTTGTATTTTGTATTCCATTTCATGTTCACAGGCTGGTACAACACATCTATTTATGTTGTTGGCAAAAATCTTGACTGTATCATGGGAGTTCATTATGGGTGTTTTCAGGGTACCATATACATGAACCTTTCCCCTGGAATTGTAATTCATCACCAAAATATGAGTGATGAGTCTAACAATGATTTGTACATATTTTGTATTCCCTATATGTATCATTATTTATCACAGACATACAAGGACTAACCTGCACAAAGGCAGATTATCCCACAGGTTTAGATTGAGCCTTTTGCCATTTATTCGCTGCATTTCAAAATGAAAACTTTTTAAAAGTACTGAAAGAATATATAGATTCTGTTTCAAAAATAAAAGATCAGAATACACATGTTCACCTAACTGGCTAAATTCATTCCTGGGGAAGTAAAATTACTTTATATACTCAATTTTCTTCTTGTACCAACCAACCTATTTTGAGTGCATAATATGTAATTCACAAATTCATTTCTTTTAGCCAATGAAGTGGGGTTTGGCAGCCCTATCCCTTCTGTATCCTAGCTGTCCATGGATTCTTCTGGGGAAAAGACATGTAAGGAAAGATACAGCAGGATGGACTTCCCAGGAAATGCCACCACATCCTGGCCCATTACCTACAGGAACAGAAAACTCTTCCCAGAATTTCCTGGAAACGTTACTCTGTTTTCCTCATTCTCTCTTCACAAATGCAGATTTCCCCCTGCCTTTTTTCATCTCTTCTAAGTACCTACTCAGTACGTGACAATGAGCTCAGGGACTCAGGTGGATTTAGAATTAGATGGCTGCATGACCGGAGAAGAGATATTAAATCCTTTCTTTCTACCTTGCAATCCACCAGTTCCAGCAATCCTTCTTATTTCACCCAAATCCTCACTGAATTCTTTTTTTTTTTTTTTTTTTTTTCCCAGTCCCATTTCCCCCCTAAACCTTCCTGTCTCTTCCCCTCCAATCTCAGCACCCCTCCTCAATGGCTTGTTTTACTGCTCCAGCAAAGCTGATTTTTGTCTGCATAAAGATGGCTTCTCATCTTGGGGTCATTAGTACTAGCTGATCAAAAAATAATAATAATATATATATATTTTTTTAAATTAAAAATATGTTGAAAGCTCCTTTGACTTTGCAAGTCCAAATTCTGCCTTGTGATCATATGCCTACAGTTCTACAATATACAAAGGCAAAAGAACAAATCCTACATGACTAGACCTGTAAGTAGGAAAAGACTTTTTTAAAGATCTTTTTTAACATCCACAATAAATGTAGTTACAAGAATATTCTTAATCCTCAATCATTTTAACTAGCAACTCCCATCAACTAATTCTACATCACTGTGATCTGTTAATTATTACAGTAAAAATTGAAGAAAAAAAAAAAAATGATCACAGGAAGAAGAGAAAAGTAAAACCAACTCATACAAACCTATCACAGCAGCATTTTCATGATGAGTAAAAACTGAAGACATAGAATATAAAGTTAATACAACCCAAATAATTGGGTCATCTCTTATCTATGATGAAATGAGAATGCTACTTTCCTGAAGATGGAGAATGGATTAAAAGCAAAATTAATACCAGAAGGGCAAAAATAAGTTACTCAAAATCTGAATATTTAATTTTCTTTGGCTTAAACAATGTTTAATTTCAGTTTTATTCTAATATATATATAAAAAAAAAAAAAAAAAAAAAAAAAAAAAAAAAAAAAGAGCATAAAACAGTACCTTTTTAGCAAAGAAAAAAAATGGCAGCTAATATTAAGCTATCAACATGTAGTCACTTGTCCTATACAGCATACACAAAATCTACGAAATAAGATGAGTGCTCAAACATTTCAGCAGAACTCAAGCCAGTTTACAGAAATTGAGGATCTGGACTTTCAGATGAAAAAATGAAAGGAAAAAGAAATGGAGTGTCAGTTGCTCTTTGTGTGTGTGTGTGCATGTGTGTGTGCACATGTGTGTAAGTTAACATCTCAGTTTGGCTTTTGTGTACCTTTTAAAAGAGGAAGGAAGGAAAATAATGTCAAGTCTATTATGCTTTTTTGCATAAAAACATTGGAATCTAAAATTTCCATGCCCCAACTTGCTAAAAATGTCAGAAAACTGTCAGGTTTTATGTCTGCATAAGAGAAAAATAGTAATAATACAGCTTCTGCAAGAGCTCTGATTTTCATCTGACATGCTGATAAGACAGACTGAGCAAAAATTAGACAGGTCTAGAAATGACAAGGGAATAGCAAACTCCAGCACTCATCTAGGTTTTCAACAATCTACATCCCTTCTGCATAGTTATTAAGAAGATGATTTAATTAATAGGATCACAATACATTCAAAACTATCCTTATGAAAAACTATTGCCCATCTTGTTTATCCAGGTGTTCTTAGGATTCCTGAAATAACTCAACTGTCATTGTGTTTTGCTTTTTTTTGGTTTCCATTTGTATTGTTTTATTGTATTACTGTTCCAATGCTTTTCATCATAATGTTTTATGTTTAATATATTTTGAAAATCTTTGAAATACCATGCCTACCAGACAAGCTTTTGCTTTAGCATAATTTTACTTACAGGGAAAAAAAAATAAAAAATAAAAAATAAAAAATAAAAAATAAAAAATAAAAAAATAAAAAATAAAAAAAAAATAAAACCAAATCAATGGATCAATATGGGTCAGGCTTTTGAATTTAATACATCTGAGGAATTCCTCTTCTAGGGTTTTTCACAGATCACTAGCCAGATCATAGAATCATAGAATATCCCGAGTTGGAAGGGACCCACAAGTATCATCGAGTCCAAATCCTGGAATGTAGATGTAGATGTACTCCTAGAATGAGATGTAGAACTACTGAACCACGTTCAGTAACAGAGTTGTCTTAGAAGTTGATTCTGGCAATTACTTTAGCAATGACTGTAGTTCTCCTAAAGTGATATGAAGTTCATGGACCTGAATCATCTTAGAACTTTTGATTGTATGCTTCTAATTCATTAACATAATTCTCAAGAGAATTCTTTGTCATGTGAACGATGACACATGAACCATGTCATGTGAATGATGCTGTTTCCACCCAGTTGTATGTTCTTACCAGTAATGAGCCCACACGAAAGTATGAACTCCCTCAAGGACCTCTCCAACCCCTGTCTTGGATCTGTCACTTACCTCAAGATGTACAGCAAAATTTGGACACATTTCAGCATTGTGGGTATCCACAATCTCCTTCTATAATTTTCATTCTGATGATTATGTACTGTTAAATAGAAGGTAAAATATGAATTTTAGTAGCATTGGACAATTAAATATCATATATTAGTTAAAAACAAAAAAGAGTATTTTTGGAAAAATTGCTCTGCAAAGATAGAGAAAAATAATAGCAATTTGGTAGTCTGTGACTCATTTTAAAGTTTATACCCTGAGGACAAGATGAGAAAATCTTTCCCTCGCTAGGTTATGTCTTATCTGGATGAGACAGAATGCTTTACAACACCTGGTGAACAGCGTGCTGAGAAGTGGTACATGCTTGGGCTATAGATGAGAGAGGCAAAAAGCGTAAGTGTCAGAGGTGCTCAAACTGCAGGCAGTTTAGGATCCAGATTTATGCTCCAGACTTCCCCAGGGGAACATCCTGGAACGATGTTGTTCCTGAACAAATCTCTGATGCATAAATATTCCCCAAACACCTGCAGTTCTGCTTTGTGTCCCCCCTAGAGCTGCATCCATGTGGGTAGACACCATGTTCCCATCTTAGCTCAGTTTAACTCCCACGTGCTTCAGATAACTAATGCAGCCTGTCATGTCTAGAGCACACCCACCCAGGCAGGACTGAACATACATGTACATGTATATGGATAGGGAATCCCTCTTCCCCACGACTTTTTGCCTATAAGTACAAAATGGAAATATGGGATGGTAATACAGAGGGTATCTGCCATGGTGTACATGCTTGTACAGCCTCCTCTTCTTCCTTAAAACTGAGGCCAACAGTTGTGCAGTATGGTAGGCCACTCTTCTTGTATTAAAGGCTGTGCAAGATTGATGGCGTTATATGGGACTGTAAGATTTATGGGGTTAGGCAGAAGTGGAGTACATGTATAACACCTTCCAACCATTTACTTGGACAGGGTGGAAAGAGGCAAAGGTTTCTGTCTCTGCTCTCACAACAGAGCACATTGTACAAAATAATAGTTTTATTAAAAAGAAAAATAAACCTGCCACCTTCCCTTTCCTGCTCAGACATGTACAAGCCATAGAAGAGAGATATTGAATGGTGCTTTCTTCAGCATGTACTGATAATTGGTTAAATAAGAAGGAGCTAAAACTCTTCAGAAAAGGCTTTCTCTTTCCCTGATTTTGATTTTGAAGGGTAAATTAAAAGTCAATATTCACATCTAGCAGCACAAGAAACGTTTTGGTGTGTGCATCACTTGGAAAGATTCTCAGTGGATTACAGCACACAGGATTTGCCTTTCTGATGAGGTTTTTGTGGTTGCTAGAATATATCCTTTAATAGAGTTAGCAACATTGCTTGAATTATTTGTCAGTCATGATTAGCACTGACACAACCATGCAATCAACAAGCTAACAAGTGCATCATCTTCAGTACTGTATTATACTAAAACTATTTCAGCAATATAAATTGCCTTGCCTGAATATCTTCAGTAAGGAAAGGGTAAATTAATCAAACTTACATTTTTATGTATTATGGACTGCATTCAACCATGCTCATTTACAATAAAATTCACTCATGTTACTTCTAATATCATCAGAATTAGGTTCATGTTCAGTAAAGGCATCTAACCTCTCCAATGAAGTAACTGAAGGGTAAAAAAATGTTTTTATTCTAATCTGAGGCCTTGACTGTGGTTATAACAGTCCATTAAATCAATTTGGTGCCTCTTTGTCAGGAATGACTTGTACTTAATGTTATGCAGAAGCCTGTCTGAATGACAGAAAAAGCTTCACTTTTTGTATGAATCCTTATCACTTGAGCTGAGTGCTTTGGTTAACCTGTACAATAAATGGTAAAAAAGAATTACTGAATGTACCCAACCTCTTAACTCTAACCACACAATATTTTCAGATAAAAATTAAATGAGAAAATAAGTAATAGGATAGCATTGTGGCTAAAGAGAAATCAGACTGTTACTCTCTATTCACATAGAAATATTAAGTAAAGGAACAAGGCCATGTGGGCTTTCATTGGCCATAAGAATAGCAGGAAACTAAAATTCACACAGCGATAGAACTCAAGGCTGGTGGCAAACATAAGGACAGTGTTATATGCTAAAAAATTGTCAGGGTAAAAAATTACATCATTTCCCAATAGAAATGATTACAGAGAGCACTGGCATTACAGTCCTCTTGAGCTTAATGATAAGAGCTAGGCAAAGTTAGGAGAGCTGTAAGTGCACAAAGTGTATGCACCAGTGATTCAGTAACGGCACTTGGATTTAAGAAACACCACAAACTACGAAGTGCTGATCAAGATCATCACAACAAATTTGGATCCTGGGTCCCCAAGCACAAATCTGGGGTTTCCATAACAAAAACAAACAAACAAAACAAACAAAAAGAGTTTCTTGGTCATTGTACAGTAACTTCGCATTGCAAAACCTGCAAATTTGTCCTTGGAGCAGACACAGGTTGTTGATAACTCCTGTCCTGAGCACCCACCAGATCCTGTGCCATGAATAGTATTACAAACAGCCATCTACAGCATACATGTACAAGGCATTTTTTAAGCAATCTGTGACACTAAGCCATTAGATTAATCTGAGTTAAAGCAAGGTGATTGCACATCTTCAGTGTTCATCACACAGATTCCCCACTATGAAACAGTGCTCTCTTTCCAAGCAATCTGTCACAGACAGGAACAACCGGGTTCTCCTGGCAAGAAAGGAAAAAGTTACACCTTGAAATTCCTTGGGTACATCTCTTTCAGACTGCTCCAAATTATGGAAAAGTAGATTTATATGCCTACTATTATATGCTGTTTTAAATCAACTCTTGGAATGATGCCTAGAACTTCTACATTTCAGTGATTTTTCAGAATGAGCATGATAGGTCTGTAAGTAAAAATATTTCCTTACCACTGGTCATAGCGACCAGCAAACAGTGTATGAGCAGTACTTCCCCATCTCCTGTCATCATCAGAAAGCAGCAATATGTGGTAAATCTACCTTAATATGTACTTTTCTCTTTTTTTCTCCTCACTACCTTCCTACTTCCCAGACTGGATGTATAGACACAGATGAAGACAGGATTTGGTCCTGCAGTTTTCTACAGTGCCAAAAAAGAGGGGGGAGAGAGAAAAGAAAGCCAGGCTTCTCAAGGACTTTTTATGTTGTTGTGTCTAGTTTGCTGTCTTAGGGATAAAAATACATCCAGCTTCAATAGATCCTCCCACATTCCCTTCAGAAGACCAGAAAGCCTAAAGCAGCAAAATGCACCCAGTCCTGGTGCAGTTTTACCCACTCACAGACTAGCAAAGTCCCTGTTCTGCTCATTCCCTTCAAGACCCCAAAACTAATGTGATGAGTTCATTGGACCTTGAAGTGCCTCAGCTTTAATCACATCTAAGTGGCTCTATATGGCTCACTGAAGCCACCAGGCTTTTCAAGGGGGAGGCTGTATTAACCTTTGCTAGTCACAACTGAATACAATCCTGAAAATGATGAGATATAGGGAAAACACTCCAGCTCCTTCCTCTCCTTCACCTCTGTGTCATCCTTGGGAGTTTAAATGAAGCTACAATGTGTTACAAAATACCTTCTTATTTTAATCTCCAAGGAGGGTCTTGACTGCAGTTAGCAGTAAAAGAGATTGCTGCTTTATAGGTATGTTTTGACTGGAACCGAATTGCCGCTAGGTCCTTAAATCAAAAACTATATGGAACACAAATAACTTCGAAAGAGCTGTTCAGTAAAGAAAGCTGGTCCCCAAGGATCTGCACTGTATTTCAACTAGGAGGTTTGTTCTTCACAGCTCCTGGCAGCCGTCATTGAAGGGCAATCCAAGCAAAGTGCCGATCTTAAACCTCTGCCAGCAGCCTTACTGCAGCATCCTTGCTGCTAGCCTTGAGGGAGTAAGCAATCACAGCTACTGAAGAGTCCTTTGGCTAGCGCAAGGCTTTTCTTCCTCAAATGTGTTGAAACTGTGCCTTCCTACAAAGGGTTGCTCTTGACTGTAGAGAATGGTAGAGAATGTGGCCTTCAATGTACAATAGATTTACTTGGCCATGAATGCTGTTGCAAAGTGCATGTGCTGAGAATAACTTCAGCTACATTCCTAAACGCACACATACACATGTCTTGGAGTACTTCAGAAAATACATTTTTATTGGCTCGTTGACAAGGAAAATAAAATTGTGGCAGCAACAACTTCACATGCCCTAAAAACAAGAAATGCATTAGCATCTTTATTACAGATGTAATTGTTTTTTGTTGTTGTTGTTGTTTTTAATTTGTGATTGGGGAAAGGGTCACCAGTTAAAATACACCACTGTAAAATTTGCAATTTAAATTTCATTTCATGCTGGAATTTAGAAACAGTTTACATAAATAGTAACCATTAATCATTAAAAAGAAAGGTTAGATGTAAATTAGGCTGCTATTATTTTTTTCTTGTGAGTATTTCTGGGTATGTGATGAAATTTGTTTTCCCAGGGAAGAAGAATTAAGGCTTTTTTGCAAACAAAATCACATTCTTACAAAAAGTATAAACTTTAAGCAAGTAAAACGGAGGACTTATTGATCTGACCCACAAGGGCAACCAAAGAAATGCAGAGCTTGCTCTGTTTAACATTAAGGCAGAAGCCTTTCACTTCAACCAAGTTCAACATAGTACCTTTTGTATTTCAAGTCAACATCTCTGCTCAGACTACCACTTTCTACCAATACATTTTACATGCCCTAGTTTACATTTTGAAAGAAAATATATATATATTCTGTGAGTACAGAGTGCTACTTCAGCATCATCTGTAGATTGACTTAATACCTCTGTGATTAACATAGATAATAACAATCAGCAATTTACCCCAAACTTTCAGCATACCCTTTTTGAAGACATCTGGTTCCAGAAGCAGTAACAGTTCTTTTTCTAATGAAAATCACTAAGAACAAATCTGCATACTCTTTCAGAAGAATATATCCAGTCAGCAAAGATGCAAGATGTTCTTTGTCCTCTGCAAAACTATTCACATAGATAATCTTCAAAAAAAATAAAAATTCCCTCCAAAGTTATCAAACTCAGACTATGGGATGTCATGAAAGTTATATCGTACATGATAAACCAGTGTGCCATGGTATTGACAGGAATAGGTTCTGTTGCGTTGCAGCAGAAGGGGTGACTGGAAGCCGTGCATTCTGAAGCCGTTCTGATACCTTACTTAGGAATCACAAAGCTGATTTCTTTTTCTAGATCTGAAGACAAAAGAAGAATGTACTGCTACACAACAATGTGTTCTATTATTTTAGGAGGCCTTCTTGCTCCCAGAAAACAGAATATGAGTTTGGTACTCACACCTACACTTAGTATTTAATCTTAGGCTTACAGTAAGCCATGCACCAACTCCTTAATTTGTACATACGCAAGCAAAAGTAATTCCTAATTCCCTCTCAGTCATTTGCACAGCAGCAGAGACTGGTGATATTCACTGAGGAATGCATTTTCATCTTCTCACCATTTATCTGATCTTTTCCCTCACTAGCTCTTTGTTTGTAAAAATATTCGCTATTTATTTTACAGCAGAATTAGTTTTTTCTGTTTACATGCTATGTATTCCCCCATTCCAAAGAAAAACAAGTGCTGCCAAATTTCTCTCAGCAGCCAACCTAAACTAATTCATCTCATCACTCTTTTTGCACTACTGATGAATCAATATTTTCCTCTGGCTCAGAGAGGAACCCTATCTGCTCTTATGTTATAGGAAAAAAAAAAAAAAAAAAGCCATCTTCTGATTATCTGAAGCCTAGTAATTTGTAAAAGCATAGCTTTTCTTTTTACTAACTATAGCGGTCTCTAACTCGTGTTGTCAGCTACATTTCCAGTCTTTGAGGGAAAACCCCTCTTCAAGTTTATGCTATATAATAGCGCTTTGTTTTATACTTCAATTAAAACTTATGATGTACAACCCTGAAACACACAGATGCATTAACATTCAATAACCCATTCCTCAAGCTCATTTACAGAAGCCCTTATAAGGCTCATTGGGTTGTGTCCAAGTTTCTCATGTGGATCATGAGAAACCAGAGAGACCACCAGTGAGAGCCAGTGTGTGAATCCTTCCTTTTCCTCATAGACAACTGAAATGATATGGACATAGGAGGAGTATAGGACAACACCTGGTTTCTGGACCTCCACAAACATTAAGCCTGGTGCACATACATCATCCTGCAAGCAGCAATTTCTCTCCAAAGGCATAAAGAGATAAAGAGATAAAGCTGCATAAAGATGCAGCTATTGCTGCATCTTTAGTTTCAGGGCTCCAGCTTCCAGCTCTTACTGCTGTTGGAAATTTCATATATCAACACATCAGGATTTCACTGCCCCTGAATCCACATATATTAATTTATTCATCCTGGAAAGGGATGTCCCCATCCTTATTACTCACAAGTGGGCTTTATACTACCCTGAATTAATTCCCACTAAAAAAAAATATATTAAAAAAAAAAAAACTTTCTCAAACTCACAAAATTTTTTTTGAAACGCAATCATAAAAAATAAAAATAAAAATATAAAAATAAAATAGTAATAAATATCAAAGGAATTCAGTGTCATTCTCTTTTGATAATATTTGTTTATTCACACATTAATACGCAGCCTATGATAATATACAGTTATGGGGTCAAGTCTTTAGTGGCACTCTTTATGTACTATTTGTCTTCTCGTGGGGCCTCAGCTTGCAGCTGCAGCATCATTTAGTTTGTAATTTACTCGAGAAAACCTACTAACACTTGAAAAAACAACAGGAAAAAAATCTCTGAAATTAAATAATTTAGTGTTCAAAAATAAAAATGGGGGGTTTTCTTTCTTTGCAATCTAATATTTTCAAGGTTGATATGCCATCTGTTCATGGAGTGCCCACAATAACATGATCTTAAGATACACTTCTGTCTCACAATTGTTAAGGTTTATAATAGCCCATTTTTTAAAGCCTGGCATACCACAATATCTGTTCCCACTTTCATCACTATGTTATTACATTAACTGTCACTACATTAATGTGTTATTGTACAAACCATAAAGGTTTATGAATGCATCTACTTAGGTCCCCATACATGCTACAAAGCACCCCAGGGCTCTTTAGAGTGAAGCAATTTAAACATTGTCCTTTGCTCAAGGCTGTATTCAAAACCACGGTCAAGGCCTCATCAGCAGAAACATTTCTTCCACTGTACATATTGGTTATTTCACCTGTGTATTAAAAACAGCAAGAAGATAGAAAGGCATAATGGCTTTTGTAATCTCATTGAAAATGCATACAGAAGGAGTACTCTAAGTTTTAATATATTGTTGACTAGACCATTGACCTGAACTTGTTTCAACTTCTTTTTCTCCCCTCCATTTGAAATGGAAAATCATCTCAAACCTCATTTTATGTCCACTGTTGAAGGGAAAAACAAAAGTAATGTACACCATGTACTCAGGGAGAAAGTGAATAATCTAATGTAAAATTTCAAGAAAAGCTGTTAGACAAAACAAGTTTCTGGTTTTATTCCTGAAGGACAAGCATCAGCCCTTGAACTCTGTATGTGGTCTTCATTATGGTGTCTCAGAATAAACCCAGATGCTGCAGACATCTCTTAAAAAATGTATGAGGACCTAGAGAGCACAGCAGGGCAGCAGAAACCTCCTGAATTCTGCATATTAGCATATTCATTAAGCATAATCAATAATTAATACGTCACTTCAATGAAACATACGGGTTAAATTATGTCTTGGCTTGGGCTATTCTGAAAAGATTCTTAAGTATTCAGTCCATAGTTTATTGTACAAATATAATCTTAAAGTTTTGCCTGGTATTAACTCGTATCTAGTTTCCATCTTTTTTTCAACTTATGATGCCAAGAACTTCCCTGTGGAGAAATCCCTCAACAACAAATTCAAACCTATTGTTGATATCCTTCTTTTCTCACCTATCTTTTGCAGATCCTTCAGAAATAGTTGGGTGATCAGGGGTTTTGTAGGGTAGACACAGGAGGGTAGAACAGCACATGGGAAAACATGGGTGCAGTGGCAAACACCAGGCCCCACTACATACAAGTCCAGATTATGGTCACACCTCTTGCACCTCCAGGACTGTATTTAAAACAAGAGCATCTGTATAAAAGGAAAAATGTACACTGAAAAAATATAAAACAACCTCTCTTTTGGTTATTGGAGCAAATTATGACTCTGCTAGCATTAAGGCAGGCCAGAGATTAACCTAGAAAGATCTGTACCACACAGCCTGCAAGTTCCATGAAATAACCTTAACACATTACATGTATGTTACAGCTGAGTTAAGTTCTGATTCCTTTTAGAAGCACCCATCTGAAAGCCTATTTTATAATTCAGAAACAAAATAATGATTCTATACCGGTTTTATTATTACATGGTGAACATACCTTCAAAATGACAAGCATTATAAACACTTATTAGAATAAAAAAAAAAAATGTCCAAAACCAGCCTTTCCCCTTTTAAGTACAACTCTCTTGATTCCATCTTCAGTACAAGCTGTTAGTCTTTTTCTCCCTCATTGCATGGCAATGAGCTATCTAGTACTTATAGCAGAAAAGTTAAAAATAAATATGCTTTCAATGCATTTTCCATTCTCTATTAAATCCTCATACCAAGTGGGAAGGGTAACAGAACAGCAAATTGCAAATTATTTTAGAGAAGTGGTTGGTTGCTCTACCATCAAGTAGAGTAGGGGAGGGAAAAGACAAGATAAAAATGCCTTTGCAAACACGAGAATTTCCTGCTTTCTATTTGTCGCTTCCGTTGTATTTGTCTCAATCAGATTAAAGTGATGTTCTCTTGAGTTTCCAAATCATATTATCATAATTTCAGAAATGTTACAGGACTGTGACACTCTAACAACAGTGTAAACTATTTTTCAACAAATTCTGATTTTAAACGTAGTAAAAAAAAAATTAATATATGAGATGGAGAACCCTACAGAAAGATTATATAATACACTCAGGTTTTTCTTCTAAATATCCATTTCCATTGAATTATTATCTTTTAAGAATGAAATATTTCTGAAAGATGATTTAATTTCCCCAAGAGCTATTGGTCTTTGCTTGATATGGGATATTGGGTTCTGTCCCTGATAATTAATTTAGGACATGATGAATAGCATCAGATGTGGAAGTTGTACTTTGCATATATTAATTATATCAGAAGTTAGGTATTTTTTCCCATTTCAAAAAATAATAATGTTATGATAACTAGGAAATATGAAAAAACACAAGTGTATTATTTAAAAACATGATTTATGACAAAAATAAGCAAATTAACAGTCTAGTCCTGTAACTGCTAAACAAGGCTCTGCCCTAGAATACCTTTGCAACAAAACCTTTTTATAGATAAATATTCTGACCTTGGATGTTGATTAACTTTTGTTTTGAGATTTTTATACTCTTCATTTGTTATTAACAGAATATTTTTTTAGCTAACAAGACACCACTAGTCATTGCTTCAAATAAAATTGGATGCTACAATATAGCAAATTATGCAACTAGAGCCACATACTTGTAAATGCTAACTAAAAGAACAAAAGGCTTCAGATAAGGAATATTATTGTTATGCTAAAAATACCTTCTACTTGATATGTCTTCATCTTCATTTAGCTGTAACTGACAATGTTTAACACACATTTTTACAATATATTCAGTATCTAAACACAAAGAAATTTCTAATTAAATACAAAACTGCATTTTTTTAATTAAAAAAAAAAAGAAAGAGTAATATACTCAAAGAACTTTACTCTCTATGTTTTCTGCAGAAGTTCCCCTGCCCCATTCTCTTGTTCTACTTAATATACACTCTACGTGTTAATTAAAAGCAAGACTCAATCAATAGCTCATTCCTGTCTCTATTAGTGTCATGATTATGACTTATTGTCTTTAAGACCATACTGAATTAATTTTTATAATCCAAATGGCACTTCATACATGCCGAAAACCACAGAACATCATTCACTAATTTCCCTTCTGTAATCACAACTTCTCATTCAACTGTCATATATATTTATTTATTAGACAGATATTCAATTCTGTCTTAAAGATTTCAAGTTATAGAAATTTTACCAGATCCCAAGATAAGTTGTTCCCATGGGAAACTGTACTCCTTGGTAAAATCTTGCATCTTCTTTCTTAGTCTGAAATTGTCTAGGTTCAACACTTGAAGTAAACAAGGAATTGACTAGAGGAAGATAATAAACTGGGCATTTTAATGTCTGTGCCATTTTATGCACCGGAAATAGAGCTATATGAAACTTTCATAAGGAAAACAAAGTGTGTCACTTTCAATAAATTTCAATACCAAAAAAAAAAAGTGTGTGTGTGTGTGCTGAATTTAAACTAGTTTTTATTTCCCAGTTTTCCCCACCATTCCCACAGAAGCCCAATCTGTCATCTTTGGTGTCCTGTAAGTTTGACATAGAAACCTACAGACCTCTTCATTCATTCATACATGTGTTTCTATTTAGCATTCACTGGAATTTTTGAGGAAAATATATCTTTAGTTTGTGAAACACAAGGCCTAATGTTAAACATACATTTTTCATGGACCTTCATGACCCATTTCACTCTCTTCAGATACATTAACCTTTATTGGTTTGACTAGTTCCCACAGTATTTACATAATTTTCTTGGTAATTTATAAGCAAAGTCTGTTGACTCTGTTATTCTGCCCATATAGGCAGATGTCCTTTTTAAACTGCAGAAATATTATTCTCATTTTCCCAGATAGAGCACCTTGGATTTTTTCCTGTTAGTGATGCTGAGATTTCAAATATTGATACCAAGAAGTCACTATGGTCTTTGCGTATTTTTTAATACAAATATTGCAGATATTTAAAGATTTAAATTAGGGAAATGTTCTTGGAATTAAATTTTAAAGTGGTAACTAAAAAAAATAAAAATAAAAAATTAAATTAGACCTTTGTAATTTAATTAATAATCCCACTACTTTTCTTTAGTATAGCTTGATAGATATTTTCCAGTTATATTTTAGTCTCCTTCTCTCCTTAATTAAACATTATGCACCCTTGCCTTTATCATAAATATGGCAATACAAACTCTGAGTTGTAATGATAATTCATTAAATATTGATCAAATTAAATCTAAAATTGCTTGGATGCCATTCATTTGCTGAATATAAAATAAAATTCTATGACATGTAAATAACTTAGTAGCTATATACATAAACTAATAAAATGAAAATATGAATACATAATATTCTTATTAATAAAAAAGTTTTACTTAAATTAGAACTGTAATTTGATCAAGATGATGATCCCTGATATTGTCCTTGATAACTTGTCATTTTACTGCTGTCACCAGCACCTTAATACAGAATGCAGTGTAAAAAAAACATGCATAAACACTTCATCTGCACTTAAGTGTTCGTAAGTACATATCAGACATCAGATTTTTGCAGACAAGAGACTTGCACATACCATTTCATATATAGGCGATTTGCAGTTTCCAACTGTTTCACATACTAGAGCAATTGTACTTTCCTGTGGGTAAGCATCTGATCCAAGACCTGAGGAACACAAAGGCTCCTGCTGTCTGCATTTTGTCCAGGCTCCTTATTGCCTTCAGCACCTACTAGTGGTAGGACGAAAGCCTCACCAAGAACAGAGGACTTAAGCAGTTCCATGGGATGCACAGCAATTTGTTCCCTCTGCTTAGGTTTCTGCCTTGCTTGGAATCACCCAGGCCAGTAGATCAGTACTGAAATTCCCGTGGGATTTACCAACTAGTGAGAACTATCTTCCAACATGACTTACAAGGAAGGTATAGTCATCCATACAGTGGTACTTTGGACAAACAGGGCAAGGAGGTTACTTTTTCCAGAACCTGAGAAGATCTGTTACAATGGTCAAATAACCATCTGACTAAGTAGGAACTGTGTGCCTTTTTGCACCCTCCTTGCTTGCTAGTATTGGAAGATCCCACTGTTTCTTTTCCCACCCCTTTTATATTACCTTGTTATCTGAAAATTTTTTGGCTTTGCATAATTTAAGACCCCTAAGTAAAAAGCCATTGAAGTCTTAAAAGTTAAAAGTGTCATGAGAGAATTACGAAGATAATTACTTAACTTCCTTTATCATAAACATTTCTGCAGATTTTCTGGATACATTTATTGCTGACCTTAAAAAGTAAGAAAAACTAGAATTAATATATTGTCCGACATGTATAACTTGGCAGTTTATGGCTCTGATTTCTTTTTAGAGAGTTTTCTCACGTAAAGAGGTGAAAAAGATGGCAGTGGGGAAAAAATGACCACCACGACACCTTTGGAAATAGTGAAATTTGAGTTGACATAAATCCTTATCATGAAAGTAACCTAGAAGAGGGTTGTTTGCTTGTTTGTTTTTTAATTTCAATGTGAAATTAAAGCAAAGTTAGATTATTATTTTTTTCTTTTTTTCTTTTTTTTTTCCAAAGCCTTCCTTTAAGAAGCTTTTAAGAGGGTCATCAATTCCATAGGCTCCTGCTTTAGACAAAATATCTCTCTTTTAAAATATACTGTCTCAGAAATGCCTGGTCAGCTCCCATGATTTATTTTTGGGAAGTTCATGAAATAAGATCTCAGATTCGTGGTTAATAGAAAAAGAAGGAAAATATGAGAATCCAAGTCTATTACTGTATAGTTATGGATACACACAAAGCTTCAATATCTGTGACTGATTCATTTCATTTTACCTGTAAAGGTTGGCACTACATTTTAATTGCAATTTCTTTTTTTTTAGAAAAATACAATGTGAAGCATACTGATGACAGCTACTTCCCATTCAGTACTTTTATCCTTGTTTGCAGTTGTACATATTTGGGGTGTACAGCATGTCCCACAGGATGATTTATCAGTCTGTGGGAAAGGATGTCTTTTGAATGTATGATGCTGACTTTGATGCTTACTGCACTGTCTTGGAAAACTCAAAAATAACACCAGGCCCTGTGCACTGTCAGCCCAGATGCTTCACCTTCATGTTGCCTTCACAGGCAGCCCAAATTCCTGGTCCCTGGCACCTGAGTTTTTAGCAAGGGTCATAGCTATCTGGTCTGCCTGATGTAAGATATATAACTCACTGTTCACCCAGGCTCCATGGTGGCCATTTTCTTCATCCATGTTTGGTTATTCTGATCCTGGTTCAACACGTTTTAATGTTTGATCATAACCTTAAGCCAACACGTCATTATTTTGGTTAAGTTTTGCTGAGTAAAGATAAGTGTGAGATTTAAAGAAAAAGCAGCTCTTGCCAAGGATTTTGAAGGGAGCCAGATGGGTAGGGATGCTTTGTCAGCACCTGGTATAGAGAGAGCCAGGATCTCAGCAAAAAAACACCCTCTTGAGCATGCTCTAAAGATTTCATTTACATTTACATTGCATGCTATACATAACTGGGACACATCCAGTAATGATACCTACTTTTGTAAAGCTGAGGGACTTGTGATGAATAATAGTATTGTAGAAAGACATAGTAATCCAGCTGGGTCCTGCCAGCCTGCCATGAGTGATTCATCCTGCTCTGATGCTCCCTTCTGCCTAGAGCCTAGATGAAGTTTAGGCTAAATCTAAAAAGAGTCGATTTGACAGGGGTCAGGAGAATAGGGTTTGGAGGTGTTTTTTGTTTTGTTTTGTTTTGTTTTTTCTTGTTGTAGTTGTTTTTGTTTTATGAGGAAAACAGAAAATTTCTTTCAGGCAGTCTCCCTACTGCAATAATAGCTTTGAGGAGGCAACAGTTGAGTTATTTCTAAAAATAAAAAATATGAGAGAAGATTGCTTTTAAGAGGCATCCCTGCAGCTGAGAACAGGGATGCTCTGAGATGCAGGTAGCAGAGCAGCTGGCAGGGCAGAGCAACCAAGCGCATGCGGCAGGGGCAGCTCATGGAGAACAGAAATAGTAGGAAAGATGAGCAATAAGCAGCTGCTGTGAATGGTGAACCAATTTTGTGAAAAGGCAAGCTTGGTAGTGGGAACAACAAACTCATAAACAAATACAGAGAGCTGCTGAGAGCAAAACACTTAACTATTTGGGAAACAGCATCTCCAGTGAGATCCCCTTTCTAGCAGCCTGCAGCTAGGACTGGTTGTTGAGACTCAGCTATCCTCTGCATTTTTTGTTTGTTATATCAAGAAAATTTTAAAGAATCATTTCAGTTTGCAATTTCCATTACTGTGGGTGCAGCGGAGCACAAACGGGCTGTTAAGATGCACAAAATTTCAACATCTGCAGTCAAACCTGAGTATCCACAATTCATTTTAACACTGATTTAATAGTCAATACCATGGGATGGAAAAATAGGCCATCAAAAAAAAAAAAGTTTACATGATAAAATATTTTAAAAACCCTACTTCAGTTGGTTATAATGCAAAATTTTAGAGTTGTGACTATGTCAGACTTGTCATACATACCTTGATTAATTCAGAGGGCAGGTATGAGGGTAACATCAACACAGAGGTAATAAAACAGATTTCTGTCCAATGACTTGTGCAAGGCTGTTTTACTTTCTTGGTGGAAATTTGGATGGACACGCACCAATCTAACCTGTTTTTCAAAACAATTGTTTATTAAAAAAAAAAAAAAGAAAAGAAAAGAAAAAAAAAAAGAGTGTTGTTTTTCTCTGAGCAATGTCATGACTGATAGCTAATATACCATTTATGGAACTACTTCTCTTTTGGGGAAACCAGAGAGTGAGGTTTTTGATACTCAGAACAGTTTGCTACAATTAGATCAATAGAAAACCCAAAGAATGTCAATAAAGTCATTGTACAAACTCACCAGTTATTCATTCACTTAGATCTAAAGCAGGATAGGTGACTACTGACTATGACAGCTACAAGGTCCTATAGTGTCAAAGAAACAATGAGTTACTAAGTTACAGGAAATCTGTGTTGTACTAGTCAAAATCTAGTATTTTTTTTTTTAAAGAGAAAGAAAGAAAGAAAAAAAAAAAAAAAGCAAACATAAAAAGACTGCTAATCAAAATAATATGGCTCTGATCTGTGATTTATACTAGAAACATCATTTAAACTCAGAACCTCTCTCAAATGACAACCAAAAGCTCTACAGTAAGTTCAAGATGATTTGGATAAAACCCTAAAGATGATAATTCTAACTCAAAATTGGCACTTTTGCACTATTTTGAAAATGTTGGTACATTTCCTAGTCTCAGGCTAACACTGAAGAAATAAAGGAAAGTTTGGAGGTACATTCATCCCAGCAGTAATTGGTAGTAAGACAGACAGGCCATTTTTTGTAGTGCTGAATTTTCACAACTCTGTTGTATTTCTTCTTTTCCTCCACAAAATGATACCCATAAAAACTTGGACAGAAAAATTATCTAAAATTATTAGAGGAAAATATTATTCAAGGTAAAAAATAAAATGCTAGCAATGTGTAACAAACATTGAAAAGGAAACAAGCAGATGCTTTCATTGACACTGCCAGCTTCAACATGTGCTAATACTTGTTATAATTATTTTACAACCTGCTTATGAATTTTGTATACAATACCTTAGATGTATCTACTTATCAATGATCAGGTTTATGTTGTGATCTCCTAAAAACTGTAACTGGAGTCACTATAGTAAAATATATTTTGACAAACTATTTAATTTTATTGTTTACAGATAAATAGTAGATCATTATTACAAATAATAGATTATCTTAATATTAGATTATAAATAAAGTCAAGACTGCAACTTGCCTTTCTTGTTATGCATTATAGTTACTGGTCTTCTTTTTTAAAGTTTAATTATACACAATGGGAAATAGGGTACCTTTATAAATATAAACTTGATTAAATAAGGGTTTTCTGTAGGCTAAGTTATATGACCTGATTCTTGTTTACACTGTGGTCTATTCATTTTATACTGACAATAGATAAAATAAGTACTATAACAGAACTTGAAATACTGGTATAAATTATGTTTACACAAACTACTGACCTGGTTAGTATAGGGGGTAAACCATGTTCAAAAATTATAATAGATTACACAAGCTGAAAATCTTATTTCAGGTTTAGTTCAGATAAAGAACCAGATAGTGGTATATAATCAGTGAAATTATCACTTGCTGTGTTAAGGATATGGATATATGACAAAAACTTCAGCTGACAGGGTGCAATTAAGGAAAGATCTTTATCAGCCTTGTTTAAGCAAATGAAACACCAAATGCTAGGAAAGATTAAGATAATGAGTACGAAAGCAGATATTTTTCTTCTTAATATTGAGACCAATTCTCTGCATTAAAACAACTGAATGTTCAGAATTTGAGTTTGAAGCAAAGCTTTTTTTTCTTTTTTTTTTTTCTTTTTTTGAGAAAATGTCGAAAATTGATAGAAATGGGAAGTCTAGCACAAGTTTCAGCCACAAATTGAAAAGTTTGTGCAACAGTTTGCAGAAACACTGAAAATACTTTGACCATGGACTATGCAAAACTGCCACAAGACATCTGGGACCTGAATAAGGTCTTGATTTGAAATGCATCTGAAATGCATCAAGGCACATAATTTAAGATGAAACCTCAATGTGACATACAGATGGAGTCTTCCTAATTGCATAACAACAATGGAAGAAAGTCTGCCTCTTTTTTATGAGGAATAACATTCTTTTGAATTTTACACATTACTTTGAAAACTACATTAAAAAAAATCTCTATTAAACTCATATAATATATTTCCATGGAACCCTACTCAAGGATTTTAGCATACCTTCTGTAGAATTTGCTAGTTGTATATCCACTCATTTTTTAGGGCTGTTCCAAGTGATCTTATGAAAAAGATAACCATCTGCATCACTAAGACCTGTCAACTCCTACCTGCCTACTAAACTTCACGGCTTAAAATATTTTGTGATGCATTCTTATTTGTGTATGTTTAACCTTCTCCAATGTTCATTTTAGGATTTTAAGTGTAAATAATTGCATAATAAATGCTACATTATTTTCTGTTACCTGCTTTATTACTAGTCAAGAGAGAAAAATGAAGAGGCTTCACTGAAGAAATCTTTTTAAAGGTCACCTTTATTAATAACAGAAATTATCTCACCGGGTTATCAATGTTCAACATCATTGTTTTGATTAAACATCATTCTAACAATCAATGACTATAAAACAAAATTTTCCAAGTTACCTTTCTGTCAGTAATAGATAGAAATTCTAAAATACAGTTAATGGTTGAGTATAACCATCTGTTTTATCCAGATTTTCCAAAGCCAAAGCATTGTGACATGTAGGGTGATACATTGATGCCATTGATGTTAAGTAAGCATTTATGTCCTAGGAAAGTACTGTTTTCTGTTTATCATTCACTGTAGTCTAATGGAAGACAGGTAATCTAATATCTGTTAAATGTGTAAATTATGTAGTCATTTACAGACATGAAACAGTAGACGAATCTGTTAAGCACTTTGGTAAGGCCATAATTTGAAAGCTATGACATTATCAGACCTTTCCACAGTTCAGAGCAGTTAATACATTCAAATCCAACACAGTAAATTTGTTAATACTGTCACATCCCCTTTTTTCAGTACTGCTTATCTGCCAGGGACAAATCTTTATGCTCTCTCTTCCTGAGACATCCCAGTTCTTTTCCATGGAGGGGAGACATTGTCCTTATAGCATGGAACAGAAATATCTGAAATTTTAGCACTTTTTGAACAAAATAAAGAAAACAGATGGTTCAGTTTTATTCTCCATTACTGAGTTATAAATTCTGACAGAGGAAGGCTCAGTGATTTAAATAACGTTTCAATCATTAATCACTCGAAATTGTAGATAAAAAAGTTGAGGGTTGAATTTGGAAGAATCAGACTATAGCTGAAGTTGATACTCAAGTAAAACTCTCCTGTTTCAAGGGGAACATTTGGGGGATTGCTCATGTAACAATTTTTACAAGTTTTTCTAAGCCAATCTTTTTAAATTTAAACAAAGACAAATTTAACAAGATTTCTAATCCTTATGTAAAATGGATAAGTACATGAACATTTCATGTTTAAAATCCAATTTTTCAAATTATGCAACATTTTTAGCCACCTTGAAAAACCCAGAGCCATTAACATTTCTTCCATTATATTACTACTAGCTTGCATAAACAACGGTTAAGTAGTTCATCTAGTACAGAGCCTTGAAAGACACAAAAGATAGCTCTGTACCAAAGGGGTTATTTTCTCCTGTCAGCTTGAGTATCTCTAGTTTATGCTAGCATCTTTGGTACAAAGATACCCAAGCTGGTTTAAGTACTACCTATGGCTCTGCTATCCACTTATCCCTGAATATACAGGATAAGTCCTGATAGGATATAATTTTCTCAATTAACTGAAATATCCAGCTCTTTCCATCTGCTTACATTAGCAACCAAGACCACATTCCATATAGAGGGTAAAGTAAATGACCCCTGTTTGGTATTTCCAGCACATATCTCACAAATACATTGGTGTTGATTTTATAATCCTGTTTTCTGAATGTTACATTTTATAATCACAGCAAATAAACATTATAAATACACCTTCTTGAGCTCGCTATCTCCCCTTGCCTATATTCCTTCAGAGAGAGACCACATGTAAAATTAATAGTCTAGATCCTGTTTCTGCATTAGGATGCTTATCCGAGTACTCTTACCTCTAAGCAATTTCAGAAGCTTATGCTCCCACAGTGGCTACAATTTTTTCTTATTTATCTGTGGAGTTTGGGGGGGGGGAGAAGGGAAGGAGGGAGAAAAGATTGTTGTTTTTCGTTGTTATTTTCAATGATTAGGAGTAAGCAAATGCAGTTGCAGAGCTGAATTCGGATCATAATACAAATTTCTCCTGAGTGCTTTCTTTCCCAGCAAACAATTCTGCTTTGATGTCTCAAATTTTCAAATTA
The DNA here is from genome assembly GCF_964211825.1 of Aythya ferina. NCBI lineage: Eukaryota > Metazoa > Chordata > Aves > Anseriformes > Anatidae > Aythya > Aythya ferina. The sequence goes on from NC_140304.1 coordinate 15,868,415, forward strand.
TTTCAAATGTATGTATAGATTTTCAAATGTATGTATAGATTTTCAAATGTATGTATAGAAGGGTGCCAATGCAAGTTTCAGCTCCTTGTTATCAAATGCAAAAATGATACACATGCATCCATAAAAAGTAACAAACACTCCTTGCAAGTTCTGGACCCTGAGCTGCTGAAAGTGTTATCAGTGATGTAATCACGATTGTAACCTTGAGTTTAGCACAGAGTAAGTGATGTATTCCTAAACCTGCTTTCACTAGAAGTAGGCTTCTAGTGAACATCACTTTTTCTAACGACTTCCAAGGATTCCTGGGAAGATCAGTACACTTTACATAAAGCATCAATCACTGTTCTTTTTGTTATATTAAGACATGCCATTAACTTCTTTCTCAGGATACTTTCCAAAGGTCTCACTTTATTACAAAACCTGAGAGTTTTCTTCATTTTTTTTGCCATCTGATAGTTAAGGTAGTATAAAAATAAATGAAAAGGGCTGACTAAACCTCTGAAGATCCTTCTTGTATTGTTGCCTATTAAGGAAGAGCCCCAGCAGGCCTACTTCAAAAGAAAAAGCAACTCTACATCATTAACCTGTACAAAAAGCATTCTCTGGAAGAACAGAAGCTATTACATTAGTGGGCAATTATAAACCTCAGATATATTTCATTCCATATTCCATTCACGTGCCAATATTTAAGCATCTGCCAGATAGCAGGTGGTTTGTAAATCATTATATTTTCAAATTATGTTGCTAATGGCATGTGTGAAATGACTGAAAAATTACGTTTCCCCTTCTACACCATTAAAATAAAATAAATTGCTGCAATACATTATCTGAAGCTCAAGAGCCATCAAGCACTGGCAAACCTGGGTTTCCCACTTTCCCCCCTACTTTCTGCTAGAGTTGCCTCTCCCATTAAGGGTGTACAATAGATTATGTGATATTTGACTTTCATGACTTCCCTCTACAAGGAATAGCTAAAAACAACTAAAAGCAACATCATCAACTGGTTCTCAAATGGAGCACAGCCTATTAATTAGGAACAATCAGCTAATTCTTTGGACAATATTGGCAGACAACAGGCACAGTCTGGCTATGAAAATAGTGAAAGATCATTGTAACAATGTAGGGACCTCAATGGAGAATAAAAACAAAATCAAACCAAAAAAACACAAACACAACATTGTTAAAGTGTAATAAGACCTAGCATTTTCTTTTACATCAGAGCAGTGAAAAGTCTAACTACTCAAATGTCAAAATATGGCCAAATCTCTCTCTTTTGCTTAGAGCTCATGTTGAGTGCTTCCTCCCAGTTGTCAAGATAACACAGCAAAATTAATAATTTAGCTTTTTTTTTTTTTTTCTTTCTGCAAGCTTAGCATAAAAATCATGTGTTTTGGAAACACTTTTCTTCCAAGTTGTACTGCCAACAGCTGAAACTTCTGAGGATAAAGCAGTTTTGGAAGTCCTTAGTTTGGTTGCCCAGATGCTGAGCATGGCAATTTTTTTACTATTCCAAAACACTCCACTGGGTGATACACCTGTTTGAAAGTGGAGAGGAAGCATCCAGGACTGTTCTGTTCCTCCTCATATAGAGGAAAACCTATATGAGCCTTTGAATTTCATCTGAAACTGGAAGCATGATGCTTGGAAATCTGTTTTATACCTTATATAAACATAAAGAAGAGGATAGAAACCTACTGCAATGTATAACCACTCTGTTAGGAAGCAACCTAAAAGAGTCACAATAAGTATATTGCTTTCTAAGTCTCCATATATTGTGAGAAAAAGGTGACAGGAAGGACACAGAGGCTGATATAAAATTAAGTAGCCAGCAGTTAAGGATTTGGAGAGCAGTTTGACTTGGTTTTCTGCTGGTAAACTTTTCAGAAATAAATGTAAGTAAAGCAGTTCATTTTTTCCCCCATTCTAACTTTATACCACCTGTATTAAATGAATAGTTGCTTCAAAAATTCATACCATTTCCAGATACTGAGTATGCTAGGTGATTCGAGTCTTCCAGATATTTTACATCAAGATAACTGCCAGTTAAAATGATGGATGTGGAAAGCAAAAGTGTTCATAAGTATTGGAGGATAGTTGTTATGTGCTTTAGCTCAGTAGCCTTCTGGCACAGCCAATAAAGACAAAACAATAGGAAAGATTTACTGTAGAAAGTAGCTGTAAACAAGGCGTTAGTCAATGAAAGAGTGTGCTGCAGTGCAGACACAAACTCAAATACCATGCAATGCAATATAGGGATATTTCTATTTTGCTATCTAAAACAAACAGATAAAAATCATAGATGGTTCAAACTAGATTTTTTTTTTCCCATTTTAGAGGGAAGGATCGGTACATTAGCAAATCCTTGAGGTTTCTAATGACTTCATACAGATCTCACACTGTGAGTTAAAATAGCATGGCACCATCACTGATTACCATTATATTTTGACTGTGTCCATCCTTTATTGCCTTTTCCTTATTACCTTGTAGCATCACAAGATCTGCTTCATTTACTTTAATCAAAAGTTCTCCACAAATATCTCCAGTTAGTATTTAGTCCAAATGAAGCACCCTGTCAAAATCTCCTATGACTTCACTAAACACAGCCCACACAGCTAAACACAAAATTGGTATAATAAATCACAGAGAATGGGTTTTCTCCTAAATATTTACAGTTTCATTAATTAAGAGAGCTTGATCCAAGCTTGTTGAAGTTTTCAGTGAGTTTTAGAGTAAAGCCATATAAATGTTTTTTTGTTGTTGTTTATTTGTTTGTTCCCCCCCCCCCTCCCTCAGGTTAGCTGCAACACTGCATATTGAATTATTTACCTAGAAAGGCACAAAGGGGTTCAGTACCAGAAACAACATGCTTTAAGGGTTTCTGTAATGCTTGGGTTTAAATTTTCTGTCTAAAACCCAAAGTTAACCATAGCTGAAATTCTATGATATTTTTTTTTCTTCACAATTTTACAATAAAGGAGGTTGGATGGCCAATTCAGCTTTTACGCTGTAGCTAAAACAAGAATCTGCAAAGTGCAGATTAGTTTTATTTCTACATCACTTTTATCACAGCCTCAGAAGAATGTGGTGATGAACAACGCATGTAAATCTGTGTTTGAGCATGGAGATACCACATTTTGAGCACATGCATATGATCCAGCAATATGGAGAGGGGCCACAGTTCTTTCAAATCCTATTGATTAAAATAAAATTAAAAAGATGAAATGTAAATGTGAATAAAAGATTCAGGAAAAAAAAAAAAAAAAAAAAAAAAAAAAAAGAAATCATTATGAAATCTTGCTACCAAGACAGTGATTCCCATCAGTCCCATTTAACTCTTGCTCTAGTATGTTGTTAGCAAATGCAGCAATTCTGGAGATTTACTTGAGATCCAACCCCCTAGTGGTTCTTCCCATACCCATATTTGATGCTGAAAATGCAGTGGCATATCCAGCACAGCTGGTGTCATGCAGGCCAGCAATATATCAGATTTCAGTATGTTAGTTACAGCCTGTTCAGAAAGTCTCCTCTGCATTTCTGCTGTGTACAAAATGAACCTTCATTTCCCATCTAGAGATGTAATTTAATGTTGTTGATTACATTAAGAAGCTGTCCTTCACAGTTAATGACAGAAACAAATGCTCAGTATAGAATAAACATGTCAGATAAAATATATTAAAACTTTTAAGTAGTCAAAAGTCCAGGGAAGCTCTTACAAGAAAAATAAAAGCAAATAAATTTTATTTCCAGAAAACAGTCACTCAGAGGACAGGTGGCTAAAGGTCACAATTTTAGTGTCATTTACCCAACAAAAGATGCAGACACATTTTAGAATAGGAACATAGATTTTCCAGAGTATCTAAATTTGCATATTTATTCATGTAACCACTTGCACAACTTTTTCCTTTATCCTGATTGAGAATGTAATTTCAACTCCTCATTCACTCAGTCTTTGCAAAACAGGTACCTGCTGTGAAGAACGCTTGTAAAGCAGTTTAAGAGGTAGTTACGCAAAATAAAATGCACAGTACTACAGCAAGTACACTGAAGTACACTGAGATTGTTATTTAAGCTGAAATCACTGTGGGCATTGCTAAGATGGAGGCTGCCTTATTAAGATTTGTTTCATCTTTAACTTTGAGATTTCCCCAAAACACTCAAAAGCTTCTGTCTTTACAAGAAAAACATGCCTTTAAAAAAAATAATAATAATTCTTTGCACTTACACCCTAAATCTCAAAAACATCTCATCTTTGAATGAAGCTGGAGAAGAGGATCAACATGAAATCACTCTTGAGTGAACCATGTCAACTGTTACTAAGAACTGAGCCACAATATCATGGATCACTATAGGCTAAGTGCTGAAGGTATGTTTCACTGGAAACTACCAAACACATGCCAGCAGAGTAAAAAGAAAAAAAAAAAAATCCAGAGAAAACATGACTGGCAACAAGACACAACTTTGATATCCAAGGGTCACAGATCGTGATTTCCAAGGGTGTGGTGTGATTGTCTGAAGTAACTAGGAAAATAAGACTAACATTCACATTTTTTAAGGAAATTGTACAGCATTGAAGAGGCTTTCAGGGTAGGGCATAGCTGCATTAATTGAGCATTCCCTAGGCTCCCAACTTTAGATGCTATCGTGCTGGGGAAACTTGGTTTGCTAGCCCTAAGGAACAGTATGGAGCGTAGAGTGGAGTGGAGACACCATGACTAGGCTCTGTAACCAGGTGGGGACTCTATTGTTCTTGTGCACACCGAGGCCAATAAGCTGCACTTTTTGCCACCCTGAGCCAAGGACCTGTCATGTTTTGACAAATGCTATACCCTAGTGTACTTTTTGCTCATTATAATATCATTATAATACCAAAACACGCCTCCATCCCAAAAGCTACCTGCCTCCAAGGTGCGACCACCCCTCACCGAGCATGCGCTCTGAATTTCTCGGAGCCTATTACTTTAAACGGAGACAGGAGAACTTTTCAGCAATCATAACTAAGATATGCTTGACTAGAGTCACTCAAGCTCCACCTAAAAGATAGAAAATAATATAAATTGGCCTAAGAGAGAGGGGATGTCAGGGAAGATACCATCCTGAGGAAATACAACATCCTTAGAACCTCCTGACTCCTGGGATCAGTCAACGGGCTGAGCCTCTCTTCGCCCCCATTGGGACGCCTTTGGGTGAGATCTGAATACTTGCTTATAAATCTCTATAGAGTCTTTGATCCTTTTAATGCATTTATTTCTAGGCTGCGCACCTGTAACACCTGTGTATTTCATGCATGATAGCTTGCTTTTGCAGACGGTCACTATCGCCAGCAATCCAAAAGAACCTGATCATCTGTTGCTGTAATAAACCATACTTGATTGCATTGTGATAGCTCTCATTAAGTGCAACTAGGGTAAGGGTGGTTATCCATGATAGTTCAGTGTTCTGAATCCAACCGGACCCCCAGACGGTTAATGCGTTGTTGGTGAATGTCTGAACAGACCCCCAGATGGTTAATGCGTTGTTGGTGAATGTCTGACTGGACCCTCAGGCGGTTAACGCATTGTTGGTGAATGTCCAACTGGTTCAGTACCCTGAATCCGACCAGGCCCATAAAGGTTAATCAGCTACACCCCTTAACAAGACAAAGGGTTACTATAGATAGTGGTGTACTTCATAAACAGCATCTCAGGGCCACTAAGGAAGCTGGCCTGCTTTTTAGGGGCAGAGTTGCAACATTTTTTTCATCATTATAAATGACAGTCTTTGATCAATATGTAAAGCATAGTGATTAATATATTTTGGTGAAACTAATGACCACTTTGCACTTGTTTCAGCATACAACACTCTCTCGCATATCTGAAATTCCACTAACACATTCCAGTAGCAGAGAAAGCAAAAAGAGTACAGGAAGAATCTCACAAATTACTCTAAGTACTCCAAAGACAAATTATTTTCTCCAGTGAGCAGCAGGAAAGACAAAAGAGGCAGGGAGTTGGGGGATGGAGAGGGACACACATACACATATATAACATGAAGGAGTGCATGGACCTGGACTTACCCATTGACACTGTCCATTTTCATTATTCTTCACACAGATTATATTCAATTCACTTGCTAACATTTATACTTAGAAGTAAATGTGGACAAATGTGGAGCACTACAAGCAAATCTCTGCCTCTCATTTCTCAGCATGTCATGATTTTTACTCCAAGATCACAACCTTTGCAGATGATTCCTTGTTTCTAACAAGCCTAAAATACATTTAAAGCCTTCTGCTCAGCTTAGCAGGGTTTGTCCTAAATGCCGTTTAAAACACATTCTAGGCAGAGTTTCTAAGATGAGTTATGATGTATGTGAATTAGATGAAAAGAACAGGCTAAAACATTTGTTTTCTGAAATAAAACAAAGTTTGAACCTTGTACTGCTGAAGGCATCAGGCCTCAGGATTAAAAAAAATAAAAAAATAAAAAAGCAAAAAACAATGCTTAGAAGAGACTACATTCTTCATTACCTGAAAGTAAAGAAAAGAGAGGTTTTGTTGTTTAAAAAAAGGGGGGGGAGGGGGGCTTAGAACTGCTCTTGCCCATTAATAGATGCTTATAGCACCTTCCTATTGCTGTACTCTTCCCAAATTAGATAAAGCATCACTTAACCAATCAATTCACATCGCAAAATAAATTAATCTCTGTTCCCCTTCTTCTATTAGAAGCCAAACAAGAGTTTCTCTCTCTCCCTCTCCCTCCCTCCCTTTCTCTCTCTCTCTCTCCCCCTCTCTCTCTCTCACAGGAGAGCCATCTTCCCATGCATCCAACTTCCAATCTCATCACAGGCTTTGGAAACTGAAGTTATACTAGCCAAGAACTGCATGACCAGCCTTACTTAGATAAACAGGAGTGGTGCAATCATCATCATCTCGCCAGCCTGCTGCATGGCAGTTATAGACATCATCACACTTGTTTCATAAAGGTCAAGGGAAATTATGTCAACAGCAATAAGATAGCTTTGTGTAGACACATATACAAGATAATGTAACTGTACATACAAAAGCTACAAAAAATATGTGCATTGGATAGGAGACCAAGCAACAGAACAAGAATTTGCAGGTAATTGAAGCAAGTGGGAGAAAAAATACGGTATGTTTTATTTTTACCTCCTTAATTCTGAATAAATGAGAAAATAAATTCAAGGGTAACTTATCAAGTCTTGGAGAATGACTATGTCTATATCTCAAATAAGCAACTGATCTTAGGCAAACACTAAGTCTGTAACAAAACAAGATAACAGAATGTTGAATTTAAATAAATTCTTAATCCTTATATCCAGTAACAGAACTTGAAAGCAAATCTGGAGCCTCATTTTTGAAACCGGATTTTATTTTGCAAGCTGAAATGTGGGTGAATAATTTTAAGAGCCCAGTTTTTATCATCTTTAATACTGTACATTAATTATAAATGGATTAATTGAGTAATTATGTTAATTAAAATTTCTGCTGGGGAGCGATAGTGAAATATCATATAAATAATTTCATCAAAAGTAATGAGAAAATAACTTAAAAAATAATAGATAGCTGTGTACTTCATAAACAGAATAAGAGGTTGTTATTGCATGTTTGAATACTTCATTTGAAATAACAACTTCTGAGGAATAGAGTACAGAGAGAAAGAATTCAATTTAAAATTTTCATTCTTTTAGTAGAAAGCAAACTTGTCTTAAAAATCATCACATTCAATGACTGAAATAAATGGTTGTAGAAGTGAATGGAAGTCTAATTATGTACAATAGGTAGTAAATGTCATATTATGTTTCAATGATTTTATGGATAAGAAGCTCATTTGTGTTCTATTTACAATATGATTTTATGACTAACGCTAATAAATAAGAGAAAATATGTTCTGTTTTTTTAATATACAGTTTCTTGTAGCAGTGGTTTATATTGGCTAGTACATATCTAGTGACAAGGTGAGGGCAAAGCTTAAAATTCAAGTGAAGAAGTTGTATTAATTCTGCTCAAACCTTTGCATAAATACACACTGTATTCTTTAATTACTTACTACCACCCTAATTCATTCCTATAAAATTAATTGGCAGTAAACTTTCCATCATGATAGTAAGAAAGGACGGAGAGGAGAGAGAGAAGAGAAAGAGGAGAGGGAGAAAAGAGGGAGAGGAGAGGGACAGGAGAGGCAAGGAATCTTCCAATGATTTTCCAGTCCTTTTGCAGGTCACCTTTCTCTTGCAGTCACCAAACTGCTATTACAATCGTGTGACATCTCCTTTTTTAGTTTCATTTTTCTTCTTGATATTAAAATTTTTGTCCTTCCCTTCAACTCCAAGTTATCCTATTAAGTTATATAAATGAATATATCAGCATTGCCTTTTACAGAACTAAGCCTGTTTATAACAATTGATGATACAACCAGTTGTCCACACACTTAATTAAACATTAATTAAAAACAAACAAACCAAAAATAACAGCAAAAAAATATATACACAGTCTCTATACAGGATTTGAAATCCTCTCCATTGTTATCTTATTTCTACTGACAATAAGGGCATTACTGATCAAAGTTTTAAGAATGAGTGAACTCTGATAGAGGAAAGAAGTGATATACAACCTCCCTACAACTCAGTGCCCAATAGGTTTGAAAATATTCCTCTGCTCAGAGATGCAAGAACTCCAAGGATGTACCTATACTTATAAAGTGTGCAGCACAGTGCTATCTTCCTATTGAAGTCACAGTTCTGTCCTGGTTTATAGCATTAAGAGGAGAAGGTGGATTTACCACATTTTATAATGGGATGGCCTCCCAAGCACGTAATCCGTCTCTGGAAAGAAAGCCAAGACCAGGATGGATTTTACATGGCACATCGTTATTTCAAGATTTAGAAAACTAAAGTATATTTTTCTTGGGATGAAATGTGGAGGAGAAAGGTGCTGTAAACCAGACCAGACAGTTACAGAGGGATAAAGTTACTTCTTAATTCGTTTCAAGGGCATGTCTCAAATCAGCCTTTTAAAAGCAGAATCTCCTGAAAAGGGGAAAAATACTTTTTCAAGGGATTATAAAAATCCTCTTTCCTAACTGCTTACTACCTCTACAGACCTGAAAGAATGTCAACCTACAACTACTATAGGAGCTAATGAGCTTAATGGCCCAGCTAAATTCATCAAGATTATTTGTAGTATGTCACAAGATGCCTACTTGGAGAGAATGGCTAATTACAGTAGAAAGTCTTGAACACCATCATTGTCACCAGTTCACTTACAAGCATCATAAATCCAGAGATGATGGATGACTCCCTCCTTTTTCTGATAAAAAGAACTGTCACTGTTTTACTACATCTCAAGGTTAAAATCAATGGTTACCTGTTAAAATATTGGTTTGCAAGTTTCTCTGGGACAGACAGTGGTCATTTATTTGCCTGGCTACAAAGATATCTGAAGGTGAACAGTCTAAGCTTTTGCCAGCAGATTTTCAATTTGAACCATCTCTAATTAAGAGGAAACCATGTGAAGGGTGATTTCTTAGAAGATAGGTATCTTCAGGTTAAAAGATGTTTTTAGATTTTCCTTATTTCAAAGTAGCTATTGTATAATTTGGATTTTTGAATAATAAATTTCATTAGTGATTTGTCAACTGCTTACTAAGCATATAGTTTTTTTAAGTATGGGGCTTAGGTCTAGTTTTGATACCACCCTCAGATAAACTTTCCCATTTGTACCCAAAAATTGCCAACAATGTTTGGTCCATAAAAAAAACTTATGGACAAAATGGGTAATCGATCGTGTCTTTATCCAGGCACTGACATAAAGAAGGAGAGAGAACTGGGCTATTTGAAGATTCAAAAGGGCAAAGCAGCTTCTTTTTCCATACTTTATACTTATCCTATGAGTGCTAACGTTTACTTTTGTTACTTTATGTATTCTTGAATTCACACTTAAGTGTGGGAATACATTTTTCAGAGGTGTTGTCTTTAACTTCAGATGGTTAAAGATGTACCTCATGTATCTCACAGAAGTGAAAGAGATTTCGCAAAGTGAGATGCCCTTTTTTTTTAAATTTTTTCCACAAAACACCTAAGAAAAACAAACATTTAACAGTGTAGAAACAGCAGAAGTCTGACTTATTTTCCATTGAAATTCTGTTTAACCACAGTGTAAAGAAACTTTATCCCTATTCAATATTCATCATCCACCAGGAAAAAAAAAATCTTCCCAATATTACTAAGGCACAAGCGACAGTACAGTTCAAATATTCTTCATAGATACTTTAAGGATAAAATGTGAAAGAGGTAAGTACCTGTCAGAAAAACAAACATGAAAGTTCATTTGAATATATTCTGTATCTTCTCTAATACAACAATACCTAGAAAATATCAGAATATTAAAATGAAATTCTGTAAGCCCAGGATGGCAGAAGGTAATGCTGAAATCTAGACCATGAATATAAAGAACAATTAAGAAACAAATTGTATCAGTCGGCAAATATATAAAATTAAGTCGGCAAATATATAAAATCTTTGTAGAGTTAAGAGATACATAAGAAATGATAATTAAGTATATATATTTTTACAGAGCAAAGATAGGAATATTTCATTAAAAGTTTTTAAGGTGAAAAATGCATATATGAAATGTATTTGTCTGCCTCAAAAGATTACATGTCAGAATGAAATATTGTTCCCAGAAGTTATATATATATATACATATATATATATTACTAAACATTAGTAAAGCTCCTGTTAGTTCTTTGAAAGCTCTTAGCATTATTCCAATTTCTAATGTCATTACGCATATTAAATCCTGTTTATTGCAATTACTTGCCATCAGACAATTACAGTGGGAATATTTTTGTATACTGTTCCATGGACTATAGAGGACACTGCAACAATGGTATAGCTGGAAAATCTAAGTGTTTCAGGAACTCAGATTGTGTGCCTCTCTTGGACATAAAGATATAAAGCAATTCCTTGATTTCAAACAAATTATCCATAGTCCATTAGCTTAAACACTTTAACACTTTGAAAGGAAAAAGAAAGGACTATGGCAAAATAAGAATTTCACATGAAACTTACTTTAGAAGTTTATAAGAAGAAATATGCAGGATGTTCCTCCTTAAAAATAAATAAATAAATAAATAAATCCAAATTGAGGAGATTTGCAGACCCAAACACTCCATTTTGTATAAATTTTCCATTACTGGAAACTATTTACCAGGTTAAAAAAGTATTCTGCCCCCCCCAGCTTTCAAGAAGTTGGCCGAAATCTGTTCCTAGCAATGAGAACCAAGCACATTTAAGGTTAGAAGGAAAACTTAAAAATCCCAGTAAGAGTTTCCTTCCTTGATTGTTGCATTTATTCTGAAATTTCATAGGCTACAAGAGAAAGAGAGTTGTAGCAGTCCTGACAGATCAATGCAGACCTTAGCCCAAGTCCCAGACTGGTCACAAGACTCTTCTCCTTGCTTCATCCCTGCACAATTGGAACTAACATCAATTCGCCCAGAGAAGCCATGGATGTTCTGTCCCTGGAAGTGTACAAAGACAGGCTGGATGGGGCTTTGGGCAACCTGATGCAGTGGGAGGTGTCCCTGCCATGGGGTGTGTGTGGAGGTTGGACCCAGATCATCCTTAAAGACCCTTCCAACCTGAACCATTCTATAATTCTATGATTCCATAATGACGCATGTCTGAACAAGGCTTCATATATGAGACAACAAAAGAGTTTTCTGCCAGGTATTCCAAGTAGACATTCATGCTCTACCATTCAGTCTGGTAGTAAGCAACAGTAAGCAATATTCACACGCACAGAGCAGTTTAGTATGAGAGTGTTTAAACCACTGCTTTAATCATAAAACATATCTGAATCCAGTCTTCTTAAAACCTGTTACCTCAGAGTCATTTTCCACTCCTGATTATGTATTGTGTGCAAGTAGCATATAAAGCTCTAAGCTCGTTGTTGTCAGTAAAAGTTTTGGGCATGTAAACAAAGGCTGAACTTGCCTGTTATTTAAGAACAGAGCTCAAGTTTCTTTTTTCACCCAAGCCCATGCTGCTCTTAAAATTTCTGAAGGTTAACACCAGCCTGCTCTTTAAAATAAAGGTGACACACAAAATCAAATTCTGATTACATTCTGGTCTCTGAATTGGCAATTTAATTTAGCTGTTTTTCATAACTGTCCTACTCATGCTATGATACACTTTAATGTCCTTGTATAATAAATAGCAGGTCATTTAAAAAGAAAAACACCAAAGTGAACAAGAAAATGACAAAAAAAAAAAAAAAAAAAAGAAAGAAAAGGAAAAGATATATAAACCATTATGTTTATTCTGCTGCTATGACCTCCCATCTTTCATTCAAGCTGAAACCCATCTGAGGTTCAAATAGATAATAAAAAATTGAAATTTAGTCATAAGAAAATCATAACTAACAAAGAATACAGGAAGAACAAATCCAGCTATACTTGACCTTCTCTGGTAGGCTCATCCATGCCACCAGTAAACTTAGGGCAGCTATCCCTACAGGCAGTTTATGAATGTCTTCCATTACCTTTTTTTGTCAGTAGATACTCAGTGAAATTGGCATCAAATTCTTGAAAGCAATTTCCACTGCTTAAGTGAGCTCGAGCACTTGATCGTACCACAGATACAAGGGACTGAGGTTCTACAGACTTGTTACGTGCCAGATAATTCATGTGTCCACGTCCTACAGATGTGCCTTAGCTGTGTTCCAGTGGAGACCCTACTCCATACTACTCCATAGCATGTCCATAGTAATTGAAGTAGTTGAAGCATACCTAGTCCTTTACAGATAATGCTTTCCAAAGTCTTCACACACATAAAATGAAGTTTCAGAACAGGCAAGTAGTGTATGATAGTTTGAAGTGAAGATTTTGTGAAGTGTTGTGAAGATCTTGTGAAAGCGGAGTGTGTTCCCCCCCGTGCCCATTAGCATCCCATTATTAGAGGATAAAGAACAGACCAAATGCAAAGGAAGCTAATTTGTAGCATGGTTTCTACCATCCTTCTCACTGAGGCCACATACAAATCCAAGTTAGGAATTATAACCCCCATTTTAAGGAATAGAAAGTAAAAAAATATATTAAGCACCCCATAAGGCATTTCACACGTACTAGAAACTACAAATACAAGAAACTAGCCCCAAATTACCTGCACTATACCACACAGTGAGTCTGTGGTAGACACAGAACAAGAATGACAAATTTCTGACTATTGAAGTGGCTCTAACATGGATTTAATTTGGGATTGTTTTTTTCTAGCACATGGAAATTGGATCAGGCTCTCTGAAGCTTTAAATATGGGAAGACAGACATATTCTCTCTATTATTTCCAAATCCAATAACTAAGACTAGCTTTATTAAAAAAAAAAAAAAAAAAAAAAGAAGAAGGCAAAAATAAAAGAAAAAAAGCTTGAATTTCAGCTGTCTGTAAACAGTATTCCAGCAGCAAAAGTGAAAATACCCAAATGCATTATTCAGGAATATAATAAGAAATCGTTGTTTAAATTTAAAATCAAATTATGTTGCATACATACAAAGCAAAGATAGCTATTTAGGAATATACAACATGTGTCTAAACTGACATTTTCTAAACTATCTTCAAGAACAAAGAAAATACTAGATAAAGCAGTATTATTGTATTAATAAATATTTCACAATTTCCATGGCCATTCTTGGCATCTTACTGCTGTCTTAAGCTCCTACATGGTTGCCATGAGATAAAACATAACTCAATAGGCAGCTGCCCACAGTGGTAGCTCTTCTTAGACTTAGGGACAAATTTAAGCACTTTTCTGAGTGCAGACATACTTAAGTACATCCTTAAATGTAATGCACACATTTAAGTGATTGACTAGAGTGTGGCCTACAGAAGGGAGGACTGCAAAAAGCTTAAATATCCAGTAAAAGGATCAAAATTACAGTGAATCCATTCATCATAAATGACCTGTTACAAGTCATGGTGCACTTCCATACTCTTCAGTACATAGCTGTCAGAAATGCTCATGTTATCTCACTGACTTCAAGGGCACAGTATCATTGCAGATGACAGCAGAAGTTGCCCTGTGGGCAATTGCAAACAATTTCAGGCAGATACCTGCCTTAACCCCGGGCTGCCCTCCATCACTGAGAAGTTTTCATATTAATATCGTGGGGCATGGAGATGATCATTTTGTTCTGTCTTTGTTCAGCAAGAAGCACAGTGCTCTATCACTTGTGATTTCAGAGGGACCTAAGTCCTCAATTTCCCTAAAAAAAATAAATCAGAAATTCTCTCAGGAAATTTGAGACCATCCAGCTCATAGATCAGTTTATTATCCCCTCATACATACAGCATTAAAAACTTAACATTCTAAATTCAAGCCTTCTTAAAATGGTATTTTCTGCAAAATCATTTACCATTGTATAACATCATGTCAGAAAGTTTCTTTACAGATGTTGATGGATATTTTAATAAAGAGTGTAATTTAATGAAACATTTACTCTCTTTCATGAAGGAGTAATTGAAATGTTAATTTAAATTGGATTGGACAGATCCAAAATCAGGCTAATTGAACGTAAACAAAAGACAATGAGGACTAGCAGTATGCCAAGTTGACATCTTTTGCAATAACAAGGGAATCGTGGTTATCAGTTCTATTCTTTATTATTTTCCTAAATGATCTGGAAGAGTGAGAAATAAACATATTAAGAAAGGCAGTGAATGCTTCTATATTGGGAGGCACCATCAATACCAGAAAGGCTGACAGAGTAAGAAAAATGGGGAGGAGAGGGAGAGGGAGAGGGAGAGGGAGAGGGAGAGGGAGAGGGAGAGGGAGAGGGAGAGGGAGAGGGAGAGGGAGAGGGAGAGGGAGAGGGAGAGGGAGAGGGAGAGGGAGAGGGAGAGGGAGAGGGAGAGGGAGAGGGAGAGGGAGAGGGAGAGGGAGAGGGAGAGATCTTACATCTAACAGAGATGGTAAAAAATGATCTGAAGTATACCCTGAATAAATGAGAAACTGTGGGAGAAGCAATAAGGAAAATAATCAACTGGCAGTGATGACAACACAGTTAAAGATAGCTGGAAAGACAAAGCTGGGAATACATATGCATAGAATAGCATGTCCACACAAGAACCACACGTCTGCTCAGTACAGGAATACCTGTTCTCGAGTAAACTATCTGGAGTTGAACTCCAGGAACAGTCTGGAGGAATGATAACCAAAGGAAAAATGGGAGCAGCTAGGCCAGCTGAAATGTCTGCATGTGTAAAGCTAATCACAAGCTTAAATGAAATCTTAAGGGGCTTCAAGGACCAAAATATCCTGTTTAAAAAGAGGTAAGAATTAGTTTGCACTGGCCTACATATATTTTTTTCAAATGACTCAATAGCTCCCAAAGGACTCACATAGTCTTTTATTCTGGTGCAAGGTGTGTACTATTATAAAATACTATAAAAATAGACTGAAGTTACCATTAAAAATACATGAGCTGGATCTCTGAAAGGAAAACGAGTGATTCAACATGGTGAAATGAACTGCAGTTATACTGGGTAAAGAGAAAAAAATTAGAAGCAATTAATGGGCTGAACACCTATAAAATCTGCATGAAAGTCTTCTCAAAGAACACTGGAAGCTTGAAGGAGTATTAAAGAGGCATTAGAAAATGGATGGTCCTTTTGATCAGAGTTGGGCTAGCTTATAAAATAGACCTGTCTTCCACCTATAAATTATGACTTCATATTAAATAATAGGAAATTGGAAATTCAAACATCTCTATTTTTTCTGAATGTAAATGGCATTTCAATAAACAAATGTAACTGCAAATTTTAGAACAATATATATCACTCTCTCCTCTAACTGCAGCTTTCAGCAAAAATATCATTTTATCCTCCTCATTTTTGAAGCTGACATGTTATTAACATCATACATTATGTCTAAGACAATTGGAGGAAATAGAATTGATAAAACAGAAATAGAAAGTGTCCACAAATGAAAAAGTAAAACAATAACATACTTTGAAACATTCATCAAAGCATATTAGCAATAAATTTTAATCAAGGGTATGTCACTTCCCATTGAGCGAAAACAGAGGTGCTATGCTATTTGCACTTACTGACGTAATATAACCAGAGTTACAGAAAAAAAAAAAAAAAAAAAAAAAAAGGTTATCATCAGCTGGACTTTCAGCTAAAATCACTAGAAAGAAGCAGAATAAAATAAAATCTACATGGGGAAAGATCAGCGTGGAAGAGAGTGGAAGAATGTGCAAGTCCAAGAAGAAAATTGTTAAAAGAAGGCATAGCTGCAAAAGATGTGCTAAAGGCGTGAAGTGATAGTTTGTGCCCATCAGGTCAGTGGAATTTTTTTCATCAGCTTAAGGCACATGGTCTGCCCCTGAGCCACCTGTAAGGAGTCCGGCATACTGCTGTATGTGCAGCACATGCCTGATTTGTTTTGTGAGGCTTACTGCAAATGGGCACATGCAGTGAACCAAGGCAAGTGGAATACCCTAAAACAGTAATAACCCAGTAAGCAATAACAACTACCTTGGCTACCAACTGCCTAAATTAGTTCATAGCTTAAAGACCAATCCCAAAAGAAGTGATATATGCATGGGAAGTCCCATGATGCCACAACTATAGGATCTTTTATATACTGACTCCCCAGCTGAAAGCCTCCACTAACTTCTACCAGCTCAGGGTCTGTTGCCTTAAATCGTACTTTATTACCCCAGTGATACAGGAAAACTATTTGAATAATATTCAAAATGCAATTAATGATCTTCTCTCTTGGCCTTGGGAGAGAATTACATTTGCAGCTTGTCAATCAAGAGCCAGATCTGCCCATGCAGAACACTTTTAGATAGTGATGTGTCTGACAATTAATAATCGCAACGTGAAAAAATTACCATTGATATCAGTATTAAATTCACTTGCAGACTAGGGTTACAAAAATAATCTTATAATCTGAAAAATGCTGTTGGAGTATAACAGCAGTTTGCACGTTGGGCTACCACCATTTAGACTTAGGCAGAAGACACAAGCACAGCAAAGCAAAGGGTATTTCTCTTTACTACCTAAGGAACTAAAGCTAGCATTTTAGGAATGATGATTGAATCAAACAGATATTACCGTTATGGTGTCCATGATCCCAGCAGAAAATAATCATTTTTCACAAATCAGTGTTCTGCTACTTGAGGAACTGAAGCATTTAATTTTAAAATTGGCCAAGTTTTGACTCCTACACCATGACTTTGAGAGTCAAAGTTATCTCAGTGCATAAGATTTAGACTAAGGAGAAATGCTCATTATCCTTCAAAATACTGTTCCTATAAAATGCTATGCAGCTTGTCCATAAAGCATGTTCTGCCATAATCTAACTTTGTGACTAGATACATGGAAGATTTTTGAACCATATCTATGCAGTAAATCCAAATCTCATGTAACATCAAATTTTCAAAAGGAAAATAGATTTAAAAATGTGAAAAATAAATTTCCAGCATTTACACAAAAATAATAATTCACATTCGTAAATATCACCAAAATGTATTTAATATTATACATTCACAAGTACAAAACAATTTATATGGTCTAGTACCTCAGTATCATTTAACAATTTTGCTCTTATCTGCCATCTAGGTGATAATGCTTTACCAAATAAAAGAAAGGAACATGATCTTTCGATCATGTTAGAGTCTCAACATCAAAATCAAGAAATCTAATGGAGAGCAGCACATTTTTCTTATACTGAAAAAGTTAGAACATCTTTTTCTTTGTCAGACTTCATCAAATACTCTTTGCATTCTTCCCTCTGTCTATTCAACCATAGAGTTATGATCTTTAATTAATGAAAGAAGTTAAAAGAAAAGTTAATAATACCATGCTAAAACTATTAATTAAAAGCAGAAACATCCCTCTTTGGGTTGAATGGCTCTCTATATTTCTAAAGGCAAATGATGATACTGAGATCTGAAGTAATCCATCCTCAATGACTACCATTCCTTGTCATTTGATTGCCTTGATACAGCAGATAAATTCAAATGGCTTCTGTCCAATTTGAGGCATATGAGTGTGAAGAGCACAGTAATAATAAAACCAATTCACTTAAACTGGCTCTGCTTGGGGAACTGACTAGAGTGATATCCCTTTTTCTGCTGCTAATAAAGGCAAGTAGATTACATCTTTGCATCAAGGTCTGCAATTACAAAAGAATTTAAAATAATCTACAGATACCTAGAAACAGAGCTTAATATCAGCACTAGGCATATAAATGCCAAATAAATGTGCTATAAACTGATTAGCCATAGGCTTCCCTGAAAGGCAATTTAATTCAATGGGAATACACTCAGTGGTACAAAGGAGCCTTCAAACATCTTTACCATCATGTTTGTTAAATAACTTCATTCTAAACAAGCTGGAACAATCTGCTCTTCCACTGAAAAATGCATCTGAAAAATATCACTGAAATGAACGTAACCAAAACTAAGGACAAAGAGCAGAGGACAAGGCAATACATACATTTGGCAGCAAGCAAAATAAAAAGAACAGTGCAAAATAATGCAAAACAAAAGCAAGGAAAATAGCTTATTAACAGAATAGCCCTGAAAACAAAGGTTGATGAACAGTGAAAAGCTTTTATCTTTACCCTACGTTGAAATCAACTTTAAAACACCTCTTGCAGAAGAAAGGACTGCAGCTGTGTCAATCTTCCTCCACTTTAAATCGTCTCTTTCAAAAATTCTGTGCTCCCCAAGGCAATTCATCCCTGCAGAGGCAATCTGAAATTATGGCTAAAGTAAAAGTCAATGGATTTGAAAGGGACATTCTTTTTTCATCAGGATAAGTCAAAGACATAGTCTCCACGGAAAAAAATAGTCTGACCCATTGCATATAAAAAGGCCTCATGTATATTCAAGCATGTGCTGTACCACAGTTTACACCTTCAGGAGGTGCATTTGTAACAGCCACCATTCCTGCTACATTTCAGTCTTTCCATAGACCCATGACTCTAAACTAAGCGAAGAATCATCAGAAATTATATCTTCTATCTTCCCTATATCTTCTTAGCTGAAGATGCTTTAAGTTCAGTTAATGTTTCTGGCATCAAAGAAGAGTTGTTTTGTTTTCAAAGGCATTAACACATCCTGTGGTTCCATAGGAGTTCATGGAGATATGAGTTCAGAGCACTGGTTGGTTCAGATACCAACTGTCCCAGTCTCAAACCTGTAAGTAAAAATTAAATACTTTCCTCTAGACTAATAGCAGGGACACTGCATGGAAAGCTTGGAGCACATGAAGTCAGTATTACCCCTCTTTGAAACCTGAATACTTTTAAAAGCTATATTGTTGTAATATTAGCTTTAGGTATCTGAAATGCAATTTCAATTTCAAAACCCTTATGAGGTTTCATGGAATTAGATTCAGTACCCTAGTGCAAATATTAGCTTAGATATGCCTATTGTCCCTCTCCACATCCCTGAAGTTGTAGCTGAACATAGGATTTCTATTCACTCTTGGTTGTAATCTACTGTGAATCTTTGCTGTCACAGTCCCTCTGCTACATTCTACTGTCAGAAGGCTGTAAACTGAACTGGAGCTAAAGCTCTTATAAAATCCAGTATTGCCACATAAACCCACAACCTACTGAATAGAGAACAGGTTTAAAAATTATTAATCATTATTTTCCGAGTCTTCTGGGATCAGGAAATTAGTTCATTTTGTGGGTGGAAGTTAAGGGTTTGTATTTATTCTCATTTACAGCAATGAAGTATAGCACTCTTTACTATGACGAGATGAGAAAAGTCAAATGTCACCATAAAACTCAGGGTCAGCTTGAGCTGCCTCTTCCTCTCCACAAACCTCTTTTAAAATCTCTCCTTGCTTTTTTCATTGGCTGAAGTGAGCAGAGAGCAAAAACCTCCCCAGAGGCCGCAGGCTGTGAGACTTGCCTTGGTCACCAAGTCTGGAAAAGTCAGGTCTCCTCTCTCCAGCAGAAAGGCCTCAGGTGCCCAGCTGAGGTAGCCCAAGCACATGGGGTATTCCATTATCAAGTTAATTTTTCCATTTGTTACCCTGTTGGTTTGAATAATCCCATTCTTTGTATATACGCTTCACAGTCCATGAGAGTTTAATGCACTGAATTTCCTTAACTTTTATGCTGGGACATGTTGTTCTTTGACCTCTGTCTGTTTTCACTGAAATCAATAAAAAGCTGCCCAACTATTTCAGTGAAATTTCAGGGGAGTTACACCAGGAGAGTTTGGTTACTTGTTAAACTTGATCTCAGTCACCCATTAGTCCATGTGCATTTTTCTTTTAAAAACAGATAAAAACATCAAATGTATAGAGATAGGGAACAAATCCTATCAAACTTGAAAAAAAAATAGAATAAAGAAAAAAAAAAAAGTTAAAAACACATGAGCACTATTTCATTAAGTTACCTCAAAAAAATAAAAATAAAAAAAAAAAGCACAACCCTATGTGCATAATACATGAACCAAGGTGAAGTTAAGGTTTTGTATTTATTCTCCTTTAATTCTTTCTCCCACTAAACAAGCTCCCCTGAGTCTAAAACAAAGTTTTTACCCTTTTGATGCTCCAATATTTCACGATTGGGGCTGAAAATTTCTACCAAGCCTGATAAATGAATTTACTCTGTGCTGTTGCCTTTTTTCCTATATGGGCTGAGTGCTGAAAGGAGTCTTGACAGCACATCCAATTACAGCAATGCAGCTCTTTACCATTTCTGACTAGAAGGGCACCACAAACGAAAATACTTAGTTATTTTTTAATATATTAACTGTCATTGGTTACTCTCCTTTTCCCCTCCACTGCTGTATCTCAGCAGTTTGGTGCCCTGCATTGCCACAGCTTTGCTCATTTCCCTTCCAAACTCTTACCCTTACCTTCAACAGCTCCAAAAAAACAGTTTGATCAACTGACTCCACAAGTCAAGAGTTCCCTTCTTGGGTCAGCTTATGGAAATCCCAGCATTTTGTTGGCATAGGAGTTACCTGTCCTTCTCCAGAGCCCCCATGGAAGCAACCTTATAGAGCTGACACAAAGAGTTGCACAGCGTGAATTTTCCATTCAAGAACCAAGCAAAAAGGATCATGAAAATACTTAAAGTGTGGATAACACCAAATTTAATGTATTGTTGTTTTCTCTTCTGAACTGAAATAGCCCATAGGCAGAAAATTACAAGTTAAACATACCCAGTAAGTTTATACTCAACTTTTGGGGTTCCTTGGAAGGAAAAGAGCTGGGGGCACATTCACAGACCTGAAGGAGAAGGAAGAAGATATGATTCCATACCATGGAAGTACAACATAGTTTGGATTTCTTCCTCTGCACAGGATTGATTCTTGACTCCTCTAAAAGCATGAACCCTTTAGCATAGTCTCAGATGGATTTGTATGCAAGGAGACTACTGCTACTTCCCTCCTCTAGACAAGAAAATCTGCATTTCAGCTACATTTTATTACATCTTCAAGCCTTCAAAATGGAAATCAATTTTTCACAGTTCTGGAGCTGGGACAAGGCATCTCCATAGCTCTAACTCACCCTGTCCCTGCAGAGAGCTCAGTGGGGCTTTCTAACCTCTTCACAAACTGTAGGCAAGAACTTCACATAGATGACAAAGAAAATTTAAAATTATTGTTGCCCTTTGCATTGTTTTCACAGATGACAGGAATATATTTAACCGTCTGTTAGGGATTTAATTTACTCACAAACAGTAGTTTCATCTTTTTGTTACAAAACTTACAAATTTTGCTGAAAGTCTGGTTTTCAGCCAGTTACAAATCCCCTATCAACTTTCCTGGGATCTGGAGTTCTTCTTTAGCTTTCTGTAAACTGAAAGTGTTCATTATCAAGCAGAGCAAGATGGAATCCTGAATGGATTACAGTGAGTGCCGCATTCTTTTTCATAGATGAAAAGGAATTATTGCCTTAGGAGTGAAACACTTATCTATGTATAGTTTTAATGTAAAAAAAAAAAAAAACATAGCTTTTGAGGTACTTTTGAGATAAATTTGGTAGGAAACACATGTGGTAGGAAAAATGAACTAATCCCAATATTACCATAAGGCTAATGTTCAGAAATGTGTCTGCATATACTGCAATAGGACAGGCTGGGAAGACTGAATACCTTAGGAAACTGCTCTGTAATATGCTGAAATCAGATATGAGGCAGAGGCTGGAAGAAAGAACAAGAAATAACAGGTTTTAGCTTTCAAATAACTCGGGGATTTGTGGCTTCAATAAGGAGTAGGTACTTTTTTTTTCTTTTTTCTTTTTTTTTTTTTTTCAGTCTAGGCAAGACCATCTAAAGCAGTTGCCCCCAGACAAACTGTAGATTTCCACTTAGACCCAATTCCAATCTGTAGAATCAAGACAGGTCCCAACCTAAGGCTCAGTTTCACCTATCACAAAGTTAAAGAGAATCTGCAAAAGAGAATTCACAGGTCATAATCAGGGGGTTTTAAAACACATTATTCCATACCTTTTGATAAACATTTTGTGAGGCTCAGAGGTGAGCGTTTTTATTGGGATTTAGGATATGCCTGTGAAATGAAATCAAAGGAAAACAAGAACAATAAATATCCCTTATAGTAGTACTATAGGTGAAAATTACTCTACTCTTGGGGTTTTTTTAGTTCACTAATTCAGGTTTATTCTTAGCAGCACATTGCCTGAAGAAAATCTGTCTCTGCCTGTGCAATTTGCAGGTGAATTATGATGGTGGATATGGGCTCCAAGATTTGCTTTCAGGGGAGATCACATCCTGGCCAGGATTTTGAAACCACCAATTCCAAATTTTTGCAATCCATAACCTCAGTACAGAAAGGATGCTGAGCCCAAGAAGAGGTTTTGCCTGCTCTTCATACAAAGCTGTGCCCAAATATCTGGTGCTTTCTTCAGGAATTTGTTTAGACTTGAAGATACCTTATTTTCTGTAGCTGAATTGAAGATATCTAGGAAAGAGAGAAGAAAAAAAAAAAAAAGAGAGAGAGAGAGAGAGACAGTAAAAAAGCTTACAGCGAGAACAGGGAGTTATGAATTTATAAGTATTTATATTTGCCATATTTCTATCTCTCTGAAAGTTTTGTGGTCTTATTATGCTCAAAGAGTCCAATTTTCTGGTAAAACTTACATGGAATAAAATACAGCAAGTAGAGGATTTGTTGGGGTTATTAAACTTAAATTATTTTTTTTTTTCCATTTCTTATTACCACCCTCAGACTGGCCCAAAAAAATAAAAACAAACAAACAAAAAAATCTATTACAGAAATTACAGGAATACTGTTAAACATCCGTTCTTGTCAGAACTGGGGATTTTATCCAAGACAAAGACAAGGCAAATTGCACCATATTTCTTTTTCCAATTGAAAATAGGATTCTGCAGATCCAAGATTCTGCCCTTTTTGTAATTCTCCCCCTTTCCAAAACAAAATTCTCCGCCTTTCCTTCATGTCAGTGGGTTATGTCATATTAGGGACTAATAAGAGTATCAACACCAGGAAGCCAGACTCTGTGCTAGGAGTGATGGCTCTCCATGTGTGTGGCTTTCACATGTTACTGAAAAAGTGTCCACTAGGCTTGACCTCATCTCTGATTTGGCATTCTATTCTCTCTTCATAGCATCTTGTATCACAAAAAATGCATCTTCCCCTGTCTTTCCACCTACAGCGGAAAGCCAAATTCTGTTTCATTTTTTAAAAAGAAGATGGTAAGTATATTCCAGGAAAATTTTGCACATTTGGCTAGCTAGTAGTTTCATTTGGCTCTGTATCCATCCTTTGTTATTGATTGCTTTTTTTTGGTTTGTGGTGGGTTTGTTGTTGTTGTTTGTTTGTTTATAAAATGCTGGTGCAGGGTGGTTCAAACACCAGGGGCTGCTTCCCACTTCATTTGACTCAGCTGTTGTTCCATCATTCCACATTCCAGTTTTCTCTTCAAACCCAACTCGCTGTGTTTCTCTCTAGAC
The DNA here is from genome assembly GCF_964211825.1 of Aythya ferina. Taxonomy (NCBI): domain Eukaryota; kingdom Metazoa; phylum Chordata; class Aves; order Anseriformes; family Anatidae; genus Aythya; species Aythya ferina. The sequence continues at coordinate 15,892,389 of NC_140304.1, forward strand.
ACCTACTTCATACCTCTTTGCTTTTCAAGTCCTTTTCTGGAACCTACATTATTCTTTCATTCCAGCACCACATTACAAAAGCTTTCGTATTCAGGAAAGCACTGGAGCATGTTTGCTTTTACCACAAGGGTTTTGTGTATGGGGATAGAGGGGGGAGGGATTGAATCAGAGCTTCTATTTAATCCACTTAATTTTCTTATTGATGAGTTCCAATGACAACAGGCTCAAGTCAGCAAACCATTTATGCATATTTAACATCTACTGACTCCAGTGGATCACTTAGAGTTAAGCACATGCTTAGATGTTTCTCTAAATTGGAGCCGGGACTATTTTTTCTTCCGCAGGGACACAGCAGTAGGACTACGATTCTAATTCCAGAGGGTGTAAAAAGAAACTGACTGCTTTGCAATTAAGCCACTTTATCAGGCAGCACATCAAGTCTTAAAAGATTCAGTGACACCTCTAACCAGTTTCACAAACACAAAACCAATATCATTGCTTTATCTAATTGCACAGCTGGCAACAAGAAGTAATACTAAAAAAGAGGCCATTTGAACTGGGCACAAAGCATAAATATGGCACCATACTCTGGACAAGACTTGTTCATTACTTTTTCCCTTTGAATTCATATTTCTGTACTTTATTAGAGGCATTTATATTAAATGTCTTTCTGCCATAGTATTACTAAAATTCATATAATAAATAAGAAATGAGAATCCTGAGACACAACATGAACTTTTACATTGATTTTCCTCAGGTACTACTCCAAAGTTAAATCCCAAGAATAAGAGAGACAAGCATTACTATCAATGTTCTCACCCTGAATAATACATTGATACCAATAACTACCATCTCTGTGAAGCAGAAAGATTTATTTAATGTATGAATTCCACACTTACATGCAACTACTTTGAATTAAATGCTGATTGCTTTACCGACCCTGACAAATACTGCACACTGTAATTGCAGAAAAAAAAGGCTCTTTAGGGGAACTCCTGAGCATATACCCAAAACAAAGCACATGTTAAAAGCAGCTATGGCATGGTCATAGGAGTTCCCAGTTAAGTGAAAAATTGTCCAGCTCATGTTGCACAGTCTGGAAAAATACACTTTGGCACTTTGGCAGTACTAAAAGCATCTCAGTAGCCTCAGAGGAATTCCTATATTCTTCAAGATTTTTACATGACAAAAACAGCTCCATGTCTGAAATGGATTACACTCAGTAAGAGGATCACATTTGAACTGGTATCTTAGAAAATAGGAGGTTTACAGTGCTTTATGAACTAGTTTCCTCACTCCACAATTTTTCTTCATTATCCTGCAGCTCCTGCTGTATTAACTAACAGCCCTGCTTCCTGTAAAAACTAACTGCATTTCCGCACTATTAAAAGAACTTTGGAAATAGCACTTCAGACTTTCTAAAATGTCTCCCATAGATGATCTGCAAAGTCATTGCACAGATTTCTTGAGGTTGTTTTATCATCAACATCTAACATAAACACCTTAATAGGAAAGGCAATAAAAGAAATAAGTAATGAGAGTTTTTACACAAAGTATTTACACCTGAAGAAGGCAAACTGGCTTGGAAGTCAGTGTTACACAACACTCAGCATTTCCAGCACCCAACTATAAATGACACATCAGATTTTAATAGGACAGTACTGATAGGTCTGCAGTAGGGATTATTTACTTGTCCCTCACCCACGATGAAAAAGTCAGGAGTTGCCCTTCATTGCAGTACATGTTTCATCCTCTGCTCTCTCTCAGCTTGCCTTAAGACAAGTGAGGACAGTCCCTGGCTTGTGGAGCGACCACGGGAACAATTCAGCTTCAGAGGGTGGCTGATAACAACGCCTTTGTGTCACATGAGTTCAAGGCTGCCCCAAGGACTGAACAGGCAGCACAGAGGAGAGAACAGCTTTTGCTAGTGCTGTGAACTGTGGCCTCTGATGTGCTGGGCTTACCCTTAGTCCTTGTATATGATTTAATTAAGGGACTACGTAAGGACAATTTGATTTTGGATGCCTTCATTGAGATGTATGAAACCTCCCTGTTATTCAAACTGCTTTCTTCTGTCTCTACCACTTACAGATTTTCTTTTCCAACCTCATGAGCTGAAAGAAGACAGCCATTGAAATATTTTTTCGTTAATATCACCTTCCTACCACACATTACTCATGTGAGTGAGGTTGGGAAACAGCAGTTGTAGTCATGTCAGCAAGTCCACTGAGGTGAACAGTACTTGTAGCTTTAATATTATTTTTCTGGATTAAATATAAAATCCAATTCTGAGGAAGGAAAGTAACATAAAGAAGGATTGTAACATAGAGAGGAAAATAATATTGGTGTTAAAGAGAATGTGCAAAATCTTTGTTATTCTAAAAACGGTACACCACATAGACTTGAAGCTATGAAATACAAGGAGAAACATGGCTAAACAGAACTGAGCATTACCTTTCATGGGGCTTCAGTTCATCATTACTGCATGACCTGTGACCACAATATACCACTTCTTCCTCACTGAAAATCTTCACTCAGCAGGACATCTGTTGTGAATGAAATCCAGGTTAATGCTGCATGGAGGAGCCATGTATTTCAGCTTTCCAAAGCAGATGAATTTTTGCCTCTTTAAATAATTTACTGACATTATGAGGATGCTTCATGCATTTGTTGATGGCGTTATGCCAGAATTACACTGATGTAACTCTATATACTGGGCCTTTTGATACAGACACATTTTCTGCAGAAAAAGTGGTGTGTTGTAAAATCAATTTATGGCATAGTGAGAGCTTTTCATTTCAATCACATACAAACATCCTTCGTGGGCATGAAGTCCCAGATTGATACAACCTATTGATCATTTAGCAGTCCACATTATTTATTCCACTTTTAAAGAGAGACAACACAGGTAGTATGGGACAGATTCCCATACTAGCTTAATACATATTTCCTCATGTAGACAAGCCTTTGGGCAGACAGAGCTGATTTTAAAGTCAATGAAATAATGGATGAGAAACGCTGCAAGCAGATTGCATCCAAAGTAAAAAGCTACTGAGTCTTCCTTCATAAGAAAACAAACCAAACAACCAAAAACCTTAGTAACAATTATTTATCACTCTAACATTTCATAGAAACCTATTCCAAGGCCAACTAGACCTGTTACAGAACCTGTAATTGGCTTGAGACCAGAGAATTTGTTTTCAGCACAACGCTCAATTCAGCTTTACCAGGGAGTTTACAGTACATCTATGAAAAGCTGAATTGAGGTACTGAAATTTGCTGGCAAAGTCCTCCAAGAATTACTTTACATTCTCTACCAAACTCACGATAAAAAAATACTAGAAAGTACATAGTTATTTAGATGTGCACCAGACATCTAATCTGTCCTCATCCCGAAGTAGATTGAGAGTTCAATTCAAATTTTGAGGTTGTACAAGAAATCAGAGCGAGTCATAGGAAGTGGAAATCCCATGCAGGTTAACCCCTTGCCACTGTCTTTCTGCACTGGGTATTCCCACACCTACAAAGCACAAAAACTGCTAAACTGCTTTTTTAATGACTATGCTATTAAGAACTGCAAGAAACTGGCTGTTTTGATTATTCTCTCATTAAACACACATGAAAAGAAATCCTAACTAGAAAGCAGTACAGCACAAAGGTCAAACTGTCTTTTTTCCACTAGAATTTGCCTGGAATATTAAACAACAGAAAATTTGGATAATTTATGCTCAAGACAAAGGTTGTAACAAGAACAAGAAATGGAAGCAACTAATTCTTCATCTGAGAAACAGTAAAATTATAATTCATTGTGATCGCTGCCTTTAGATCATAATTTTCTGGTTCCCCTGGGCTCTACAATAGGAGAAACCAAAGGACCTTGCAAAAGGATTTTAAAAAAAATTTATCAGTGAAAGAAATTAACTCATAAATAGTTACAGAATATATCATAAGTTGTTCAGGAGACCTGTTAAAACCAAAGCAGAAAGTATTAACTAGCTTGTCAGAGATTCTTAGTAACAGTCCTTTCAATTAAAAAAAAAAATCAATAAGTATGTAATTGAAAATGTTGCTTCCAGTAAACAAATTTGTGAAAAGAGCTAGTGGAAAAGAACATACCAACCAAAACTCCTCTTCCCTCCTGTCAGGTTTACTCTCCCATTTTACATAGTTTTGACCCAGTGTTTAGCTAAAACAAGGAAACACAAAGCATGACCAGCTCACCATTAGCTTAGAAAGCATAGCACGTCATGTGAAGTCTGGCTCCCTGCCTGCACATAACAGGAACATTGCCCTGTCAATGCCCAGCAGTGACAGCACAGAAAGATTATACATTCTTTTTCTTTCCAAAAATGTAGTTCATAATGATGACAACAGAGACCAGAGAGCTGGAAAGATTTTCAAAACAGACGCTTGCTATTAGGGCAGAATTTTTGTGCTCATGCTTACATAGGTTCCACTTGGTCTGTGGTCATTGGAGGTGGATGAAGGGAAGGGGGTGAAAAGTATATATAGTAAATATAAGTGTATATATATATATCTTCATAGGTGGTAAGTCCTTCTTTTACAGCATGTTACAACACAGGTTTAACAGCACCTCTGCCATTTCAAAGCTGCACGTCTCTGATCCCATTATGACCAGTGGGATCTATCAGTCTCACAGTGGGAGCAGCAGAAAGGAAAAATATTTCCTTGAGCACTAGGAGGTATGAAGGTTCCCTGTTACACCTGTCCTTTTCATCGCAGTCCACACGACTTTGTCTCTGCGAGAGAGACACCTACTACACCCACAGTACCGTCTGATGAAAACAAAGACATTTAGAAGCACTGGAGCACCTGAGAAAATATATAAAAGCGTTTTATTTGCCAGGGAAAGAAAATGATTAATTTTGGTGGGAGGGTAGATTTCTGGATTAAAAATGTGTTTTTCTCTCTCATGCTTGAGTTAGCAAGGAAAATGGAAAAAGAGAATCATTGACTGATTATTTTTGTTGTTGTTTTTGCATCAGGTTCTTAATCGTGCTTTGCTGAAACTGTTTCTTTGCGTGTCTGTCTAATAACCTGCATAGTTTACATCATCTGATTTAATAAACTCACAATTTATGAGATTTCATTGTACCCCACACACCATCTTTCTATCCTTTTCTTTTACTGTGCAGCACCACAGTGCAGCATGTAACTAACTGCCTTGGTGACTTAAAATCAGGTTTTTCTCCTGCACCTGTGCCCTGTCTCCTCGATGGCACAGCTGAGCTGAGCAGGCCAAATTGGGTTTGCCCAAAATAGTTCTCTGCAGTTTTCTCTGTCTCTCTCCAAGCAGCTGAAGAACTTGGTTCCCTCCCCATACCAACAGATGCAGGAAGTTATAATTTACAACGATTAACTGAGAGAAAAAAAAATTATATATATATATATATATATATTAAAAAAAAAAGTACCGTCTGCCATACTGTTTCATTTTAAAGATACAGAGATTTAATACTGAGTATAATAGAATAAAAAAGGCTGTTAACGTAAACACATGTTCTTCTCCAAAATATTGTGGCATGTTTATCTTAGTCAAAAGATTTTACCATTACAGTTGGGTCTTAACCTGCAAAGTTGTCTCTTCGCCAGTGCGAGTGTTACCTAATAAGCCATAGGCAAAAAGGCAAAAACAAACAAACAAACAAAATTTTAAATGCAGAGAGGATGGTTTGTATTCAGCTGTGGACTTCTAGATACTTCATCCCCAAGGCTAAATATTAGCACCATGAAAAAGGAATGGAACCAATCCACAAGACTATACACCTTCTTGAAGAATTAACCAGATTAGGTTATTATTTACTACTATATGCAGACAGATTGGAGTTATTTTCTGTAATACATTACACTAGAAAAAAAAAGTTCTTTTTCATGTTTCAATTTGCACTGATATAAGGATATATCTTTGTTAAAAAAAAAAAAAAAAACTTTAAACTATTTTTCTACTTCAAACAAATCCTTTTATCTAAGGGTGAGCCCAGGTTGTTACTTGAGATTGTTTGCATAAAATCTCATTAGCCTATTGATTCTACTTCTAACACCTAAGGTAGTACTTCATTACCATGCAAATAAAGACAGACTTTTTACTTGTAGCTTAATACAGGACTGATTATTCTCTTTTACATAGCGTGACAACAAAGCACTATTAATGAAAGTCATCAATAATTGTTCAACAGGTGAAAAAGATTAGAATCAAACAGAGCCTTTCTTACCAGCAGGAACCTGCATTCCCTCTAAAATACAAATTTTGCAGATTACCATCTTTCAGAAACTGCATGACACCAAGTTGCATCTTTTTTCTGCCCCAGATGGACACACTGCCCTAACAGAGTAAAATATTCCAAAATTCATGACCCCAATGTAAGTGGTGAGGCTCTCAGCTTCAGCTTGTTTCCCAAAATCCCAACTCGATCCTTTCAGCTCAGTCTAGTTATAGCTCTCTAGTATGCACTACCTTTCCTTTTAGTTTAAGCACTCCTGATGACATGCAATCTGTGGAAAACAATAACGTATCCTGTTAACTTGCACTGTCTTCTTTATCTAGTCTATAATAATAATAGCCAGATAGACTGTTATTACAAAGATTTTAAGTCCTTACAAAAGTTTATCATGCACTTCAGAGTAGACAGTATTTCTAGAAAATTGAGAAGAGGCTGAGATTTCAGATAGCCTGCTAGAGATCTTATTTTATAGAGAAATTCTTCAGATGCTCTAGAGGTACTGCCTTTAGCAATGTTATCTATTTACTCCTTTTATATATCTACTCTTTTTACACTATGTGGTAAATGCTAAGGAGAAAGCAAAGCTTATAACAAATCATTGCTTCTCTTATGAGAGGTGTGGGGAGGCAGATGCAAAATATGGAAGTTTTAGAAGTTTTAACAACCTAAAATTATATGCATGTTAACCTCATCGGTTAAATAGCAACTGGTTTAAATAGCATAGACCTTGACAGAGATCTTCCACTGCCCTCATCCTATAAAATGGTATTTTCTATACAGTAGGCTCCAAAGCTACATTAAATTTAACTGTAACTACCCTCCAGGAGATAATCAAAATGTCACTGTGACACCCCTTGGGACACAGATCATAAGTGCAGAAACTCAAAAAGAGAACATTTGATGGCAAAAATCTCCATTCAGATAACATGAGTAAAGTTGATCCTGCAAGCAGTATTGCCCAAATTATCTTTTTTTTTTTTTTCTTTTTTTCCCTGAAAGCCCTCAACACAGATCCTGTACATAGCAGGAAAGAAACCAGACAAGAAGGAAAAAATAATCCCCAAAACATATCTGAATGGCAGTAAAATGTAACTGAGTTCAGTGGAACAAAAATTTCTGGACAGAAAAAGCAGCATGAAGAAAGTAAATGACTAGGTCTATTCAAGCTGTAATTTTATGGCTTTTCCTTTGGTGTGAACACACACACAGGAAACTTGCTGCCATTTCAGATGCCACAAACAGGATTAATAGAGATGGGAACTGATGAAATTTGAGTAAAGCCTTGCTGAAGCCTAAAATCTTCTCTTCGGTTCACCATCTGCATAAGTAATCAGAGGTAGTTGTCAACAAAAAAGGAAAACAAAATAAATAACCTGTTGGACCTACAATACAAAACCTAGACGTGAACAAGATCAACCAGAAGCAGAGGAGCGCAGACAAGAAAAGCAAGGGTGCTACAGAAATGCTAGAAGAACTTTCCAGCAATTTTTCAGACATATTTACAAATGCATGGACAAAGTAACAGATGGACTGCAGCAGCATCAGCACTGGAAATGTGGCCATGAGAGATAGTAAAAAAGACCTTTCTGAGCAAGTGCTAGCAGTATAAAAAATAATAATAATAATAATACTTAGGAGTGTAAGTGGAGAAAACACTCCCTATCTGTTTTCTGCAAAGTTCAGGGCAATGGGGCTTCCTGCATAAGAATACAGGACTTGGCTATAAATTTCTCCTGCAAAAGAGAACCTGCGAGAAAGAAAACATCAAGCAACTGGTCAAATCAAAAAAAAAGAAAAAAAAAAAAAAAGAAAGAAAAAAGGCCTCACAGTTAAAAGTAATATCTATTGTGTTTTTAAATTTTATTTTTCTAACTGCTCTAACAAGTTCAGTATATTGTTTACTACATGTGCATCTTGTTAGTACCGAAAATATAATCTAAGTAAGAACAGCAAGATGCACACACCTATTGTGTTTGTTGCTGTTCTCACTACCTCATCTCGTTCTGCAATCTTCTGCAGCCCAGCAGAAATTCTGATAATTACTTGATTGTCAACTTGAGCTTTTCCCTTAATTAATGATAAGAGATACACGTATTTTGGGAACAGGTTTATGTAAAAAGAAAGGAAATTTCAATTACATGTGCATACAGTATATAATGAGTTGAGCCCAATTTCTGAAGCAATTGCTAGCTGAAAGCCAAGGCTTTACTATAATTCAGTTTGATTACCGTTGTTGATTTCTTTTTCATTATTTTTTCCAAAAGAGACAGCTTCTATATAGAAGTAGTAGCAAAAGCTAAGAAATGATTACCCAAAAATACAACGAAGGAGAAATAAGGACTGAATACATGAAATAACAAAAAAAAAAAAAAAGGATGGGGGGGAGGTCAAGCAGAATCTCCTGCTTAAAAGAAGAGCATTTTGCTTCACAGGCAAATGGCACTTAATTGCCAAAAAATAACAAGCAAAAGGGTAAATATACATATATGAAAGAAATACTGTTTTGTGTATTTAATGTAAACCCAATTGTGTAAGTATATATAAAATACTCATAACATTATACAAGTCAAGAAAAAATAGCTAATGAATCCCACTGACTGCAAATGCCTAGTTGAGCTGTTAACATTCCAGTCACAACTGCTACAATTTCCACTTACACTGTCGGAAGGCAGGGAAGACATTTTTAAAAAAAAGCAAAATCTTAGTAATGTGTATATAATACTTCCTAATCACCAAAAATTCAGAAAGATTTAAGAATTCATATGCCTTGTACTGCCAAATATCTTCTGCAATGTTTTAATATGCTTTAAGACCCTTACTGTCCTTTGACTTGCAAATTTTATAGAGAGAATTACATTTTCTTGTATTTTTTTTCCACAAAAACTGTACTCTCTGCAAGGAAACAACATTATATGATTAACACAGATAAGAAATGAATGGTAATGTTAGTACTGCAAAAGCAGCAAGCACTACCTACATATGATAGGAAAGAAATGTTATATTCCTGGTATTATTAAGTGAATGGCTCCATCTCATATATTAACATGACATGATTGACAGGCCTCCTAGAAAACTTAAATCAGAAAACTTCTCATCTTTAATAGAAGAAATACTAATGCTTTCATCATGAACAGGTCAGGCCCATGATCATTTAAATATAAATTTACTTCACTACAGATGCTGTTATTGATCTCAGCAAACCTTCTCCATGCTCACTTCCTTGGTATACTTCAGCAAAGAAAAAATAAGCAAGTGGATGAAAAACACAGTCCCAGAGGTTACCACAAAAGATGTGAAGGCTTTTTTTGGTTTTGTTTGTTTTCTGCTTTTTAAAAGTTATAACCTATATATCAACATTTTTATTTGATTATCAAAACCCATATTTTGTGAATACAGTTATCAAAGGACCTTTCTGATGGGAAGAAAGAAAAAAGGAGCCCACAGATTCTGATAGCCAAAGGTAATTATTTGACCATGTAAGTGTTATGGTTCCCACTTGATGCTGAAGCAAATATGTTAATATACCCTTAGGTATATGGTAAGCTTAGTTGTTTCTTTTACAATTCACTTCTGAAGCTATTAGGCTAAATTGAGCTACTACAAATTGTGACACAATTTGCATTCCTGTTTAAAAAATCTATAGTCTGAGTAAATCACCCTCAAAGCTTTATCTCAGTTAAACTAAAATATAAGACAATATTAAGGAGTAAAACTTATCTGTTGACAGTAGTGATGGACTATCTTTGCTTAAAACACATTGTTTAATTAAAAATAAATGGAGTTAACATGAATTAAAGCTACTAGTGCAAGTGCAATCAACAGCCAAGTCAATCTAAGAACAGTCTGACCTTTAAAGGAGAATGTTTCCACTTGTTAAACACGTTGCTGACTTTTTGGAAAGAAACAGAAAGTGGGGAGAAAGAGAAAAAAAAAAAAAAAAAGAGAGAGAGAGAGAGAAGGGAATGTTAACAGGTTGTGAAAAAAGAATCTAAAGAAAAGCAATCTTACCGTGTTTCAGTGGTAAGGCAGAGACCTATATTTTTAATGAATATTTTGTGGATACTTTTACTTGTCTCCTATTTGTTGTTCTCCTGAACTGACTACAATTAAATCAAAAGGGATGATTACTAAGGGAAGAAAAAGAAAACAAAAACAAACAAAAATGACCCTGACAACTACACAGATAAAATACTATTACCATAGGAATAACACAACTGCTAACAAAAAAATAAATAAATAAATAAGGAAAGTATGAAAACTGGGGGCTCTAATTAGAAAATTAGTTCCAACCAAGCTAGCAAGGTTTATTTTTATGTGTAAAATGGGAATGTTGCCACTCGGATCTCTTGGAGGCATTTAGTGATAGTGGCTACAGAGAAAGTTAGGAAAGGTCAAAGAGAAAGGATTTCTCCATGCTACACAGCTCTGAGGCAAAAGAATCAGCAAATGACCCCACCCTCCTGCAGCCCCACGTAACCAAAGCCGTGGGCTGGGACCAGGGCAGAGGCCTGCTCCCAGCCCTGCATGTGTGGGGAGTGAGGAGGTGGCTGAATGGGTTCATCACACCACATACTGCTTACCTACATTGATCTCTAAATGCTGGGGAGAAGATTATTGCCCTCCTTTCTGAGAATTACTGATAAAAGAACTTATATTGCCAACAGAGCCCCAGTCCTATCTATTCAGGGACTGGCCCAACACACTAGGACAGAGACTTGGGCCTTTGGGAACCTTCCCAGTGAATGCGGTTGTAAGTTATAAAGCATATCTGCCTGCAGAAAAGTTATTTTGTCTTTTAGAGCTGACTTGATTGCTTTTCCCCATTATTATTAGAAAGTCATTCCAGAACCTCATTTCCTCTATCTGTGAGCAAACTTCTAAAGTCTAGCTTGAATTTATGGCCACACTATCAGAAACCACTCATTCTTATGCTAACATTTTCCTATAACTTTCTCCATTTATTACATTTCTCTCTCAAGTACTGCTAAAGAGAAAGTATATCACCTGTCAAGCTTAATTTCACAAGGTACCATCATATAAAGTAGATCTCTATTTCTTTGGTCAATCTAATCATTTTAGAAAAATATGAGACATTTTGCAAGATAAATGTTATAGAGTTAGGATTTAATGTAAGTAATAGGACTTTGACTCAGGGAGAGCCTCGAGGAAGGAGCCTTTTTGTTCTCAGTCTCTCTCTTCTCTAAAGTGACATATCCAAATGATACTTTGATGAGTCCAATATATGCATCAACACTCTAGAAGTACATATCCTCTACAAATAAAATAAACTGAGAGTTGTCCTCACTAACCCAGGAATTTTCAGGGGGTTGAAGCATAAAATTCTTTTCTTTCTCCATAACTAAGAACAGCTTCCCCAAAACACACCTGGGCAAATTTGCCCAGTCAGCAAATATTTGCCCATTGTCAAGCATAGGTAAACAGCATCATTCAGCTACCTTTAAGAATCCGTGCTCTCCAGAGTACCCTTCAACGTTGAGCAAACTCACCTTGGCTGCAGATAAAAAGTAATCTGTCCTTTTCCCTTTCCCAGAAAGAGCATGTATTACTCTAAGTGCAGCAGCCAAAACAAGGGTGTATGTGAATGTTTCTTTTCTTAGATAAAGAACAACTTGAGATTATCTTCCAAGGAATATTAAAGGCTACAAGAGATGAACAGTCTCACAATTTATTTTCTCAGCAAAGTTCCCAGAGTCCCAGACTGAATATTAAATGAACTAGGTGGACTGGTCATTCACAGCTCCCAAAGCCAGGAGAAGAACAAGTTCTGTCTGCACACTACAGAAAAAATATATGGAGTCCTTCATTTACACATGGCATCAGGAAACAAATGTGTAAGAAGAAAAGTCCATTAGGCAAAGAATTCTGGGAACAACCACTGACTCCAAAATGACAGACTGATTGAGATAAGACATAGATTTTTCCATGTCTTCTTTCTATGTCTTCTTTGCCTTTTCTACATCTGGTTTATAAAAACAAGGTTAAAAAAAATAATAATTTTTCATGTTTGCAGGATTCTACCAGGAGCCTTTGGGCTCTTAAACCTGGAACACATTCAAATCACCTCATCCATACCATCCCACCACATGCTAGTCCTACCAAGTGCACTAAGGTTTATGAAAATGACATTTTGGGTTGAATGAGAAGAGTCAAGAGGCAGTACCACAGATCTGAACAATTTTGGAAAACTACAAACAATTCAACTAAAATTAAACTGCCAAAAATGTATTTCATGAGATCTTTGGAGCTGCTGTAAAATGTGAAACAAACAATAGGATAGTTTAGTGTCTCATGAAAGTTCACGTAAGGTTTCTGCCAGACAAAAACACAAAGCATTTCTTCTCCATCACAAACACAGGGCCATTCTTCCATCTCTTATTTTACTTCTCCACATCAAGGTTATTTGCCTGTCCATGTCCTAATTTGTAGACAGAGATCCTTTTTCATGTTCCTTTGTTCAAAATTAAATAGAAGTTAGACAATTAGGCTGCACAAAATGTCCCCTCAGAGGTATTCAGTGATACACAACATCATCTCAAGTCTCCCTGATGTGAGGAGCTAGAACTCATTTACCATCTTGCCTGGTGTAAACCAAGTATAAACAACAGCATTTACTATGACCTGAGATGTGCTACTTTCCCTTCTGTCTTTCCTCTTTCAGGCATATTTTATATGTTTCAGAGAAATAAAACTGTGGAAAGAAGCTACTATGTGACAAGAATAATTTACTGAACCTGAGAGATTCACATCCCTCTTGATTTTAACACAACAGTAGCTTTCACTGCCTATAAAAAGAAAACTAAGGAACTCAGCACTCTACAATGGCCAGGTTTGAAACTCTCTCTAGATGTTAGCAGTTTCTTTGAAGTATGTATGTGAAAAGAAAACAAGCCGCTGCACTGAGCCAGGACCAAGAGTCAGGGATTTAACAAAAACTACCAAAAGGAATAAATAAGCCCAAACCACTCCTGTCTGGAGTCAGTGTTGAAATAAGGAATTTAAAAGAAGCACTTGCTGCTGACAGTATCCACAAACCTGCCAGACCAGCACTGCTGTTCCTGGGGCTCAAGTAGACTTTAGGGAACCAAGAAGAAAGCCTGAGCTTCTAAAACCAGCCTGCCTACCTCCACCTTTCCTCCCTCAAGTGCTTTGAAAGAATTTACTTTATTGAGGATGTCTGGCTCTGAATTGACACCCCAGCAAACATCTCTGACAGCTTTGGGAGAGCTTCTGCCATTTTGGAGAGTATTTCTGAGGTTAGCACAGATTGTCATTAACCCTCTCTCTGCCAGGAGTGGAGGAGAACAAACAAAGCCTGAGGTGTACTTCAGTATGGTTGTCTGGCTCAACAGATGTCTGCCAAGATGGGATAGGAGATTCCACCTTCACACAGGGAGGACCGTGGTCAGCAACAGCAGCCCGCAGTCTCCTGTAATGCTCTCCTAGAAGAGTGTCGTGTGATTTGCTTGCATTATTGCTTTTGCCCTGAGCACTGATAAAAAGCTGGCCTGGATAAAGTAACAGTATATGAAACATAAGAGAAATAAAATATTATGACTATTTTTATCATCATCACTGCACTTGTTTCAGAAGTCAGGAGACGGCTCTCCCATGAAACACTGGTTTTATTAAAGACCTACTGATATCACATCAAAATCACCACCACTATGAGAGCACAAAGTAAGACAATAAGGAAACGGTAGCACTCATGGACACTTTGGCTTTATCACCATAGCTTTCTTGTCAGATGGGGGAAAGGCTTGGCCTCTGGTAGCAGCTCTCAGTGCAGTTGTGGCACAGGAGATCCACCACTGACTGCCCAGCAAACCTCCAGTGGCAGGACTGCGTGAGGGCTGATCATCACCTGCTGCTGCTGGGGCTGCTATCCACAACACTAACACACCTCTGATGTTGCAGGAGTATCAGATGTCCGGAGGAACAAAAAGTGCTTTAGAGCTAACACCTTGTCTATGGCATGGGGTTACTTTTTTCTTTGGCAACTTTCAAGTCTACTGGTCTGTTCTGATTGCAGAAGGAAATGCACCTGGCACCTCAACACTACCAATCCTAGTATGTTAAGCTAGTATGCTAGCTTAATTTATTGGTAATACAGAGTGTGAATCGAAACAGCTATTGCACAAATGTTCAATCCCTACTGCCACTCAATAGCAGAATTAATAAAATCCATTAAAAGGGCAAAGCAGACAACTGAACAGTAAAATCATAATCTGTTAATCTTGAAGACACAATGCAAATCTTTTCCAAAAATATCCTGCAGAAGAGAAAAATACAATAAGGTTTCAAATAAGAGGGGAAAAGACTGAGTTTAAAGCACATTTAATGCATTGGTAACAGGGTTTTGTGATGGAGTAGCCATAGCAACATAATGTACTAGTGCATTTAAAAGAAAAACAACACCACAAAATCCCACACAGCTCTAGATAAAGCCTTGCACTCTTTTAAAAGACTGGGCTGTCAAGGGGCTCTGGATCCACTTACTGAGTATATTCCATTTGAAAAGCCAAGTATACACGTGTGTGTCTGCTTGAAAGCATATATTACCTCTTAGTATTTCAAGTGCTCACGCAATAGTTTGATCTGATGACTACAAATATGTGAATAACAACTTATTGTGTGTAAATCAATTAACATTCTACTCATCAACCTGTACATAGAGTAAGCATTATCTATGTTATATATGAGACAAATAGTTAACAAATTGCTTAATTTCTGTAAGAAATATTTTTTATGGCAGTGATTCCCAAACTAATGCTAGGAAACTGTAGCTAAATTAGAGGCCTCTGATACCTCTAAATTATAAATTCACCACTCATAATATAATTAATATTAGTCCATATATAATTAATATTATCTTGCCCGGAATCCAGACATACTGAAATAGTATATTTTTGTCCATGGTATATATCTATTTTGTAACACCATTGTGACATAGCCAGGCACAATGTGTAAGCATGTGGGCAATGTGACCACAAAAAGGGTAACAACAGATGTGTGTAGCTGCATATCAGAGACACCCAAGTAACAGAGCTTGTCAGAAAAAGGACAAGAAAAGCAGAAGGAGGCTTCAGGCTGCTGAATACACAGGAAGGATAACTGGCAAGTCAGAAGAGAACAAGATAAACCGCATCAGCAATGCATTTTCCTTTGTGGGAAGAAGAATGTAGCATTAAAACATGAGGTGTAAGCAAGGAGAACAAAGACAACAGTCCACTTCAGTTTGGCTTTTCTCATGGATGAGCTCTCAGGCTTGTTCACCTGGACCTCAGCCTCTAGGACCAGGAAGAAATCAGGGCCACCAACACAAGGTGGCCTTGCCTCCCTGGTCCTTTGCAATCACAGCTAATTTAGAAGATTAGTGTTAAAGACTAATGGTTTTGTGTGTACAGCGCTAATATTTAATGCTGTACAAGAAGTGACTGCTAGCCAGGAGTGTGTTGTTAATGAACAAATTTAATAATGTCCTGCTTTATCAGCCTTTGAAGCACCCTGTCACAGTGATCTCTAATTGCTTAATTGAAATGTATATGCATGTGTATTCATTTGCAACAAAAACTGTTGATCTTTTATTAAAATGTACTCAAGAAACTTGACTTCAGTTTTGAAGCTGATCTCTCTAGAGATTTGCCATGTCACCCAGTCCCTCCCTCCATCCTTCCTTCCTCCTCTGCAGTACAGAATAAAGAAGCTCCATTTTCCCATTACTTATACACCTCATCCATTTTGATTTAAACAGTCTCTTACAAAGTGTTCAGTTCATTCTTTGTGCACCAACACTTGCAAATAAACTACACAAACTACTTGTAAATGAATCCAATGTGAATACAGGTTGGTTCCACCTCTCTCTCAGCATGATTTAGGGCAACAAGTATTTTTCTAAGAGCATAACGAGATGGAGTTGCACAGCTCCTGCTCCATCTCCAAACATGTTGCTACTGTACGTCCACAATATTTCTGAGTTGAATATTTCAAAACCCCAAGCTAAAGTAGCAGCCTAGTATAATTTCAGTATGCCACTGAAATTAAAGTTAACAGACACTAGGAGACTTCCTGAGGCATCTTTGAAACCGCCTCTAAGAAATAACAATGGGATATTGTGAATATATTATCTCTTGGTAAAGATAAAAGTGGGAGTCATGCTGTGGTCATCAGAAAATCTTTCTCTTTTGCTTTCTGATGTTATTCCACATATCTCTAAGAGAAAGTTTCAAGCAGTTTGTCATCTCACAGTGAATCTCTTCTTCAGATTCCTCTCCAAGTTTTATTTATCTAAATTTTATCACAGAGGGGGCATGAATGACATTTCTAGCTGACTAACAATCTCTCTGGATATGTGCCACCAGATAAATGAACACATAAATGTGCTTTCTGAGGCTGCTGAAAATCCAAGCGAATTCCTCGTGGGTAATTTGCACATGTATCATACAGTGACATGCTGGAGGTACATCTAAAGCAGTGTTTAGGAATGAGAGAGGAACTGGTAGCCCACCTGCACAAACAAACAGTGGCACCTCTTCTGAAGAGAAGCAAAGCCTCCTTCTAAATGCCAGTGTTGACAGCTTGTTAAGGAAACTTTTGATTAAAACAAATGCAATAAAACGGATATTCCTTACTTCAAGACCAAATAAAACACGGTACTTAGCTTTCCAAAATCAGCTGAAGCATGTAGACCCATGCCATCTATTTCTTTCAATGAAAAAGATGTGTCTATATTTGCCAGAACAGTCTGAAAATCTATAGTGGCACGGCACCAGCTCACTGTAGGAATGCAGATCTAGAAACACTCATGATCCAGAAATCTACCCGTGGCATGGATGGCATTTTGCATAGAACAACATATTACCATGATTGCAGAGAAAACAGTTGAGTGAGACACCATGTTTGAAAGCCACCAAATGTCTCATACCAAAATTCTAAAATCCTGCCCACTTTGCTAGTACATTTATTTTGGTTGCAATATGCACTCTCAAATTCTGTCTGCATGGTCTGGTGGGAAATATCCTTCCTGTGCAAGTCACAGAAAGATCAAATCAACTAACATATATAAAGTTATATTTATCATCACAATATTTTTTTAAGGAGCTGGAAGTCTGGGAAGCAGTTTCTGGTTAAAGATGAACCAGCTTGATAAGATTAGGTGATTTGTGAAGTGAAAATTGTCACCTGTGTAAATGAAATCATGTTGAACTAAAGAAAAACTGCAAAAGCCACAGCACCCTCCAGTGGGGTAAGCCAGAGTAATTAAAACAGATATCATGCCTATTTATATCAGCAAAGAATATGACTCTAGTACAATCTGTTAAAAGAAAACAAACAAGGGGGGTGGCAATGGGGGGAGGAGGACGCAGAGGAGGTGAAATGATATAATTTCATAAAAAGCAGTTGATTAACAGTAAGGTGCTGGGGCTGAAATATCTAATTATCCATTGGTATAGTAACCTCCTTGCTCACAGATGTCAAAGTGTGAAATGGGAGCAGCACATCCAGTGCAGTGAAATGTTTCCTGAGCCTCCATTGACATGTAATGTTATCAGCTGCTTCCAGAAGATAACATTTTAATTTGTTGAGAAGGTTCAGGTAATGTGTTCTGCTCCCTAAAGCCCACCCCTCCACATTACATAAATGTTAACTTAAGGTGTCTGCTAGAGAAAAAAAAAAAAAAAAAAGTGTTGACAGAAAGATTTTGGAGCAAGGAAAGAACTGTTGCACACAAGTTAGGATAACCCAAAATAGAAGATTACCCAGACTGCTGAGTCAAGGAAGCCCTACCTCAGCTCTCATCTCATATGTCCAGACTCTAATATTCTTGATCACTCTCTCTCTTCCCATATTTCTTGGAGAAAAAAATAATGATCATTAAGATCTAAATATCCTCCAAAGGAAGCTAAGATAACTAGTGAAGACATAAGGCTTATTAATTTCTTGGCTATTATCAATGTTTCTATAATTCCCAAATGTTATTGAGCTTTGAGGTGCAGAGTTGCTTTGTTTTTGTTTTGTTTTGTTTTGTTTTTAATTAAACAAGCAGACAATCTGCACTTACACAGTAGTTTTCCCCCCACCAACAGAAGACCTTCAAATAGCAATTCCTTCTTCCAATTCTCTCCATTTCACTTATGAACTCAATGCTGACTTTCCTCTATTGCTGACAAAGTGAACTCAAACAGTGGGAAGCTAGTAAATCTGTAACAGCAGTGATGCTTTATGTACCTTAAGTACTGTAAGATTAAAAATGTGGTTTTATCACGGTGTGATACCAATGTTAATAACTAGTCCAGAGCAAAGATTCAAGAATTCAAAGCTTTCAGTATTCTATAATTGAAAGTAGCTCAGTTGTGCATGGACTCATCTAGCAATGAAGCTGCTCAGATCATCTTAGTATTTCACTCAAATACCTAAGCCTGAGTAGGGCAACGAAGCATCCCTCTGTTGTGTTTTATCAACAGTGGTGCATCAAACATGGTTTTTGCATTTGCAAATGAAGCTACATGTAAGTAACAAAACAACACCATCTGATTTTAAAGAAGGTCAGGCATACAGAAAAAAAAATAAATAATAATTTGTGGCACTTAGCGAAAGCAGAGCAAGCATTAAAATTTTAGATTTTTAGCCCTCCAACTATAACTAACAGCAGTTACGTTCTCAGTTGTCACAGCACCAAGCAATTATTTTTCTTTCATTTTTTTTAATTGTTGTTTCTCCTTTCCAATACACTTTTGTTAAAGTTAATAATTTCATAAATGTTATTTGTTGTTTCATATTTTGACTGAATTCAAGGGCTCATTACTATGCCATGTTACAGATCCCTCACAAGCATGGGAACAGATAATGTGTATCACACTACAGCACTGGCATCCAGCTGAATTCATTACCTATCAAAAGCAAAAATTGCAGAGGAATAGAAGTAAGAGAGACTCAAGGAATTACACAACAGGGCAAAGGTCCGGCTGCCCCAAGCATGAACGCACTGCCTGGGATGCAAGCAGGAGGAAGTAGGAGCAAGCTCCATGTGCAGTCACAGAGCTGCAGCGCCACTGGAATAGCAGAGACAGGGTGGGATAGTGTGGTAGATAGAGGGACAAGCTCACCACAAAAGTCAGGCAGGGATGAAGAGGAATGTGCTTGCTCTCCATGTGAAGGAGGATGTTGCAGCACTGCCAAGGGATGGAGGATGATGGGTGAGAGCTGTGGGTCAGAGGCAGAGGAGAGGCGAACAGGGTGACACAGTGCTGGGACCACCCAGACAGGGTGAGGAATCAGATGAAACCTTCCCTAAACAACTTCAAGTTTCATCCCTGGCTGTCCACCGTTCCTCCAGGAGCTGCTTTAACCCAAGGCTCTCACCCTTGGTCCCCAGCTGCTGCAGCTCCAGCTCCAGCCCCATCACACTACCCAATATTTATCTGAATGGCAACACCATTGTTGTATCACTTTTTAGCTTCTGATACTATTAAATTTAGCAGAAAAACAGAACTTGAAATTATTTCCATGCAAAGCAATACTTTTGTATCTACCGTATAGTTCTACATGTATTAAACAGTGACCACTTTCAGTGATGGGAACTGCATAATTTTTTTATTTTGCTTAATTCCTTCATTGACTGCAGCTAGAAAACAAGCTCTTTTCCGCATGCCTTGCATGTCGTGCTCCAGCAGCATGCAATGCAGCCCTCTGTTCACACTGCTGTGCCAAAAATATGAGCTTAGCTCAGCATGTGTTTCTTCCCTAGACTTCTCTGGGACTTGCTGCTATTACATCCTTTGCTGCTTCCTTATTCTCTAGTTCTTGTGCTATAACAGGATAAGTGCACCTCCTTTAACTTTTAAGGATTAACTAAAACAATCAGAAACATAAACACTGCTATTTTGTAGCTGCAACCAGCTGGAAGTTGTTGATTCTCTTCAAAAAGACCACATGTCTGCATTGTGGTGCAGATAGCAGCTGATTTTCTCTATTAGAAGACATCAGAATACAGAACGGCAATGAACTGTGAATAAAGTGGTATTATATACAACACACTAATTCTCAGGAGAAATTGACACATTTTGGATCTAATAAAAAATGTCAGAATGTAACTTTTACATCTTTAGATCACTATTTCATACCCCTTTCTGCCAGTACAGATACCTTCACCTGAAACTATATTATGAAAATGCGAAGGAGACAAAAATGATCTCTCTGTGTCTTCACGGGTATTGGTCAAAATCAACTCTACAGGGACATTTGTTTCTGAAAAACAACGAAAGTCTCCCGATGCAAATTGTCACCTTTTTTTTTTTTTCCTAAATCTGCTTAAATATAGGCTAATATATAGGACTCAATTCCTGTAAGCCTGTTCAAATGGCTCTCTGTGCATATACTTTGCTCATTCCCTGCATGGATTTTCTGGTAATGCATGGCATTTGTGCAGAGCCAACCAAGCACATGTTCTTGTTCCATATCAGCCTGCAGAGGAGCAGAATGAAGAAAGAACACCAAAAAATAAAGCAATTCAATCCTCCTCATAAATTGTGTTGAAATGAGGTAGGTATACTGCAACAAACTCAGACAATCCCAACATTTCTGATGAAAGAAACCTAAGAGCAGCAAGCAGAAATTTGCCAGAGACCCACAGTAATAAAAACAAAAGAAAAGAAAAAAAAAAGTAAACTAATGCAGACACTTAGACTATTAAAAAACTTCCATAAGAATATTTAAATGAAGTGGATAAAAGCCCTCACGTGAAATTGCAGCCATAATTTGAATGAATAGTATAAAATAACACTTCATAATTCAAATCCTATACATCATTCTGCTTTCACTTTACAGTTGCTGGAAATGCCATCATAAGAAAATGCTATATACTATTTCTGGTAGTACATGTTTATAGCTTATAGTTTCTTTATCCCAGGAGTTGTCACATATGTAAAGAAAAGCAGCAATTTCAATTTCAAATCTGCTTAAGGATTTATGTCTATTTTCTATTATAAGCATTTGACTGGGTCTATGAAAAGCCAGATGGAAAAGTTTCTACCCTTTATGGGCAGGAAAATATCTTCTTGAGTAATTTTAGACCATGCGATACACAGCTTTTAAAGCTTGAAATACTGCTTCCATGTTAAAGGAACTGGCTTACAGATGGCACGGGCAGTATTAAGCAGTTTCTGTGCATTCAACAAAAAACAGATATGAAATCATAGAACATTCTTAGTTATATTTATGACCAAACATTACATTTAAAGATTGACATGTGTGCAAAGTAGGCAAAACAGAAATAACAATAATGGCCACACCTCCAAAATTGAAAGTGAAAAAGATGGTATAGAATGCTCTCCTACTGATCTGAAAGGGAAAATATGTTGCCAGCATGGCTTAAAAAAACACAGCTAGACTTTTTCATTTGTCTGTTGGAATACATTTGTCTGTCTGTCTGGAATAACCAGACATGTTATCAAAATTAAAAATGAACCTCACAAAACAAAACAAAACAAAACAAAATAAATCAAAACAAAAACAAAAACAACAAAAAAAAAGATGCTCAAAACCCCAACTGCAAGCAGCACTCTTATCTCACAACTCAATATCGCAGAAAAGACTGAAATAAGGCAGACACATCCTAAAACACACAGCCCTGGCCAGGCCCAGCTGTGCTGCCTTAGCAGGTGAGGTTACTGCCCTTGGCTCCCCCCACCTCAGCCCTTTGCAGATGAAGAAGAAATGTCTCCCACTCACAGATTTTGCACTACAGAGGATTGCACAAAGATGATCCCACAAGGGATTCGAACAAGGTCGAAAAGGTCACCTCCTCCAGTGTAAACCATTAGCTTGAAAATCAACATCAAAATCAAATGATGTGTGGTGTGATTTATGAATAGTCTACTAGTAAGGAAGGTACTGCCCATGCAGACTGGAAAGAGGACTGACCCCCAGATTGCAAGTAGATAAAAGTATCTATGAAAAAAAGTCATAAAAGATGTCACTGTTTTCTGTCAGCACTGAGACTACACTAGGTTCTGATCATCATAAATAAGAACTGGGGAGAGAAATAAGAAACTTCAGTGCACTGCATGAGAGAGGAGGAGTATTTCCCCAAGATTACTCTCTAAATTGATTTAAATTTAGTGTACTGGGGTAAAATTAAAATGTAAGATGTACACTTGGAGAAGTATTTTATGAGCTTGAAGGATCTGCTGTTTGACAGGAATAACTTAGCAATGTAGAGAGGGGAGATGAAAAAGCGCTGAAGTGAAGAAGTTATTCCAATACTCTCTTCACTCGTTTTTGACAGCAGAATTCTTAAAGGGCATAGGAAAAACTCAAATCCATAGTAATATTGAGAGTTTGAAAGCCTCTGCCAACAATATTATGGGTATTTTTTGCCTGCTGGAAATCTGTAGCTTAGTACAATTTCAAAAGCTATGTTGCAGTTAAACTCAAGAATGAAGTGAGATACTCGTGGGTTGTAGCATTCTCATGAAAATCCTCTTCTGTTAGAAAAGATTATGATTTGTAGTACTTCCTCCCTCTTTCCTTCGGATGTGGAAATCAACACACATATACCTACCTCACAATTCTTGCCCACTGAAAGATCATGGCATAAATATACTGGGGACAGAAAAGGAAATAACTCCACCACCAAATGAACTGGAGAGGTTTTGCTTACGTAAATGCAGAAAGAAATCTTGTGGATTTCTGTACTAACAAAACTGGGCAATACTTATGTTTTTGTGTTGTTGTCACTGCTTAATCATATTTTCAGCGCTATTGCCAGCAAAATGCATCTCCCAACATTTAATCACAGCCATTTGATGATGATTCTGGAAAAGTGTCAAGATTTTAGAAGCTAAATCTAACATAATATAATTGAAGTAAACATGCAAATATGGTTAGGAAAAAGGTACAGTTTGTCTCTTTATCCTGTTTACACATCGCTGGTATTTTTTCTGCTGTTTCAATTATTGTTTTCTGGGAAAAGAGGTTGGTCATGGGAATTGTAATATAATTGCAAAATATAAAGGTTACCATGAACTTATATTTTCATTTATCCTATTTAACTCTGAAGGATACCACAAATCTGCTAATATCTAATAATCCATTTACAGAAGCTGAATGTTATCTGTAAAAATTAAATTGTTTACATTCACTTTGTCATACAGCAAATATAAATGCTCATTCATTATTTAAAATGTATGCCTCTTCACAGCACATTTGCATCATAACAAATTTTATGTTTTCTCTACTCAGTTCTGGCTAACCAGCTCCGCAGATATGTTAGCACCATCTTTTGGTTAAACTGTATCTTGACTTACCTATGTTTATATCTGTTTATTACAAAAGGTCTTACAGATGGGATTATGGTAAGAGAGCAGGAGTGGGAGGATGTATAAAATTCATATTGCTACCATTAGCATTTGGTGAAAGTTGTGGTAAGCTTTGGAAGTAAAGGTCCATGCAGTAGGTTACTTATTCTCTCTAAATGGAAGATATAAAATTCGGCCATGAAATGGGGACTGACATGAAGATCTACCCTGCCACCACCTCTGATATTTCCCTGAAGAACATCTTCTGAACATGGACAAGAGCCAAAATGGGTAGGTGGAGCTGTTCTTTGTGGCACTGAGCGTTTCAAAGTATACCACCATGAAGAAATGAAATTCAGTGGGAAGCAATCTCTGATGAGGAGGATCTCCAAAAACAGAAATGGTTATTGTAGAATCATAGAATGGTTTGGGTTAGAGGGGACCTTAAGGATCTTCTGATTCAAACCCCCTGCCAAGGGCAGGGACACCTCCCACTAGACCAAGGTGCTCAAAGCCCTAGCCAGAAATGTCAGAGTTTTTAAAATCTTTACCTGTTCCCACACAAACTGCTGGCTAGAAGTTCATTCTACTCTTTAGATAACCAGGATGCATCCCTTTAATTACCCACCTAATCCCATGGTGACTATAGCATGGGTATTAAAGGTTGGCCCTGGATGATAACCCAGAGAGAAATCTATTGGTCTTGATTTATATTTATGCTGAGGTATTCTTACATTGTTGTAGCACTAAAGTGTGTTTTGTTTTGTAATTAATTTATTGTCCTAGGATTGAGTAAAGATGATTTTTTGTATAAATGAAAATCAGGTCACTTAATCACTTAATCATCTATGGACACTTGTTTGCATCATATAATTTTCCTAAAACATGTAATGTGGGCCTACTTCAGTGGTTTTCTGTTACTTTGCCATTCACTTTTACTTTATATTTTACATTAACTAGTATAAATACCTCTAAATTCAGACTGAAGATGACTTGTAAAAATTATTTTTCCCTCTATATTTTGTGTTGCTTTTTTAAAAAGTGTTTATTGATATCAATTAAAAAGAGGAATTAAAACATTTCCTATTTATACAAAAAACTCTATACCTGTATTAACATTACATGAATAAAAATTGTCATATGTTATATCTCACTGATGGACCTCTCTACAGGATCATGTAAAAGCACATACTTATACACTGACAGGTATGGAGGGAATATATGCCAAATAAGGTTTAAGTTCAGGACTTCAGAATGTGGTTCAAGCTGAACTGCTGGCATGTGCTAGAACTTTGAGAATATTCCAAAAGACAGAAAAGAAATAACAATTTTAAAAACATTTTTTCCTCAGATTTGGAGTGATCCTGGAGAACTAACAAAATTTTCCTAACTCCAAAAATTAGGAGTAGTGTAGCAAAGGCTGCAGAGCACAAAGGACCTCAGAAAGCACAGAATCTCCTTGCTGTCCTGAAGGCAGAGGGCCTTCTTGGTCCCCTCCTAGTTTCATCAAAGTGAGGTGTCACATTCTGCTTCTAATAAGGCCCTTGGAATTTACCCAACATGAAAACAACTAGGTTAACCTAAACCTGCAAAGCATGCTAGGATGACCAAGTTCCTTATCTAATTGCTTAGATATTTCGAGTTCTGTTTGGTCTCTCCATGCAGAACAGAGGAGTCCCTTTCCCATCAGAACATATCACCACATATACTCATCTGGATCCACCACCTTTTGTATGGAAGGAAGTACAATTTCAGAGCAAGGCAAAACCAGTAAACTGCAAACATAGGCGATTACTGAATAGACAAGGACAGAATTTGATTTACTGTGCTGCTGAGTTCGTGTCATCTGCAGAGCTGTTCATGCCACCAGAATCCCCTCTACCTCACATGCAAAATATATATATATTCTCCCAGGGCAAAACAGTGTATATCATTAGGTCTTTTTAGTATGATGCTTTATATTCCAACTACTGCAATATGTAATCAATTTGGCATTCTGCTTTGCAAAGCAGTCATCATTCATTGCCACCCTGATCTATGAGTGTAGATGCATCATGCTTTACCTTTGGCATTGAGTATTGCAGCTTTTTTAATTTATAGGAGAAAGATAATTTATTGTATTGTAGCAGCAATATCAGTGCAAAACTTAGAAGCAATAGCACTTTGAGAGAAATACATATTACTTTTATATTTAATATGGACATATTAGGTATATGTATTTGCTAGTAGCAATCACTGGTGCAAGGTCAGATTCTGGCATCAGCACTGCTTTGGATTAGTGCCTTGACCCACAACTAAGGTACACAAAACCAGACTCTTTATGATGAATTATTGTAATGAAGTTGTTTTTTGTATATTTCTAAATTGCAAGTCAGAGTGTAGTCTGGTTGTCTGGCAGCTCTGCCACAGACTTCATTGGGACTGTGTTCATAGGGATCTTACCTGAAACTGTCCATTGGAAGCTGTCTGATCTAAAGGCATTTTTATTTTCTTCAAGTTCTTCCTTGGAGTTATTTAGACACAATATTAGAAGCAAAATTTTTAACGATTAGTGCAATTATAAACCATGTGTAAAGCCATGCAACTCAATCTCCTTTACCCCTTTGGTAGGCTTATTCATACACTTGGAGACAGAGGTGCTCTTGTAACAGCGCACAACAGCATAGGCAGGAAGCCTAGAAAAGGGTTTTGTAGTCTTAAGGATGTCAAATGAATTTCAGTAAAGAGGTCTGATAACTACTGATAACATTGCCGCAAACAGATGTCTGTTAAGATGTGAATAACAAGTACTTAGAAAGGTATTATTTGTGTAATACAACATATGTCTATATAGTATGTATCTATAAAATACAACATATCAAAAGATACTCTATTACCTCTGTTATGTAATTTGATTTTCCAGGGCATAGAAATCTGGGAATCTTGAAGTAAAAATGTATACGTGGAGAAGAAAGTTTTAAGGTCATGTGGAACCATGTCTGGAAAAAAGGACTAAGATAACTATGCCATAAAAGAATATTGATCTGTATCTGAAGAAAAATATAACAAAATGGATAGTCCAAAGAGACACAGGCTATTTAAGAAAAGATACATTGATGGATAGTAACTTGAATGGATATGCTATCAAGGAAAATGGAGTAGCAAACCTGCTGACTGTGTAGAGAATCACATAATTCAGCCATGCAGGCTATCATAAATGTTGACTACAAAATAGCAAAGGAGGAGCCACCTCTAGGCTGGGTATGTAAAACTTTGACAAACTGTGCTTAGTTGTTTCTTCAGAATTGGAGAGGCAGAAGGGATCATGCTGATATCCCACACTAGTATACATTAATACTATCTTGTTTTTATTAAAGCAAAATGTATCTCAGTATTTGGTCTTTATATGTATGGACTCCTTGATTGGTCTGGTTGACTGCCCGTTAGGTGTAGCCACTAAATCTGACTGCTACAAGAAACTGCTCAGAGTCTTCCCAAGTCTAACTCTGGTATTGGTTTGCTGATATTTGAGAATTTATGTGAAATTTTGTGTTGGCAGACATGATACAGGAGTGAACCAGAAGGCAGACAAGTCAGCAAGAAAGCACAATAACTTGTCTCATTCTATCTGGCAGCAATTAAATTAACCAGGAATTGTACAATATCATAACTGGAGATTAATAGGATAAAAAAGAACATAACATGAAATCCCAAAGGTGGAGGAGCTTTCTGCTCCCATTATTCAGTAAATAAGGGAAAAAAGTGTTTACAGAGCTACATTGTATATATGCTTATATTTCTCATATTTTCCAGCAAAGGAAAAGCTTCAAGGGACAAGTAGCTCTTTGCTTGCCTTCTAAGTATCCAGCATATTGCAACTGTGCATCATTGACTCAAATTACAGTGTTCATAAAATGGTTATCAAGGGACCCAGCCTAGCTGAAGCTCATTCTAGTTTCTTCCAACCACATCTAGCAGAAAAGCTACCCTGAATAGAATAAAATCTATTACAGCAAAATTTAATATAAGAAAAGAGAAGAGAGAAGAACAAAACCAAAGGAAAACATTTATCATTATGTGGACAACATAAAGGCAAAACCTGAAATCACCTAATGCAAGTTAAAACTGCTTGAATGAAAAAATAAGTTTTTCTGTGAATTTTGAAAGTCTAAAAAGTCTTTCATGGTACACTGGTGAAACCACTTTATTGAAAGTTTTCCTGAAATTTGGAAGGACTGGCATGCAACAGTTGAGAGGTAAACCAACTGTGCATAAAGTAAAGGTTTATTCACACGGAAAAGTTTATGGAGAGATTTTGGACAGATAAAAAGAGATTCTAAAGCCAACATGTTTAAACATATCCCATGTTGTTGCAATTAGCTATATTGATTCAGAAAGAGTTTTAGCTACATCAGAAGGTTTCCAAATGGAAATATGGTGAAATAAGGGGGTGGAAGGGGCTGTAAACTTGCAAGGGGGATTTTTCTCCCTGTTGCACTGACTTTGCTGGTTATTTTTGAAAATTTCTGTAAGGTTTCTTAATCTACAGTTCATCCTTGTTAATGTTTTTTATGTGAAACTGTGAAATTCAAGCCGGAAGGGTACAAAACATACCCTTTTTTCACCTTCCCAGTTAATATTTTATAATTGGTTATGAAAGCATATATTTGAACAGAATCCAGACAATCTCAAGTACTTTGGGTACCTGCCGTTAAAAGCAGTATTGTTATGCAACTTACAAATGACAATTTTCCCATGCCAACAGCAAATTATTTTTAACAGTCATTTGGCACAGTGTGTGTCTGCTGTATCATTATCATGGTAAATGTTTTGTTTATTGAAAACCCACTCTCTTTGAACAAGTAAGCCAACTAACATTAGGTATTAAATAGTACTCTTCACATTCGTCCCTGAGCAAATGCTATTGCACTAATGTATTCACTTAGATTATTGCAAGCAGCAGAATATTAGTTACTGCCAAGTAGCTAAGTATTCTTTTTTAAACCAGCTATGAGTGTCTTGTAGAAACTGGTCTGTTTGAAAGATTTGATATCACTATTATAGCTGAGATGACATGGAATTGCCATTGCCTCCTTGTGCATGAACGGGGAGACACAAAGGAATTACTGTGACTTTGGGGTGCCCCAGTTCTCAAAGGGCACACAGCTGGGTCAGCTGAGAGGAACATTCGGGCAGGGGACTGACTTCATCCTTCTGATTGCCATCGTCCTCCCAAGATACAACAGCAAGAGAGAAAGACGGAAGAGGCAGCTGTCAGGGACATGATCTTTCTGGGTAAGACAGAGAGAATAACTACACTTTTCTTCTGCAGTAAGTGAGAAAAGGAAGAAAATTGGTTTGTCTATCTAATGTCATTTTATTTTAATGTCATGCATTAAAAATAAAGTACTGGAAGTGGAAGGAAAGAAGGAAAGAAGGAAGGAAGGAAGGAAGGAAGGAAGGAAGGAAGGAAGGAAGGAAGGAAGGAAGGAAGGAAGGAAGGAAGGAAGGAAGGAAGGAAGGAAGGAAGGAAGGAAGGAAGGAAGGAAGGAAGGAAGGAAGGAAGGAAGCTCCTTTTCACAGGAGCTGAAAAGAAACACACTGGAGTTAATTGCTGTCATTGTGGAAAATCCATCCATTTCTAGGAATCTGAACACTGCATCCCTTTTGGCAGGAAAGCGTCATTTTAAACATCCCTAACAGACATGCTTCACTGCTCAGCATGGTTTACTTACCGTATAAAACCATCTATCACAAGGCAGAAAAGACCCAGGAAGAGACGAAATACTAAGCAGGACAAGATCTCCTCTGCTTTTAAAAATCAAACTAAATGTGAAGACAGATATCAAACTGCTCGCAAGTGCTGCATTTTACAGGCTAAACAATAAATTTATTCAACCATGTCAGTCTTTGAAACTTTTCATTTAGCTCTATGATGATAAACAGGAGATCAGCATTTTCATTAAAAAAAAAAAGTCATGGCTCATTCCTTTCTGTGATTGAAGATGATGTAGCAACATCTTTAAAAACTCGACAGAAAAACATATGCTTGCAATAAAAAAATAAAATAAAATAAAATAAAAATGTGGTTGTTTTTCTATTAAAAACTGTGATTATAATTACATCCTGATTGGGAGGAATTCCCATGTTAAAAACTCTGTGTAAAACACCTAAAGTAGATCAGAAGAGAAATGGTAGATCTCACTAGATCAGCCAGGGGTTGCTTCCCTAGACAAGGTGCACAGAAGGAAACTTAACTGCTCTTCATGTGCTCTTTTCTCACAGAAGCACAGAATGGATGAGGTTGGAGAAGATATCTGAAAGCCATCTGGTAAAACCCCCATGCTCAACTAGGCACCACCTAGAGCAGGTTGCCCACAACCAAGTCCAGACAGCAAATGTTTATTATAATTGTGCAACTGAACAGACTTTCATCCACTGAAAAGTCTCTGTTCTCCCTCTCCTATCCATATTATTTATGAGTAAAGAGTAGAGAAAATCAGGAACTTTTTGACAAAATGTATTCTTTCATTGCAGATCTTTCAAGAACAGAGCTTTTCATTGGAAAGTGTAAGTTTCAAATAAGTATTTATCTAGGAATCTCTTTTCAGGATAAAATGACTGGTTCAAAGGGAGGATTGATAGAGAAAATGAGGGAAGAGGAAGGACAGAGCCTCAAGCAGCAGTAGCTGACCTTCCCAACATTATGAACAGTGTATCTAGTCCTTATCATGACCCAAAAACATAAGGCATGAAAACATGAAAAGCAGGAGGTACAGCAGCTCTGTCTTACAGGCAACATACAGCTGCTCCTCTAGGGTCCAGGGCAAGATGACATTAAAGGGGATGTAGCCAACTTCCAGGCAAACTTAGCCAGATGGCTAAGGTATTAGAGACAGGTATTAGATCAAAGACTGAAAATAAAATGTCCACAGGTTAAATCCAGATTTGCAGAAAGAAGGCCTCCTGGGAATTTGTAGACACATTCATAACACACAGAAAATCTCTCAACTTTTGCATCAGTGTTTGGATGCTCCATACCAAAATATGACGGCATCCAAATTCCTCTACTTGATAAGCAGCAAAACGTACACTGATTACTGGACAAGCATTGCTGAGTTGGGATCGTTCAGAGCAACCTCAAGCCAAAAGTAAGCTTCTAAAGTCCACAGTTTCTCACTGCTACCTAAGGCTTATTGCCCAAGTGATATACAAACTCCAGTCAAAAGCAGAAGTCACTGGTAACCTTTAGAGAGTGAGTTTCTTTCTCTAGGAATCTGAGCCCAAATTTGCAAACCAAAATGAAGACCTAAGGGAGTTTTGGATGTTTACAAAAGATTGTCCTCCAGCTCTTTAGTACCACAATGTAGCATATTAGTAATTTAACATGAATATATAAATGTACTTAAAAAATATACACAAAGACACTCAAAAAAAAGCATCCAGAAAACTTAAAGACAAGATAATGGAAACCTCTGGTGTTGATCATGACTACTTTCTTTGTGTTAACTTTAAAATCACAATGATTTTCTTTTATCTTAAATACACGAACAATGAAGTAAAACAATGTCAAGTCAGATAAGAAAAACCTAAGTCACTTCAAACAATTGAGATCTGGTGCATACTGCAAGTATAGTTCTGCTTTCAACAGATTAGACTTTAAAAGACTTTCAGATCTATTTTTTTTGTCCTAGTCAAAGAAAGACACATCACGTAAAATATCAGGGGGCTTTCTTTGATCAGATGAATATCTTTACATTTCATGTTAAACAGTTATAAAAATAAAAAAGTCTTATAAGAGGTAAACTCAGAGTATATTTATACTTTCAAAATGACAACACAATCAGGCTCCAGAATTCAGTACCACTTTAAGTATGTGAAAATAATTATTTGTACAGTAAATTTTGGTGTTATATCTCTAGAGGAGATAAAGAAATAATCCGCCACTCTGTGCAAAACAAGGCACACATGGAGAGGGTTGTTACCTCCATTGAAATAAACCTCTGCTTAATATCACTGGATTAGAATAGTGAGAGTTTCCGAGCATTAATATGGCCTTTTTGTGCCACTCTGGAAGTTAACAGGAATGATAAAACTCTCTTAATTAAGTCTAAAGATTTCCTCTGCATAAGGGATTATCCCTCTGAGAGACAGCCAGAACAGTTCTTTGTCTTTAACAATTAGATCCGATCTTAGCTATGAACACAAAGCCCAGAACAGGAGTTTCTAAAAATAAAGCACGACAAGGGTGGGGTGGATTTTAGCCTCAATCTATAGCCTCATGTATCCTTTTTTTAAAGATTTTTCCAAAACTAAGATTGAATTTGAGCTATCAAGTTTTTTTTTCTATTGATTTTTCTCTGCAACATGAAAGAAAAAGGAAAAAAAAAAAATGTTAATCTATTGCTAAGAAATTGGAAAGAGATTACCCATAGAAAGGAACTAATATTACAAAGCCCCAAAAATGGGGCTGTTAAGACCATCATGCTTAGAGT
The DNA here is from genome assembly GCF_964211825.1 of Aythya ferina. Classification (NCBI taxonomy): domain Eukaryota; kingdom Metazoa; phylum Chordata; class Aves; order Anseriformes; family Anatidae; genus Aythya; species Aythya ferina. Next base: position 15,924,420 of record NC_140304.1, read on the forward strand.
GAGATAAAAGCCAGTCTGGAATGAAGAAAGTTGATTTCCACATCCTCTTTTTATCTTGCCACTTCATAGACTTTAGCACCCAGCAAAATAAATCTAACCACACAATGGAAGGCTGCTTTTCCTTGGACCATATTTGTTTGTCAGATCACTGAGTTACACTGAACACCACAAATGCATCGTAACAGTTTTCCTTTTCTGTGTTACCTAGGCAACTTAGTTTTAACAGACAGAGGAAAACAGAAAGAATTCTTCTTAAAACATCAAGAAATCAAATAACATTCTAATAGATTAAAGGATTTTTACCATCATTTATCTAGACTATTTGTCAGAGTACTTAAACACAAAGTGATGTAGGTCAGCTTGCTTTTCTGTCCCTTCTTGAGTCTTATCTTAAACCAAGACAAGGCAATCACTTTGAACAGCATCTTCTTAGCATCTGCTTGCCAGTCCCACCCCTCATCTCAGGAATTATAACTCTTATCATCCAAGACATTTAGGGATTTTTCAGGAGGGCCCTGCCTTTGTTTTAAAAAGTGCATGTGTTTCTTATGACAGCAGCGGGTCAAGGACCAGGCAGCATACCTGAAAGCTTTCAAAAAATGCTTACTCACTATGCAGAGAATCCCAGCTCAAAAATCTATGAGGAATGAATACAGAGAAATGAATATGTATAAAGAATTTTTTCAGACTGCAGAAAGCAAGTTCACCCTGACTTGAAAGCCCACAAGTAAGAGCTATGTAGCTTCATTTCATCAGTGGTCCACTCTCTGCATAATCCCTGCATCTGTTTTATAACGTTTAAAGACACTATTAGATCTATATGTTAGTTAAATTCCAACTAGACACATATAAAAACTATACGTGTGTATATGCTGTATATCTGCCAATATGCAATTTACTCTCTTTCCAAAAACTAAACTAGATAGTACTCATGAAACTTGTTTGGTTTTTTGTTTGTCTGTTTTTAACCAACATCTCTGCATGCACACTGCAGTATCTTTGCAGCACAGTTAAAGCAATGCTGACATTTTCGTGCTTTCTTAAACTGAGTGCAACATTTGTACCTAAGGTAGGCTTTCCAATAAACTAATGTAAGAGGTAAGGAATTATTCCAAATTGGTTTTACAAGATGGTTATTCTCCTTTTCACTATAGGACTAGAATTTCTATAGCCTACTAAAATTTGGAGAGATAACGAATAGCCATTGGAAAATATTTTTCTCTGCAGGTGAAGCTTTGAGCTCTCAGCCAAGGCTGTGGGCAAGGTGGCCAATTCATGACATACATTGCAGTGTTTCTTCACATGTATGAGGTGATGATCCATCCAGCAGGAAACCCACTGAGACTTTTGGTTCATCTTTCAATTGCATATTAAGCATTTCAGGACAAACATCCTCACAGTAAACAAATGCCCTCAGTATCATAGCTTGGAAAAAACAGCTCCTATGTGACAACTTCCAATATTAGACATTCTCTCATGTCCACATTTGTCCAAAATAATTTGCAAATACCAGGGTACAAGGTAGAGGTGAACCATGAGAAAAACTCTTTTTTGCATTCATAGGCTTCAGTGTATTCTTTTCAAGCAGTTCAACATGGCTATGTGTTAAAATGCTAATGCCTACCATTTGCATAGTCTCTTCTGAATAATAAATAGTGGAGACTCACTGAATAAGAATCACAGAGTAAATTCCTTGTGTGCACAGACATAGCAGACCTTAGAGTCTCCTTTACCGGTTTCATGACATTTTGTTTTCTCTTTTCCTTTAGAAACATCGAGTGATATTTTGCTTTTATTTCAATGTTTATATTTATCATGATTTATTCTTTGCTGAAGCGATCCCCACTGCATGGGCTTCCCCACCCCTTGCCTCGTAAAACCTTTTTCACTCTCTGTGACTCTCTCACTCTCCATGTCTTGGTTTTCACGCTGGTTTTGACTGCTCTTTTACATAGCTGCAATAAAATTCCTGATTCCAAGTAGTGATGTCTCTTCAAAGAAGAAATTCTGTCATAGTAGCCAGTGGTCACTGGAATGCACTGGGATGAAACGTCCTCAGTCTTACAGGAATGCATGCATCTATAGGTGACAAATGGGAACATTTTGGCAAACCAATCCATATTTGGACACAATAGCTATTTAACCATCCTGTGCCTTTGCCAGCTGGCTTTTTGGACCTTGTTTCTAGGATGGCTAATATATCATGTAAGTAATGTATTCAATTCTTCATTTCAATTATGCAAAAAACAAATCTTCATAGAAAAGTTTCCCTCTGGCTCTAATTTTAATGTCAGAGAAACCTTCTAACCAGAAAATGCAATATGAAGCCAAGATAGAGAGAAAAACCTAACTTCATTTTCTAGGGGTTTGAGGGTAAAAGAACCACCTTTAGGATGATGAAAATGTTATAGCTGTCTGCCTCTTTCAAACTAACCACATTTGAGGTTATACAAAATAAGAATGCAAGAAAAACAATTTGCACAACATTTGATTTTAGGTACAGTTTCTATTGGTGCCAGACTCCAACCCTGCACAATGTACTTGCATTCATCCTTGCACACATGAGGAGCTGATTTCTGCAGGGCACGAGGAAGTAGTTCCTCACAGTGCTTTTTCAGAGGACATATTATTTTGCAAGACGATGTTGCTGCTGTGTAGGTTTTGTGGGGTGAGGGACTTTTTAAAGACAGCACACAGATCCACAGAACATGTGGCCTCTAATCCAAGCTCAACAGCTTTCATTCCTCTAATTACTTATCAGAGAGCATAAGAGCACAGAAATAGGAGCTGAACATATTAAACGGAAATAAAAGAGAATCAAAGAATGGAAATACTAAATTGCAGAGTTATTAAGGAGGAAGACTTTTTTTTTTTTTTTTTTTTTTGACTAGGAGATGAGACAAGAGAAGGGAGTTTCTGTTCCCTCATGGGCACAGACTTTCCATGCACTTTAGATTTCAGATGGCTTATCCTCAGCTTCCTCTTATCTATGACTCAGCTAGCAATATTTATGCACTCCACAGGAGCACTGGAAAATGCATTTGTGCCTGAAGTATCCAGGCATTTTCCTTATCAGAAAGTTTTGATTAAGTATCATATATGGTTTGATAAAGTAACTAGTACTACAGAAAAATCATCATGGCAGCTGCTGCATCACTACCTAGCAGCTCTTGAAATACCTCTGTAAAGGGGAAAATCATAGAAAGGCACAGAATTGAACAGGAATGTTTTCAGCAGGGTCCCACAAGGATGAATTCTTGCTTTTCATGTTTTTTATTGTGATAGTGATTAGATTCGTTATGAGAAGAAAGCTTTGCATCATACCATCACTAACATTTTCAGGGGAAATAAAGAACAGAGGTGGGGGGAAACCACTGAAAAGGAACAGGCATTGATAAAGAATAAAACTTGCATTTATCTTTTGAGGACCAGGTAAAGCAAACAGCATTCTTCTAAATGGAGTAAAATAAATTGTACATCTGGAAGGATCTTCCAGAGCTAACACCAAACCCTGCCTTGTCTTGATGCACACAGTTCAAAAATCCTAGCGATAAATCAGAGATTTTGGGGGGTTTACTCCACATGGAAATCAACCATCTTAGTTTAACCAAAAGAAAAGTAAAAAAAAAAAAAAAAAAAAAAAAGAGAGAGAGAGAGATTTAATCATGATATACAAACCCCAATAAAAGCAATTTATCTACTGCATTGAACTCTTCAATTTTAGCCAATAAATCTCCTGAAGGATCAGATACAAGAACAACCACCAAACAAAATAAGGCAGAAGATTAGATTAATGTATTTTAACAGTGACAACTGTAGCAGTTTTGAATGATCACAGAAGTTTTGTTTTGTATTTAAAAAAAAAAAAAAAAAAAAAAAAAAAAAAAAAAGATATGTTCCATCTCCTTTTTTCACTAAAAGTTAAATTAAATAGTCAGAACACTTCCAGATAAGATTTATCTCTTCATTTATGAGATGAAACATTTTATTTCATATCAGAATAAGAAAGAATTGTTGGCACTTCTAAGGGGACTTCTAAACAAACACAGGATTCAGAGACTTCCTTTTATTATCACTGAGGTCAACTGTGAACAAACATCATCTACCACAGGGTGAAACTGGTGACTAGTGTCACCATCTGAAATAAACTCTAGGGAGGCACCAAGACCATCATCACTCTCTCATCAGAAAGCACTGCAAATTCTACTCTGGTGCAATGCTTGAAATCCATAAGACCAATCACTGCTCTTTCATCTCCAATATTTAAGAGTTATGTATTTACTTGAACCAATTTAATCATAAGTCAATAACTTGATGGCTTTGGGTTGTTCTTCATTGCCCTGACAATACAGAGATACGTTTCAAAAGAGAATTCAAGGGAAATTATCTATTCTCAAACTTTGCCTTTAAAATATGAGGAGGAATAGCAAGCTAGCCAAGATCATCAAGATATTTCAAACAGATTCTAAATACAGAGCCAAGAGTTGCTGAAGTTTGCAGTCAAATGTTTTATATTAGGACGATCTCAAGTAGACATGCCAGTAAAGCCTAGTCTGTTCATTTCAGGTAGAAAGTGAGTTGTTATAAAAGGACGGCAAAAGAAAATTTAATAAAACCTTGACTGACATTCAGATTGAACCCTGGTTAATTCATACACAGAGATATTACCTTTTAGAGGATTTAAAAGGCATTGCTGACATGGATACATCAGAGCCAAACCTGCTCAAATCCCAGAACTGATAGGTTGCTTGATATTGCCTGAATGAGAAGAAACAGAAATTACAAATGGCCAACACCTGCTGCATCACTGATTTGGATTCTTCTCTTTTAAGCCTGTGGAAATAATTTGAAATTTCAGTTCCATTTATTCTAGACCAAAGTTTTCTGTCAAGGCACCATCTGTAGCAATGAAATTCTAATCCACTTGCAATTCCTGACACAAACCAAACCAAACCAAATGAAAATTATACCTGTAAAACATCTAGAAGAATGTACCCAACTTCAAAATATCAAACACCTTACACATAAACAAAAACATTATTTATCAGATCATGCTTATCTTCTGAATAGAATGGCTTCTGGGGTGATTTGGAACAGCCACTTGGAGTAAATGCCTCAATAAAATCAAAAGAACAGCAATTTCACTGGTCTGCATTCCCAAGACACCATCTCCAAAACCACTCCAATTTTAGCTTTGGGGGCAGATGTGACTGTGTGGGCCCCTTCAGCCACAGCAGGTGTTCTGGTCTCGGTGCATACAGACGTGCATGTGCACTGTGCAACTGCACACAGGTGAGACAAGCAGTCAGGAGGATAAAATGGGAATATTGCTGATATAAAAGAACATCTCTGAATTTCTCCACTTCATTTTCTTTTTTATCTTTCATGATCTTCTGAAGTAAATGACTGGTGATGGGAAGAGATCCAGAAGCTTTGCATAGATTTTTCCCAGGAACACTCAAAAGTGACTTGGATTCTCAGCCAGGTGACAAAATAGGCATGATTATCTTACAAGGGAAGAAACTGAAGGGCTTTCAACACTTCGCATATTTTAAGCTGGGACAAGGCACACTGCAGGGTGGTGCCTAAATATAGAATACATGCAGAGAAACTTGTTCACATTCTTGGTTCATGCTTCTTGAGCTGTGATAGTGAGGAAGGAAAGATGTTGTGACATGCAACTGAGCTCCTGCAAGGGCTATTGTGCAACACTTCACTGGAAGTGGAACTGGGAAACCATCAGGGTCACGCTCAGTACTTTCCTCATCCCAGTAAATATTAATTATTTTGGACTGGTTATACAGTAGAACTATTTGCCATTCACACTTTTTCTCTCCTTTGAAAAAGAATTTGAGAACCTGAATGCCTTTGAAACCACTGTGGTGATGATTACTAACTAATATTAATGTTCAGCTTGGAGGAAGACAAAGAGAGAACTAATCTGCCGGTGAAAGTACTCTTCTCGGAGGCATGAGCTAAAAAAAATTTAGATGGAAGAGAAAGTTGTATAAAGCTTTCTTCTGCATGCCAGATGACTGTGAGCCCTACAATATCTTTACCCTGGACGAGCTTTACAGGAAAGAGATCCCACAGGTTCCTAACACCAAAAGATGGTTCAAGGTCTGATCCTGCAGTGATCCTTCCCTGCCAGCCACAGACAGACAGAAGCAGAGCCAGCCCTGCCTGGGCCCATGCAGCATGAATGCTACCAGGCTGCTTGTTTTCCCACCTTTTTTGTGGCCTATGCAGCCAAGACCAATCTCCAAATCATACCTGCCTGTTGCCTCTCTTCTGATGCTGAAACATTACATAGTTCCTGCTAGAGATATGGTTGGTTTGATCAAGGCAGCTTATTGAACTGTTACCATAAATAGTGAAAATGTATGAACAGCTTTGGTTTAATTACTTTGTACATAAATGTTTTAAAATAAGGCACAAAGAAATAACTAGGAACATGAACTAAAGCCACCAGGACTTGCTTTGAGAGATGTGCAATTTTCCTCTGAAAGCATGTATGTTTGACCACAGAGTACACCACATGTATGTCACAGACAATCAGAGAGACTTTGTGGCTTTTGTTCAAAGTTGCTTAACAGCTTTGAAACAACCACAATCCTCCAAGGACATGGATGAAGCATTTGTTGTACATGCCTTTTCTGGGCTTTGAAAAGAGCATTCAAAATGGTGAAGAACCAGCTCTTCTACAGCGCAAGTTGTCTACCATTAATTCACATTTGTACCATACTCAGCATACAAGGCCATTCCCCTGGTTGCTGCACATGGTGATAATGAAGGACAGACCAGTGCATTTTAAGAACTATGACTGGAGAGGCACAGAAAGTCTGAGGTCTCCCATCAAGTCACTGACTGATACAGGAATGTGATCCAGCTTGTAAACAGCCTAACCCTGCTGAGGCCAGTATCTCTCTGTACATTGAGCTCTGGAACAACCTCAGAAGCTGCTGCTGTTCCCTAAAGCTCTGGTTGCAGAGATAGCCACTGACTTGAGATTTCAGTGTAGATAGTGCAATATTGCCTTCCTGGAGGACAAAATCCCAAAGAAGATGGAAGATGTGATCCTGTCCCTGACCACTCAGTGTCTGTCTGCAACAAAGCTCACTTCTTCAGAAGAAAGATTTTTTTTTTCTTTTTTTTTTTTCTGGGTTCATTATCTGCTATATTAATGACAGCATGAGTAAAGTGTTGAAGCTGGTGCAATGGGAGCCATGACTGTGTGTGACCTGATAAAGGAAGTCAGTAAGGGCTTGCACCAGCCCTTCTCATTTGGCTGTGTTCTTAAATGAGGGGAGGAAGGGAGAGCAAACATGACAGAAGAGATGAAAAGACACAATAACTTTCTTTAAAATGAATTTTCCTAAGTGCTAACATAACAAAATAGAACAAATCAAAACAAAAACAAAGTAAAAGACAAAAACATGAGAACCAAAAGTCAAAAGTAATGACAAATCTTGCAGTTTGATCCCTGTACTAATTACACAGAATGCAGTGATCATTAGTAATTCTTTGCAGGACTGAAGCCACAGAAGAGTTAAAAAAGATAGCCTTACTTCTTGCTGTTCTGCTCCTTAAAGTGTTGCCATGTACTGGATGCATATAATGTGCTTAGAAAAAGGGCAAAAAGAGGTCTCCACAACTAGGAGATTTAGAAGAAAATTGTCACTTTCTACTCTTAAGTGACAATTTTGTAAATTCTAGATGTGACAGTAACAATTGAAAAAGTAAATTATGGATGGGGGAGAGGTTGTTGGTGATGGAGAAAGGTTTGGCACAGAAAGAGCTCACACTCAGTTACAGAGGTTGCTAAGGAATTTAGATTATATATTTCTACAGAGCAACAGTAGCATCTAGTGGATATGGGGGAAACTTCTGCAGCAGGACATTGTGGTTCCACATTCACCATTAGGAATGGAAGCATATTAAAGAAAGTAAGGTTATGCCTTTTTCCACTTTTCCACTTTTTCCTTTTGCCTTTTTTTTTTTTTTAATATATGCACGCACATATACCTACCTAACAGCACTAGTCTATTCTCACTGTAAATGTGCCAAAGTTAAATGGGAAAATTTGGCATTTCTGATAACAAAAGAGGTATTACTCTTATCCGAAAACAAAACACAAATCCCACAGCATCTGGGAAGAGTACTGTGTGTTGCAGGACAGGAGAACTTGGAGGAGATGCTAAAATCAGTCCATTTACTACTATATTATTCATTTAAAAAAAAAAATCATAGCTGACACAATGCCCAGCTATGTGAGCAGAATTACCCAGCACTTTTTTGAACTGTCATGTCTTTACAGTTAGAAAACAAAGATGGCCTCCATAAAAAGGCAATAGGCACGTAGGTTGAAGCTGCCCCAAATCAAATAAGATGTGAAGGCTTTAGGATCAATTCCCTCTAAGCCCTTCAATGGTTGTATTACACTCCCAAGAGACAACCACTCATTGCAGATGGCTGACACCCGAAACTTTGACAAAGCTTATCGGTATTGTCTTCTCTCTTCCAATTCTGTTCTTTACAGCAAAGATGTTGCCAAAATAGTTCCCTGTTTTCTGGCCTGGATGATAGGCCTCACTAGGTTCTTTTAGATATTTTGCCCTGGCTAGCCTTATAATCTCCCTGTTTTAGAGGAATGGGTCAGAAATATTAACATTTTCGAGAATAATTTTTCAACTATTATATTAGTAGTGACATACCTCGTTTTGACAAACCCCTTGTACCACATTTTTTTCATCCTGAAAGATCACAAAAAGCCCTTTAATCTGTTGTACATATTGCTTCACCCAGAATTTACGACAGTTTTCAAGGGCAGGCAACCAGATGAACACCTTACTCAATCTGTGTGATCACACACACACCTTGTACGTAGGGCTGAGAATTTATTGATAGTCTAATTAAAGTCTTGACAGACTAATCCAAGATTCATTATTAGTCCAACTATGATGATATGAACCTCTATAGTCCAAAGCATCCAATTATAACATCTCTATTGAAAAAAATGACATGATTAAAACCAATATATGCAAAACTTTCTCACAGCTACCCCTTTCCTTGGTGCTATGCCTACCCTTCACCAAATGTTGTTGTATCAGCATCAGCATCCCATGCTCTGCACCAGAACAGCTATAAAGCTGATAATGGGACTTCTTCCTCTTCATTCCTGGGTCTGCATGGGTTATTTTTATGGCTTTCTGAGTACAATTTGCTTCTTTGCTCCAGAGGATGCACTTAAATGCCATGTTATCCCAAGTTTTACTGTACATGGCAGAGATGGTGTGCATTGGATACTTGTTCTTTGCTTTCTTTACTACACCTACAATCAGCGTTACCCAGTGTTCATGGTTACACCCTTCAAGGAACAGTAATGACCACTTATGACATGTTTGTAGCTGACAAGCAGTTGCCATTCTGTGCTCCATACTCTCAAGTCCTCTGTAGCATCTTGTGCTTGCACTTTTGGGGCCCTCTACTATAATATTTTATGTTTTTCCCCCATCTAGCTAAAATTTTATTAGCACAAGCTGTGCACACATGTATCCTTGTTCCAGGGCCACTGAATTGTTCACCCCATAAAAACAGTGATTAGAAAGATTAGAAAGTAGCCATACACATGTATACAGAAAGCCACAATCTGTAGAGGAAATATTACATTTCTCTCATTTACACGTGAAGCCAAGCATATCTGAATTACTCTACCACCAACTATTTAGTTTTCTTCAATCTTTTGGCAAATTAACACCTTTCTACTCAATGCAGACCTTTCCCTGAACCCTTCAACCAACCTTAATTAATGATTACTTGAAATTTTATTTAAAGTTCTAAAGAAATAAATATGAATAACTCAATTTGCCTTCTCTGAGGGAAAAAAAAAAAAAAAAAAAAAAAAAGCAGGACAATCAGACTTAGGTTCATTTATTCATCTTCCTAAATATTCATCACTGTTCACTTTAGTTTTTGCTCTAGCTCCTTGTATGAGCTTAATGAGTTAATGGCTGTGGTAAAGGAAGGATTTACATTTGCTCCATATGAGTTTTAACACGGTTACCAGCTTGTAAGTTGTTTTCTTGAAAATTAGATTCCATATACGATTCTAGTGTTCTCCTAAATACATCCAGAATTGCCAGTTGATATTGTTAGGAGTCAGTTTGATGGTGGGATTTTTTGCTTATTGCTAGTTGGTCACTGGAGAAGTCAGGCCCCTGCAGTCTGCTCTCCCCCACAAGCCCATAGCTCCTTCCTAGATAAGTTGGCTGTTGTGAAAGCTGCAAAAGGGCATGCTACCAAGTCTTTGACTTGTTCTCTCCTTACAACAGCAGTCTGAGGTTTGATGGAGGATGGCAGCTATTTGGCTGTCTTTAATCAAAGGGTACTTTTCCTCTTCCTTTTTGCTTGAATTGAAGGCAATGAGGATCTCCCAAAGACACTCTCACAAATTTGCCTGAAGTGTAGCTTAACAAGTCCATAATCAAATTTCTCTTTTTTACCTTTACCTTTCCTGTCTGTGACACAATGAACACATTATCAACATTGCAGTTAGCTCTTTATTCACTGAAATATCTCTAGTCCAGACTGATGATTTCCACATAAATAACATATTAGGTATCATCCCCTTCCCTCTACTCTCTCCCTATCACCAGTTACAATATATTAAAGTAGCTCTGAATAAGTGGTTACTACTTTTTTAAGTTTCCCAAAGGTAACCAAAACTTCATTAAGTTGGCCACAAGGATTTCACCATCAGGAATAAACTGGAAGTGGAATTCAGAAATAGAAATCAGCTCTGCCAGCAGGCAGGCCCTGCGAGACAGTCTTGCTGTCACCCCGATATAATGTCCTGGTTCACTGTGGTCATCTGGGGACACAGGTATGCTGGGCGGGGGAACTCCTGAGGACCAAGCTACCAAAAGAAAGAGGTCAAAAGCAGCACAGAAGTTAAAGAATATCTGGAGAGAGAGCCACCCAGAAGAGTCTGCACAGTCTTTTACTTTCCACAGAAAATATTGAACGGTATAGTATGTCACCCAAGCAAATTGTGCGTAAATATGTTCCTACAGAGAATTTCTCCACAGCTCCATCCACTGGGAAAGCAATAAAGCTTTATATTACTTTGGAGGCAGCCTTGTGTACTTCATGCAAACATAGGCCTGACTAATAGCACAGCCTTGAAAGCAAATTCCCAAACACTCCATTTTAGGACCATCTGACTTAATATTCAAGGTTCCTCAACTAAAATGCTTTAAAGCCCTGAAGGATAACAATCTGTCATGTTACACTCCTTTAGCTTTAAAGACAGGTATACTAGCTAGAGAAGATGCTCAATTCTCACATAGTGCTAGACCAGTTTAGCAACCTAAATGGCTCTGTGCAAATTAGAACTTCTCCAATGGCATCTATATCCCAGTATTCAGGGCAGGTTTGCTGGGCCCCAAAGTGACATATTAGCATCATTCCCATCTCATTCCCTCTGTCTTCCTCTCTTCAAGGAAATAAAAATGCAGTTTTGAACAAGATGCCATGAACTGACATTACTGATAAAAGAAGTTCCCCCAAAAAATAAAAAATAAAAATAAAAAAAATAAAAAAATAAATTTGTTGCTTACTGCTTAATTGGCCTATAAATTGCCTGCTTCAGTGCTAATCTATCCTTTCCCATCTATTGTTTATATTAAAATACTGACCAATGGCCAAATCTGAGGTTAAAATTAGGAAGGGAAATCCATGACATTTTCACTGCATTTAATGCATTTGCAGAGCTGTTGAAGGACCAAGGACGGGGCCTACCACCAGCTTGAAGTGTCTGAGAGCAGAGGCTGTGTTTGGACAAGGAGCCACGTGACATCTGCGCAGGATGGCGGCCTCACCAAGCTGGCACTCAGCCGTAACCGAACACAAATGCTGCAAGAGCAAATACTTCCATATTGACGCCTTGGGAAATTTATAGTAGCATTCCTTCAAATCTCCAGTTCATGAGATCAGATCAGAGCATACATCGGTTAAACCCTCCTTTGAGACTCTTTCATTTTTCCCTGATGTATAACTGAATACATCAGTATATTATAATATAAATAAATATAAATATAAATATAAATATAAATATAAATATAAATATAAATATAAATATAAATATAAATATAAATATAAATATAAATATAATTTCAGTTTGTATTAGGCCCAGGAGGTGCACCCAAATTTTCAAAACCCTATATTAACTAATTTCCTCAGTCTGTGCCTTGACTCAACATGGACATAATATATGTGCAAAATTTACCTGAAATTTCTATTTAAAATGAAATATTTGCATTCATATAGCTTTTTAAACTCAGACTCACAGAATTTCTAGGTTGGAAGAGACCGCAAGATCATCGAGTCCAACCTCTACCTAACACTAACAATCCCCACTAAACTATATCCCTAAGCTCTACGTCTAAACGTCTTTTAAAGACCTCCAGGGATGGTGACTCCACCACTTCCCTGGGCAGCCTGTTCCAGTGTCTAACAACCTTTTCGGTAAAGAAGTTCTTCCTAACATCTAACCTAAAACTCCCCTGGTGCAACTTTAGCCCATTCCCCCTCGTCCTGTCACCAGGCACGTGGGAGAACAGACCAACCCCCACCCCACTACAGCCTCCTTTAAGGTATCTGTAGAGAGCAATAAGGTGGTCCCTGAGCCTCCTCTTCTCCAGGCTGAACAAGCCCAGCTCCCTCAGCTGCTCCTCGTAGGACTTCTTCTCCAGGCCCCTCACCAGCTTCGTCGCCCTTCTCTGCACCCGCTCAAGCACCTCGATGTCCTTCTTGTAGCAAGGGGCCCAAAACTGAACACAGTACTCGAGGTGCGGCCTCACCAGAGCCGAGTACAGGGGGACGATCACCTCCCTAGCCCTGCTGGTCACACTGTTTCTTATGCCAGCCAGGATGCTCTTGGCCTTCTTGGCCACCTGAGCACACTGCTGGCTCATATTCAGCCGACTATCCACCATCACTCCCAGGTCCTTCTCTGCCTGGCAGCTCTCCAACCACTCATCTCCCAGCCTGTAGCTCTGTTTGGGGTTATTGCGCCCCAGGTGCAGGACCCGGCACTTAGCCTTGTTCAACTTCATGCAGTTGACCTCAGCCCATCAGTGCAGCCTATTCAGATCCTCCTGCAGAGCTTTCCTACCCTCGAGCAGATCGACACACGCGCATAGCTTGGTGTCATCTGCAAACTTACTGAGGGTGCACTCAATGCCCTCGTCCAGATCATCGATGAAGATATTAAAGAGGACCAGCCCCAGCACTGAGCCCTGGGAGACACCACTAGTGACTGGCCTCCAACTGGACTTGGCTCCATTCACCACGACTCTTTGGGCCCGGCTATCCAGCCAGTTTCTAACCCAATGAAGCGTGCGCCAGTCCAAGCCAAGAGCAGCCAGTTTCTTGAGGAGAATGCTGTGGGAAACAGTGTCAAAAGCCTTGCTGAAGTCAAGGTAGACCACATCCACAGCCTTTCCCTCATCCACCCAGCGCGTCACTTTGTCATAGAAGGAGATCAGGTTCGTCAAGCAGGACCTGCCTTTCATAAACCCATGCTGACTGGGCCTGATTGCCTGCTTGCCCTGCAAGTGCTGCATGATGACTGTCAAGAGGATCTGCTCCATGAGCTTCCCTGGCACTGAGGTCAAACTCCAGATTAAACAATTAAAATTGGCAGTTTTATTCCATCTTGCTTCCATGCCAAATAGGACAGAAAACAGAAAACATGAAGGTTTTTAGCAGACTCAATTTCTACCTTTCTTTCTTTCATTTTCCTTGTCTTTTGCTTGACCCTGGGAAAGTCTGGGCATTTTCTTAGTAAGTGAAAAAAAGAAAAAAAGGCAAGGAGATTTGATGGAATAATTCCAGTTTTGGTGCTTACCACATGGAGCTCAATAAATAAATCAATCAAATACTGAGAAATAATAAATCAAATACTGAGAAACAAGAATACTGAGAAACAAGATGGCAGTGGCAGAAGCCTTGTGAGTATGTAGGTGGATAGGCAGAAAGACACCACCAAGCCTACCAACTTTTGCATGTATCATCAAGACAATGAGAATATAGGTCTTTAAGATACTTTATGGAAAATGGGCAAAGATATATCCTCTAAGACAGGTGGAAACAGGAATGGTCCTCTAGGACAACATGGCTGAGCATGTCCTGATACAGGTTCCTCACAAATGGTTTGTAATTGTATAAACTCCCTGCTGTATTCAGGAATACAGTAATATATATTAATCAATATCACAGAATCACAGAATCACAGAATTTTCTAGGTTGGAAGAGACCTCAAGGTCATCGAGTCCAACCTCCAACCTAACGCTAACAGCCCTCCACTAAACCATATCCCTAAGCTGTACATCTAAGCGTCTTTTGAAGACTTCCAGGGATGGTGACTCCACCACTTCCCTGGGCAGCCTGTTCCAATGCCTCACAACCCTTTCTGTAAAGAAGTTCTTCCTAACATCTAACCTAAAACTCCCCTGGCTCATAACATTCAAGAGTAAGAAATGAAATTATCCTAGGTGGGCAGTGCTTCCTTCAAACATATTTCTGTTGATGAAAACCAGTCCGTAATCTATTCCTCAAAGTTCAGACCCAAATATAACATTCACAACAGTTTTACCTTTTACATCAGGACCTAGAACAAATCTGGTCCCTTAAATTATGACTGGATATTGAATAAAAAAATTTATAAAATAAAATTTTTGAATAGGATGGTAATTTATAGAGCTGTTATCATTGTGCACTTGTAATAAATCCCTTTATACATTTGTGGAGGGAACAGGGACACAGATTACACCCTTTTCATCTCCTAAAGAACAAGAGAAAAAAAAAAAAAAAAAAAAGAAAGAAAGAAAAAAAAAGGAAGAAAAAATCAACTCATGTCACTTTATTCCCTGGTGTTTTGCTCTTACCATGCTGGTGTTGCTGTCCTAGTTAATTCAAGTTGTAATGAGAATAAATTATCAACCAGTCAGAGATGTACCAACTTCCAATTTATTTCCTTCTTAATGACTGCACTAACTCTGGACATACATTGAGCTGAGTTCTGCCAAAAAAGAAACAACCCAAAAAGGATTGCTGTCACTGCAAACTCTGCCAAGAGGAAAGTGTCGGCTTACCGAGTTTTCTTCAGAGCACACAAATGGTGGTCTCCTGCTCCTGAATAACAGTGGTTGTAAAATCCTGGTCTTTTCTCAAGTGGGATGGGTGCTCAAGCCATACCTTTGAGAAGCATGAAGACTGCTTGTGGAGGGGAATATTTAAATTAGATTTTCACCGCTGCAGCTTAATCCCATTACTTTTTGCTTTGCCTTCACTACCGATACTTCTCAGCCTATCCTTCAAAAATTTGTAGGCCTTTCTCCAGGACTTTAAAGGTTTCTATTGCTTCATTTAAGGTTTCTTTAATACCTGGTTAAGATTGGAAGGTATATCCTCATGCTTTTCCAAACCAACGCACAGTCCTATAAACTCACATAGTTATTAGTTGCATTGCTCTCTCTCTACCTGCTGGCAATTAATGTTGCCTCCCCCAGCTAGAGCCAAACTGCAAATAAAGAGGAGCATTAAAGTGTCAAAGTCCCATCCATAACAAAATGCAAAGGTTGGCACCCCTTGTTACTGGAATTTATGGACTGCTTTTTAGTTTTATCATTTTATCTTCCTTTAATGGCTAAATCAGTTAATCCTGGGTGGCATCATAAAACTCGCAAACAGAGGAAGACCGTAAGTCAACAAGTCATTTCTGGAGCTTTGCAGTACAAATCTCTGTTGTAAAAAGCAGCAGCAGTTAACTCTTTCAATTTCTGCTCCTCTTTCAAGGACTTTAAGCAAGGCTACAAAACTGCTGTTTATCTAATTCACACCACTATCATTGGTGCGATTCCTGCTACTATGCCCTTTGAAGGTAGGAAGTGGTCAAAAGACACAAGTCCCTTAATTAGTAAGTAAAGTAAATTTCTCTTTAGAGCATGGATGTGAACCTGTTTGATGAGAAGGCTCAAAAGATGGTGACCTTTGATGGCTCAGATATGGTGACAGCTTGGACACTGCAGACACAGGGCAGAAAGGTTCACTTTAAAATAAATGATTTCATGGCACACCTACCACCCCATCCATAGTTGTGCAGACCTCCTTCATCTGCAGTTCCTCACATAATGCTGGAAGAATCACTCAAACACTCAGCATTAAGGAACTAACAAATTTAATTTTCATCCAAATGTTAGGAGGGGATCCCAAGAGAAAGACCTCCATCTGCTCAGTGTTCTTTCCACATGCCACCAGGGGCTCACAGGCCACCATACAGTCTCATACATACTGTGCAGGGAGTCTGTTTTCACAAGAACAATATAAGAGAAACTGATATGCATTGTCTTGGTTATCGGGAAGCTAACAAATTACCTAAGAGTTTGGACAAACAAAAAGAAAATCAATGGAAAGCTGAACCAAGAAGTACCTGCATTTCCATTAGTTAATTGAAAGGATGATTCTCATCCTTTGATGCTTCATATCAGCTTACTTTCACCCTGTAAATCAGCTTTCTTTGAAACATCTGACACTAGCTAGCCTTAGGGATTAAAACACACACTCAAACAAAAAATCCAAACATAAACAAACAACCAGACAAACCTGATCTGATTCAAAACATTGCATTCTGTTTCTGCTCACAAATGCGTGGTTTATAGAGGCAGACTTGGAACTGATTTTAGAGAGGAAGATTTTTCTTATTTCCTTGGTGTGCTGTCACTGAATTTCTAGCTGATGCTGGAGGGATGTTCCAAATGACCTGCTGCCACTCATATTCATTGACAAGCAGAGCTCCAGGGCAGATCCCATCCATCAGCCCCACGTACAACACCGAATGGAGACAACCTGACCACATGTCCCAGGCCTCAGCAACATACAGAAAAGCTCAGGAGCATGACATAGAAAATGCAGAGACAATACAGTCGTGCAGTCCCAGTCGAGCTCTTGCTAACACCACTTCAAGTTTTGCTGCGAGTTTTTGCAGAAGACCGACTTGAAGACCACTTTGCAGAGCACTGGTGTAACATTGTTCTTCTTTTATTCAAATCGTGATTAATTTGACCAAATTTTGGAAAGTTCTTATTTACATTTTGTTTGTTTTAATATTATTTTCCAGAATGTCTGATGTGAAATGAACAGAGCATGTTGAAAGATCTTCCCAAACCCCGCAGAAGCCATGATCCACCTGCAGCGCCCAAGAGGTGGCGCCCAAAAACCAGCGGACATCGCTCGCGAGAGTGGTTTTGGGTGGGTTCCTCCTCAGCAGAGCGCTGCTCACGCCGGACTTCAGGCAAGCCAAAAAGTATCAGAACCTGGCAAACTTCAGGTGAAGTTTATTAAAAGGGGAGAATCACCTTCCAGCCTTGATTCGAGCCTCCAAGCACCTGTATCTCACGTTACTGCAGCCCTGAACAGAGCAAACAAGTAATTTGCTCCTTTCCCACATCTTTGCTGATTGCTTTATGCCAGACAGGCTCTTGGCTTCTTGTATTGGCCCCAGTTTCAGCTTTATGCATCCCCTTAGAAGAACATTTGAACAAAGCACATGCTTGATTCCACCATATAAGCTCCCATAGGCTTTCCTCCTTTTCCAGTTTGGCTAGCCTTCATTAAACTGAGATTTCTTAGATTTGAAGTTAGGAATGAATATCCAGTGTTCATATTTTAAGCACATGCTAATGGAGGTTCAAAGACCTATACTGTGTCTTGAAGTTTCAGACATTGTTGATACCTTAATAACAAAGCTTACAAGCATTCAAGGATAAAACAGAATAAATAGAAGTATATGCACAAAATGTACTAGGGAGGGGAGGAGGGGAAAACAACCTTTCAAGACACTGTCAGAAATATCTATCACCACATGTCTCAGCTTTCCTGGGTGGGGAAGATGTAACAGGGTTATACATGTTAAATGCTTCTGTAACCTAATGATGATGGGTACCATGTAAGAGCCATTCTGTTGGAAAAACTGGACAGACAACTGGCTTGACTTGCAGCTTCAGTGTACTCTCATATGGGGAAAAACAAACCTGTTACTGTAGAAAGGAAAATCATAATGCTAAATAAATAAGGACTATCACTCCTTGCTTTTTCAGGTTATAGACACAAGCTGATGATTAGCAATACACAGAGAGAGAAAAGAAAGGAATGGGGAGGGGGGAGGTGTATGGTTAAAATTTCCCTATGAAATTCACTGAGGCTAAGACATTAAAAGACTTAAAAATACATTTTGATACAGATAAATAAAATCTTTGCAGAATTATGAGAGATTGATAAACCAGTATTTCAGCATACCCAGACACTGAGAAGGGCCCTAACTACTATGGGCTGGTTCTTCTACAGCTGCATGTATTAAAGCTTTTCTGAACACAGATGAAGGATGCACCAAGATTAACCCCAATTAGCATCATGGAAAATATCCTGTAAACCCACTGCATGATTTTATCAAGGGAAAGGAGCTTAAGCTGAAGCAACCTTTTAATAACTGTATTAAGCTGTATTTTTCCATGTTCATAGCAACTTTTCGATAGCTGCTTCTTGCTGAAATAAATAGTAAGTGGGAAGGCTGCCATATTTAAACGTGCTTTTGAGAAAATCCCAAAATGTTCATCCTGTACAGAACCCAATGGACCATTTTCTGTCTCCGGAAGAAGGAAAAAGAGCCCTGGAGATTTTATGCTATATGCACCTGCTTTAAAGCCATGTTCCATCTGGAATGCTCTAAGAGCTTTAATTAAGCTATTTTCATGGTATAATAGCAAGACAACAGAGCACTGAAGTCAAATACAGCCTCAGTGTCTTCTTGCCTTTTGCCTTTGCAGATAATTCCTAGGAAGTCTATAGGCTGATTTGCAGCATAGGCTTGTTCTCTCCCTGCATAGCATACTTTTTTTTTTTTCTTTTTCCCCTTGTATTGCTCTCTACCTAACAGCAGGACAGCAACAGACTCAAAAGCCATTAGCACAACAGGCAATCTTCGTGTGACTAGCAAAAACCAACACAGATGCAAGTAGCTGCTTTGCCAGCAAGGTGCTGATTTAACTAGAAATTTTGCAAACTGAAGAATATTTTTATTTACCCCATGAAGCTTAACATACAGTTGAATTATTTAGCTTAAAAAGAGAGTCTTCCATGCATATATTAATACAGCAAAAGCTTATTACATTTTTCCATTCCTTATAGCATACTTTTTTTTTGGCTTATGTATAAAGTCACCTCAAGCTGCCTTTGTAATTTGCTTGATCTTCCTAGAAGTAAGCAATCAGTGGAAAACTCTGCTGCTTTTCTTGCCTTCTACATTTTTCCCCTAAGCATAAATTACTGTAGAAGAGCACTCTCCATCTTCTCTATGAGATTTTTCAAGCACAGGGAAATTAACCTCTTATCCAATATAGTGCGTGTTCTCTATTTATTTACACCATTTATTGTGCCAAGCAGTGAAATAGGTAAACAAATTTCTTCAAAGTACTTGCAAAAACGACATCTGAAATTAAGCACTTCACCTACCGGGATAAAAAGTCTTTACAGTGGCTTGAATTATGGTGTTTCACCCTATGCACCCCTGCCCACACTACTGGGCCTGCCTTATCTTTTCTATCACGGGAATTTAGATGGCAACACGCAGAGAAAAGCAGAACATTTTTGGAAGGTTCAACTGGACGGACATTCAAGTTACAGAAGTAGTATGGTTGATTCATTTTGTTTAAGAGGAAAAGGAACAAAATTTAAACATTGCTGCAAGCATGAAAAATGTTGGACTTTTGAACCAGCAGATAGCTCTTGTTCCCAAGTGGATGAATGGATGAGGTATCAAGTCGGGTTACATGTGGCACAGGCAGGAATTCACCAGACTTAATTGCAAACTCATTTTGACATGTATTTTAGAACTAAAACAGACTTTAACTTACCCTTTCACTGCTATAATGATGGTAGCCATATGTGGGTGAAATAGCCTCCTTTTTTGATACAAGGGTCTGTTAAAGTAACTCAGAAAAATGAGTTTAATATGTCATTATTCCTACCAAGTTCACCATGGTGTGTGTTTTCAGAATGTTAAAAAGGACTTGAGATTTCAGTACCAAGCTGTACCTTCAGCTCCTTTATCAGTTCAAATTTTTACTGAGGAACATGGAACATGCAATTAAGAGTTTCCAAAATTTTAATCTAAATTTCAGGTGTAAAATTAATTTAGACTGACAAAAAGTTCAGTAAATCTTTCTTCTGTTTACATCAAATAAAAATATTCAGTATTAATACTAAACACCAGAACTGTAACAAGCATTAAAATCTTACCCTTATAAAATTCAGGACCTTTTTATATATTTCTAGTAGTTTTTAAGCAATTCTGAAATTTTTCTTAAATATTGAAATAAGTTTCATTATGGACTTAGTGAATTCCAAGACAAATTTAGTTATTAATGAGACAGATTGTTTTGCGTACAAATACAGATCCTAGCATGACTGTTCTTAAACAGCAATCAAGATGAATATGAGCTAGAGTTTGATACATATTTTATTGTCTTCCATCCTCAGGATTTCGTAATTCATCATCAGGAAGAAAAAGTAGAAACAAGAAGGTATTGCAAGACATCCTGAGAAATAACCAGTGACTTACTTGCATGGTTAAATATTAACTAAGAAGGAACTAAAAGTTTGTTCAGTTCTGGGTTGGAGACTTAAAACAATGCTATACACACAAGGAAAAAACATGATAGCAATTTAGTATTCCTGCTTGGTTGAAGAATAGGGGAGTTTGAAAGCGTTACTAGCTAGCAACCAGAGAAAAACACAGCAGGATGACTTTCACTAGTCTTCTGATGGATGTCCAGATACGGTAGATACCTATGGCAATGTATGGAGCAGGCATGCAGACTGGAGGATACCCAAGCACAGTACTTTATACCTATCCTTAAAGAATTAATACAAATCCTCAAAGAATTGAAGAATCCTTAAAGTAACCGCGAGGTTGGATCTGAATCCTTTTATTTCTCAAATCTGATGTATTTTTCCTGAAATGTATTCTTTTTTGCCTGGTTGACATCCTTTGTTCCAGCTCTTCCTCCATCCTAGCAGCTGTGTGACTCCCATCACTATAAAATTCTGAAAAAATATACATTTAACCAGAGATTCTCATCTATTGCTTACAAAACATGACAAGTTCCAGAGGCCAGTATATACCATGAGGATATGGATAAACCAGTAGGTGGTATAACCAATTCTCATAGCCGTCTTTGTAACAGAAACAGAAGAAAATGAAGAGGTGGGAGAAAAGCAGGCAAGTCTGGGATACAGTGGCTGGAATTTTTACTGCTGGTAAAAAAATAAAAGGGGGGGGAGGGGTTAAGATAAAACCTCCCATCATAATATCAGCACATGCATGTATTCTACACTCTAACTGAATCAAACCTTTATTTTATTAATTTATTTTTTAACAGCTAACCAACTGCATGCATGAAAATATGCTATGTCAATGATTGCACTTAAAACTGCCACAAGCTGTGGTAAGAGCACACACAAAAGCTGATGCACAAGACACAACCCAAACCCACAAAAAGCTGGGGATGTCTCCATCAGCTGATATTAAGTCCAACACATTTTGAATACTGTGTTGGATCCATCTCTTCTAAAGAACTACTATAAATACACATTTGCATGTGTATCTATATATGTGTATCTATGTATAAAATTGTAATGTGTAAAAATTAATGAGTCTGGCTACAGTCTTATTTTCTTTCTTGCCTGATCAGGAAAGAGTGATACATCATAATATATTTGCAATGAAGTTATTAGTTCTTTACATAGGAAAATACCTAAAGGCAAGAAAAACAACAGGGCAAAGAGCAAAATTTTAGGAAGTCTGGGAAGGAAACCCTGTTACAACGCAGGGATTTGTCCCTAGTTCCTAACTTTTAAGACCAAATCTTCAGCAGGGACTGATTGCAGAAGTTGCCTCACTTGATGTGTAGATGTCCTACATTTTTTTTTACTTCTGTTGCCTATGGTTGAAATTCACCCTAAACTACTATCAGCCCATCTGTAACTTGACAGTGGCATAAGTGTTTATTAGATCCAAAACAGAAGCACAACGCCCCCAAGGTACAGCTACTCTTCAGTAGCCTACATGCGGATAGGGCAGAAACTTAAGACACGTGTACACTGATAGCCCCACTGGAGGAGACGTGGGAGCATCACAGGCTGTGATTGCCAACAACACAGCCAAGGCCACTGTCTGTGTGGACATCAGCTCATTCCAATTCCTACTAGATAAGAAAAATGGCTGACAGCTCTTCTTCAATTCGTCAGCACCATAAAACCATTGGAAATCTGAAATTTCCTAACTTTGGTAGCAAGGGATTGTTGCTTTAACACACAGTTATCCTTGTTCATAATGTGAATTACAGGATGGCAAGAGGTTTTTTTATAGCTACAGACTATTAATGAAGCTAGTGGATTGAAACATAACTTGCTTGGCAAATAACTGCATTTTAACTAACTAAACGAGCAATCTCAAACAGCTTCCACAGGTGGAGTGAACACAGATAGCCTTAGAGGCTCAGCTCATCCGAGGCACTGAGAGTATCTTCTTAGACTCTGAAAAAGCAAATCTGTTCAATAATTCATTCATGAATGTCTCATAACCATATACATAATTCATCAGCACAAATAAGTAGACTTACAATCATTTTTATTGTGATAACACTCAGAAGTTTGAAAATCTGGGGGATAAGATTCCTCAAAAGAATCTTGTGGCAAATGGCAGACATCCCCTGCCATAAAGGAAGAAGGAAAACTATTCAGTTTTACTCTGAATTCATTTCTATTCCAATGGTAGTCAGCTTTTTTTCGAGCTTGATAGATTGATTCATGGTGGCCTGTCCTGGAGTCACGGGAAGGATTCACTTGGGTGCAGCAAGTGACATGCTCCACACCTGATAGGCAATCAAATCCATCAGGCTGCTCGGAGGCATTTAGTGCTAGCGCCCTGCTACCAGCGTGTTTGTTCCTTGGGAAGAAATCTCATGAATCATTAAAGCCCCATCTACCAGGCTGCCTGCACTACAAAGCCCTCAGCCTGCAGTGGAGAGCAGGGGACAGTGTGGCAAGGCAAATGCATAGGAGCCAAAGCTGGGGTTACAAAGGCACTTAAGCAATATGTCCTCCTGCTGGGATCTGAAGGTCACTTTGCTGCTATTTTCTTTTCCCTAAATAACCTTTGTTTATTCAGCACGCAAAAGCACATCACTTGGGCATTATTACCTATGGACTCATAGGACAAAGTTTTGTGTTTCACAACAGCTTTCCTCAGTGTGCTGGCACATGGAGAACATGGAAGTTGTTAGTAAAGGATATTTTTCACTGTGGTTTGCCATCAGAAAGTGGTGATTCAATTGCATCCATTAAGTCAACACATTTTGCTAAGTGCATCTTACAACACCACAGGCAGTTATAAAAAGACATTTTGATTAAGTTGAATTTTTCAGGCTGACATCTATTACATTACACAATATAGCGGAAAAGTTGGCTTTCATCATACTGTAACGTGAATGTTGAAATTTCACATTTAAGTGAAATGTTAAAACTTTACCAAAACAAATGATGTAAGTAGTTCAATTCTCATTCTGATCTGAGAGAAAACTAAATCTAAAACAGAAAATTCTCCATAGGGTTTTGATACAAGGATCAAGTTAGCAACCTTTTGTATACAGTTCTCGTATTTTTCTTATTTAGCAGCCACTCTATATTTTTTTCAAGAACAGATTTATCCTTTTTTTTTCTAACATGCCAGTTCTTCTTTAAACACAAACACTGAGGAGACAAAACGATGTCTGGCAGATGGTGTTTAGATGACACTGGAAGGGTACAATTCACTTGTAACCTAAGCTTTCTGGTAGCCTTCATGTACTCCCTCTATTGGGTTTATGTGGCAAGGTTTTGGTAGGGGGGGCGCAGTGGCAGCCTCTGTGAGCAGAGCCCAGCACCTGTCCCATGTCAGATCAGAGCCAGCTTCAGCCAGCTCCAAAGGGGCCCGCTGGTGGCCAGTGGCCAGAGCTGAGACAGCGAGGCTGTGCCTCTGAGAGAGCAGAGTTAAGAAATGGAGGAAAACAAATAAACAAACAAAACAAACAAACAAACAATAATAATAAAATAAATAAATAAATAAATAAATAAATAAATAAATAAAACTGCTGCACAACAGCAACTGGGAGAGAGGAGTGGGAAAATGTAGAGAAAAAAAACCCTGCAGCTCCCAAGGTCAGTGCAGCAGGAGGGCAAGAGGTGCTCCACACATGCAGCAGCAGCTCCTTTGCGGCCTGTGGAGAGGCCCCTGGTGGAGCAGGTGGATGTGGCCTGGAGGAGGCTGCAGCCCATGGAGAGCCCCCGCAGGAGCAGGCCCTGGGCCGGAGCTGCAGCCTGTGGAGAGGAGCCCATGCAGGAGCAGGGGGTCTGGGGGGAGCTGCCACCCATGGGGGACCCGTGCTGGAGCAGTTCGCTCTTGACGGATGGACCCCGTGGTACAGAGCCATGTGGGAGCAATTCTTGAAGAGCTGCTGCCTGTGGGCAGCCCCTGCAGGGGGGGAGAAGAGGGTGGATAGGGAGGAGGTGTTTGCTTTTGTTGTTGTTTATTTCAGTTTGCTTTTATCTTATCACTTTTCTAGTCGACTACTGATAGGCAATAAATTATACTAATCTCCCTACACCGAGTCTGCTTTGCCTTGTTTGCCTGTGACAATAACTGGGGAGTGATCTCCCTGTCTGTGTGTCTCAGCCCTTGAGCCCTTCCCATTCTATTCCCCCCCCCCCACCCCCCCCCCCTTTCCTTTGAGCAGGGGGAGTGAGAGCACGGTTGTGGTAGGGTTCAGCTGCCCAGCTGGGTAAAACCACCACACCCCTATGCACATGCTAAGGAATGAAGAAGTGTATACTAAAGTCTGTGCCTTAGAATTGTCATTCAAATTGATTGATTTTTGGCTAGTACTGAGGACAGCCAGTTACCGTCACTTTAAGGAAAACAGTGTGTTTAAGTGTATGCTGCATGAAACAACTGAGGTTGCAGTCTTCAAGGTTCAGGGATGCTTTCTGCCTCTGTTCATGTGTAAACCTGATACAAGGCAATTTGATATTTCTCAGAGTTTATCTGTTTTTCATGTCCGTCCAGTCTTAGGCATTTTTTTAAACCTTAAACATAGTTTTCATCATGTTTTGCTGCACACATAACTCACCACTGCTCTTTTCACTACCAATATCAATTCATTTACAAGCCAAAAGACAGACCCTGACCCCATCACTATGCTGCCTGTATGAACTCAGTATCATGGCAGTGATCATTTTTACTTTTAATATTACCTTTAGCTGAAAACATGCTCTGGTCCACAGGGACAAGAAAAAAACTTACAGTTCAGTAGCTTGAGCATAAATTTTAAATACATATATTTATCTGTATAAACTTGTATCTGCATTCTTCATCTAGAAGATGATAGTTCTTAACTGGGTAGTTGGGGGCATTTAAAATAGTTTCAGACACCTGCATGCCTTCTTGCTTCATTGCAGCTGAATATTAAGGGAAGACTTCTATTATTCCAACATGGCTTGAAAGCAAGGAGCAGGTCAGGAGGAGGTAGGATTTGTGAAAAATACAATTGTCCTATTTTCTCTCCACAGTTACACTTGGCAAATACAAAGCCTAAGGTGAGTGGCGGTGCATTACAGCCCCCTACATTTTTTTGCAGAACATGGGTTACCTGCAAGCAGCAGTCTTTTCCTCCAGCAGGCAGCAGGAGGGATGGCAGCCTTTCCATGCACCGTGGTGCTGCTGTGCTTCCGTATCTTGTTCCAAAAGTGCCCAGAGGGGTGATGAGGAACAGAGAGCACAGATTGTTCCCTTAGGGAATCAAGAATACACAATGCCCACCCACAGTTTCTGCATCTTGCTTTCACAGCGGCACCCTGAGACCACTGCCCCCTTGCTGCTGAACAGCATTTGCTGGGCATAGTGCAGGAAATGAGGAAGAAATGGTTCAGGCTCAAAAAGAGTGATAATACAGAGTAATGCATGCAGGGAAAGAGCACCAAGCTCTGATGCCAAAATGAAGGGAAGGAAGTAGCCAATACAGACACACTGAAGACATGGGACGTAAAATGATTATCCCTGTTGTTTCCAACACCCCCTTGTCACCCGCAAAGTGGAAGAGGAAGAGAAAGAGAGAAAAAAATGACACCTGGGCATGCGACAAGAGAAACAGGTCTGTGGTGTGTTGGTTATTGAAACCTGCTCAAAACATGCTCAGAAGAGGCATCTCCACCTACAGATGGAAGGGAAAATAATGGGGGAGAAACGGCTGACGAGCTTGTCAGCATTACTAACTTTCTGGACCTCTGCAAGGTTGAGTGAAGTCCTGCTGAAAACACGAAGAGGTTACCAAAGGCAAAACCACCTCATCAGTGTTCTCTGCTGGCTTTCCTAGGCAAATGGAAAAACACTGAATGCTGCAGGCCACCAGTTCATCGCCACATGAATGGCCCCAGGATGGTAAAACTGCCTTCACTGCCCACAGCACACATGGGCCCTGGTGTGTTTTTTGCCCATGGGCTCCAATGGGGCCCAGCCCTCCCCAGGGCCATGCCTCTGACCGGATGGGAGTGGCAGCCAAACAGATGGACATTCACAGCCAGACAGATTGACATTCGGGGCCGGGTCTGCCAATATGCAGGTATCAGCCATTCAGGCTGTCTGTTAGCACAGATTAGTTAGCCTCATAAACAGCGTTCGGCCTTAAGACAAAAATGTCCTGTAGCAAAGCCCCAGGATTTAGCAAAACTGGACCAGAAGGAAGCATTTGTATTAAATCAGCAGCTGCAAAGCATCAGCGTTTCTTCTTCCCAACCACACTGGCAAAATACTTGTCTCGATTTCTTTTCATGTCATCGCATTAATTCCTTCTCATATTTTTCCATAACACACCCTAAAAAATGTGTTGGCAAAAGAATGGCTATAATGTGCGGTGGGGAACATGCCTGCACTGTTACCTCCTCGTCTGAAGCGCTACGGGTGCCTGGCAGAGGGGGCAAGTGCCTGTGTCCCTCACAGGGCAGATGCTGGCCCCAGGGACCCATCCCATGGAGCCCTTCCAGAAAGCTGGGCTGGGAACAGAGGTGAGGCTAAATAGAAAATGGTAAGAAAGAAATCGTGTGACTTCATCACGGCAGAAGTTCTTGTTTGATACTGAATAAAAATGCAGCTGCCTAGTTTTCTCTGCTCAGTTGAACAAGAAGGTCAAAAGTCACCCTAAAGTGCTCAAGTTTCTGTTTCTAGCTTGGCCACAGGCTTCCAGGAGAAAGCACGGGAGGAGCACTACTCTGATCAAAGGCAAAATATTCTTTAGGCAGAAAGTTGGGTCAGTGCTCAGGTCTCCAAGGCAGTGGGAACGCTTTAACACAACCAAGGCATGGACGTCCCGCGCAGCTCTTCCCTTCTCCCCTTCTATTCCAACACTTCTTCTGACAAGACGTAAACGGAGCAGAAGCCTGCTGGCTTGGGCTTCAGTCCCTGATTTCTGCTTGAGCCAAATACCTGCAGCATGGCACTCAGGGATTAAACAGTCACACAAGAAATTGCTGTTACTATTGTACTGAAAATTTTAACTTTTTGGCTAGCCCAAAGGTGAACAGGTCACTCTGTGAACTTTATCATTGTGCTCTTTTCTTCACATGCAAAATAGTCTCATAATTTTGTTGTCATGGGGAATTCTTTGCTATGACAATCTGCTTACCTAGCGTGAGAAGAGCCAGTGTGTAACAACTTAATTGGGTGAGTCAGATTGATACACAAATCTAACCCATATGTGAAATGAAAAAGCAGTAAGAGTGATGGGTGTATTTACAGCTTCAGGAAATGTCTACATGCTTTTGCTTTGAGTGAGCATCAGAGCAAACATGTGGTATGTAAATGTCTTTGGTTGCACAACCTCCTGTGCCGCACTGCTAAAATCCCATCCATTTGTTCGTCCAGAGCAGCTGAGCCTCAAAATCAAGCTAGTGCTCTAAAAGCTGAGATCTGTGGGCGATCCAGCCTGCAAAGAGAATACCAGAGCCTGCTTACGCTTCTCAGGTTGCATCCCCCAGACAAAACATGCTGGGTCAAAACAGAAAGCACATTCGCCACAACCCTAGCTCCCTGCCAGAATGTTTTCTACATGCTGATGCTAACAGTCTTGAGGCCAATGTCCTTGTGCTCTCATGCTTTCCGGCACAGATTTAATTCTGAGCATTCATTCCCTCTAAAAAATTCCAATTCTTCCCCTGGCAGCGGGGGGCTCAGCCTGAAGCTCTGCAAAGCTGCATGCCCGCCTTCCCCAGACACCCAGCTAACGGCAGGGCTGAGCACTCTGCAGGCACCGGGCCAGCATGGGGGCACCTCCATTTTTGCACAAATTGCAAAAATTATATTTTTTTCCCCCTCAAAATCCATCTTCTACTATCTTATAGGTAGATTTTGAGAAAATCCACACCCAAGCACACGTGTTTGTACTTGCATTTGAGAAGAATCTCCTCCAAACATATCACAGAATCACAGAATTTTCTAGGTTGGAAGAGACCTCAAGGTCATCGAGTCCAACCTCCAACCTAACGCTAACAGCCCTCCACTAAACCATATCCCTAAGCTGTACATCTAAGCGTCTTTTGAAGACTTCCAGGGATGGTGACTCCACCACTTCCCTGGGCAGCCTGTTCCAATGCCTCACAACCCTTTCAGTAAAGAAGTTCTTCCTAACATCTAACCTAAAACTCCCCTGGCTCAACTTAAGCCCATTCCCCCTCGTCCTGTCACCACGCACGTGGGAGAACAGGCCAACCCCCACCTCTCTACAGCCTCCTTTAAGGTATCTGTAAAGAGCAATAAGGTCACCCCTGAGCCTCCTCTTCTCCAGGCTGAACAAGCCCAGCTCCCTCAGCCGCTCCTCGTAGGACTTGTTCTCCAGGCCCCTCACCAGCTTCGTCGCCCTTCTCTGCACCCGCTCAAGCACCTCGATGTCCTTCTTGTAGCGAGGGGCCCAAAACTGAACACAGTACTCGAGGTGCGGCCTCACCAGAGCTGAGTACAGGGGGACGATCACCTCCCTAGCCCTGCTGGTCACGCTGTTCCTAATACAAGCCAGGATGCCGTTGGCCTTCTTGGCCACCTGAGCACACTGCTGGCTCATATTCAGCCGACTGTCCACCATCACTCCCAGGTCCTTCTCTGCCTGGCAGCTTTCCAACCATTCCTCTCCCAGCCTGTAGCTCTGCTTGGGGTTATTGCGCCCCAGGTGCAGGACCCGGCACTTGGCCTTGTTAAACTTCATGCAGTTGACCTCAGCCCATCGGTGCAGCCTATCCAGATCCTCCTGCAGAGCTTTCCTACCCTCAAGCAGATCGACACACGCACCTAACTTGGTGTCATCTGCGAACTTACTGAGGGTGCACTCGATGCCCTCGTCCAGATCATCGATGAAGATATTAAAGAGGACCGGCCCCAGCACCGAGCCCTGGGGGACGCCACTAGTGACTGGCCTCCAACTGGACTTGGCTCCATTCACCACGACTCTTTGGGCCCGGCTATCCAGCCAGTTTCTAACCCAACGAAGCGTGCGCCAGTCCAAGCCAAGAGCAGCCAGTTTCTTGAGAAGAATGCTGTGGGAGACGGTGTCAAAAGCCTTGCTGAAGTCAAGGTAGACCACATCCACAGCCTTTCCCTCATCCACCCAGCGCGTCACTCTGTCATAGAAGGAGATCAGGTTCGTCAGGCATGACCTGCCTTTCATAAAGCCATGCTGACTGGGCCTGATCGCCTGCTTCCCCTGCAAGTGCTGCATGATGACTCTCAGGAGGATCTGCTCCATGAGCTTTCCTGGCACTGAGGTCAAACTGACAGGCCTGTAGTTTCCTGGGTCTGCCCTCCGGCCCTTCTTATAGATGGGCGTCACGTTTGCTAGCCGCCAGTCGATTGGGACCTCCCCCGATAGCCAGGACTGTTGATAAATGATGGACAGTGGCTTGGCCAGCTCCTCTGCCAGTTCCCTCAGTACCCTTGGGTGGATCCCATCTGGCCCCATCGACTTGTGCACATCTAAGTGCCGTAGTAGGTCACCAACCAGTTCTTCATGGATAATGAGGGCCACATCCTGCTCCCCATCCCCTTCCACCAGCTCAGGGTACTGGGTATCCAGAGAACATCCGGTATTGCCGCTAAAGACTGAGGCAAAGAAGGCATTGAGCACCTCCGCCTTTTCCTCATCTCTTGTAACTAAGTTTCCCCCCGCATCCAGTAAAGGATGGAGATTCTCCTTAGTCCTCCTTTTTGTGTTGATGTATTTATAGAAACGTTTTTTGTTATCTTTAACGGCAGTAGCCAGATTGAGCTCCAGATGAGCTTTGGCCTTCCTAATTTTGTCCCTGCACAGCCTCGCTACTTCTTTAAAGTCCTCCTTAGTGGCCTGCCCACTTTTCCAAAGCTTATAAACCCTCTTTTTCCTCCTAAGATCAAGCCACAATTCTCTGTTGAGCCAGGCCGGTCTTCTTCCCCGCCAGCTCGTCTTTGGGCACGTGGGAACAGACCGTTCCTGCGCCATTAAGACTTCCCTCTTGAAGAGCGCCCAGCCTTCCTGGACCCCTCTGCCCTTCAGAACCGCCTCCCAAGGGACTCCACCAACCAATGTCCTGAGCAGCTCAAAGTCAGCCCTCCGAAAGTCCAATACAGCGGTTTTACTGGTCCCCTTCCTGACCTCGCCAAGAATAGTGAACTCCACCATTGCGTGGTCACTCTGCCCTAGACAGCTCCCGACGATCACGTCCTCCACCAGTCCTTCTCTGTTTGTGAAGAGAAGGTCTAGCGGGGCACCTCCCCTGGTAGGCTCACTAACCAGCTGTGTCAGGAAGCTATCTTCCACGCTCTCCAGAAACCTCCTAGACTGCTTTCTCAGGGCTGTGTTGTGCTTCCAGGATATGTCAGGGAAGTTGAAGTCCCCCACGAGTACAAGAGCTGATGATTTTGCAACCTCTGTCAGCTGCCTGTAGAATTCCTCATCAGTCTCCTCATCCTGGTTCGGCGGTCTATAGCAGACCCCGACCAGGACACTAGCCTTGTTGTCCCTGCCGATCCTAACCCAAAGGGACTCGACCTTGTCATTCCCAACCTCGAGTTCTACAGCCTCGAAAGACTCTCTAATATAGAGAGCCACACCACCACCCCTTCTATGCTGCCTGTCCCTTCTATAGAGCTTATAGCCAGGCATTGCAGCACTCCAGTCATGAGACTGGTCCCACCACGTCTCCGTGATGGCAACCAAGTCGTAGCCTGCCTGCCGCACGATGGCTTCCAGCTCCTCCTGTTTGTTACCCATGCTGCGTGCATTGGTGTAGATGCACTTCAGCTGGGCCATTGCCTTATCCTCCGGCCTTGCCATTGTTCCCCCTGGCACAGCCCCAACAATCCTAGCCTCAGAAACATAAATATGCTTGATGGAAAAAAATATCACAGGGATAAAAGAGATCAAGCAGAGTTAGGAGACGGATGGGGAAACAGAAGACTAGATCTTTAGGCTAAGGAAAACAAACAAACAAGCAAACAAAGTGTTCTTAGTTTCCCATCACTTGTCAGAAGTGGAAGGGTTTTTATGTTTTTTTGTTTGTTTGTTTTCCATTTTTTTTTGTCCTTTGATGTAATTCTTAATATACTAGGTAAGACTGCAGACTTTAATATACTGTCTAAGAATATTAAGACTACAGACTATTTTTAATATACTGGGTAAGACTCTAAAGCTGAGCTGAAATAGTTTTCAATTTCTGAGTTTCTGATCATATCACGATGAATTTCTCTACTTGAAGTTAAACTAAAATTAGGTGAGGTTTTAGTTTGAGACTAATGAAATTATAATTATGAACTTACCAATGAGCTTATGGAGAGGCTGAGACATTTCAAATGCTTGAAAAGGTTAGAACAAGGTTTTGTTCTGATAGATTTGGTTTTAGCTGAGGTAAACATTTGTTTACCCCCCCATATGCATGTTAGACCTAAAGCTTTTGATGCCTCTACTATTTTATTCGGAGATCTACTGGTCATAGCTAACTCCTAGCCTTACTTGCCAAAGAGCGATGAGGAGTATTTATGCATCTCTCATCACAATGATGACATTGCATTTCTGAAGAACCTGCAGATGACACACTGTGCTCGGTTTTCAGCAAAAGGAAGCAACAAGCCAAAAGCTATTTGACCCAAACAGGTTTGAGGAACTTTTACCTGCTTTTTAAGAACTCTGAGATTAAAGATAGTAAAAACCCAGCATCCAAGCCCATGCTGTCAAGCTCTTAAGATAAAGCACAAAGCAGCTGGCAGAGCGGTGGCAGCAAAATACAACAGCGGGGATTGAAATGGATTGACGCATGATCAGTACACATTGGGCTGCTCAAAGAAGTTGCATTTGTAACATTTAAACTAGAAAGAAAGACTAACAAGGAAAGCCCTGAATTCCCTGCATATGAGCTGCTCCACCAGGTTCCACATACACCACAAAGTTGTTCCACAACCCTTCACCAAAAAAAAGTGAAAATATCATGTAAATGATCAAAATAAACTGAAAACAGTAGGTGCCAAATATAGTTTTTTATTGTTTGATAACACTGTAATATTATAAACTGTGTAAAGTATGATAAAACTTCTATAAAACAGAGAAGGTGCATCTTACAAAATACAAACATTACCTCGTTAACAAAAAGGGGAAAATATAAAGAAAATATTACAATAGCAGTACCAGTTTCTTCCTGTATTCCAAAATTTACTGAAAAATGTTTAAGTTATGCAGCACTAAGATAAGTTACTTTTATTTTCTCTCTTGATTTCAAACATGCATTACATCAAACAGAAATAAAACCTATTAATCAATACAGAAAATTTAATTAATTACCTAGCATTGCATGTAGATTTAAGGAGGGATGATGCAGCATCTATTATGCATTACAATTACTTCCCTTCCTCTGGGCTTACAGATTTTAGCAATTAAAAATAGCTCAATTATTCACAATAAGATGAACAGTCACTGAATTAGCAATAAACTTGGATAAAGGAGCAGTTATAGTAAAGTTGTTTGATAATTTTGCGACAAAACAAGATCAGATATGCTTTGGGTAGTCTTTACACAAAATGATACCCTTGTGACAATTATCTCTGTGCCTGCCAGAATCCTGAAAGCCCTATCATAAAGGTAAGGGAGTGAAATATGAACCCCAGTAATGTCAACTGAAATACAGAGAGCAAAATTTCATTTACAGTTCTTGCAAAGAAACACCCATACCATCCGACTGCGCTACTGTGAACAATCCCACCTACACCTTCTGTTTTCACCACAATGCAATTCCTAAAGAAAGGAGTGCTGTTCTCAACCTGCTGCTGGCCAAGCAGCACGCAGGGCAGTTGGAAATGGTTTCCACCTTCTCACCTCTACAAGTACCTTCACATGTCCATTAACTCTCCCAAACAGTTAAATTCACCTTCACCCAAACTGCTCAGCCCCTGCCACCTTCTCCAAACCCCACAAGAAAGCAAGTAACAAAAAATTGCTGGGACTACCAGGTGCACCCACTGAGAGTTAATCCCATAGGGGTTTTTGGTTGGTTGGTTGTTGCTGTTTTAAGTGAAACCCGTCAGACCAAGCATCCTAAACTTTGCAGCTCTCAGATCTGGTATGCAGGCAGTGCTGATGTGTGTCACCTGGTGGCCCTGTCAGTTCCTTTTGTTCGTTTCACACTTGCTGATGACATTATTCCAAAGGAGGCTGGAAGTGTTTGAAGGTGTGACTACCCTTTCCTATGCATTTGCACAGTTATCTAGTATGAAGGTTTTAATCATGTTTTCAGATGGTACTAAAATAATCTATCTTTATTTGCAGTCTTTTGCTATTCAAAGTACTAAAAATAGACTTTAAATATAGCCCTTAACAGATGAACTACTTCACATTCTTACACGGGAACAATTTATTTATCCACTGTAAATATTGCCACTGTCCCTTTGCAGAAATGTATTGCTTTTAATCATAATCAAATGCAAAATCATGTTTAATTTACCTGGAAACATTTGGGGCAGAAATATGTGAACTTAACCACTTAACACACAGGTGCTACTAGCTAAAACTCAAGCAATGTAATTTCGTGGAATAAAAGAGAAATAGAAAATGCAAGAGGCTGGATTTTTTGCTGAGTGGATGTATATATTCTTAAACAACAGTAAAGTGGACTTCAATTTTTGTGAAAATATGTGTGATTCTGAGATTCAAGACCAGATCCTTCTTAGTATCAACAACAACAGTTTTCCTCACATTAACAACCAGCTGAGGATCCTACTGATCATATCAAAGATGTACAGAGCCCATTTCTTTGACAGCCATTTGTTACAAAGTGTTGTTTAAGAGCCACCACTCACAGAAGAAAATTAAAAGGTGAAACACAAGCTTGATGATGGAGTTTTGGTTGGGCCAACATAGCCAACAGTTACTGGCAAGCAAAACACCTTCCAGTCTAAGAAATCAATAGTGTAGCAAGCAAGCAACAGTGCTCGTAAGCAGACAAGCAACTTAATATACAAGGAAGCTGCTACTGACTAGCAGTAATAGTCAGCTTTTATCGATTTTTCAAACTAAATTTGAAGACAATCTTCTCATTCGTGTAAAGCAGAGAGGAATCTGGGCCTGAGGCCAGGTTTATACCTGTATCATCTCTGCTATTAAAGATTTATTCTATTGTGTTTCATTCTGTGTTACATTTCAAGATATGCCCAGTTTACATCAATTAAATATAAGACAATTGTCCCACTAAAAGAAACCAGTGTTTACAATTTTGTAAGAAAAAAGAAGAAAAAAAAAAAAAAGACACTGAAGTCAGTGACTTTATAGCCAAAATAACCTAATTACACAGTTTTTAAACTAAGGACATCAATATACTGAAATGTTTTCAATGTTTTTTAAAAAAAAGAAATACAAAATAATATTGAAAATTCACAAGAAAAGGTTTTCAGGACCTTTGCACAGCCCTTTTCAAGAGTAGTGATGCTCTTAAATGTCTTTACAACTCCAGTTATAAAGATAGAATCAGATTCTTGAAGGAATAGGACGTGTGACACATCTTCTACGTATGGTTGTTGTTAAGATTGTTCTTATTAAAGAATCTCCTTGCTTCGACACTGCTAAGTGACACAGAACAGCGAGACGGATTCTCCTTTCTGTATTCAATGCTTTCCATCATAGCCTGCTTGATCACCTGGAAAACAATTTAAAATGTGTCACTCTGGGAAAGTTAACTAAGTTTTAATGATATATTAACTGAAAGAAAAGACTCCTTCAGATCTTAACAGCTGTTGCTCCTAATTTCATCTCCACTCCATCCTCTGATCAAAGTGATTGCTGAGTATCAGTATGAATTCTATTTGTTTTATTGTAAAAAACAGTTATTTAGATGTAGTTAATAGGTATGACAGGGTATCTATCACCAACATCAAACAAGTCACACAGGAACATACTAAATGAACCATCTCACCTGAGTCCCTGCACAACACTGAAGGGTAAATCAAAACAACGTAAAAATACATACTTAAAGGGCGTATGAAATCATGACTACATTGAAACATTAAATCCCCACTTTCACTTCCTTGGTCCCAAAGCAACACGATTTGCTCGCTACATTGAAAAAAAAAACATAAATCCTTTCTTTATCTGGGATGATGATTTACACCTGTGAATATGGAAAGCCACTCTGCAGATACTGTGAGAAAAGGGTTACCAATCACAGACCTGTGTTACTACTAGTATCAGTTAGAAAGTATAATTAAATACCATAGAGTTAGCTGAGAAGAAAATTTCCACAGATCTTCACAAAATAAGTTCAATTTTTTTTATTTTTTTTTTAAACTTAGAAAATCATCATCATACATAAAGGCCTGAGTATAAAAACCTGACCATAAAATCCTACATCCTCTGCAGTCACATTTGCTCAGTTACCTTGCAGGGCTTTTGATGCTAAAATGACAAAAACAACACAGAAATGGCAGTAGAACAGAGCAGGAATGGGAGTGGATCCTAACAAGCACAGGGTCAACCATTATGGAAAGCACACAGACCATACTCCAATAGTTCTATTTGGAAGACAGCCACCATATTAAGTCAATCTTCTTGGTCCTGAAAATATCTAGAATTTTTATCTTCTGGAAAGTATCCCCTGGCCCTTTCCAGCAGCCTCACATATTATTATTGACAGAGGATCATACATAGTTATGCTTACTACAAAACTGATATTTAGACACTATATAAATGGAGGTCAAGTGAAAGACCAAATTCTCTTCACCCAATTGTTACTGAGCACCTCATCCAACTTTCTTCTGGTAAGTCCAGTCACTGGGTTACTTCCAGTAACTGGATTCTCTACTTCCTTTCCCAGGCCAGAAGGATGCAAGTTGTCTATAGAATCATAGAATCATTAAGGCTGGAAAAGATCTTCAGGATCATCTGGTCCAACCATCACACAGTTTGTCTGCGCACCCATAATCAGCATGCTTATACACAAGTTCATAAAGAACCTACCTTAAGTTTACTCCATCTCTCATTAAAATAAAGCAGATTTTTTCCACTGACTATAATGGGCTTTGATCTAGCTCAATTTTCAAAATAACAACGGGCACAACTAAATGCAGGAAGCACTTTATATGCCAAAATAATCAGGCAAATACTGAAGTAAACTTCTGTACCTTTAGGATGGCAGACCCTGGGGTTTACCTACTTTCCCCTTTAACAGTCTAGACCCTTTAAGCCCCTTCCACGCTGGCATACATACATCTATATTATTGAGGGTGTTGAACTCCATTAGATCATGAAGCCTCTTGAAAGCAACGTTGGGATACTGGAAGTTGAAAGTAGAGAATGGTGTATTTGGATCATCAAAAATGTCAAAGTCTGCAAAATCCTTCTCTTCTGGTGTCTCTCTTGGAACACCTGCATACAAAACAAAAACACAACTAAAACTTACCAACTTATTTTTTAATTTTTTTTTTAAATCCCTAACTACTACAGATAGACTTAAGAGTCATTTCAGGGACAAAGCATTTGTAGTCTATAAACACTACATCATTATAAAACTTCAAAGGAACACCTAGATTCAGCATCCAAAACTACTTGCTCACCTGGAGCTTTATACTTCCGGAAGTTGATGTTTGCCAAAACAAAATGGATTATAGTAGGGCAGTCTTTCTCTGAAGAGGTATCCTTTGGTTTAAAAACATAGCACTCCTTCAAGCCCTCTCGATCAAATACATTTGGATCTATTTTGGGGAAAGGAAGCTTGTTCATTTTGGCCCATTTTTCAGCAAGCAAAATTTCCTGAAAAGATAACACAATATATATAAGCACTCACAGCAAAAAGGGATTTTCTCTAGATGGATACAGG
The DNA here is from genome assembly GCF_964211825.1 of Aythya ferina. Lineage (NCBI taxonomy): Eukaryota > Metazoa > Chordata > Aves > Anseriformes > Anatidae > Aythya > Aythya ferina. Next base: position 15,961,938 of record NC_140304.1, read on the forward strand.
TATCCACACTAGAAGCAGTTTTATTATCTCACACTTCTTTAGCACAGAAGGACTGATCAAGTCCATCTTTGGACAAGAGACCCAGTCTAGTAACTGAGAAACTCATTCAGCCTGCCCAATCTTCATCACCTGTGATGATTCACAGGAAGGAAAGAGTTGGTCTGTCATATAAATCTTTGGGTGAATTTACAGAGCTGACAGCTAGAAAAAACCATCTGTAATTTTACTTGCAAACTGAGTATCAGTGCTATGGAAACCAGTGAGGGTTAATAAACACCGATCCACACGTTGTTAGGTTTGTAGTCACATCACAGCACAGAAGAACATTTGAAAGCATGCTAAGCAAAGAAGTAAGTTAGGAAAACAGTCTTCTTTTTCCTCGTGACAATTGAGTAAACAAAATAATTTGTAAATAATGACTCAAAAGGATGTAATGAGGGTGTGTGAGAGGAAGGGGAGGGAAGGTCAACGTATTTAATCTTTGTTTTGAATGAAATTGGGGCAACTGTTGTGGATACACAAGAGATTAAAAGACAGTGGGTGTAAAATGATAAAACAAGAGTCGAGTTATCAACTTTAGCTGGCTGATTTTCCTATGTGTTGGAGTAATAAAAGTATATTAGAGTGCAACCATAGATACAACAGACCCAACTCTTGAACTGACATTTACTCTTTGTAATGCAAGAGCCAATGGGATTGCAGAGTCAGTAAACAAAACTGGTTTCTGTCCTTTAGGCCATCACCATACAACCTCTGCCTGTGGACTATAGCTGTGTATTAAGTGGAGGTACGTCACTCTTTTTATTATACACATACTTGTGCATCAGAAACAAATGAACCATTCCCTTCACCAGCAGCTTCACGAAAATCTAAGGCATTATTTAATTTTCCCATTGTCTTTTCTTGTGTAAAATGACTTTGCATTTAAAAAATTACAGTTTATAGAAAAACTTTCAGGATGACATCCTGATACTCCAACCAATCTCTCCATGTTATGGTATGTTCACCAAAATGGCGCAGAAAATTGCAACTGCTGGAAACAGAAAGTTGAATGCCTAGGCAGACTAATAAAGACAACTATAAAGAGCTTTTTACACAGACTCCGTGTGCTGAACATAAAAAACAGGTGGGAAGAAGCATTTCAGGGGAGATGATGGCACTGCATCAGTAAATCTAGCAGACAGGGGAAATAGTCCCAACAAAAAAGGAGAGAAATTCTTAAATGAATAGAAACTTAAAGGAAGAAAGTAGACTGTGGGATTGAATCAATTAAAAGATGAAAGGCACTGCTCCAATTCCTCTCAGTGCTCTACTCTTCCAGGTGGTCCCCACAAGACCCAGAGATTACAGAGGTTACTCCTTTCTAGTCATCTGAGGCTTGTTTTTCTCTGCGTTTGACAACAATGATCTAGAGTTCATTTTGGTGTTATTTTCACTGTTGCTGTGAGCTCTTGTCCTTTGGTAGTAAGAAGGAAAAAAATGTTTTTCCCATGTTCTAATTGAAATTTGTCTGTAAAGCACTTTTACAAAGAATGCCAGGTGTTTCTCAAACAGGTATAAAAGTTCTTTTTAAAAATTCACTTGGGTTTCCAGTAAGTGTTGCCTCTTCTTTAAGACCCTCTCAACAGACATTTCAAGTGTTACTGTTTCTATGTCAGCTACCAAATCATCCAATATTAACCTTTTCTGACCAACTAGAGCTGTCTGGATGCAGAACTTGTACAGGTTGCACAGACAGACAGCTATGCTTTCGACACTTGCTACAGAAATTAAGCAGGTAATTTAATCTGTATTTTTCTGTGGTTGTTTTGCTCTGGCATGACTGGTCTTAGGAATTATACTTAAACCAGTACTGGGATTATCCTGCAGACATGAAAATGAACAGTTAGTCCCACTTTCAAAATGTTAAATATTTAGCAATACCAGACTGAAAACACATTTCTACAAGATGATGACAGAAAACCATTCATTTGCATCACTGAGAATGGTTGTACAGAGCTAGAGTGCTAGCACAACAGTAAATTTAATTATTTCCCATTGACATAACATTCTGCAGTTCAATGTGAAGGCAAGACTTTCATAAAAAACAACATAGTTACTACTTCAAACAATCATTTACAGAGACCAAAACTGTATTTGTCTACTTTGTGTCGGTTGCATCATGTGAGTCACACATATAGAAACTAAGGCAGAGCGGAATATTCTGCCTTGATGTGGAAACAAGTTGCTCCAATGCTGTAGATGGGCACTATGGCCTTTTGGAACCATGAAATGTGCAGCCAACCCAACTGAAAGAAACAAACTGGAAGAAAGAGTCAACATAAATTTATTAACACAAGGAAAGGAATGGCCTGTCTTACTTACTTTGAAGGGAGGGCTGGAATCACTTGGCCTTGCTGAAAAATCAAAAGAGATGATGAGATCAACCCCTCTTTGAGGTCTTAAGATAAGTGGATACGGCAGGTTAAATGTAAGCCCGCTGTCCACGATATGAATCTTTTTGCTCTTCACATCTAGTGGTTCATATATCCTCTCAAACTCATCGGGATCTATGTAGAACAAATAAAAACAAAACAATACAGGAAAACACCAATAAAGAACTGCAATTTTGATGGGGTTTCTAGTGTTTCCCCAAGTACTGAACATTCCACAGAATCTAATCTTTGGTGTTCCAGCTACACATACCATGAACATATGTATAACCTTAATTCTCATCTTAACAACTGGAGAAGGAGGAAAAAAACATGGCTGGCAGGGACCTCAGTAGGCCATGCACACCAACAGCCTGTCCCAAGGCAGAAGCAGAGGTGACTCAAAGCATAATGGATGGGGACAGATGCCCAGGTTTGACCCTTGCATTCCCAGCTTTATCCCTTCAACCCTAACAACCCCAAGATACAAAGGAAAGTCTTTACAGGATGTTGAGACAGATTCCTAACATACATCTCTGGTCCTACACTCCCTGCCCAACCTTCTCCTCCTGGTTTCCTCCCAAACCTTCTGTCCTTCCCAGATCTTGTTCACCCAAGTAACTAGAATTTGCCCACAAAGCTATGAAGTGGCTCTGCTCCTGCTTGCTGCTCATCTTTGTTTCTGACCATTAAAATTAAGACTAACAAGTCAAACAACTTGCTTTTCAACATACTGCAAACCTCATGACCTCATATTCATTACTATACTAGGAACAAAAAGAAGTGAGAACTCATATTAGTATACAAAATTTAAGCACTGAACAGAATTAGCTACTTACTGCCATGGTATTGTATAAAATAGTCTTCTATCCCTAATGACCAAACTGAGGGCAAAATAAGGTATGTTTTCTCTTTAATTCCAACATTCCCTGGATGCAACTCAGGAAAGAACAAGCAATCTTTGCACTTATCCAAGTCCCTGGATACTGCTAAACTACCCCTGCAGTAGTTTAACTACTTTGCTCCTGACAGTCTCTTCTTGCTCTAGATTTTAAAACTATTTCTAATGCGTGTTTTGGCCATTTGATTAAAAACTAATGATTATATCTGTAGAGGGCAGTGTAATCTAAGCAATGATGAACAGAACACTGTAACTATTTCTTGTATAATTAAATTTCCTAATACCAAACTATTGGCAATAAAAGTCATCTGAAAGTATGAGCAATGTGAATAAAATCCATCAAAATCGATTAAAATTCTATTTCATTACAACAACTTTCCTTCTTCATTTCAGGATGCATGAGAAAAATGTACAGTTATGAGCAGCAAAAATTCTTAGATCACGTATTTTTTAATTTTTATTTCTGTTATTATTTTTTACCAAACTTTGATGAGAAATGATCCGCCTATTTCCTAAAATTTGCACTGATTTCCATGAGAGAAAACACTTTCAAATGACTGCCTAGTGTTAAAGAGCTGAGTGAGAGCTTATTTTAGAATTCCTGGTTTATATGCTCAAAATACTTGGCATCGTTACCTTATTTTCTTCTTATTTTAGAGTTAGATATATTTAATAGCCATGAATTGCCATAAATCAGTGAAAATATATTAGTGTTTATCAAATTCACTATAATTCAAAACCCACTGTTATAAACATACACCTACTACAGATACTTTTAAGATAACTAAAATAGTTTTGTTTCCCCCTTCCTTCTTTAAAGGCAATATTTCAAACACAATTTATAGTTTATTTTAAAACCTTATTCTCAATAGAATTCCTAAAAATTACAAAAACATCTTTTTAGCTTACTCTTAGTTCACTTCACAAAATCTGAATTTGAAGCCAAAATCAAGTCATCAATTATCTTTTAAACAAAACTTGTACCACCCAGATTAAGATATTTTAAATGCTAAACCACTGTAATATCATCAATAAATTTATAATTACCACATACATTTTTTTTATTAGTTTTGGACTCCTGTAATTACAGGAGAAATTCAACTTAAGATTTTTGCTTTCTTTTTTTTTTTGGTTATAATTCCTTTCAGAAGTCTACTTGTAATTGCTGAACTGAGAATAAAATTAAATGTAACTTATGTCTCTGTTACTGGGCCAGAATTACAAAAGCAATGAACATTATCCAGTGCCTATTTATTTATCTTAATGACACGAATTTCAAGGCAGGCTCGGCATGGAGTTTGATTTGATTTACACAATGGAGACGGAGGCCAGAAGCAGCACACACCAACCCAGTGAGATAAGGTACGCAGCCAGACTGAGCCACAGGTCAGGGCACTGCAGGTGAGGCTGCAATTGCCATGGGAGATGTGTAATGTACAATGTGAGTCCCTGGTGCTAAAAGAAGCCTTGTCTACTTTATGCCCTGTGCTGTAGTTATTCTGAAGAGCTGAATAAGAAGCCTTTATTCTTTTTACATTTTACAACACATGAATCCAGGACAATCACTCTACATACTCTAGTAGCCCTGCTCAACCAACCCATCACTATTCATCAAGCAGTGTGAAGACTGAAAGGAGTATTTATGCTTTGAGAGCCTGCGGCATTAATTTTCAGCTCATGCAGACTGCTTTTATAAAAGATGCATCCATATTACAAGAAGCTTTCAGCCCAAACTACCAGCTGAGAGAAGCACAACATGTTTGGGAGTATAGCTCTGTGTGAAACCAGCACAGCATGCCTATCTCATTTGCAGTAATTGGATACACAAACGGGTATTAAGAATGGTTTAGAAATAAAAGGAAGAGAATGTTCCGGAGGCCAAACTTTGTCACAGACGGCAGCTTCAATGAAAGTAAGAGAGATAAAGAGGGCATTTGCTACTGACGTGCATTTACTATAACAGTTTCCATAAATACTGAAGTAAGGAAGCAGAGAGTGAGTTATTTTTTTCCTTATTGTTATTCACTTGGCATTTTCTCAAGCAATTTTGGTGTGTTGTAATATTAAGGCACAGAAACAAAACAACTCCAAGTTCACAGTTAAACTATTCATGAGGTGTAAAGTTTTAAAGCATATTTGAGATCAATTAAGAAAATGCTCAGCAAAAACTGAATCCACAGCAGAACGATGCCAACTATTTTGAGCATATAAACCAGGAATGTAAGCACTAAAAAGCTAGAATTACCAAACTACGGTACACGATAAAAAGACAATAAAATCACAGTATAGTTCAAATATAGGAACTAAGTTGGCATTTTCACTGACTTAAAGCCCTTAATGATCTCACACTTCTACTGCAAAAGCAGTTTTTGTATATATACTCTCTGCTCCTGCACTGGAAGGAGTTAGATGCTGGTCCACTGAAGTAAGCAGCAGTAATCCCACTGATTGCTGTATGAACAGAACCTGGGGCTGTAAGAATGTTCCCTTCTAAGTAGACAGCACACCCGTGCAGAAGTCCTAAAACTCAGGCATGATTTGTACTCCTGGGAAAAGGGAAATATTTAAATGCCATGGGTTTGTTGGAGAACAATACCACCAGGTATGTGCATGCTGGGAACACTGAGCATGTGATCCCATTTCTACACTACTGCCTGGTTGTACCTGTTTCACTTCCTAAAGGATTTTTACTTTCAGATCAAGCAGCTGGGATCTCTTCAGGGTACTCCAGAGCCTAAATTCTGCCCTCCATAATGCCTGTAGGATCGGTTTAAGCCTATCACAGTTCATTCTCCACAGTCCGACTCAGTGTGTCTGTGAAAGGCTTGAGACAACTGGAGATGTAAAGCATTATTTATATCACAGAATCACAGAATTTCTAGGTTGGAAGAGACCACAAGATCATCGAATCCAACCTCTGACCTAACACTAACAGTCCCCACTAAACCTAAGCTCTACGTCTAAACGTCTTTTAAAGACCTCCAGTGATATCCTTTCTGATTCACTTACTTCTCCCTTTGGAGCCTGTTAATAAAAAAAAAAAAAAAAAAAAAAAAAGTTCTAAAGCAATTGAGACTTCTCACTGTACTCAAACTGCTAGCTAAATTCTCACTGATAGGAATAAATATGCAATGCTTAAATGCAGCCAGTGCCTTGCTAATACAAAATATTTCAAATTTATTCCAAAGTTTCCTTTCTATTTACTCCTCTGGACTTCTAGGTTCTTACATATTCACTAGTAAAATTCACTAACACCATTAAAATGTAGATACACTTATCACACTACTGAATGATTAAATTTTATATCAACTACTGAAATTTCATCTTTTGTTTTGTCTTTCTACTACCCTTGGCTACATTGTGACTATTCACAGCTGTTAGATTTGAGCTGTTAGTTCAGGTTTATGAGTGTGGGCTTCAACAAACACTAAAAATTGCAGCTAAATCAAACTTCTGCCAGACATTTTAGCCAGAGAATTTTCAGGTGATAGGCACTCAAAAGTAATTGTATCAGAGGAGCAGGCTCATTCTGTCAAACCTGCATTTTATTTCATCTGAAATTAAGACCCAGGAAGTTGATAGTTGATACCGAAGATTATCCACATCTTAATTAGGCAAAATTCTCATCAACTGTCATTTTTTCCTACCATGAATCTATTACCCGCTTTCCTGCCTCTTTTACAAGCACTATAAATATTAAGATTACCCAGTTGTAAACACCTCTGAGATGGTAAAAATATTTAGAAAGTGGAGCACAGATGGAAATTACTATACAACCACTCAAAGGGATTTGTTACATTAACAAATCTACATTAGAGACTGTCTGCTACTTAAGCTTTTAAACGACATCTGGTATTTATTATTGCATAATGACCAACTAGGACAATCTGTTTCCTCTGAACAGAAAATAGGGGCTGCAGTGACTGTTATTATTATGAGGTATGGTTGGCAGTGCTGTGCTGCCACGTGAGAGCATAGAAGGAATGGAGATTTGCAGTTCCTATACTTGAAGGATGTCAACAATAAACCCCAAGCATTGCAACTTGAATCACAGAAACTGTGTGTGGAGGCTCCACAAAGTATGCATCTTCCCATATAACTTTTCTATGGGGAAAGTCATATCGTTAACTCAGTGCTCTGTTGCCTACCAAGGAAGAAAAAAGAAAGGCACCAGTGCCAGAAGAATACTCAGAAATTCATAGGCTTCCAATGAGCAGAGTATAAGTAACACTGTCTACAGGAAATCTTCAAAATACTGATCAAATATGATTCCTAATTCTGTGCAGCTGCTGTCCTAGCCACCATGCACTTCACAGTTTGAGTAAATGTTACCACACTGAGGAACTCACAGCTTCACAATAAATATGCAGCAACATGGGCTTTCTGCGAACTAACCTGCTACGGCTGCATCTAGTTCATCTTCTTCCACAGATTCCTGAGTTAGAAGGTCTGCCAGAGGAGAGAGTGGGTAGCAGCTGTTGAGGTTCAATCCCAGCATGAAGTTGTGCACTTTTCCAGCACGCCCTTCCCTGGTGTTGAAAAGGGCACTATCACCCACCAAAGCCATCAGCATTCGCTGCACCCAGCTTTCTTGGCTGCTGTTCTGATATTCTTGGTTTGCCTCAGAATTCTCAGTGCCTGTAGAGGAAAATGAAAATAACCAATGGTGAGACTGTTAATGTGTGGAGTATAAACCAAGATCTAGAAAAATCAGGGTCTAGTAAAATAAAGGACCTATTACAAAGAACTATATCCTTCTTTCAAGAAGCTATGGATTAAATGAAGGAGCTTTGCTGCAAGAATTTTACTAAGAAAATAGAAATCATCCTCTTACCTTCACAGGCCAGTGAAACTTCTCATTGCGGTACAGTAGTGTAGATGTGTCCATCAGGAAAATATGCTGGGACTGTGTTAGAGGACCTGAACTGCTCTTAGTTAGTCTGGCAAGGGCAATGAGGATTTAACTTTAGCTGTGCTGACAGCCAAAATGTAAACTCTCCTGCCCTCAGGTAACAAACTTGAATCAGGAATGTCCATACTATGCATACCTAAATTCATCCTGATGTGCATTACACCCTCCTCCATCCTTTGGGTGTAATGCAAACTGCTAGAAACAGCTCTCCTTAAGGAGCCGAAGTTTGTCCTCTGAGTCTTTTACAGAAGCAGATTCAGTTATTCTCCTTAAAACATCCCTCTACTTTGTCCTTGGAAAATACCACTCTTTTAGGTTTAGAAAGAAACCTTTGGGTGGACTCTGCTCAAAAAGAGGTCATTTGTATTTCACTTTACTGCAAGCAGTCACAGACTTAGATGCATTCTTTGCAGCCACAGTAGATACAGGGTACATATAAAGTTGCAGATACTAAATATAAATTCTGTAATATCTGTATAAACAAGAATGCTATCACACAGCAATTCTACAATATCTGAAAATATCATTTAAAAAAAATATAGACTACAATGAATATTAAGTTTTAATCAAAGAGTACAATAAAATGTCCAAACTTGGATGTCTATAGCTAGATAGATGCTATAGACATTAAAATGACTTGGACTGGTGTTACCTTACATTCATAACCTGTCATAACTTGACTTTTTTGATTGTTTTGTGTAAGAAAATAATGCAGGCTCAGGCTTTTTATATAAACAGAGAGAAAACAAACATCAAACACCACAGGGTTTTGAGGTCCAACATCTGTACAAAAGTATCCTATAGAATTAAGAAAGATTACTAAGTGCATACAAATCAGCTTTGTAGGTTGTCCACTACGGCTACAAACTGAAAGAAATGTAGTGTTTCTTGCTGCTGGCTTATACAGTGCTTCTAGTACTTAAACAGGAAATCTGCAAATAAACATAAGATGTGGTATCACCCACTCTCTATTATTTTACACATAAGGGGAAGTGAAGAAGTAATCATTCAGCTGAGCTAATGACCCAATCACAGTCTCATTTCACAGAATTTTGTTTTCTTCCTGCAGATCCTAAAATTACAAAGAAGAGCTTCATTCCTGTCCTTGCTTTAGTTTTCAAAAAATAATCAAAATTTTCAGGTGAAAATCACTATTCTCCAAAAAGATCATCAAATACAGAAAGCATTATTAGAATGAGATAGAGAACCTGACTAAAATCACAGACCTGTAGGTGGTTCAGGTGCCTAAATTTTTAAATAGGGTCTTTTTTTTTTCCCACTGTCCAGTATTCCATATGTGCTTGTGCCTCTTTTGGGAAACTGGATTTGGGCACTGTTTAAAACACTGTGCCAGCTTGGAATTCCCTGTATCAGATGTCATTTGTACTGGAGCTAAAAGACATCTGTGAATGCTGTAAACACGAAGTAAACCATTCTCAAGTATTTGACAAGTAACCCTTAAAACAACGGGTAGAGCTAGTTTGCTGTGCTGATAACAATTCAAACATGCCTCTGAGCACAGTATCTTGCTGGACTTCAGGAGATCCCTGACTCAAAAAGGCTAATTTTTGGATGTACATGAAATCTAAGAGCACTGTGAAGCCTTGTTGTGCTGATGCCAAGACTGAAGACATGCAAGAGAATTTGTCATTGACTTGAGCAGCAGACATGAGGCCAAGCCAAAGGCCTTCTAAGGTCTCTTGTTCAAGATTTCTCTATTTTGCTGAGCCACTGGCTTCTTTAAGACCCTTGTACTAAGCAGGCAAGTTTTACTATTGGTATAAATGACCACCCTCTTTTCCAAGGGACTCTTGATATGACTAAGAATGGGATTTGACAATCCACAAACTTGAATATGCTACAAGAAAGCTGATGAAGAAAGTAAACCATGAAATAAAATGTGGTGATTTCCTTACCTTTTGGATGCTGTGATTCATCTTCACTGTCTGAACTGTCATTACTTACAAGGTGCTTTAGCCTAATATTTTCTGTTGAAAGAAATAAAAAATTACTTGAAACTGCTATGACTTAATTGTCAAAATAGCTAAGAAGTTTTTAAAAAAAATAAGGCATAAAACTGATACTTTTCGTAACAGGAAATACAGCTAAGAGATTTTATCTGTTGTGGACATCTCTATAGTCAGAATCTGATCACAATATATTGGCTTTAGTTTGCAATTTTTGGATAGCTCCTGCACTAAGAAGATAAGCCAAAAGGCTGAGAAAGCAAAAGGAAAATGTAAAGCAGTACACACCACCTGCTACTTCATCACGTATCTGATGCATTCACCTTAAATAAAATTTATAGTTTTTATTGTCTCAATAACTCCTAGCAAACTTGAAAGACAACAGGAGTTCTGTTAATTCAATACTAATTTTTGAAAAAAGAAGAACACAGCCTCATTCATACATATATGAACCCATTAAAATAGTGGGGAAAAAACAAAAGCCAAGAGGGCTATTAAAGTGTTACTCAAGTATGTCTGAAAAATAAAGGCCAGTGCAGTTACAAAGGCAGAGGAGACAATTGTTTTTACCTCAAAACATGAAGTGGAAGAAATAAAAACAGAAATGAAGGAACTCCTCTGGCAAAAATATGTATTTTGTTAGAGTTAAAGCTTTGTTTCTAAAATAACCACAAAGTCATTACAAACTGTTCACCACTATCTTGAGAATTATTTCAATGTCAAAAATGAGTATGGAAAAAGAAACGCATTCCACTCCCAAGTGAAAATGGATTATGGACTGACAACATTATTTTTGCTGAAGTCTTGTTTATACCACATATAAAGTAATTAACCAAGTTTAAAATTATGGAAGAAAGTCTTTCTTGAAATACATTCAATTTTCTACGTTTTATGAGCAGCCTCATCTTGGAAGCTCATATTCTACAGAAACTGGAAATGTAAGCTGAGGTCCAGTGCTGAAATTGTATCAAAGAGACCTCTGGAAAATAAAACCCTTTTGTTCCCTAGTATAATGTATGTTAGGAATTATCTCTATAATTCAAATTTGGAACCAGTTGAAATAAACTGAATTGGAATGAACTTGATTGTATGATCAAGTAATCATTTTTCCCAAGGAAAAGTGAAAGTAAATAATCATCTACTTTTTCTCACAGAAGGCTAGTTTAGATGTTGGTCTCTGCTGGGCTCACAAGGGGAATGGAGGGACAGGCGCTGAGCTCTGCTCTCTGGGGACAGCAACAGGGCCCAAGGGAACGGCACGGAGATGGGACAGGGGAGGGTCAGGCTGGGTGTTAGGAAAAGGTTCTGCACCCAGAGGTGGTCAGGCACTGGGGCAGGCTCCCCAGGGCAGTGGTCATGGCACCAAGCCTGCTGGAGTTCGAAGACCATTTGGACAGTGCTCTCACACACAGGGTCTGATTTTTGGGTGTTCCTGTGTGGAGCCAGGAGTTGGACTCGGTGATCTTTGTGCGTCCCCTCCAACTCAGGGTATTTTATGATTCTATTCTATGATGGCACACACATCAATTAGTCTGTAATTTCTATCATATGCAGTATCAAAGCAATGGCAAGTTTAACTGTAGTTTTTGCTCAAGGATAAAATCTGATTTCTTACAGGCATACTAGGTTGAAAGAGAAGATTGAAGAGAGATTCACTGTAATATCAAGTATAAAAAAATACATCTTTGTTAAATAAAAAATGAAAAATAAACACAAATGACCACCATTACTGTTTTTTTCTGAAGAGGATTATGCCCTCTTAGACTTGCATACAAGACTATAAGAATACCTACAGAAAGAAAAGAGCTCCTGTCATCATCTATTTTTCTTTAGATACTTTTTCTTTTTAATACTTGGTAGATCTTCTCAAACACTACCCAAAAATATCAACAGTAGACAAGCATACACAAATGCCTACCATGTACGAATTCTTAAGCAATAACATGAAAAACAGGTAAAAATAAACACCGGTGACCCCAAAAGGAAGGTAACAAGAAGAAATGCAATTTTTGGACATCAAATAATCTCTTTAAAGCAAACCCCATGAAAAATTGATTATTTATTGCTTCTACATATGAATAATACCTGATGTGTGCAACTGTGTCTTTTCTATGTCCACTGGCATTTTGCCATTCACTTTGGTGGTACCAAGATTTTACTGGGACATTTGCAACTCTGGCAACAGATTATGGTTCTGCTCAAATCAGTATTTTCACATCTTATTCCATATTTGTGCATACTTTTTAAAAGTTTATGTGAAATGAATACAGACTTTGGCCAGGGATGGGAGATAAAATTCTGTCTCTCAGAATCTTAAAAAGCATAACATAGACCCTTCCACTATCAGTCATTGACAAAGATCCTCCATTAGTAGGCGTTAACATTCACGAGGTGTACTAGAAACATGATCCTGAAGGAACAGGTTTCATTTTCATCCATAAATAATACGGTATCAAACAACTGAAAAACATCTATTAGGAGAGAGATATAGCTTAGGAGTTTAGGGATTTATTTTTTAATCACTTCAGTCTGCACTCTCTCTCCACACTTTTAGAAAAATCTGGCTAGTACAATTTATTTTTTGTTTTAAAGACATTTCCCTGTAATGCCCTCTGAATAGGAAAAACTTATAAAAGAAACTTTTTCATTATCAACAACATTCTCAAACAAAGCATAATAAAGTCTATCCCAAGCAAATTGCAACTCTTTTCTTACAGTTATTTTGCCATTTGAGCATTAGCAGTGGAACCGAACTCACTGAATTAGTAAGCAAAGGATCACATACCAACAGCTTGTGGCTAGAAAGGAATAATCTAACAATCCAGAGACTATAAATTTTCTTTTTACTCATTTAACTCCTAGAATAGCAAAGTACAGTGTTTAGAAATTTAGAAGTAGCTATTTGTCATCTTTTAATCTCCAAAAACTAGCAAAACATAAGAAAGGGTGTTGGAATCCGACCTCAATGAAAATATTAGGTGGACATATTCATGTGATGTTCATTACCTCTGATACTGATCAGAAACAAAAGTGAAAGAAAGAAAGAAAATTATTAATCCTTTTTCCCTGACCTCACTAGCACCTAGCAATACCAGTAGTTAAACTTCTTTGCATTACATATTCTCAAAATGACTACCTGCACAGGGCCAACCTTCCACAGAGAATTCACTGAATCTTGTTAGCAGTTGTTTTGCTTAGTAGTACAAGTGTTTACTAAAATTACCTAATTCTTCTTCCATGGTGGGACCTTTATTTTGGGAATTGGAGACACCGAGCACTCTGTTAAATAATATAGAAAATGCACTGCCCCAGACACCTGAAAAGGAAAAGTAAACAATGAATGGAGGCTGGTAGAAGGAAAAAAAAAAAAAAGAAACCACCACTTACCGCACTATTTAAGTAGTTGCTTTCATTCTGAACAGACCCCTGATTTTAGAACAAACTCAGGTTTACCAGAAACCAAAACCTCAAAATTTCAACCCATGTTTCTGAAATCTTTCAAACGTCTAGCTTCCAGCAAATAGCAAATTAATAACTGTACTTCTCGTTTTATTCTTTCTGTGAATGCATTTAAAACCACTACTACTCAACGCTACTGAAATTAGTTTTAAGTTTCCCTCTGTCGCATACTCACCCATTAAGAAATGCAAAGGATTTTCATTGTACTTCTTCACCACTGTCCCCATAAAAAACTTGCTTCCAAACAAATCAGGAGACATAAAAGTGCCATACTTTGCCATACCAATCTCATATGGACTGAATTCCACCCAGTCTGCAAAATAAGAAATAAAAAGTTTGTTCTGTTAGCAATATCAATCTGAAATAGAGGATGAGCATACCTGAATGAATAAGACCCTGTCCAAGGAAAGTAACTGACGGTAAATTAAATGCTAAATTTACAGCCAACAGTAATGACTCTTACATCATGCAAAGTCAAAAGTTTTATTTCAAATGAAGACCAATCTCATGCCACAGTGAAGAAAGAATTCTCATTCTCTTTTATCACAAAAAAATTTGGTGGAAAAATAGAAGGTTGGAAAAACAGATGTAAAAAAGTAGCCATCAGGAATGAGAAAAAACAAAATGACATCTGTTTTTCATCTCATGCTTCCATGCAATTCCCCATCACATGAAGTGCCAACATGGCAAAGTTTTCTTTTCACTGGGATCCTACCAAATATATCATCCAAATATGCAGATGAAGACAACAAAGGCAGCAGAAACATTGTTTGAAATCACAAGGAAGGTTGTTATGTTGTGAAGGATTACAGAAGAGGAGACATTTGGATTCCATCAAAAATAGTTCCCAACAAGAAAATGCAAAGCTAAGAGACAGTCAAAGAAATTATTAGTACCAAATTATGACAATAAAATGTTGTAATGTTGTTTCTGATTCAATCAAAAAAACTTCAAAAGCAATTTCCATTCTACAGTGTATGTCCTTTTGGAAAATGGATTTTTAGCTGACTTTGAAATATTTTCTTTGGTACCAGTGGAGTTGCTAATATCTGAGAACTCACTTCAAAAAGTGAGCAAAAAGGAACAAAAATATGTTTTCATTATTTCATTCAATCGTCTATCTTAACTTCCACATTTTTAATAGTCATCAATTTGACTGCTTCTATAACTAAATTAGAAAAAAAAAATTCTGAAGCGGAAAGTCAAAAGAAAGAGCTTTAAAAATCCCCCCAGGTCATAGGATGCCATCCACTCATCCAGGTATTCAGTATTTCCATTGAAATGTTAACCAGAACGTTAACCACTTGTACTGAAAAGGAAAGATTTAATTATGACTATTGTGAGTTTCACTGGTGGGGCAACACTATCTACATTGTCAGAGACAACATCCTATTTTCCATATCAACCACACAAAAATAAATTTTCATTGTTACTGGAACAGAGGGAAATTCCTTTGAAGACCCAGTCCAGGAATTTAAAGCTATTTCCCTTTGAGTACCATCAACAGCAGTTGGCAGATATATATTTCAGAACCATGTTGATAATTAAACTATTTAGAATTAGAATTAATTTTATCTGTGATAGTCCACCTTTTTTTTTCCACTAAAGATGATTATTTCTCAAATCATGTACCACACTCAGGAAATAAGATGTCTGTCTTAAAATTAAAGGACTTTAACTCTGCCATTCCTGAAGCTTCTTGAGATAGCGGCCATTCAAATGAGCAGGACTTGAATGTCCCAAGACACAAGTCTCTCCCCGAAGGTCAGAAAGTGAGAGTGGAACCCCATACAAAGAGAAATACTTGGTGTTTCAGGGAATTTCTGTCTCAGTTAAGCAGGTTAGTTCCTTGCTAGTGGCTTGAGCCAAAATGTACTGAAGTCAAAAGTCTCAGTCGTGCTCACTGATTGCAGTTTGGATGTGGTCCTCATGTAAGAGCATATACATACCAGCCTTCAGCTGGCTCTCAGAAGGGAAGACAAAGGTAGTAATTTCCCAACAATATACACCTAGCAGCTTCAGGATAGGGCACATAAATGCACAGACAGCACTCACACACACACACACTCACACAAATGCTGATAGCTACCGTCAGTTTACTACAAGTAGTTTCAAGAGCAAAACCCTATAATCCAAATTTCAACTGGTCTGGCATTACAGCAGTAGGAGAAGTGGCAAATGAGGCTGTTAGAGGGATGGAAGCATGCAATACCAAAGCCAAACGTTAAATTACACTCCCCTCTTTAACACTGGATATCAGTATCTCCTTATCATTAAAGAAGCTATCTTAATAATAATAATAAATAAAAAATAAAATAAAAAGCTGTCACTTAACTAAATCACTGCAATTATGTTCAGTTATAATGATTATTGCAGTTCTGAGTATGTCCGGAGCAACCAGGGTCAGGAATACTATGGGTTGGGAAAACATGCAGAGCCTGGGGCATGAAAACTATTACTAGCTACATGAAATCTTGCACCATCACTTCTCAAAGGAATGTTACCTGATATAATTAATGCATTTCAACTTGAAACAACATGAACTCACCTATGACTATAATCTAGTAAATAAGAAAGTGTAAACATTTTTATTCAAAACCTTCTACATACTTCATACAAGAAGTAGCTGTTCAGTTCTAAAAGGAGAAAAGAAGCTTAAACAGAAACAATCAAGATCTAGCATTCTATATGATAACAAATGTGATGGTCTCAAAAAGGGAAAACAAGATCCATTGACAGAGGCAATGCCTTTTTTGTAAGCTTGAGAATGATAAGGCTTGAGAAACTTGACCAGCCTTCAGGTAGTTCTGGACTTCTTTAGAGACCATTTCCAACCTTACTGATTCTATGATTATTACTGAAATATCATTTTGTTTTTTAGAAAGAACAAATTAGGAACCCAAATAAAATTCCTCAGAAAACAGAAGGTCATCTGTAGTGGGTTTACGTGGCAGGGTTTTGGTAGCAGGGGGACCACAGGGGTGGCTTCTGCGAGAAGAATCCAGAACCTGCCCCATGTTAGGTAAGGGCCCCGCTGCTGGCCAGAGCCAGGCCAATAAGCAAGGTTCTTTGCGCCACTGTGAGACCATATTTAAGACAGGTAAAAAAAAAAAGTTTTGAACACAGCAGCTGGGAGAGAGAGAGGAGTGAGAAACAGCCTTGCAGGCACCAAGGTCAGTGAAGAAGGAGGGGGAGAGGTGCTCCAAGCACTGGAGCAGAAGTCCCCTGCGGTCTGTGGTTAGGACCATGGTGAAGTATGCTGTCCCCCTGCAGACCATGGATTACCACGGTGGAGCAGGGTTCCACGCTGCAGCCCATGGAGGAGACCATGGTGGAGCAGGTGGAGCAGCACTGACAGAGGCTGTGGCCTGTGGAGGACTGCTGCTGGAACAGATTCCGTGCTGGACCTGTAGCCTGTGGAGAGGAGCAGTTTGCTGCTGAGGGATGGACCCCGTGGTACGGACTCATATCTGGAGCAGTACTTGAAGATCTGCTGCCTGTGGCCAGCCCACACAAGATCAGTTCGGGAAGGACAACATCCCATGGGGGGACCCCACGTGAAGCAGGGGCAGAAAGTGACCGAGAAGGTGCAGTGGAGATGAAGCATCAGGGACTGACCACAGCCCCCATTCCCCCATTCCCCTGTGCCACTTGGGAGGAGGAGGTAGAAAAGGGTGGATGGGGGGAAGGCATTTTTGGTTTCTTTCCTTTGTTTCTCACTTCTCTAGCTTGTTAGTAATAGGCAATAAATCTTACTATCTCCCTACTCTGAGTCTGTTTTGCCTGTGACAATAATTGTTGAGTGATCTCAGTGATCTCCTCATCCTTATCTCAACCCTTGAGCAATTTGTGTCATATTTTCTCCCCCTTCCCATTTGAGGAGGGGTAGTGAGACAGCGGCCATGGTGGAACTCGGCCACCCACCCAAGTAAAACCACCACATCATCAAAAACCAAAATAGTTACACATATGTTCAAATGAAAAGCCTTCAGACTTTTAAGGAAAAACGCAGACATTCTTCTATGAAAACTATAAATTCATTTACAACTTTGTTTTCTATTATGAACAAATTTTTGGCAGCAACTCTCCCACATACTCTTTTTCAGAAATCTGGATATTATTTGATTTCTAAACCTTGGGCAAGCTGCTTGGTGCTTCCCTTCTCAGTCACAGATAACTACATAGGCATATATATTCCTGTGTTTGTACAGCACCTAGCAAAACTGGATCGTTTCTCAAGTGAGGCTACTGGATGGCACTAAAAGCTGTGAAATAAATGAAAGCAAAAGCCTCTTTTATATTACCAACAGTACTTTACACTGTGCAAGAAGTAAAAAGGAGTTCATTTTTAATTTCAGTCTTCTTATAAAGAAGAATAATCCTGCCTGTCTGAAAATGTTTCCCTTTTACTGTTTGATATATTAATGTTAAGCAGCTTTCTGCTGTTGGAGAAACACCAGTTTTTTATTTTGACTCCTGTAATCTGCTTACCTACTTTCTGTATAAGCAACATTCTTTTCAGTTGGTAGGAAATCTTTTTTTTTTTTTTTTTTTTTTTTTTGTAGAAGATAGAGAACAAAGCTTGGCCACCACTTATCATTCCACAGAAACCGAAAACAGTGGTAGGACTCATTTCCAGGGACAAAGAGTGAAAAAAGGCAGTTGATCTAAAGTACACTCATTTTGTCTTTCCATTTTACTTGGTAATACAGACAAGTAAAGATGCATCTTAAAAGCCAAGAAAAGGCTCAATTCCAGGATTTGCCATGAGGAATATGCCTATTCAGTATCTGTTCTCTAAAGCCTGTAACTCTGATAGACAGGTGCCCACATACTGCACCAACCAAATTAGTATCCACATAAGGATCTGTTTGCTTACTCCTGAGTAACTCCTTGTTATCAGATTCTGCTGTCAGATTCCTAGAAGTCACTGAGCACATGTCCATTTCCCCATCATATTCTAAAACTATCACAACTGTCCTTCTGATGTGTTGCTTTGGTATATACTTTGGCATCACAGCTTCCTATTCTTGTTTTAAGTTAAATCTCCCTGTAGTTGGTTCACAACAGTGTGAATTTTGTTAAGCCCCAAGGAATGTTTAGTATCATGCCAAAATCTTTCCTAACCCTTGCCATGACAATAATAATTTCAAAGTGTACCCAAGTTGCATGATGGAATTATTCTCCGAAGTTTTTCAAAAACAATCACGCACATCTCTCTTCTTTTCTCAAATGACTCCACACAGATTGAAAACATACCTGCAAACATAAGCTCTGAGACATCTGGTTTGACATGGAGACATGTAAAGAGTGGGAGAGCACACTGTGCTTTATTGATTTTCTCCTTCATGTTACTCAGAGTGGTGTCCATTCTCTGCACGAAAAGAAAGAAGTTATGTCCAAAAGGATCCTATAACAGCCTGCTGATATTTCAGAGACTACTTTTTTTTTCTAGAGTTCTCAAATACAGGACAATGGGCAAATTCGTTTACTTCCAAGAAAAACAGACCAAAAGAATTTGTAAAAGGAAGCAATTTGCTTGAATGCCTTTTATCTGCACAATTCAGGAGGAAAGGAGTAGGCAAAGAGTTGATAGGAAGGTGCATTGCATCATTATATAATGCATTATAGAATCCAAGATAACATGACCACAAACAAAACTGTATTGTTGGACAGTGCAAGTTCTTCCCCTCCGTTACTTTAACGAATAAAACTAGGAAAAACCTTCTCTTATTCAGAACTGTCATTAATGATCATATGTTTTCCAATCTATGCTGTTTCTGAGAAGTCAGGAAAGATTGTCACTAGGAAAAGCAAACAGACCATTAAGAGGCTTACATTCGCTAAGCAAAGGCCTGCATCTTCCTCAAATAATATTCTGGTGTCCGCAACCAAAAACAGACTGAAAATAATTACAGCATAATAGTACTAGGAAATGTTATCTCTGAATAACCAAGAGCTTTATATCCATTTTTCACCAAGTGTATCAGCTTCAGATTTAAGCTAAATATCTGTGCATTTGTTTAACTCCTTAATAAACAGGGACTTCTAACCAACCTCACAGGATCATCAACACTCCTTTATCGTCAGAAACTCACTTTATATATCAGTTACTAAAAGCTATGTTGCCTGTTTTTCAGTATTTTAGTGTTTAAAAACTAACTGTAAAGTACACTTATGAAATTTGTAAGTGTATATATAAAACAAGTCTGTGAATCTATTAACACATTGCAATCTTATGATAAAATCAAATCTAAATTCTGCTTACCTGACTCGCTTGAACTTGAAGACTATGTGCTCAATTCAGTCAAATAGGATTTGTCAATAATAAAATACAACACTATGAAGTGCTACTGCTATTTCTCAGAAAAAACAATACTAGAGATGTGTATCTGGTCTTTCCCCTTGTAAGTAATATTTCATTAAGTAAATGCTGCTTTTCTTATAGCAAAATGTGCATAAAGGGGTTGCAATATTTTGTAAACTTGTGTTGAAAATGCTTGAGCTGTAATTTTCATGGATGATATATAATGCTGAAAGGATGCTGCAAATATCCAGCAGTTGAGTTCATTTCCACTGCACATGAATGCATGATGTTTTCCTAGCTCTTAAAGAAATGAGTACCATTCAGAAACACATCCCGGAGCAAGAAGGTATTTTATGAGTTTATTATCTAGTATCCACTCAACTATAACTTTAAATATTAAAAAAAAAAAAAAAGCATCAGACTTATTACACAATAGTTTCACAACTCCAATAATCATAAAAATGCACTCACATTATGGATAAGTGTTTCACCTATTAGCATTCCAAAGATATCTGTGAATGTGACAGGCTGTCCTGAGCTTTTTTTATTCCACAGTGCTTCAATGTAGCGTTTGACTTTCTGAGGAGTGAGCAGCAGAAGTGGGTTGTGACTCACAGAGTTCATCAATTCTTGATTAATCTCCTTTGGTCCTTTTTCTGGAAAATCCGGATGTGAATACAAAGTTGACATGTACCTGCAACAGAAATAGGCTCTGTGAGTGCCAAACCCTGTTGTTTTTTTTAGGTGCCCGAACCATACAACAATCCCATAAATAATTGGATACAATAACTGATTAAATCAGATTTTTTACTCACTGTTTACACAATAGTCATTTTTTTTTTTTCAAGACATAGAAAGCTAAATAATTTGTTCTAAATAGAAACTTACAAACACATATTCTTCAGACACTTACATATCATTTATGATGTAAAAGATTAAAGCGTTAATCGTTTACCTGTTTAAGGGATAATGGACAGAATTATTGAAGGCTGAAAAATCAGACTTTCAAGTTGTCACAGTGTGCCTAAGTTTGGAGGACTGGATATTCTATAAGCATACATAGATAGTTCATTCACTCCAAGATCTACCCCTTTTTGTTGCTCTTCAGTGCATAATCACTATTCAAAAATTACTAAAATATACTAGTTTATTAGTGTATTTTCCAGGATCTAGGTGTTTTCATAATAGCACGAAGCATTATGACAACAACATGTGCAGGGATTTGAGTCTGAGGATTTGGAAGAAGCCTATCAGGCAAATCTCAATTTTGTCATTGAGTAACTTTGGAAACTAAAGTTTTGTTTACTCAAAACAAAGTTTAGACACGCATGTAGACAACTGTGGTTTTCACTTTATTGGTTTAGGTAACAGGATGGTTGAAGACTCTAGACAGGCTTTCCTAATCTACTAGAGGCTCCTTTCACTATTATTTATTCCATTAGTTGGCTCAGGTATACATACCATACTGCAGGCATAATTTTGCGTAGCAGTTTCACACACACTGTGTAAGTTTGGCTCTGAGATCACTGCCCTGCAATTTACTTGACAGAATGATGAACCTTGTCACATGCATGATGTAAGGACTTGATTCATTAAGGCCTTGCACAGTTGCTAAAGCTTAGCATGCACGTCAGCTCGTGGGTGGAACAAACACAGCAGCAAGCTTCCATCTAAGCAGAGAAAGGAAAATGCAGGATGAAGAATTCAGTACAAGGTTGAAGCAAGATGACAGAAACAATCAGGGAAGTAAACGCATTGCTCCGAAGTTCGGCATGCATCTGAGTGAACAAGCAAAAACCTGCCTCTCCCTCCAGGAAAGGGATACTCCACCCTTCAGAAAAAAAAGAGAAGAAGAGAGTATTATTCCCAACTAACAGACTGCATAGAAGAAAAGAAAGGAAAAAGGAAAGGAAGAAGGGGAAGGAAGAAGGGGAAGGCGGAAAGGGGAGAGGGAGAGTGAAAGGAAGAAGGGAGAAAGAGAGAGGGGGAGGGGGAGGGGGAGGGGGAGGGAAGAGAAGAGAAGAGAAGAGAAGAGAAGAGAAGAGAAGAGAAGAGAAGAGAAGAGAAGAGAAGAGAAGAGAAGAGAAGAGAAGAGAAGAGAAGAGAAGAGAAGAGAAGAGAAGAGAAGAGAAGAGAAGAGAAGAGAAGAGAAGAGAAGAGAAGAGAAGAGAAGAGAAGAGAAGAGAAGAGAAGAGAAGAGAAGAGAAGAGAAGAGAAGAGAAGAGAAAAGTCAAAGTGTTAATTTATTTATTCATCAAGCAAGGAAAGTCCAAATAGGTGACAGTAAAAGTGAATTTGTTTAAATACAACTTTTTGCAGCATATGTTTCTGACTGAATCAGTTTGGATAATCTTGCTATTTTAATAAATATTCTACAGGTTTCCATTGGGTCAACCTTGTATTCACACCTGAGTTTTCTAGAAAAAAGACCACATGCCCAGCTGAGACCTTTCAAGAATATGGACTATAAATCCAACCCTAGAAAGACAACGAAAAGTCTTCATGTAGCATTGCACAACTCAATTGCTCCTCATCCAGTCAAATGAAACCTTCAACTTTTGAGGAAAATTTGAAACAGTACATCTGGATGGCTTAATAGTCAGTGGTAAATCTGCCTCTCCAACCATTAGTGACAGAAAATGCAACAAAGGCAAGTTTGGGATGCCAACCTCTTGTAGTTAAATCTGAACACAAGCTGTTATTTTAGTCCATAGGTTGTTCTGTCAATTCAAATGCTTCCAGCATTCTGAAAACTTCCTATTTAGTATGGGAGCAGGGAGCAAGCTTCACCCAAAATCACCCAAAAGGGTAATTTGCAACAATTTTTATAAAAGCCAACAAGACAAAAGGCAGTGGATTCATAACACTGGGCAGGGCGAAGAGCAACCCTCTTATTCAGAAGACTGGTTAAGGCAGACGTAACACAGGTTCAAATTAGTCTACTGCCTACAAAGCTCTGAGCCTGTAACACCCAGAGAGTGCCTTTCACAGTGACATCACTGATTTTCTCCTGCTGATGTTGTTCCTGTTAATGACAGGATGAAGTATTCATTGAGTCAGACAGAAGGACATCATAACTACTTGATTAGGGCATTCTCAAGTTGAGACATCTTGGAAGATCTTCTCTCGCATCTGATTGACAAATTGTTTTAAAAAGCCACGGTACTTTGTAAACGAAACAGTGACAATAACAGTGATACAAAGCAAATCACATCACATATCGGCATGGCCATCAGCATTCTTCCCTTCAAGCTGGAATACATCTGCTCAAATTTCCTTATGCTAAGAAATGA
Source organism: Aythya ferina (assembly GCF_964211825.1). Taxonomy (NCBI): domain Eukaryota; kingdom Metazoa; phylum Chordata; class Aves; order Anseriformes; family Anatidae; genus Aythya; species Aythya ferina. The sequence goes on from NC_140304.1 coordinate 15,985,188, forward strand.
TCCCTGAACACGTCTTGGACATTCCCAGTAAATCTACTATGAAGTTTATCTACTACTGAGTCTAAAATGGGACAAAAGATCTTTCAATGATTTTGAGAATCTTCAAGAAGTACCCCAAAAGGATATAATCCACTTGGAATGGAATGAGTCATCATTCAGTCTAATTGATTTTTTTCTTTTATTTAATAAGAAAAAGAAAACCAATCAAAAATATTTCGAGTTTATATCAATAGCTTGATTTTTTTGGTTCACCTAATAAGAAGAAAAACTCAGTTACACAGTTCTAATATGCACAGCATTGACCACTGATACAGAATCGTGGGTGTATATGTGTAGCATCTCTTTCCATCTATTCCTGCTACCAAAGCTAGGAAGACCACCTGGAGTCTGAGCTGTCCTCATCCATCCTTCCAGGCACTCTAGAACACCTCCACTAGCAGATCTGCTCCACTGCCATGCTGTATAGTAAGACAGCTGGCTCCCTAAGCAATTTACCTGTTGATAGTGTGTACATAAAATAGGCTGTGAATCACAACCTTAGAAATAAGTTAATTCTCATGAAAAATTGTTCTTGAGCTTCCTGAAGAAATACTGAAAGAAAAACAAAAGAAAAAATCCTTACCATGTGGATCCAGAGAGGCCAGCAATGTAAGTTGCACAGTCTAAAACTCCTGATTCATAAAGTGCTTTCATAACTCCAGCAAACCCTACCATGGCACGAAATCCACCTCCTGAACCCAATACTGCTATCACTGGTACCTGCATAGATGAGAAGAACACAGTATGAACAACTCACTTCTGATAAAGACTTAAAGTAGCAAATAAACGTTACTCATCAGTCACTGGCCAAGCATACCGTCCTTGTGCTAATAAGGTCACAATTGAGTGATCCTCACAGCAGAGATGAAACCTACAATTTTTCTAGCCTGTGCACAGACACAGGTTAGCCAAACAGAAAGTATTCTGCAGTGTCTTAGTGTCACGTGTGTAAGAGCTTCCTATTTATGTTGCACCCAGGGGCGGGCCACCAGTAACCAAGAGGTGCCAACAAAAGGCGTGTAACAGCACCTCAGTGCTCATCCATGTGGGCACAAGTGATATAGATGAGCAGATGAGAGATGTTTTTCCCCCTCTTGTAGCAGAAATGCGGGGCACAGGGGGCCACAGCTGTGGCCTGTGGAGTTGATCTTTCCCGTTTTGAAGTGGAATGGTTTAGGCAGATGTTACCACGCCTAGGCAACATCAGAAGAAGACTCCTGTAGTCTTGCTCATGAAGCCTTGCTTGATGATGAGGATGGTCCATTCAGAAAATAACTATCAACTTAACCAAAAGAGTGAGGAACATCCTCCTGAACAGACTCTCTAATTAAATGAGGAAGACTTCAGACTAACTAGTCATCAACAGAGAACTACACGAGCAAAGGGTGCAAACACTGCAAATGCAGGAGGTATGCATGGGAGAAAGCTAGTGGGGGGACCTGCATATTCCCTCTCAGGAGGGAGAGGGCTCAGAGGCTCACCTCAGAAAGTCTCTGTATTAACATACAGAGACTGGACATGAAACAAATAAAGATGGAAGCTCATGTGCATTCACAGTCACGGGATGGCACAGCCAGTGATAAAGACCTGGTGGGACAACAGGCACACCTGATGCACTGCCATGGAGGTGTGGAGACTGCTGAGGAGGGATAGGCAGGGAAGACGGTGCAGGGGGCTATGCTCTACAAGAAGGCAGCTCCTTGACTGCACAGAACATCGGGATGAAATTAGACACACATCTTTTGGGATTTTGTGTGTCAAGACGAAAGAAAGTTGTGGCAGTCCTATTCACATTGCCTAATCAATTGGATGAGGTAGGTAAGGCTCTCCCTAAAAGAACAGCAGAAGTCTCCTGATCTGGCTGTGGTCCTCACAGGGCAGTTTAATCCCCTGCTCGAAGGGCAGCACTGTGCAAGCCATCAAAGAAGTTTGTAACAATGACCTAAAGCACATGCTGGAGGGGCTGACTAGTAGTGCTGCACCTCACTGCTGCTCACAGACATTAAAGGATCAGGGGACAAATGTGGCCACTGATAGCTTCCTGGGCTGCTAGTCCTCATGAGGTGATGGAATTCAGGATCAGACCAAGGCTGGGACGATGAATATCAGAGTTGGGACTCTGCAATATTCTAAACTCTGGATTATCCTGGGACTTGCTAGACGGAATCCTCCCAATTTTCTCTGTTGACTGTAAATTAAGCACTGATAATGTAGTCCTTTCAGAGACACCTGGGACTAGCTGACCTCCAGAGCTTCCTTCCAAACACTATTTCTATAATTCTGTTGAATCATATTTTTCATTTACTACATGCTGACAGGGGACAATATAGTCACTGTGCAGAATCCTTCATTTTAGGTTCTTTACAGGCACAGAAGGGTAGTGCTTCAGTTTTTCAATTCTTCAGGTCAAATAGTAAAACATATAGAGAGGGTGAAAGTCAAATACTGACTCTCCTTTGCATCCCGTCTACTGAAAAAATGTACAGAATTCCCAGCTCAATTTACTAGCACAGATTTGCGGCACTGCTTCAGACTTTAAAATACAGCCAATAAGTCTACAAATCAGCTGTAAACCAAGTCAGGTCTCGGCAACAGTAAGCTATTGCCCCCACAATGTTCTCGTACTTAGAACACTAATTGCTGAATATCTTTAGAAGTAGAATTTATTTGAAGATATCTCCACCTGTAGTAAGACTTCTTAATAAAAATATACTCTGATTTTTTTTGGAATGTTTGTCCTGATTATCCCTAATTGAGGAAATAAACAAAGTAGAGAAGATATTAAATGCAGTTATTTAATAACTTCTTAGTCACTAAACCACAGAAATTTTTAAAGCAATCTAAAGACCAGCTTTAATCCAAATGATATCTAAGTGACAGAGCCAAAGACAGCAAAAGTTACTAATAAGAAACAGAAGAGAGACTAATAGTATTTTGGTTAGGAGTTTAAAAGGAGTTTAAACCCACATTTGATAATAAAAAAAGAATATTACTAAATAGCATGAAGACAGTCTCAGATTTAAAACAACCTTGCAAAAACTATCAGTGAGATAAGGAGAATTTATGTGCATCCTTACACCTATTTAACTGCTAAGAGAAAACTGAGCAAGAGCAGATTCAGTTACAAGTGATACCATATTGAAAACATATTTATAGGAGTTTTATGTTATACTTCTTTCCTTCTTCTGGAAATATGACAGAAAAAAAGAAATGCCCGCTTGATACCAGCATGAAGAGTTTTAGACTAAGCAAGAGTCCCACCTGGCTTTCAGAAACCAAGAAGAATTTTCCACTGTTCAATGGTGATAAGACAAAAACCTCTTAGTTGTTACTAAGCGTAAAAAAATCACACACTTGTGCAGAAAGCCTGTATCTGATCAAACCAGTAATCAGTCAAAAATTTCACTGAAACTCAACGTAAACTGCCAATGGATGGGATTAGTTATAAGAAAAGGGACCACGTGATTACTGAGTTTTTTTCTATAGGCTCCATACTTTAAGCAGTGAAATTCCCTTGTGGACCAAAAATGTATAGCCCCTTGGAAATGACCAAATAAGGTGAGACATTTCCTGAGGCTTCTGTTCTGCAAAAATTACTTACTCTTGATGCAGTAAGATTATTTGATTATCTTCTTTATAAGTGTTAAGATTTAGTAATAGAAACCACAGGTATTTATTGGCATCAGCATTCATCATGCATATCCAGAGATAGCTATCTATCCAAAAATGACAAAACAAAGGTAAAGATTTAGGACATGCCTGTTTTGTTAAGCCAACACCCCAATAACGGAGCAGTTGCTTTGAACAGAAGAGCCATATTACTAATCAGAAATTTAATAATGTACGTTAGGCTTTGAAAGCTCTTTACAAACACTACCTCATTAATCCACATAGACAAATCCTAACAGGATGAAGAGGGTGGTTTGCAGGTGCAAGCCTGGAAAAAGTATGCATGAACACTTCCAAAGCACCACTATTCAACTAATCTATTCATCAGTAATGTGGCACGAGCACAAGGGAAAATGTGAGTTTCCTTCAGAATGCAGAGATGTCTGTAAGGAGGATCAACAAAGAATGTCAAGAAGAGTCACTAGCATCCTGGCTGCAAATTCTTCCTGTATACTTAACCCACAGAATCAGAGATTCCTACACTGGGGGAGGATGGATATACAGAGAGGTATGTGTATATATAGGAATCTCTCAATTTCCACTTGGTATCAAAGCAAAGGATGAAGAGTTGAAATCTCTACTTTATTTCCAGAAGTGCAGTTCAATGAAAGAGCTCTAGAGTAGAGGGCAGTAGCTGAAGCAAGCTTCCCACATTAAATAAACCTCTTAAACACTGAAAAAAAAAATAAATGGAGAGAAGCATCTACTGCACTTTTGCATCCATTTATTTTAGCCAATCTAATCCTAGTTGACATGTAGATCATAAGCAAGGTTATGACAATAAAAGTTCTCTCCTGCTATGAAGAGGAAAGCAAAGAACATATTTGCTACTACCAAATAGGTAGCTTTATTAAAGCAGCATTTCAGCTGCAATTCAGTTTCCAGCAGGTTTAAGTGAAAGAAATGGTGAAATCTGAAATTACATACACCCATCTTACATGTTCTGCTCTAGGATAAGTAAGGGAGAGGCAGGGTGGAAGTAGCTGCAGGCAGAGGACAAAGGGAAAAGAAGCAAGAAACCATCTCATCAGTGAAAAAGAATGGAGAAATGAGATTGAGGCATGCATATGCCTCCATGTATACAGGCTGTGGCTAATGCACTCTGCTCATCTGAGGGACTCTGCAGCTGAAATCCTTTGTAAAAGCTGTGTAGAGAGAGGTACTAATTCCACTCAAGCAGATTAGTAAACATAGATTCACAAGTGGTACACAAGAGAAGTCACACAGGAAGCCAACAGCAAAACTGTGAGTTCAGTTCAAGAGTCCTGGTGACAAAAGCCTACTGCTCTAATCCCTGGCCATACTGCCACGCTTATTTCTATATGGTGGCATCTTTTCCTAAACAACCAAAGGGCCAGGCCAGCATGGCTTTCTTTTTCCTATGGTTGGTCTGCACAGCACCCAAGCTAGTTTTGAACAAACCAGTCTAGATATAATCCAAACAAGCTCCGCTGAGCAGGACTTAACAATCTCGATGAAGCATTTCATCAACGCATTTGTATTGCTTCTAGAAACCAAGCAGCATTGTAACACGGGGAAAGGCTCAGTGCAAAACATTTCTACTTCAACCCTTGGGCACCTCATTTCACCAAGAGCTGACTGTTTAATCTCTTTAACTGGATGTGAAAATAAAAAGCATTTGGGAAACAAGATCTCAGAAAAGCGAGCTCTGAAAAAGACCATCTCAGTCATACTTTTCAGTAACCTGGCAAAAAAAAAAAAAGCTGAAATACATTAAATCCTGTTTTGGGAATGAATGGTGCAGATGTTTTCGTCCAACTGTCCTGGAAACACAGTGCACAAAATCCAGACAAAAATGCCTGTGGTGTGAAAATATTTGCTATGGGGGACATATATATTATTAAAAATTGTTCTGCAAATCCAGTCTGAGAGAATTAGAGAAGTCTAATTGATTTTTGTATTTTTAGAAAATTGTTTAAAGCAACAAAAATTATCAAATGAAGTAATAACACAGGTACGAGAAATCTCATCCTTTGTGTTTTCAGAATGTGTTTCAACATTAAGCAAGGAGATTTGGAAGTACACACTTATCTACCATTCAGGGATGCGTAATTATTTCACAGGTATTAAAATCCCACAGCATCCCTGCAAGGCACACATGTTGCTATTCACAGATGAAGAAACTTAGATGAACTCTGAGTAAGTGACTTGTTTAAGATCAAACAATGACTCATAGGCAGCTAAGAATACTTATGTCTCCTGATGCCATGTTAAGACTTTAAACATCCTATAAATCCTCCTGCTATCTCACATCTCTAGCAATAAAAATAAAAATGACAGGCTATAAGGACAAAACTGTATTTTAATTTGAACAAAAAGGATTTTTCATCACTAGAAGCAGCTAAAAAATTTGACAAGTCAGCTTAGAAATACACACTTGGCGTATGAAAAAGGGGAGGATCACATTACCTCAGTCCTTCTAGGGTTGATAAGCCTACAAAAAGAGATTACTGCCTGGTCTTGGAAGATGCAGCTACACTGATGAACTTTGAGACAGCGAAGGATACCAAGGGAAGATGATGATAAAAAGAATATGAAAGCTTACCTAGCTTTTGCAATAATGAGATTTACTGATGCATATATACCACCTGCATAGAACTGACACTTTAGGCACTAAGCATCACTCCAATCCTACCTGGATCTTGGCAGAACATCTTTGCATCTTTTCTGAGAAAGATATGTCTGCTGAAGAAGATCAGAACAATGTCATCCAGAAATATCTGCTCAGATAAGATTTACACGTATCAACAATAAAATAACTTCATTGATTTTATTTTTTTTTACAAAAACAACCTTCAAAATGTTTGTACACAATGTGCGTGATATATATCTCTACAAATAAAATATCCACAATATTCTCAAATTCTTTCATCTTCCTCAGAAAAAACATTCAAGCACATTGTATTAAGCAAGAAAAAGTTCAAAAGTGCATGTCAATAACACCTTTATTACCTACTGAAAACTTAATAGAAATTTAGAAGGCAATTCTTCTATGTTGGTTCCAGTTTCTGCATAAGACTGACATATTCTGTTCATACTAAAATGCACAGAAGGAACCAGTGTCTTAAAGCCAGACTAATTCACTGATTCTGTTAGCTGCTTGACCCACCCCGAACAGTCATCCTGTCCCAATGCTGGAAGCAAAACACTAGGCAGGGAACAAACAGGGAAGAAAGAGGAGGATGGAAAAGCTAGAACAATAAAAGAAACTGGACCTGGACCAAGCGTATCCTTCATTAACTTGAAATAAAGCACTGCTGTACAAAATCACTGAAAGCGTAAGTAGGGTTCAGCACACTTCCTCACTTTAATGTGACCCAAACCTTCATCAGTCTATCTAGCTCTACTGGGTTGACATTTTAAAGTACAGAGCACTTGTGAGTTGATGAAAGCTGCAGCTTCTGATACCCTCTAAGAATTAAGCTCCATAATCCTAATCCTATAAAACAAGCAAAGGAAAAAGAGAGGAAGGAAAGAAAATCAATTCTCAACTGACTCTGACACCAAAACAGCTCGTTTCCTGCCTGATCCTTTAGACATGAAGGCCATACAGCCAAGGCGATGTTAAAGAGCACAATCTGAAGATCAAGCATGCAAGGGCAGGTTCCACCATTGTGTGCATGCCCAGAGCCACCACATGCTCCTTGTGCAGCAGATACTGCACGTGCCCTTCAGGTGTTTTTTCAGATGACGATCTCGGCTCAGAATCGAGACCTTAACAAAGGTCTTCAGCATCAGGAATAACAAAGGAATTCAGCATCAGAGTAGAATAAAACACAGGGATACATCTCCTTCCATGCAGAATTCTAACCCCAGCATAGCCTTCAAAGAATTAAAACAAGCCAGATTAGAAGTTACATCAGTTTGTTTAAGGTGCCAGTGCAGATGAAGAGCTGTGATTTCTATCTGACGATGGCATTTATGCAGTCTTGTCCTCTTGCATATAATGGACATACCTTATTTAAGTGCATCTTTTCTCCTGCCTTAGGGCAGGAGAAAAATTGTTCCCCATCCTAAACGCAGTATGTACACAGAGGAAAAAGAAACTTTTCTGCTTTTCTTCTCTCTCTTTACATTAACCCCTTCTACTATCCACAGGGGATACTAATCTTGATGTGAACTCTCCAAACTTACATCACGGGAAGTGGTCAAGTTCTTGCTGTTTTCTTCTCCTAGAAATGACTTCATGCTATGCATGATATTATCTTTTCGTTGCTGCCGGAATTTCTTCTCCTCATCACACAAAGCCATACTGAATCGGAGATCTGTTGAAGAGCTATTTTGCAAAACAGATAGGCTTTAGGAAAAGGCATAATTCAAAAAAGAACTAAAAAAACCACACCTAATAAAACAAAGAAAAATAACAAACTTGAATAAAACAAAATAAAAGGTTACACATGCAACAACTGCATCACGTGGGTCTATGGAATGAAGGAAGCAAGGAACAATGACACATTGTGTGGTTAAGATGTGGATTTTATACACATCTTTTAATCCACATTTAAAATCCACATTTAAGATGTGGATTTTATACAGGAACTTCACTGTTCACATACTAGTGAAAACCAGACATTAAATATGCAGCTTCTGGTGGTGTATTGTGCAGTCTTAAAAATAAATACATAAACAATATATATGTGAGTGGACAAGTTCATATACAATAGCCTTGACCCTACAAGCATTTGGAAAGGGGAAAACTATTCATACAAGTAAAGTTGTTAAGTCAATGATACAATTGCTTGGTATTCCAGTGTTAAATTTTCGGCTTAGAAATTTGAATTTTCTGCTTATCCATTGTAAAAAGAACTGCAATGAACAACGTTCATACACACCTACTAACATTTACTCTTAAGTAAAAGGTACATATTTAGGGAGGAAAGGCCAATTTTGATGCTTTATCCATTCAGCCTTACAATTAATAAGTGTTTGGCTTTTAGCAGGAACTGTCCTGACTGCCAACTGGAGAAACGAAGCCTCTTTTCTTCAGCTTTTTCCCTGCCTTTTGCAATCAGAATTGCAAATAGGGCTGTGTAAAGACCTCAATCCTGTACTTAAATAATAGCTACAACTTCGGCTCCCACTTCTCATTTCAGATAAGGTAGGACAAACAATTCAAGCAGTCTCCTCCTTCGGACCGGTTAACTCACCCAGTCTCATTCCAAGGGTTTGAACTACAATACTTCCAGGCTCAGAGTTTGACAGACCTTGGTTTTTAGCAAAAGGTCTTCAGAAAAAGCCTCAATATTGCCAGCCCAGAAGCTATCGCATGCTGAACACTCCTTTTGTGGATGTGCACCGCTGAATTCAGCAGGAGCCCTCCCACATAACCGCGTGTGTGTGAGCAACAGATACTTGCACTCAGCGATTTGCTGAGATAGCAGTGAGGAGCACACGGATTCTTCCTGGTATCTGCCTCACTGAAACTCCCATTTTTGTAAAAATGTGCTGAAAAATGTTGTGGATACTTTGACACATTCGTTACACTTTTGATAGCACTTTCACAAATCCTTTATGAAAAACACATAATAATGAATTGGATCTATCTAGTCACACACAATGACTCCTTAGATTTATCTTAAAAACTATTATGTAATAAAATACTGGTAATTAAGAAAAAAGAGGAAAAAAGACTGTCTAGAGGCAATGTTCCATGGACGTATATATGACACCATGAACTAGAAATCCATACAAGAATCCAAAATCCACATGCCCATCAGAGAACAGCAGAGTTGAACTTGATCGGATGCTTTTGTTTTACCGCTTCAATGCCTACTGCCTATATAGCAGCAACACATAGCCACCTTACATTCACCTCGTCTGAGACATGAAATATCTATAATGTACAAGCCCTCAAAGTTTTAGGGGTGGTCTTTGAGGACCACACACATATCATCTCTAAAAGAATAAAATGATGAGCAAAAATTATCCCTGGGGGATGTCTCTCAGCCTCCAGAGTCATTACATTTATAGTTACAGTGCTCAGCACTGCTATTTATAGTTCCTGCCAAAATAAAAGGACTCTTTAAATGCCTTGTGTTCAGTAACTCATTTTTAGACTTAAAAGGTATTTTTCTGATTACGCCTCAAGACAATTTTTGGTCTTTCACCTAGACAGGCTGAGAAAGGAGAAAGGCATCTAGAGAAAGAAACAAAATTAAAAATATTTTTTAAAAATGTAGGCATCCGCATAGCTTTAACGGAAATCCTGCTCCTACTGAGATCTTCACCTTTGACTTCAGTACTGCATGGTATTAACACTTTTTTTTATTAACCTGGTATTAATACTGCATGGTATCAACACATTTCAGGGAGGCTTTGTAATGAGTATTCATATATGGTGAAAGCTAACATGAGATGCAAAGTTACTAAAGAAGGTAAAATAATGAGGGTAATAGCTGAAGCTTATGTCTAAGAGCCCTTAAAAAGGAAAGTACTTAACATAAGCCATGATGAGAAATTCATATACAATAGCCTGGATCCTACAAGCATTTGCAAAGGGGAAAAGTATTCATACAAGTAATGTCAAGTCAATGATACAATTGCTTTGTGAACTGCTTGGTATTTCAGTGTTAAAACCAGGAATCTCTACATGATGTTTTCAAGAAAATTATAACAGAATAAAATTAAAAATGTCTTTGCTGCTATTATGTTTTCCAGTTATCTTTTTTTTTTTTTGATATGAAATACTTACCACACTTCAAGAGACAACTCCAAAGTCATTTCTGTGACCTACACAAAAGAGATTCAAATCTGGTCACATCTCTTACAGAGGAAAAAAAAACACAACATTAACACACCTGGAATATAAAAATACTACTGTCAAGGTGTTTTTAAAATTGTGAGTTTCTTTGAAATGTAACTTTTTTTTTTTCTTTTTAAAATCACACAGTATGATTTCAAAATATACCACTTTATGACAATTACTCATCTTCAGTCTGAAGGGATATAATTGTCTTCACACACTTAAGATCCTTTGTTTCTATTGCCAGCTACAGTTCATCTGGTCCTTGCTTCCCAGTTCCCTGGGCAAATTTCATGCTCAAATGGCATCTGAAACCTGCAAGAGAATGACTGCTCTGTGCTCCATGTGAGCTACCCAATGTCTTTCCATAGTCAAATAAGTCTAAATTATCAATCAAGAAGAGTGATTGATTACAATTTCTGAAAGATGCAAGTAAATTAATGAATGTCACTACAGAATGCTTTCACTTCCATTAAGCATCTGCTAGGCAATATGTTAAAAAGAACAAAACAAAGTAAGAATTCTCCTGCCTCTTCAGAAAAGTAAGTCCAACAAAATGCTAGTTCATTGTCAATACTAAAAGGAACAATTTGACTGTTTTTTAGCACATCTAACAGCTCTGGTGATAACTAGCTGAATAGCTGCATGCACAAAAAATATTTGTGTGGCAAGAGGTGGGAATTTCAGAGCACTCTTGCAGGTTAAATGCGTCTACCTGGCCCATAAGCTACAGAATGGTCTCCTCTGCCTCATTCATAGAGCACTTAAAGGGGTTCCTAGCACACAAAAGGCTAAAAACGATGACTAAAGCACCAATTACACTTGCTAGGCAAAACCCAAAAGCACAGGGCTGCTGGAACTAAGAATAGGCAAGCATCTTCATGTCCCCAGCTCTCTCACAGGGAATGGCCACTGACACATCGGTCCAGCCTTGGAGGTGTGTAACACTCACACGGCATATTCTTTTGCTCCACCTCAAGCTATGAAGGAATCATTCTCCTCCTCTCTGTTGTGTGCTCACCAGGAACAGGGTTAGAACTGGGCCAGCTCCTTGCTCTGCACATTTGCTTCACCCTTGTACAGAGTAGCTACTGAGAGGAAATTGCAAAGCTCCCTGTGGCCTCCCCCCTCCTGCATACCTGCCCAGGTAAAACCTGGTGCTCACCTGGTGCCTTCCACAGTGGGTGCTGTAATGAGGTGGCTAATTAACAAGGTGTGGGGGGGAGGAAGAAAAGGCAAAGAAATAAAGGGTGAACATGAAGAAACAGAGCAAAGAGTCATTTACGGAAACACTTCAAAGGCAGATTAGCAATTACATTATTCCAGCACCTGATATTACTAATTTAGAAAGCACTTCAGAAAACATGCAGTGATCCAATCATTGAAAAAATGTATGTGCACACTATTAAATAAGCCCTTCCAGTGAAATGTTCCAATACAGAAAGTGTATGTCTTTTTTTTTTTTTTCCCTTATACAGACTGCCATGGAAATCTCTGGAGTACATGTTGTGCATGCAAATAGTCTACACTGGGCTCAGCCTGACTTGATGTTCCTTTACCATTTGCCTATAAATTTCCTAAGGCATTTCCTAGTTAAATGCTATATTTTATGCACAAAACTCTCCTTTTCCAGTAAATGGGCTTTAAGCAGTTATTTGCTGTAACTAAACATACTTTTAAAGTTGTATCACAGTGATACAAAACAGCAGAGCAATCACAAATCACGACCTCTGCTCATATAATAAACCACAGCCCCAAAGAGAAATGCATATGGTATTTATATGTATCGTATGGTATATATAAAGATGAGCAGATGTGAGGAATATAATTACAGCTGCTGAATTACATTCAGAACGGCCTCCCATATGTTACTCTAATAGGTCATGATATTTCAATACATGCAGAACAAATTCAATTACACACGGACTTAACAACTACTTCCAGGAGTTTCCGTGCAGACAGGCAATCCTTGTTAAATTGACACATCCTTGTTAAATTGACACCATTTGTTTTGTATACGAGTTTAAAGAGAATAATCCAATCGGGGTTTGTTTGCTGTTTTTTTTTTTTGTTTTTTTTTTTTAAGCAGCATTCACACTAATGCATTATTACATGCTAACTAGGGCTGTGTTACAACCAGCCATTTATTATAAGTGCAATGTATGCTAATAAATTAATTCCTGTTAGCTTTCTGGAAGCCACAGGCATATGTAGTAGAGATAATATACTGAACAGCAAAACCCATGTAACCTCTCTCACTAACAAAGACCATTAAACTAAATTGAACTAAGTGGTGCAGAAACTTTTCTAGAGAGCAAAAGTTTGAAACTAGGCTTTTAAAGAGGATCCTCTCAGAAACGAAAGCATTCAGTGCTGCCGATTTTCTTAATTCTTCTCTCAGTAAGAGCGTAAGGAGATAAATAGTGCCAGTGGGTCAGCCTTGTGTTTAACCATGGCCAGCACTTAATGAACAGGGCCTGCAGAGAACCATCCTTGCCTGAGATACCCCTCCCCAGCCTCCACATTTAGTTAATTTAGCTATTTCCTGACTGGCATGCTGCTGCCATCACCCCATCTATGATATATTCTAATCCTTTACTGAATTCAAAATTTGGTTCTATATTGAGAAAGTATGGCCACAAATACTAATGAGGCATACTGATGCAATTGGAAATAGTCTTGGATTTCCTTTTATCTAGGAACGTGTACTTCCAACCAGTATCATGAGCAGGCTAAATGTTTTTCTTATGCTTCAACAAAGTGACTAAGGGAAAACTCTGAGTAATATCACACTCAGTGAGATTCCTTAGGAAACATCACAGCCTTTATAAGCAGCAAGTTTCCCGTGATTTGTGAAGAAGCTCTGTTTAACCACAACACAGCACAGTTAAAATTCAGACACCTGATACTGGACTGAAACTATCCAGATCTACACAGCAGTTTAGGTGGTCTCAGTTCAGGTTTAAAAACTTCCCATCACATTTGAAGCTGCATCAACACAGGTAAAGCTTCAAATGTTGCCACTCACATTGTTGAAAGTTAACTGGACCTCCTTCTTCTCTCCCAGTTTCAGAGAGGATATAGGAAATGTGGATGTGCCAAGAGTCTCATCCATCACATAGTTGGCATCCATCAAAGTAACCTAGAAAAGATACAAGGACATTCAATTCTACACTGATAAATCTCTTATTAATTCCATACAGTCTATGCCTAAAATTAAAATTTACAAAAGGGACAGGGAAATTAATATGACTAACCCAACCCAGTCAACACCCAGTGATATCATTTTAAAACAGGATAAGTTAACGCATAGCGTAGGTGGCATTTTCAAGGCATTCAATGGCAAGAGTAGGACAGCATCATTTACAAAGCATTTTTCATGTGAGCACCTTTCTGTCAGTAAAAATCACCACCTGACTAAGCAGATGTAATTACTTCAAATTATATATAGTACATACATAATTATTTCAAATTTCCAGTTAGCAAAACTTCTCCATAGAGAAACTTTTATGTATTGAAACTTTTAAGTATTTTAAATGCAATATGCCAAAAAACATACAGCAGCTTTTCAGCAAAGATGGAATCCATATGTCCTAACCTTCTATCCACAGACCAAGAATTTCACAGCAATGATTTGGCAAAATACACAGCATTCCAAATTACACAAAGCTTTTCTCTGTATCCAACCAGATCTTCAAGTCTCTTCTCATCCTCCATGTCAAATCACATGCCTTTTCAAAATGTGGTACTATACAAACACTCATGCAGACACAGCAGAATGTTGTTCAATGCATTTGCTCTAACCCACATTGGTCTACATCTGGCAGTCTTTTATCTCAGTGGTAGCCTTTCAAGTTCTCAAGATGTTCAGAAAGAATTTCAAATTACCATTTCCATGGTTTCTAGTAAATGAGTTCTCCAAACTCGTTTGGTTTATGAGTTTTTTCTGCTTTGTGAAATAGTTTCTTCTAAAATATCGTGTTTTCAGCTTAGAATGTTTCTTTTGCATAAAATAAATGGAATCAAGACACAACCACTTGAATGACTAGTTGTTATATCTGGGTTCGACCTCTTCTTGGCTAAGAAGAATCTTTTTCATCCTATGCCACAATCAACCTATTGAGATGAGGAACTGTGTTTTAGTATAGAACTCATTATTTTAATGGTATCCACATTTCTCTGTTTTCTCACAGAACTTTATGCCCTTTGCTGTAATCTCTGAGGGCTGACATAAAACAAATAGCAATAGCAAGAACTTCTTAAGAGGATTTTGGAGAGTTTCTTACACTTCACAGAGTAAAAACTGCACTTGGGACATAGTTAAAGATTTAGATTAAAATAATCCAAGAAGTAGAGAGGATCGCAAAGTCTGCACTCAAAAGATAGCCTAGGTAGTTTCACAGATTTGAATTCTGACACTGTACCCCCCACAAGACCCCAAAGGCTCTGCTAGGAACTGTAAGCGTGTACAACACTGACAGAACACAAATACTGGCTTTAACCTAGAGAATATATTTCTCATGGTGAAGAGAACATTTACCATGAACAGCATATATGTATGTATGCAGATATATATCAAACAGGTCCAAAATTAACCATTATTACATGGTATCACTGAAGCTTTGCAGGCAATTTTCATGATTTTTTTAGCATGTGTCTCAGAAAACATTCTTTAGGTACTATAAAGATACATTTCCAAATTCTAACTCTAATGAAGTTTACTGTGTTCTGCTACAGGAAATAGGGACTTGCATAATCCTAGCAGTAAACTACAGCCACACTATGCTGGAAATCAACCACCTGGCAGCTCATAAAATCCTATACTTTCTAATGACTGAATAAATCAATGCTAGAAAATGCAGAAGTCCTGATAACTGTTTGCCTGTATTATTATAAGAAAGCAGTAACTATGTGAGAGATTTCAACCTTTTCTCTAGTTTCACTTAGCCAGGTTGCATGTCTATGACCAAAACAGATCAAATCAACTCAGGTGACTCTTGCACCTGATAAACTGGAAGCTATTTTGCATAACCTCCTTTCTGCAAAAACTAGTGTTGTTACATGTGCATGATTGTTCTTCATGCTCCAGTGCAATGAGCATGCAATTCTTCCTGCCCAAACAGTAAATCCTGATCCTCACCCAAGGAAGACAGGGAGCACTACTGCAGACACAACACAGTTTTAGAATCTTGAACAGTTTAGTCTCAAGAGATTATAGTTATTAGCTTCACAGGCTCTGGCTTCTGTCCTGTCTATCCAACTAATTTAGATGGAAAACCTGTAAGCTTGGGTCAGAGGACTTTGCATGTTAGGGCCATACCCTATGAAGAACCAAGCTAACAGCACTGTAAAACTTACATGCTTACCATGCGCACTGATAAAATAATTATACTTACCACTCATTTATTGTACACAACCCTGAAAGGCTTAACATATTGATATTAGATGGTGGCTTGGTGAACAAGCCTGCACATGGTGTAAGAGTTCCCAAAACACCACTGGATGGGCACAAGGAGAAAGCAGAACCATGATTCTGCTTTCTACCTTCTGAGGGAGAAGCAGGGAAAGAGCAGAGACTTGACTTTACCCCCAACTATTCACAGTCTGTAATAGTTGAATCAGTGAAGGAAGCAGAGACAAAATAATTTATGGCTGATGCAAGGAACAGTAAGCCACTAGCCCTCATGAGCACTCTGAAGGATGACTCAGAGAACTATCTTACAATGACTCTCAAGACTATTCCCTGAATAAAAGAATTCATACAATACTTCCTGCTGAGCACCATGCCTAAACACAAAATCTAGCCTGTAATATTAAAAAACAAACCCTTCAATCTTCACACAACAGATGCCATACACACAGAAGGTACTGTTATTTTAACCATCCAGACATTGTTCGAGTTCCATTTTCACAGATGCAGATCAGTAACTTGATTTACCTCAAGAACATTCTCTTGGTTGGGGTCCAGAATGAACTCAAAAGTCTCGTTCCACACGGGATTGATGTCATTATTGAAATGTTTAGTTCTCTTCCTGCAGTCAGGGGCAGAGGGGATGAAGAGCTCCACATAGGGGTCTGGAGTGTCAACTACACAGCAAAACAATGCAAACATTAGATAAAATTCAAGTTTGGGTTGTAACAGTTATGTTAAACTACAGATCATCTCTTGGTCTATGACAGGAATATATTTAAATGGAACTATATAAATCTATGAATATAATGACGTAAATGATACAGTGGCATTACCAATATGCCAAAAGAAACAGAAATTATGTGTTTAAGAGAGGAGAGCACCTTGAACAAACAGGACACCGAGATAAATTCAATTTTATTGGAAACATGTATACCTCTATGAAGCAGTGGTAATTATTTTTAAAAGCTCTTATCCTTTCCTCTCTTTCTAGCCTTTAATTACTTTGGCTTCTATCACACCAAGAAGTATTCCACAGAAACAGTCTTTAATTAAAAATGAAAGCGAGTAACTGGGAGTACAGTTTTGGAGCCTCTTACACCTGCAGTTTTGTGGAGGTCACCACAGTACCAACACTTTATGAACATGCTGCATTTGAAAAATAACTGTGCAGAACACTGATTGAAAATATAGTAACATACGCCAACAGTACCTAATCAGAATTACTAGTAGGAGAAAAAATACACCTTGAAAAAATTCACCTGACATGTTCAGTGATGGCTATTTCTTCCTGAAAGCAAAGCACGCATTGTTGGCAGCCTGACAAATCCAAACAGTTAAAGCTAGTAATTTTCTTCTGTCAAATGAGATTTTTCCATCAAATTAGATTCTTTTCTGTCTGAGATTTAACCATCACCAGTGTCAACATCTCTATTATGAATGACAGTTCATTCCTAAATGAGAAATTCCAGTTGTCGCAATCCTTGTATAGCACTGCATTGTATTTCCAGAAGAGATTATATCGTGTTTTCACATTTCAGTTAAACTTCTAAAAGACAGAGCACTGTGTAAATAGGAACTTCATGCTATCAGTTTTGAATGCAAGGTCCAAAGTATAAAATAGGCTGTGTTTGAAACTGCACCAACATTTCTCTGACTTATTTTTTCTAAGTCCATATTAGTTTATTTCACTTCAAACACATATCCAGTAACAGTAAGGAATTTCTTTTTTTCTCCATTTCACCATTGTCAATCAAATATTTATAGAAAGTAGATTTTTCAACAATTTCTTATCCTACAAATCCAAGAGCCAGTCTGATGAAGCCCGTTCCAGACTCTACAACACTGCTGCACAGGAGAGCATGGAAAGTTATCTCCAAGATTTTTGTGATCATTAAAAGCCATTTGCTGTAACATGGCAAAACACATACATGTACATCAATAGTTGCACTTGATGGACTTAATGGTCTCTTCCAACCTAAGCAATTCTATGATTCTATTATCTTTTCAGTATCCTCTCTGCAAAGGTTGCCCTTGACTCTTGGGAAACACTTTCAAGAAAATGCAATAATCACTACAAATAAGAATCCTTTTCTTTTAAATAGGTCTTTGTGAAAGTGATTGAAACCCATCTCAAGGTCAAACAGGTCTGAACATCCCTCCTTGTACATACTTGAAGTCTGAAGACTTCTTTCAACAAAGCCAAATGTGTTTAGGAACTCCAGAATTTCAATAAAACATTATCAGTGAGTGCTGAAGCCCAGAACCACCGGGTCCTTCAGCTAGGAGAAAGAAAAGAGCAAAACAAAAACAGCTCAATACCTTCAAATGGGTATCAATCTCATTTCAGAAAACACAAAACTGAAATAATGCTTTTTGCAAACACTCAGGAGGTTTTGTTTGTGTAACAGGGAAGAATGGAATCGAAACTTCCAGTGGGGAACATCAGCTGGACCCAACATGCTTTCTGTTGCCACCACCCAACAGAAGCATTGAACCTCCACAAAAAGTGGGTCAAATAGTGTGGCAGAGTCAGAGTAACATCTGAGTGTCATGCTGTGAATTAGATGTTCTTCAAGGACAGTAAGCAAACCTGTTCAAAAATGGAGACTCAAGAAACTAAAAATCTGTATGTAAACAGACTCTGAGGGAGTTTTACACTGTGCTCCATACCTGTGGGTCTCAGCTAATTGCCACCACTTGGCAGGGTACACCACTACCTGTTAACTAACACTCAGCTACTGAAAGTTGGGGAACAGCGAGAAAAGCCTTTAAATGGCAATCTTCATTAGCTCCTAAGAATTGATCTTAGCTTGCCTCTTACCTCAAGTCAGAGGAAGAGGGGGGATCAACCCCTAGGTGCCTTTCACATCTTTTTGTTTTCCCACTGACAGATTTTTTAAAATTTATTTTTTAATTGCCAGCTCCTACTGAATGCATTAGCTCCCTTGAATCACTACACAAAACTGTTCCAGAAGGCAGGGAATCGAAGCCCTGTGAAACTAAACAGCAAAACACCTACCAAAATGAGCAGCGACAAGATCTTATATGCTAAGTCCAAGCATCGAGCAGTATTTTGGCAACAAACACTACAGACTCGCAGTGCCAAGAGGCTGAACTTGCCCCCAAAAACTTGCTTTTTAACAAAAATACTGGCACTAAGCAGTGTTCTGAGCAAAACATCAATGCTGCTCTTTCCGTTCCATTTTTATGTGGTTAGGGGATCAAATCTAAGTTACAAAACTCGCATTTTTCTTTTAAACACAAAGAGCAAAATGGCTTGCTACCTGCTTTCCAAATCCCAAAGCACATGGAAACACCAAACCACGGCACAGCTGGCACACAGCTGCCGTTTCTAACTTCCTATGAGACAGACTCCAAGTGAGTGTTGAAACAGAAACTAAACCCAAGGCACAGAACAACTAAACTTAGAAAATCAGTCACTAAAATAAATAAAAGAAATATCTTGGTAACTCTGTCTTGCCAAGCCTCCCCCTCACTCCCTGCCTTTATTATGTTTTTTAACCCAAGGCGAAGAGTTAATCATCTGCCCTTTAATGTTTTAAAGTTTATTTTGTGCTATTTTCAATTAAGAAAATGAAAATCTATTCTTTCCAAACTTCCTTCTTCAGCTGAAGAGGAAAAATACTGGAAGACTGTGTGCTCTGATTAAGATATTGCTATAAGCTATGCTATGTAAATCAAAATTTTATTCCTTGTTATCAGTTGGGGATGACACTCAAAAACTAGCTACTGGCAAACTGGCAAGTCATGCAAAATTATTCACTTAATGTGTTTTAAAACATTTTATCATATGCAGATAAAATAGATGAAGTGTATATCCTCTTGCACAGATCTATTTAGTCCTGTATGTGGTTTTGCTAGTTGATTTCCCAGGTATGTTTTTCAGAAAATGAATCCGAAAGTATCAGTGAGAAGTAGCTTGATCACTCCTATTATCTATATTTTGATGGAAAAAGAAAGCATCCTTATGAAACAGCTTATGAGTCAAAAGCTGATGCTTTAGAAGTATAATCACTACAAGATAATGAAGATTCTATATGTAGGGGCAGCACTGTCACAGATTTGCTCCTTCATTAAAATAAAGCAAAACTTGGAAGAAAACCTATGTGAAAGACCAACCACACACTTCTCAAGAGAGGCAACGTGTAAGCAATCGTACTTCTCCCTCAAGCTACTTCTGCAGAAAATGGCACTTCCACACAGCTCTGCAGGGCTATGCTTTGCACACAGATTCCTGCATGACTCTTTTATAATTTGTGGGCCAGCAATCTGCCCTGCATTTGAATTTTGTAATGCAGGTAAAGTACGTGGAAGGTTTGCAAATGACAGAGCTACGGACACAAGCACTATTGCCAGACAGTGACTGTAGAGTGTGATTTCATATTCCTCCCTTCCTGGCAGTCTTCAACGCTTTATGGTGTCTCATTGTGTGTATGCAACTAAAATATCATTCTTCTACAGTGCCTAAGCGCTGCCTATGTAATGGCACAGATGTGAAGAGTATGAGCTGACATATACATGTAGCTAAAAACCTACCTTTACACAACACTGGTCTCGGTGTTGATTTCAATAAGACTAACACAGGGTCCTCCAATTATCAGCTTCGAGCTGGACTAATTATAAAGGAAGTTAACAAACTGATCATAATAAGCCTTCTGAAAGATTTACAGCATCTGCCAAATTCCCAGGGGTTGAAAACAGATATCTAAGATCTAAAGCAGACTCGGCATGAAGTTATTTTTAAACATGCTGGCTTAACAAATGGCCGAGAGGTAGGAAGTAACAATTTAATGACTTTTCATCTATCTCTACATATATAATTCCTATAGAATCCTATCTCTAAATTATACTGTGAATCATAAGTGAAACACACAATGGACACTAATTAGGATCAATCATTCTCACATTAAAAATGAGTAATGCTCAAAGCAATCTATTAAAGAAACCTGTAAAATTTTCTATGAGTGGAAACCATTTTATCTTTTGTTACTGATTTGGTAGGATGACTGTCATCGGGCCCCCAAATTAATATAATTAACTGTACATATTTCAGTCATTCCAATTGCAATTATTTCAATAGCATAACAGAGAAACAATATTAAGGTTGTTCAAATCTCAACCACCAAGGATAAACCCACCTCAACCATACATTAAACTTTATCTAATATCCATCAAGCCTTGAAAGAAAAGCAAAGCTCTTGAAGTATTGCAAAATCTGATTTGTCACAAAAGAATCTGTCTTTTTCTCCCACGAGCATGTTGTGAATACCAGCGACCATAATGGATTATTAAATAAAACTAAATTAACATTAATTTCAGTTAATATATGCATCACTGTTATAGAAAGTAAATCTGGATCCAGGTTTTTTGGACCCATGATCTCCAGCTACCACACCTATGCACCTACAGGAATATTCCAGCAAGCATACTGCAGAACTTCCTTAAAGAAGAATGTTAGTTTGGTTTATTGGAGTTTTTTGCCTCCTGGTTAACCAACATCCTCTAAGAGTAAGTGCTATCCGGTTCATAAATTATTACTAGGTCCCAGAAGACCACCTTTACCACCTTCCATCAGCTTTTTGGATTACAATACTGAAGTACAACTTTATTAACCTTATTAACATGGGAGCTCTAACTTCCTTGTATCTCATTCTCCTTTAAACACAAACAGTGAGGTTTGAGGTATGAAACTAGACGTGAATGACCACAAACTCCTCGAGCCTTTCCCCATCAGTGTACCATTCAATCTACGTTCCCAATGCCTGATATTCTTTCCTCTCGTGACACTGAGAGCCACACAGATAACTCTCCCTGTGCCACATGCTGCTTTGTTGTTTTGATTTAAGCACTAACAACACGAATTTTGGTGCTGCTCAGCTGAGGCCCCTACTGGGAACTGCTGGACTGCCCTCCTCACAGAGTCACAGAATGGCCGAGGTTGGAAGGGACCTCTGAAGATCATCTAGTCCAACGCCAGCTCTGCCCTAGGCACAAGCAGTTCTGCTCGGGGAGGGGACTCAAGGAGGAATATGTGCCACATTTCCACTGCCTTATGGAAGCTATCAGACCTGCTGGGTCCTGAGAGAAACCCTAAGCAAGGTGCTTGAAGGCATTTTCAACAGGCTGAAAATGCATTAGCATCGATCACTGTAAACCAGCATGACACATGCTACATAAATCTTTTCATAGGTTTCAATGCGTGCTTATAAATAATTACCCAATTTTTTATTCAAATAGTGAATTTTATGTGTAAAGAGAGTAAAATGGGAACTACAAGCAGTGTTCATTAATACCTGTCCAACATCAGTAAGTCCCAAATAGTGTTCCTCAAACAATGTATTTGCAAACATTTGTATCATTAGATTTGGCTTCCCCTTGCTTTGCTGACAGTAGCTGAAATGACAGGCTAAGGCAAGGTCTGACAAGGTGGCTCCCGTGTTCAAGAGAACAGAGGCACCATTAATTAATTACATACCTCACTCTCAGGCAGGCAGGAATGGAAAAAGGAGCCAGAGCCACAAGGTGCCCTACACAGCAGCCAGCAGTGCTACTGCCGTGGAAAGAGGCAGCAAAATGTCTGACCAAGCCACCAGGCACTCAGGGCGAGGACTGCTCAGTGTACCTTCCCTGCCAACTCGCAGGCAACACGTAAGCGGGTACTGTCTTTAATGGAGGCTGGAGGTGTGATTTTGGAAACCGAAAAGCTCTTCTCCTACTTGGAGAGGTGGAGCCTGGGAATGCAACACAGCAGATCTGGCTGTGTCGGGCTGCAAGGCAGCCAAGCACCTCATGGCTCTCTTGGGTAACCTTCACTTTAACACCTCCTGCAGCCAACAGAAGGACCCAAAAAGCAGCAAGGCCTGACTTCTGATCTTCTTGGTTTGTTCTCAGTTTCCACTTTCCAAGAAGACTGTGGCTTAGCCCATGCCACCTAAGCCAGTGGCAGTGGCCTCCAGCCCTGTCTGTAACACAGGTATCAGACAAGACTGTTTCAGCTATTTCAGTTTTTCAGATTGGTTGATTTTGTAGCTCTTGATACATAGGCAACTAATGAAATACACAAATAACTTGTGAAGCACATTGGCTAAATTTATTTAAGCCCATATGTGGTCCATCTCATCACTGAATTTTACTTCAGTTATTTTAATTCTGAAAGAGTGTTCACAATAGATACTGATGCAGTTTAACTGCTACATTTACATTCAGGCTTCCCATTAATTTGGAGTGGATATTTTGGAAGCTTTCAAACACAGCCATAGTCTATCTGTAAGGAGTCACAAGCTGAAGGCCATAGGTTATTTGCTGTCACGTTCAAGGTATGATAAGGACTGCCAAGATTTCTGTCCCTCATCTTACAGAGGGATTTGGCAAGGGTGATAATGCAGGGCTCGATTTCATGAGCAGAAGGTGACTACAAGTGAGGCAAGACTGCTCCTGAGACAGCAGCTTTGCTGTGAGAAATCCTGTCATTGAGTAATGCATTTATTAGAGATCATTAGTGCCTTGCATTGCAGCGCTTTTCATCTCCGGCATAATTTAGAAGACGGAAAGGACTGAGCTCCCAGCTCTGGGAGTGCACTACTACCTAGTTTACTGGCAGGCGGGATGCCACTGGCAGTTTTGCTGATGAGGCCCTGAACAAAACAAAGTAAAATAAAAGTCAGATGAACCCTTTAACAGGTTCATATCAAATCTGTAAAAGAGCCAAGAGGAAAAAAAAAAAAAAAAAAAGTAAATCCCTTCTCTGGATTCTCTAGCTCCCTTTGTGGAGAGACAGCAGTGAAAAGCAACTAAAACATTAGCTTACAATAATCCAGAGAAAAATGCATTTTTCTGGTGATTTGACAGAATCTAAGGGTTGCTTTTTTTTTTTTTTTTTTTTTTTTGCCTTCTTCAGTTGAAATGCTTAGCTCCTAAGAGGTTTTACAGTGTTAAATTTGTGAATCATCTCACTTTGTCAATACAGACAGCAGCAGGAGAGGCAGGAGGAGGCAGCATTGCTGCCCAGCTCCCCTGTGACTGCAGGTCCATGTTAATGCCAGATCCAGGCAGCGATAATTTGGTCTAGAGTAGGTTTAGGCAGATCGTCACATTCCTGGTAAATTACTCAAAACCCACAATGTGACTCTGACTCCAGATTTTTGTTCGCTGATGGAGTATAGATTACTCCTAGCCTGGCATAGTCTGCTAAAGTAAATTTAAACTGTCAACATTTTCTGAACATCCCTGAATCCACAGAACAAGTTTATACTAGATCTGTATTTGGTATTATGAGGCTTTAGAGGTTTTGGTCCTCTACCAGCAGCCCTAGAGCTTGATGTACTAAGCTGCTGAGGCCTGGCCTCAACGCCTTGCAGGGAGAAGAGGCTCTTCCCTGGGCCTGTCAGGAAGCCTCCACAAACGTGGAGCTGCGCAAATGAGCCAGAACTGTGGGTAAACACAGGCTCAGGGTGGTTACCTAAACACCACGTTCCAGGAGAACCATCACTACTGCTGCTGTGAGCAGTCATGGGAGGTTTTAAAATCAAGTGACACCTGCAAAGTGTTTCTGCACTAACACTGCTGTTCAGGTTGGTTATCACAGGCATTTCATTTGCAGCGCTGAGCAACAGATGGTTGTGCACTTGGTCAGAACAGCATATGTACACCGACATTAACAGGCCCATAAAGGGAAAAGGATGGTCGTGCATGTGAGCTAGTCTGCCCTACTAAGCATGGCACAACCTTGCACTGAGTCAGCAGACATTCCTCGTGTTTCAACAGATTAGCACTTTTTGTTATTTGTGAGAACCTCCTTTGCTACAGACAGATATGTGGGCAAGTTAACGTCCAACAAATGCAAGACAGTAACCAAGGGAAGCTCCAAGTCACACTTACAAAACCCAGTTTTAACACAAATTTAAAAAGTGATTATTCTGCACAGTACATAGTAACCTGCAGAACTCCTGATCAAAGGAGCTGTGGATGAGAAGACTTATGTGGATGTAAGGAAAACCAGTGAAGTTTATGCAAGAGAAACTCTGCTTTTGATGTAATTAGGAGCCCTCACATCCAGTTCAGGGAGTCCCTTACTGAGAACAGATGATTGCTTCGAGAGGATCTGAAGAAAACATCACATACTTATCCTGTTCTTATTTTTGCTCGGTATCCAACTATGACCAATGTTCGTCTTGGTTCTCCCTTGGGATCAGGCATTAGCCCAACCCTAACAAAACTTCAAAGTCCTCCCTGAGAAAGGGGATGAGAGGGAAAAGAAAAGAAAGCAGGAAGAAATCAAACTATTACAGAGCACAAACAGACAGAAAGGAGGGAGACCCCTTACAGAAAAGGGGTGAAAGGCTCAAATTGCAGAAACAGCAGTGTCCACAGCTCCTGGGAGGGATACAGAGAGCCCCACCACAAAGTTCTGCCTGCTGATGTGACAGCACATGAAACACAACCATTTCCAGTCACCATCAAGCTCCCTTCTCTTGGGGCTGCACATGGCCACAGCTTGGAGAGGGAGGTCCTACAGCCAGAGTATCAGGCAAGATGGGTCCTTGGTCTAAGCTCGCATGCCTGCTTTGATGTTATCACTGCAGCATAACAGAGTACCAGAAAAGCCTTTCTCTAGGATGAAAACAAGCTTTCACTAATATTTTACAAAATCCAGTCCCTGCCTCAATAGCTACATGGCAAGCGTTCAGAGATAGAATTTTTCATCAAAAAGATATTTTTATGAGTAGGAAGAGCAGCATTTTTTGCATCAGTTTCACTGTGGAACTCATAAGCCTGTTTCCAATAAAGCTTGCACCTCCCAGCACTACTTCTGGATGCAGCAGCCTACAACAGGGCAAAACCACAGCATGTATCCATGAAACCATAATCAAGCCTACAGTTGCATCGATGTTTGGCTGAGATATGCAGTAGACATTTCATGAGCAGCTGTTATTCGTAGTGCTCCTTTTTGAAGATGGGCATACCCGTGTCTTCTGAAGATACCTACCCATGGCTCTGGAGTCAGACAGCTCCTATGGTTGGCAGTAGAGCACACCTCCACAAAACATGACTGATGGAAGAGATGGTACAAGGCTGTTGGAAAGAGTCAGATCGAGAAGGAATGCTGAAGCCCACAAAGCATGGTCATCCTGGGACTCTGCTGCCCATCCAGGCCACTCGAACACAGATCAATGCAGCATGGGTCCAAACAGAAATTCTTGTATCTCATCACAGTGAGCTAATTCCAGCACTTCTTTGCCCTGCTAGGTATGCAGCACATCTTAGGGCTTCTGGCCACGTGAAGATCTGCATGTGCAGCTTGTAGGACTTGGAAAACTGGCCAACTCTGACCTACTTTTTCCAGGTTGTTGGGCTGACAAAGGGGAAGGGTTTGGCTTGTTTTCCTGTTGGAGCTCCCTTGCAAAATTCAGGTCCTGCTTCATGGCCTTGTAGGAAGAGCATTATCTGATGACATGTCAACAGTTAAATCAAGTATTGTAGCTAAGTTAGGGTGTGAAACCTGCCAGAAGTTATAAAGTGAGCAGCTGGATTAGTACTAAATGAGCTGTTGTAATGGAAACTGTTGCATCCCTGATCTATTACGAGCAAGCAAATCTCCAATTCCTTCCCTTTTGGCTAACTTTTTGGTTTAAAACACTGCATATGTGTGCCTGAACTGCACTCAAGTATGTGACTCTGGCTTTAAATGAACCAGCTTCAACACCAGGACCTATGGCTCAAAGTAAACACAACCCCATGGGTAAGTTCCCCCAACCTATTGACTTGGAGGAAACAAACAGCAAATGAAACCACAGACATCACCTCCCCTTCCCATGCATGCTGCTTGACTAGATCCTCGTGCCAGGGCCAGGCAGGTGCAGCAGGCGGGGACAGACACCCATTTGTCTTGCAAAATGCCACAACTCCTTATCTCCTTTGGAGAAGCAGAAGGCAGCCTGGAACAACACCAACCACACTGGAAGAACATCTCCTTGACTTGCAGGAGACATATATTGTTCCTTGCTGCAGCATGAGCTAGCCAAGCCAAGAGCTACCTCTAGAAGATCCATCTAGATCCTATAGAAGATCCATCCCCACATTAGCAAGTTTTGGAAACAGGGTCCTAGTGTAAGAACCATCACTGTTTTCAAGCATTTCTCTTCCAGCATGCTGTAGTTTTGGATTCTGATCTTTTTCTGCAGGTTCTTGTATTGTCATGGAAGTAACGAAAGGCTTTGCAGTATGGAGTGGTATCTTCATAACACATTCAAAAACAAACATCAATTATATAAGAATCAACTACACTGAACACAAAAGAAAAGATTTTACAAGGTCTACTGACCCTGTGACCAACACAAAGCTGAGGAATGATGATGTCCTCTCCAAAAACACACAGACATTGAGATACTCTGTATGCTGCAGTTGCTCTTCTCCTAAATCATGCAGCTTGTTAAAACACTTACTCAGAAAAGTTCACTACCACTATTAGAGCAGCAATCACTTCCACAGAATTCAAACCTTCTTCAAAGGTAGAGCTGCACTGATTGGATGTTATTAGGACAACATCCAGAGTGTGAGAGACACCATGAAAGCGGGACCATGAAATTAAAATAAGTGAAATCTTTAGAAGTTCTCTTCTATGAAGACAACAGAAAATGGGTAGATATTTGAAATCAGAAGGTACTAGACTGAACTGCAGAGAAAGACATAATTTCATATATGAATCATGGAATGGTTTGGGTTGGAAGGGACCTTAAGGATGATCTGGGTACAAGCCCCCTGCCATGAGCAGGGACAACTCCCACTACATCAGGTTGCCCAAAGCCCCACCCAGCCTGCCCTTGTACACTCCCAGGGATGGGGCATCCACGGCTTCTCTGGGCAACCTGTGCCGGTGCCTCAGCACCCTTCTAGTGAAGAATGTCTTCTGAATAACTGATCAAAATCTAAGATAAACGAAAATTATTTGCATGGAAAAAATTATGATGCAAGTATTCTTTTCTTAGTATTTTGATGTTCTTTAACACTGAGAAATCAAATCCAAGCTACCGCAGCTTGGTAACTCAGAGACTGGTATGACACAGATTCAGATTTGATTGCTAATCTCCATCACATCACTCTAATAAAGATTTTAAAGCTCACCGAGACAATAGGAAACCTCAGCCAAAAAAATAAAAATAGAAGCTAGAAAAACATCTGGCAGCTATCCTAGCTCCAATTTTCTCTGTTGTTTCAGTCACCCAGATTGGCCAGGAAATGAAGAAAACTTTTTGAATCAGCAGTGCTGTACATGAACTGTTCACACAAGGAAATTCATAGCCTGTGGAAGTGGCAGCCTATGGAAGTTACCTATGGAAGTGTTTGCCTATGACTAAGTTTTAAGGCTGATACAACCAGGTATGCTCTTCATTAACAAAGAGTGTAGAACATCTTTAAAAATTTGCTTGGAATTCCACAAGCTAGGCTTGGGGAGAAGGAGGTGTGGATAACTGCCACAGTGGCTGGGTCTCCATGCCCAGCCAAGTCAGAGCACCATGTACACCAGACCCAAGATCCCTTGAACAGCAGTTGACTGCAGATCCTTACATTGGATATACAGCAAAATTATAAGCACTTCCATACATTTAATAACTTGGGTCTACTTTAAACCTTCAAAACTATTCCTGAAAGCTATCAGTCTCAGAAAAAATAGCAAAGCTGTAAAACGTGGCTGCAAAGCACAGCAGTACTTCAAAATACAAAGTGATCAAAATTGTTGGCCACCCTTGCCCCATAAGCCAGAGCACAAGAATCTCCTCAGAAGGCAGCATTTGACAACCTGTAGAGATATAAAACTTTCCTGCACCTAAGAAGGATTTTCCAAAGAGAAGAGTTCCTGTTCATACACTGGGCAAAAAAATACATAAATAAATGTAAATGAATTGAAAATTTTCTAGTAGACTTTTTAACACCTGAGGCATTCACTTGTGGCATGGAAAAAACCAAACCATTAATCTCTCACGTTCCCAGGGCCTCCATCACCACCATGTTGAAAGGTTACTTCTCTTGCCCACAGAGCTGGTCACTATCTATAGAAAGTGGAGCAACCCTAGCAGAAGAGGCTGAGAGAAACCCACCAGAAGAGTCAAGAACTTGGTAGTGCCTCTCACACAGGACAGCAACAATCAGGACTCCACCCTGACCAGGGAATGTGATGTTATGTATCACAGCCACTCCCCCTGTTAGCAAGCCCTGTGCTTGAGAACAGAAACCAAGAGTAAGATTTCAGAAATTCCTTTAACAAGTTGCAGTTTTGACAAATCAAATGAAAAAAATACTGGCTGGCACGACCAGTAAAGGCCCTGTGCTGCTCACAGCTTCACGCATCTTTCTTCAGTATTAACAAGATTACTGATTTGATCAAATAGCTTCCAAGCTCCAATACACAGAGATGTGTATGTACATGGGAAATAAAAACATTGCTTCTGTTTCTGTTTTGGAAAAATGAAAAGTCATCTGAGTTGGGTTTTTCTGTTGTTCGTCGCCCCACACATACACACTTCAGGGATTTGCCAGGACTCCAAGAACGAGCCCTGGGAATTTGGAAGCTCACTGTGAGATGCCCGAGGTGCCTCGGGCTACAGAGCACTAGTAGCTGCCTCAGACAGGAAGCCAAGCAGGTTTCAATAGCCCTTAAGCACAGTTCTGCCAGGTTTTATCAGAGTGCTTCCTGAGTAACTATTCAGTTTCGATGATTCAGTCAGTTTTACAAAACATTTTCTTTTTTTACTGGAAGAAAATTCAGTGTTCTTGATGCATAATATTTGGAATTTATGCAATAGGACCATACCTGCCCTGATGGTCTTCTGGCTTTCTTTTTAACCCATTCCATAGTCCATTTAATATAATAATTCAACCCCCCTTCTTCCCTTCGCATGCTCCCCACACTCTATCTCATGCCAGGATCCTGTGTCCTCCCATTTTGCTTGTCCTCTCCTTCACACAAACCTGTGGGGTCCCTAGGCCAGACCACTTCTCCCAAGGTTTTCTTACATGAACACCCTTTCAGAAGCTGCCAGAACAATGTCCCACAGCACCTTCTGCTTGTGCTTTTCTCTTCACCCCACAGTAGATGCTAAATGGATTTCCATTTCTTCCCCAGCCAACACTCCCTGCTATTTCTCCCCAGCCACCCACCTTGTTTGATATCAATGCTGGATACTAAACATAAAAGAATCATTCACCTGCTGAAGCAAAGACCGTGCATTAGAGCAGCTGCTGTAGTTTGACCTGAAAGAAATTCAAAACCCCAGGAATGTGCTGGGAGGGAAATCTGCATCTCAAACCAGCTTGATCAAAGAGCAGGAGCAAGGTACCACTCAGCCTGCAGTCTCAGGCTATGTAATGCTATGGATCAAGTGCCAGGGAAAGTGAGACATGACCTGACAGCAAAACACTCATCAGGAAGGAAGCAAGAGTATTCTTTCTATAGACTGAGCCAATATATTATTCTCTCTCTCTTCCCTCCTTAAGAACAGATGAGAGTTTTCATGGGTCTCTCTTCCTAGTTGTTTCCTGTTCAGCTGCTAAGTCTGGAGACTCAGAAGTGCAACTGAAAAGGGAAGAAGTGCTGGAGTCTTATATAGCTCCCCATCATGAGATCTGCTTATTCCCCCCACACACTTTGTTGTACTGACTCAGCAGAGCTCTGGGCTTCTTTCTTTCCAAGTGTTCACACCACCAAACCACAGCCTTTTGAATATACAGCAGTTGCCAGTTTCACTATACTCAGAACAGCACTTCCGACTACGCCAAAAAACTAAACGTAGGTGGTGTCTGCTTGTAGGCAAATTGTTTACAACTCACTCATCTGTTCTGGATCGATGGAAAGAAGGAGTGGCAAATCAGCTTTCTGAGTTGAAGTGAACAAGCACTGAAATGGTTACACCACTCCAGCTTTAACAAGCAGGACGAGAAACAGAAACCACTACACAACCAATCTTTTAATGCATGACAATCTTGTTGTGTCCCCTTCCCCTGCCTACAGAAACAGTCTCCTAGAAAAAGAGGCAAAACAGAAAGAGAAATACTCACGCATGTCACCAATGGCTCCTTTTGTGACATTTGTGGCTTTCTTTACTGTCACAGTGAATATATGAGAATACTGGTGTTCCACCTGGAAGTCAGAGAGTTAGAGGTGATTAAGTTCCAGAATCAAAAAGCAGCTATTCTATTAAAACAGGTTTCATTTCATCCAAGAACTGAGAGAGAAATCCCCAAGCCAAAGTGCAAATGAAATGCCTACTGGATAAAGCATCTTAAAGCTGAACTGCACCCTGCAGCTTTACTGAAAGGTCAAGCCTTACACTAGGGTTGCTTGATTTTCCTGCAGCCACACCTACTAATCTCAATAAATAACTCTCCTCCTCTCTACAGAACCTGCTTTAAGGCATTTAGTCAGTCAAGGACAACTTGGTATGGTAAGAAAAATAAAATAAAAAGGGGGCTATTTTACCATGTGCTCATCTTTGTAATTACCTTTCCCCAGTAAAAAGAACAGGTGCAATTACTTCTGAGTACATGTTCTGGAACAGATCTATGCATACTGCACATGGAAAGGATAAAATTAGTAAAGCACAGAGCATACTTTTTAGTACACATCATTATTCAAAGTGTAAGTGTCCCTAAGACAATGGAGTGAGGGCAAAAAGCAAGGTGTTGAAACATCCACAAGCAAATTTCACACCGTTTTTGGAGTTTTTTAAAAGAACTGCCTTTTAAAAGTAGCCAGAATATATGTCCTGAATGGAAGCAAGTGAGATTAAGAAATTAAAGTAAAAACCTCAATGGAAAGAGGCCAGTAGCTCACATCTGTTTTGCTTACAGAGTCACAAGTTTGACCAAACTACTGAATGCCATCAGGAGTAGCATCACTGTGTACAGACACCATCAGCCTTCCACAAGGAAGCAGAGCATGGGTAAGCTGTAAGCACTCGGTATTACGACCAGGCACAAGTCCCCCACAACTGTCTGTGTGCTCATACCTACGCTGCTACCTTAACGCCCAGCCTGACCATAGCTTCTTTGGCTGCCCACACTGCCTGGACACTGGTTCATCCCCGGCACCAGCCCATGAGCCCTCCTGGGATGGAAACTGGGGCACCCCCTTGCCCCTGAGCTCTGCTCCTGCGCTAGGCACAACGTCCGAGCTGTTCTCCAGCTCCCAGAGGAGCTCAGGCAGTCACCTACAGCTCATACACACACCTGTGTCACAGGTCTCTGCCTTGACATTCTTGCTGTTTTTTCTTACTCACCCATTAGAATCATTAGGACAGCTAACCACGTACTGAAGATCTTGCAATGTATCCCAATCAGAAGAGAAAGGGAACTACCAGAATCAGGAAATTCCTTGAAGTTTACTTAAAATAACAGACAGCACCTTAAGAGTGGGATATGCTTATTCAGGCTGCACCCGGTGCTTTTTGTGTGTGTGTGTTTTGTTTCAAAACACCTTTTTTAAAGAAAGAAACAGACAAGCCAAAAAAAAACACACTACAATTCATTATTCATGGTTTAGCTTTAACAGCGGCTTGTACTTCCATTTAAGCTACAGCTTGCTTCAACTGCTAGACTTATAAGGGCCTTCAAGAGGTTCTCACAGTTATTGCAGAACTGGTTGTTTCAGACAAGCCTCACTATTTCACATACATGATATTCTTGCACCACAACCAGACTAGATCCTGCTTCAATACAAATAAGATAAGAAACAACAATCTCTTGTAAGTTACATATCATCTGCTCAAAAATAAAAAATAAAAAATCAATCATCATCTATAGATAGCAAAAGTGGCTTGTGAATTCTTAAGTAAGAGATGAGTCAAGGCTCATTGAAAAAACAACAGCAGAAACATCAACTCCTCCCCAACTCTGCAGTCTAGAAGTTTGCAAAGGCACAGTCACATCACAGTGGCAAATACCTAGGGAAAATGCCCCCAGTGGTGCTAAGGGTATGACTTCACTGCAGACACTGGCTGACCCAGACAATGACTTGCTGCATCTTCATTCAAGCTGTAGTCACCCGCAGGTAGGGGGATGTCTGGAGGCTCGTTTCATGACAGTCTGCCCAGCAGGAAATACCAACTCTGTAATTTTTCCTCTGTAAAGCTGTAGGAGTTGTCTGGTTCAGAGAACAAGTAAGCAAGCAGTGGGAAAACTGTGGCAATGCAAACTATTAGCTTACAAGCGGTATACTGAAGCTGTCATTTCGCAGCAAGCGGCTCGCCAACTGCAGCAAAAATGGGATCCAGCCTCTGGCCAAGTCTCCCAGCCAGGACTGTTAACCTGCTCGGAAGTATCAAACTTAGCAGGAAGGTGTTAGACGTGTGACTTCACATCTATCGCCTACTTAATTTAAATCACCTATTTAACAGCCTGCCATGTCCTGACAGGAAGACATCCCAATAATTTCATGATATCTATCTTTTGCACTGCAGTTTCCACGAGTGGATGGAAGAACAGGAAGGAGGTCAGGACTTCTCACACAGCTACATAAAACTACCCCAGCTCTGAAATTACATGGTTTCAAGAATTTTTACAAGGTGTCAATCTCCAGAAAACAGGTTCTCTCTCCATCCCTTGTTTCTACCTTGCTTTTTGAGCATGCTCAAAGCTGTTTTATCAGTGTGTGCCACATTCATCCATGTCAGATCGCTGAAGTGCTGGTTTCACAATGCAGTGCTGGCCCCAGCATTTGTTCACCCAGACTGATGTTGTTATATCACTGCTTTGTCATATACAACCTTATAATTAAAAAGAAACAGCCCGAAGTACAAAGACACCACCCTTCCCCTTATTCTTAGCTGTTAGGAAAGCTCCTGTCCTTGCTTGAGACCACAAATCAGAGATCACTGAATATTTAGCAACAAAGAGGAGGCTGAAGTTATAATTAAGTTACGAGTATAGGACAAGGGCGTGCTGGATTTTGTTCTCAGCTGCTATGCGAAGCTCGAGGACAATTTTGGTCCCCAGGGTCCTGGCTGTAAAATGGTGATACTGTAAGATGTTCACCTACAGAAAGCACTTCTGGAAAGTAGTTTGCCTGCATCTCAGTCCTATCCATACATCTCACGTGCCTAAATAAAATGCCCACTGTCAAAACGAGGATAAAACACCACTCACTGGAATTTTCTCATTACAGCAATATGGAGATTGTCATTACTCTCTATTGCAAGTTGCTACCTAATGCTACCATGAGAACTGTTTTTTATTGATGTAAGCAGCAAACCTCTTAATTCCAGCTGCTGTTGTGCCAAGAGTTAACTGTGGCACAGGATTTGGTATCCTCCAAAAGCAATGTGAATACACAGAGGCCTGGTAAAACAGCAGAAAACCATTATGTTCTTTCCCCATGCCTCACCCAAAATAACAAACTGAGGCTCATAATTATAGAGTTATTAATATCTAGACTTAATCACATGCTTAGAAGAAATTTGCACAGGACTAAAATAAATGATCTCCCTCTTAGTAAAAATGTACACAGATACACAGGAAGCTTGAAAGCCTAGATCTTTTCTATCCTAAAATAAATGTTTTTAATGCAACTGAAGTGCAAACGGAAATTAAGGCAATTTTACACTTAGGATCCAGTTTCTAAGAGACCTAAATACCCACATTACCAAAGAAATGATCCCAAAAGACTTGCTGGATGTTAGTTTTTGGAAAGACTAAGTCCTACAGAAGTTAAAAGCCCCCTGAAAACACAGTATATTGACTCTAAACACTTAAATCCTTGCTAATTTAGATGACAAAGCTATGTTTTCTGATGTGACTTAGTTCACCTTATGTCTTGATAAAAATCTGTACATTGCTAACTCCTCAATTACTTCAGAGGAAAACAAGATGGTATAAATCACTTAAACATTGCAACACTGAGTGGAGCAACATCTGCATATCTTTAAATCTAAGACAGGTTAAAAATTGCAGAAGCTCACAAAACTGAAAAGCCTAAATCCTCTCTTCCAAGGTGACCTGGCTTTACATATTTCTTTCACTTTACTTCTTCCATAAGTTTTGAGAAGGAAGGAGAGAGGCAGAAGAGGGGAGAAAAGACAGAAACAGCCACCTTCAATATGCCTTCTCTAAAGATGGGCTTTCTAAGTTATGACAGAATATGCTCTCCTTGCTCAGTCCACTCCTTTTAGGTACAAGCACTAGGTTTTCCAAGTACACAGAACAACTGTTCAGTGTCTCCTGCCCTCACACGTCTCCTTCTTTAACTCCTCCTCCTGCCTCCTTCCTTTTTTTTCCACCTTGAACTGTGTTTTTTCTCCCAGTAAAATTTCTCTTATCTAATTCCCCTCATTTATACTTTTATACATACTTTTGCACTACAAGTCTGGGAAACAAAACAATGCTCTAAAAATCTGCTGTAGCACTATCAGGTTTTGCCTGTGAACTTTCCACACTTACCAGGAAAGCAAGGAATTTGCATGTGTTGAATACAGTATTTTTCATCCCCCAGAATGCTGAGTCACAAAATATCACTCAATCAGGAGATATAAACCAAATACAAATCAGGAAGGTCTGGTATACCTTGCGTAATAAGGATTTACTACTTCTACTTCCTTAACTATAAGCAGGACACTCAAGCTGACAATTGAGCTGGACAAATGAAAATGCTTATTTTGTTAAATAACAGATTTTAATGAAGTTCATTCTTTTACATGGATATTACAAATAAAGGTAAATACTTGTGTATACACATACATTTTGAAGTTATTTCATTCGTTATTGTAATATTTAACCCCAATACCAAGTTAACAAGTTATATTATGTCTCAACTCTTCTCTGAACCCAAAAGCATTTTGTGAAGCAACTCTGCAGCAACTCTGTGAACACCTTCTTCTATTCCTTCTAATCTTTCATAAAAAGAGGAAAGAATAAAAATAAAAGACATCAGAAAATGCATAGTGGTTAGCATAAGGACTTTTGGAAAATGCAGAATTCTTTTGAGACTTTTAATGCCAAGTGTTATAAAAATGCACTATTTTGCACTGATATAAGCCTGCTGCCCCGAGTGTTCAAATTTTAGTAAAACTTTCCTTGCAATTTAAATTTGAATGAAAAAAGAACTCAGACTTCCATGCATTTTTCAAACAACTACAGAATCAGCTCTTGCATTAACAATAGTCCTGCCTGCGATTACAACATCGCTGCATCAGAATTCAGCACTGCCAGAGGACTGCAATTATTTGTTCTTGTGAAACTGTATCTTGTTCACTATGGTGCACATACTGGTGTCAAAAGAGGTATTTTGTGTGAATGAGTCAATGAAATGAGTGAATGCATCTGAGACCGCTTTCATAAAGGTACACAGCAAACCAAATATTCCATCCAGGAGAGGGCACTGATAGTGAAAGGAATATGTTAGCATATTGTTTTAAACACTTGTAAATAGAGACATCAACATGAAACTTGTCTTTACAGCAGCATTCACAGAACTGCATAGGGAGTAAAACACAAGTTTGACATCTGTAGGCTGCAAACTCATATAAAGGATGTGACTGCGTGGGGTGGAAACCACATTATTGATAAGAGATCATTTCAAGGAAGCACACACTATATTTTTAGCAATGTTCAACATTACGGCAAGTATATGGTAGCTATCTTTGAGTATGTATCACTTTTCCTGCCATGAGATTCTG
Organism: Aythya ferina; assembly: GCF_964211825.1. Taxonomy (NCBI): domain Eukaryota; kingdom Metazoa; phylum Chordata; class Aves; order Anseriformes; family Anatidae; genus Aythya; species Aythya ferina. The sequence continues at coordinate 16,021,753 of NC_140304.1, forward strand.
GGACAATTACGAAAAGTAGCTCATAGGAACACAATCAGCTTGTTTTGAGATTTCAGTTTTGATAGAAATTGTGATTTCAGTGCTTACTTTAGAAAGTCATTCAAGCAGAGATATGTGAGAGCACACTGCAGCCACTGTGTTCAGCAAGCTGCTGACTGACCCATCCTGCTGGCTTGCCACCACACAACAGGTAGTTTTGTTCCCATTTTCCTTCTCCTTCCCTTGCCCCCTACTTCTCCACTCATACAGCTTGTTCTGCCCTTTGCTTGGGCCAGCTCTGACAGCACCTATCTCATCTTCTGCCTCAAACTGGTTTTCTCTCAGTTCAGCAAAGTCAGTGAGCTCACTCAGATCAGCTGCACTTCAGAGTTGGTACAAGGGATGCAGGAGGGCCACTGCAAGGCAGTGGGAAGGAGGGAGCACTTTGGCACCAATGTGTTGTTGAGCGGCACAGATCTTCTCACTGATCCTTACCTAGAGTTTATAGGCTGTATGTTGAAGATTCTCTTTGAATCAACATCATTGATAGACACTGGTTTAAGAACAGTGTATCTAAATTTGCCAATTCATCCCTCCACCCATACTGATGAGAAGGGAGAAGTGTAAATTCATAAAATTGTATAGAAAAACTGTATCGGAAGGGAGAAAGCAAGTAGCATAATGTTACTTTTGTAGGCTACTGACTAACAGCATGTAATAAACTTGTATGATAAACTAGTCAAATACAGGCACTTTAACAAAATACTTCAAACAGGCAATTCCCTTAAAACAATACCCTCATTACGTTAAGTTAGAAGCCTGTATTCTGTTGTGACTTACACAAGAACAACTCAAAGTCATTACCTCTTTTTGAAAAGTTGAGTTTCTTTCAAATTTCATTCAAATAAATTTCTTCGTAAGTTTGCTCTAACCACACTTAACTTTACTTAAAGGAATTCACAATAACTCTAGTTCTGTGTGCTTATTAGAATAATTTATAAAAGAATACATGATACAAGACAATACACGAGAAACTATAAGTAGGAGACATATAGCTACTTACCACGATGTGTTGATAAGGATCTATGAAGGACATTTTTGTCTCAATTTTTATTCAATACAACTGTCAAATGTCTAGTTCAATTCCACACTGAAGAGGCTTCTCAGTTATTCAGAGGTCAGTATGACAGATCCTTTAACTATTAAATAATGAAAAAAAAGGTAAAATTCCTGTGTTCCTTTTAAACTATATTTTGTAACAGAACAAACAAGTTCATCCATTTAAAATGTTCCCACAATTCATTTGTTAAGCAAAACTTTATTTTCATATAAGCTACTGAGGTAGAGATATTTACTTGCCTGAACTACAGAAATGTCTTGTGCTTATTTCTTCTGACTCAGTGTAACAGTACAAACAAAATATCTTCAATTCCAATCATCCAAGTGCTTCCAGCACCTCTACAGATAAAGAAAAGAATAAAGCAATTTCATGTATACAGTAGGTGCATTCATATGTATATGTTCATTGTAATGCATGGAACTAACTAAATCACTGCTTGAGTAATACACTTTTTACTGTAGTGACAAATTCTTGACTCCTGGAGCTTGCCTCTACATGAAGGTGTTCACATGGTCAAGACAGACCAGAGATGAGGCTCCTCTTTTTGTGTCTTCCTCACTACACAAGGATACATTCTACATTCACACCAGGAGCTGTGAAATTTAGAACTGAACTCTAGCATGAGAGTCGGCAGCTTGCATCGGACAACTGCAGCCCTCCATGGCGAGGGTCTGTTAAGCTTTTTTAATGCAGCTTTTAACACCACCTTCACTTTCCAAGCTTTTTCCTCAAATGAAAAATTCACAAAGTTGCACCTAACTGCACTGAAAGTAGTAATGGAAAACAAACTCTACTATCTCAGCAGCACCAGCACAGGGGAGTTATTAGTCAGCTTTCCATTCATCAATAATCTAGCAGCAACAGTGCCCTCTGTAAACCTGGAGAGGAAATTCCAGCTAGAGCTGTACATGTAGATAACCCCCCCAGGCATCCCAGCTGCCTACAGAGATCCACAGGAGGTTTTGCTGGGCAAACTGCCCACCACCTTGCAGGATTTAAACAGGTTTTCCATAGGCCACAATTTTCTGAAGATTTTGTGAGGATTTCTATTGAAATTGGACTACCCAAGGTCTTACGCTTCAGATTTTTTTCAACCATCAAAGTAAAATACATTATGAAATGTTTTTCCTTTCTGTATCTCTTAAGAAATAATAATAACAATGATAATAACTGCTGGCCAGGACTGGTTCTCAGATTCACGTAGACCACAGTCACACCTGCGCCACCAGCACAAGCCTCAGGCTGGAAAGCAAAAAGCATTCTGTGAGGCAAATGTTGCCTCTTCACCCATTTTTGAAGGACAGAATAAGCCCTGAACGATGATTTACGTTATTTCCCAAAAACTCACTCAAGCAACTACATGCACACCTTCCCATAAAAGATTTTTATCACCAAGCTCACTAGAACACACTGCATCCCTTCTTTGATCCTGTCAGCCCTAACAATAGCTTGAGGCTAGAAATTACCCTGATTTTATTTACTTATTTATTTTAATCTAAGGAAGTCTGAATAAGAAACACTGCAACACAAATTCCGTTCATAGTTTTCATTTAAAGCATCTCAGTGTCAGGGTACCAGGAACAACCCATCTTTGTTACAGGAAGCAAGCAGCTTTTCAGACCTAAAGGATGCTAACACATAACACGCCTTTATTAACCCTATTCTAATAACAACTGCAAAGACTTATATTTATGAAAAATTCATCAACCAAATTCAGTAGTGCTATAAACAGACAGGTGGGAGGGAAGCAGCACTGTGTTTGCATATATGTTGTATAGCTGATTTGCTACATACACCTTCCTTTATTTTGCCTTTCATCCCACTTAAAGAAGGACACTGGGGAGTGTTGGTAAACAAGCTCGGCCACAGTGGTAGTTAGGACGTGTTGCAAACTTCGAAGGCCACCAAGCAAAGGGAACAGTGAGGCCTATCCAGTCACTGTAGCACGGAGGAAACAACCTAGGAGCGGATTGAGAACAGGTGTGTACTGCTGTAAGTACACGGCCATGCTACCAGCCTGCCGCCCCACCTGAGGGACTGCCTGCGGGAAGCGGAGAGCAGGCCAGGCCCAGGCAGAAGGCTGGGCCGAGTTATGGTGCCCAGCAGCCTGGAGGCAGGCATCGAGGTCTCCAGCCGGTCACTCCTCTGCTCGACTGAGATCATCCATGCTCTTCCTATAACCCCCTGCCTCATTTATTTCAATATCTGCGGGAAATACATTTGTGATCCTGCAAACAACAGGCTCTTTGACTACAGAGCCGTAATGAATTCCCGAGCAACATCTGTCCTCTGTGTTGCATGAGGCAAGTGGCATGCTGGCAGACAAATATGCAAAGGCATAATTAGTGACTATCAAAAACACACATGCAACGTTTTAGGATAAACAGGCAGAGGCTTTAAATAAGAGGAAAAAAAAGCAGCCATGAAGCAAGCAGAGCCTGATGTGATCCACAGCGCAACCATTCTGGTTCTCCACACACCCCCAGCTCATGGGACGATGAATCCCAGCCCTGGTCATGATGCTGCTCTTGGCTTGAAGGTCTGTCAGGATGCATCTGGGCTAATCACACTCGTGTGTTTCTCTATTTAAAATCTTCCTGTGACAGAAGAACCAAAATACAGCACTAAGAGAAGCTACCTATTAAGCTCATCAAAAGCCTCAAGGAAAGTCCCAAAGAATGTTTACTTCAGACATCTGTAGTAAATAAAGCTGTGATCCCACAATGATCTCACATTACACTGCCCCTACGCACCACTCATGCTACAGAAGCCTAATGGAAAAATCATCAGCTAATTAAAGACTTCATAAGCAAATACAAAGAGCAGAGAACAAGGTAACGCTGGTGGCAGGCCAGCCCTTGATGGACTGAGAAAAAGATGAGCCTCTAACCAGACCCGAAGGGTGGGTGCCGCATTGCCCCTGAGCAGTGCGGTTCCCAGGGCCAACAGAATTCCTTCCTAAAGGGCTGCCCAATAGCTGGTACGCTGCAGCTCTACAAGAACACACGCCTAAAAGCTGTCAGTTAATACAGTAGCACCAAAATTAAACAAGCTAGCCTGACTGATTAAAGATGCATTTCTTGATGTTTTACCAACAATTGCCCTGTTTCCAAATTATTACATTTATAAAACACCACATTAAACATAGCATCTTGAACAGAGTACTGTTTAGTTTGGTCATGTAACATAGAGAGAGCTTTCTGCTAAACTCCTAATCTCACTTGCACCCAGAAATTAACTATCTTTGTCAGCCCAAAGTATCTAATTGTTAGGTACAATTTCAGACATCAAAAATAACAAGCTGTTAGTGGACAGGCATTTCTCTGTTTAAATCAAGACTTTTTGATCTTATTCCACGTTCACATGAGGTGACAAACTGAAAAGGGTAAGGGAAACCACTATAGAGACAAACGATAAACAGAGCAATTCCCCAAAAGAAGTTAATGCACACATGGATTATGACTGGAAAAGTTTTACTTCTCAGTGTTGATCCAGTAACACTGCTTACAGATACCTTACGGTTTCACAGGATATGTCAAGGATGAAAGAAAGACATGAAGAATAATGAGGCTTTCCTGTTCCATGTTGAATATGAGGTTACTCCATAGTTAGTGTCACTGAGCAGGAAAAACTCCAAAAATGAATAAAGCGCAACACACTATAAATATCACCACCAGACTAAATCCTCGAGATGTTAAGAAAATCATAAAAGGGAGACTGTTTATACCAAGTTCACCAATTCCTTTTAAAAAATCAATGACAATTAAAAGATAGTAAGTGTGACTCACTTATAGTCATTAACATGATAAAAGTAGAGGGTCCAGAATAACCTAAATATTGCCTCAAGGTTTTGGTATGAATGTCACCATCCACTTTTATCAAATCAGATTACAGAATTTTATTTGGTTACAGATCGATCCTGTGATTGTACAATAGAAATAACAAATACTGCTTCAACATGATTTTCCCAAGCATCCTGGAAAATCACTGTAATGTTATTTCTCAATTGAGGTCTTCCCACACAAGAAACAAGGATTACCTCTTCTTCTGTGTAGGGCATCCATCACTCAATTTTCACCACAAGTGAAAAATTATATGCTTTGATGTATAATGACTGTTCTTCCCATGCCTTGTTAAGACAGCATGGGTAGAGGGAAGGATTCTGAGCAGAAAAGCAAGAAGCTTGACCTTTTTATCACATTTTTGGAGGGCTATGTCTGGTAAGGAAGTTGACATTGTATAAATTACTGGAGAGGAGATTTTAAGATTGGGAAACCATATCTGACTTCCTGCTAAAGAGAGCATAACAGATGAAAGGATCATGAATCTCATTTGCAAAGATGACCTCCTGGCCAGTGAGCAATTGCTGAAGCTATAGGTGGCGCTGAGAGCAACGAGATTTCTTCTCAATGGAAGAAGAAAAAAAGATTCAAAGCACACCAGCAGGACTGAAACTCCAAAAACATTTCAGAAGATGAGGTGAGGTAAATTTACACTGGAGGACTTCAGAGGACAAAAGTGAGGAAAACTGCACTGTTACCAGGCCAGTACTCTGTGTACAAGCTGACCAGCATCTCCTGGGAATCTCCATGTTACAGCAGCCTCCTGCCATAGGAGACGAGGCTTGGTGATTCAGGGGAAATTCAGACATGCTGCCATAATAAGTTTAATTAAGCTGGGCTTAGTCCAACAGAAGGACTCTGTTATATTCTGCGGGCAAATACCTTACCAACAAATATTCAGGAAGCATTTCTGCCTGCATACCTGGCACCTATTACACATTGGCCACGGGAGTTCCCAGTACATTTCCTTTCTAGCCAAGTATTGCATTTTCACCGTGGACACTAACTACAGGCCTGAAGGAAGAGGTGACTGATTCAGTGCATAATGGTTTATCCTACAATTATATTGCTTACGCAAGGAAGGGTTAACGAGAAACACTCACTACAACGGTTCACAAGAGGTTACAAAAAAAGCTATGTCATCATACAAGATTTCACTGCATATCCATCTTACAGAATTTAGAAGATGGAACAGAACTGTATCTTCCTAGAAATACTTAAGGAATTAATTCAGATTCTGAAAGATTGCCTTACTAACTTTATGTAACTTTTCACCAATGCTTCACATTTTACTTGAAATTGTGCTAGTAGTAACAATAACAACAACAAAAATCAGCCATGAATATTTAAAAAGTTCAGCTAAAGGATGCCAAGAATATTTTTTAAAAATGGTAGAGATCACTGGCTAATCTTTTTCTACAGAAATCCAAACCACAAGACAGATAATGTAGATGGTAGGGTTTCAAAATTCATCAAAAACCCTCAAGCAAACAGAAGATCAGTAACCACCACTGCACAGGTCAGACTCCCTACAACCTTATGCTGGAACCAGCTATCTTGTTTTTCCTGCAAGAAGGCCAAAAGACAGAGAAGAATGTGAGAAATCACAAGTTCCAAAAAAGAGGAATTCTTTGGGTATACTCCCAGTAAAAACAATTACAATACACTAGTCAAATTCACCTATTGCTTAAAACATTCTAAGAAGATTGTCTATAAAGACCATTTGTTATATGCACATTTCTGTTTAAACAAGTAGGATTTAAAATGCACAACATTTCTGTACATTAGGATTTGGGGACTTAGTTACTCTACAATTTATTTATTTATTTTTAAATATGCAATAGCTGTTGATTTAGGAGTGTTCTCACTTTCGGAAGCCCAACTTAAGGCAACAGACAACATTCATTCTCTCTTCAGCTTCAAGATAGTGAGTGCTCCAACTAACTAGCATGTTTCAGCTGTCTGAAATGGGAAAACTCAATACCAGTCAGTTTTAAAAGTGTTGCCAAAAATGCAAACACTTATATAAAAGTTCTAAAATCAATTGATGCATATGAAGTGCAACACTTAAAAAAAAAAAAAAAAAAAAAAAAAAAAAAAGGACAGTGTTTGTAGACTATATTCTTTTAAAACTTAGGTAGAAGTAAAAAGGAATAAACACCACTAAACTACCCAACTTTTCCACTTTCAGTGGGTTGGCTGAGAACAGTTTGCAAAAGTCTCCATGACCACCCTTAAAGCAGTCTTTCTAGAACTGTGGCATTAACTACTGCTGAGTATTTTACAGTTGGGGCACTAGATTTAGACTCCAAATAAATACTTCAGCCTTCACTCTGCCTTGGTGACAACAGGGATGTCATCCAACTTCTAAATGTTTCAGGACAATGCCTTAAAAAAAATAATAATAATAATGACAGATTGGTTCTTACATATCTTTGCAGCTTTGTTCCCTCTTCGGTTTCAACCATCCCTGTTTAACAGCAGGGAAGCAAAAAAAAAATGAACTAAAAGAAGTTATCCTCATATTTTTTGCTAAGTATTTATGTTTTGCTTTCGGGGGGATGAGGAAAGCTACTGCAATGCATGCACAGTTGTCCAATGCTCTCAGGCTTCAACTGCAAAGGAAAATGCCTCTGTGTTACAGTTATGCAGTGGTTTCACACAATAGGACAACCACAATAATAGTTCAAATATGCAAAAAACTGGGGAAATTAACAGCTGGCTTCTGTTCAGGTAAAACATGTCAGCAATAAAACAAATTTAGCTGAAAGTTAGGCAAATAGGCTCCCCAGGGACATAGTCACTGCACCAAGCCTGTCTGAATTTAAAAAGCGATTGGACTGTGCACTTAATCACATGGTCTAAATTTTGGGCAGACCTGTGCAGTGCTAGGAGTTGGACTTCATGATCCTTATGGGTCCCTTCCAACTTGGGATATTCTATGATTCTATGATTCAAACGTTTCCTTTAAAGATTTTTTAAGCTGCTGCCCCGCTTGCACCGCAGGGATGGTGACAGAATTGCTCACAAAGGTGCCTCTCCTCATCCAATGCTCAGCACATCTCTGCAACATGACTCAGTGTTACAACTTCCATGCTCTGGTTTTGGACTATTTATTCAAAATATGAGCTCTGGCCATTGTCCACAATAAAGGGGACAATAGTGCTGCACTTCCTCTGGTCTAGCTGGTGATAATATTAAAAGCATGACAAAGTAGTTAGAATGCCTGATGAGTGAGCCCTTGCGGAAATTCATCAGGACTTTCTAGTAAAAGTAGTCATAAATAAAACTTCTGACGTTGAGATTTTTCAGCATCTTTTAAACAATGTGAGTAAAATTTATACGGAAATATTTTATGATTGTTGCCAAGCTTGAGTTTGAGTATGTAATAAAATGTAGGTCTCATACATGAGCACAGACAAAAGGCAGTTACAGTCATCCCTACTGCATATGCTGCTCTCTAAAGGGAAGAGACAAGGCGGTGAATTTATACTGTGAAAGATTTCTTCACTTTTTTCAGACACTAGTAATTTTATAAGGAACTGATTGAAACATAAATGTATCAATGCCTGTTTATTGATCTACATGTGGTACACAGCTGTAACACAAAGCCAAACAGCATGGGGCAAAGCCTGCCCAACCCCATGCAGTCAAGCCTCCAGCTGCAGAGACCTTCAGCCCAAAATCTGAGCAGTTACCAAAAAATCTCCTGAGTTACCAACTTGTTTGAAGCCATAGTTACATCAAGAGTGCAAAGAAACTGTTTAATCCAGGCTTCTGATTTTCTGTGTGAATTGAAAGGAGACTCCTCCGCAATCCTGCTCCCCCAGCTGGCTGGAGGAGCTGTGTGTCTTCCTCCCAGCTAACTGTGTGAGGGAATGGCAGCTTCTTCTGCCCCTTCTCGAGCTTCCTCTTTCTCCATGGTGTCTCCCATAGACTCTGAAGATCCACCCTGGTCACTTACCATCTCTGCCGCCCATCTGCTCAGAATGGCTTGGCTTTTCTGCTCCACCACTTCCACCACATTCAGAGGAACAGCAAGGACACCCCACTGCCACCAGCGCTCAGTGCAATCCTGCTGCTGATTTAGGAAGAACATTTTCAACTGGGCCTTGCTTGCTTCACTTTTAGACACCTGTCTCAAGTGCTACCATTAACAACACAGCCAAACCCTGAGAGGATGAGAAGAAAGTTCACCTCTCCCATGAAGTCAGGCTGAGGGAGCTGGGGTTGTTCTGCCTGCAAAAGAGAAGGCTCCAGAGACCTTATAGTGGCCTGACAGTACCTAAAGGGGCTGCAGGAAAGCTGGGGAGGGACTCTTCCTCAGGGAGTGGAGTGATAGGACAAGGAGTAATGGCTTTAAACTAAAAGAGCGTAGGTTTAGATTAGCTATTCAGAAGACATTCTTTGCTAGGAGGGTGCTGAGGCACCGGCACAGGTTGCCCAGAGAAGCCGTGGATGCCCCATCCCTGGGAGTGTACAAGGGCAGGCTGGATGGGGCTTTGGGCAACCTGATGTAGTAGGAGGTTTCCCTGCCCATGGCAGGGGGCTTGGAACCAGATCATCCTTAAGGTCCCTTCCAACCCAAACCACTCTGTGATGTAAGGTTATAAGGCACCCTTAATGGATGCACAACATTATCAACTAAGGCTCTGTGGATGAGTAAAAACAAAAATAATATTTTAATTTAACATAACTATTCAACATTTTTCTATCATAAGCCACCGTAAGATATGTTGACCTGTACTGTGTCTTGATTCTGCCAGTACTAAGTGGTTAGCTACTGCAATGGTTTCACAAAAAAAAAAAAAAAAAAAAAAAAAAAAGAAGCACAAAGCCAACAAAAAAGCATTAACTGCTAGCTAACCAGACCTTAAATGTGGCCATCAGGAATGTGATACAGCCTAATTCACTAAGAAGCCACAAAAGATGACTCAAAAAGTAAATGCAGAGCAATCAAATTCACAAAGAAACCCCCAAATGTACGTATTCTCTTGTTAAAACAGCATTGCAAAGTCAGGGGCACAAGAGGGACTTTCAAGTTTCTCCTTGATGCATCAAAAATTGGTCAGTAGGTGAAAGTTCAATATAATTTGAATGAACTATGACTACTCTCTTACAAACTTGCCTAAGTTTTTAATTTAACTTTTCCTTAAGCCAGCAAGGACTTGGTACCTCCCCCACCAGCTCAAACTCTTCCTCAGCACATTAAGACACTGCCTCATGGGCTCATGCTGTGCTGAAAGGGAAATGACTGCAACATACTATAACACAGGGGAATGCACACAACAGAGCTGTTCAAGTACTTTTCAGCAATAGTTTTTGGTCAGGAAATGTCAATTTGCAAAAGCAAAAAGCTTTCACTGGCAAACCAGACCAGTTCTGGTAACACACCTTTTGGAAAGGGATTATCATATCACAGAATCACAGAATTGTCTAGCTTGGAAGAGACCTCAAGATCATCGAGTCCAATCTCTGACCTAACACTAACAAGTCCTCCACTAAACCATATTGCTAAGTTCAACATCTAAACGTCTTTTAAAGACCTCCAGGGGTGGTGACTCCACCACTTCCCTGGGCAGCCCATTCCAATGCCTCACAACCCACTCAGTAAAGAAGTTCTTCCTAATATCCAACCTAAAACACCCCTGGCACAACTTTAGCCCATTCCCCCTCGTCCTGTCACCAGGCACATGGGAGAATAGACCAACCCCCACCTCGCTACAGCCTCCTTTAATGTACTTATAAAGAGCGATAAGGTCACCCCTGAGCCTCCTTTTCTCAAGGCTGAACAAACCCAGCTCCCTCAGCCGCTCCTCGTAGGACTTCTTCTCCAGACCCGTCACCAGCTTTGTCGCCCTTCTCTGGACTCTCTCAAGCACCTCCATGTCCTTCTTGTAGCGAGGGGCCCAAAACTGAAAACAGTACTCGAGGTGCGGCCTCACAAGAGCTGAGTACAGGGGGATGATCACTTCCCTAGACCTGATGGCCACATTGCTTCTGATGCAAGCCAGGATGCCGTTGACCTTCTTGGCCACCTGAGTACACTGCTGGCTCATATTCAGCCGACTATCCACCAATACTCCCAGGACCTTCTCCGCCTGGCAGCTTTCCAACCACTCATCTCCCAGCCTGTAGCTCTGCTTGGGGTTATTACACCCCAGATACAGGACCCGGCACTTGGCCTTGTTGAACTTCATACAGCTGACCTCAGCCCATGGTCCAGCCTATCCAGATCCTCCTGCAGAGCCTTCCTACCCTTGAGCAGATCGACACAGGCACCTAACTTGGTGTCATCTGTGAACTTACTGAAGGTGCACTCAATCCCCTCATCCAGATCATCCATTAAAGATATTAAAGAGGACCAGCTCCAGTACTGAGCCCTGGGGAACGCCACTAGTGACCAGCCTCCATCTGGATTTGGCTTCATTCACCACGACTCTTTGGGCCCAGCTATCCAGCCAGTTTTTAATCCAAGAAAGTGTACGCCAGTCCAAGCCACAAGCAGACAGTTTCTTGAGGAGAATGCTGTGGGAAATGGTGTCACAAGCCTTGCTGAAGTCAAGGTAGACCACATCCACAGCCTTTCCCTCATCCACCAAGCACGTCACTTTGTCATAGAAGGAGATCAGGTTCGTCAAGCAGGACCTGCCTTTCATAAACCCATGCTGACTGGGCCTGATCGCCTTGTTGCCCTGTAAGTGCTGCGTGATGACACTCAAGATAACCTGCTCCATGAGTTTCCCTGGCACTGAGGTCAAACTGACAGGCCTATAGTTTCCCGAGTCTGCCCTCCGACCCTTCTTGTAGATGAGCATCACATTTGCTACCTGCCAGGCGACTGGGACCTCCCCCGATAGCCAGAACCATTGATAAATGAAAGTAAGCGGCTTGGCCAGCTCCTCCGCCAGTTCTGTCAGTATCCTCGGGTGGATCCCATCTGGCCCCATCGACTTGCGTACATCCAAGTGCTGTAGCAGGTCGCCAGCCATTTCCTCATGGATAGTGAGGGCCACATTCTGCTCCCCATCCCCTTCCACCAGTTCAGAGTACTGGGTATCCAGAGAGCAACTGGTTTTGCTTCTAAAGACTGAGGCAAAGAAGGCATTAAGCACCTCCGCCTTTTCCGCATCTTTTGATCTTTTGCAACTAAGTTCCCCCCCCCCCGCACCCAGTAAAGGCTGGAGATTCTCCTTAGTCCTCCATTTTGCATTAATGTATTTGCAAAAACATTTTTTGTTGTCTTTGACAGCAGTCGCCAGATTGAGCTCCAGATGAGCTTTGGCCTTTCTAATTTTGTCCCTGCACTGCCTCACAACATCCTTAGAGTCCTCCCAAGTGGCCTGCCCTCTTTTCCAAGGATTGTAAACCCTCTTTTTCCTCCTAAGCTCAAGCCACAATTCTCTGCTCAGCCAGGCCGGTCTTCTTCCCCGCCAGCTCATCTTTGGGCACGTGGGGACAGACCACTCCTGTGCCATTAAGATTTCCTTCTTGAAGAGCGCCCAGCCTTCCTGGACTCCTCTGCCCTTCACAACCACCTCTCAAGGGACTCTACCAACCAGTGTCCTCAACAGTTCAAAGTTGGCCCTCCAGAAGTTTAATACAGCAGTTTTACTGGTCCCCTTCCTGGCTTCTCCAAGAATGGAGAACTCTACCATTTCATGTTCACTCTGCCCAAGACAGTTTCCAACCACCATATCTCCCACCAGTCCTTCTCTGTTTGTGAAGAGAAGGTCTAGCAGGGCACCTCCCCTGGTAGGCTCTCTAATCAGCTGTGTCAGGAAGCTATATTCCACACTCTCCAGAAACCTCCTAGACTGCTTTCTCTGGGCTGTGTTGTGCTTCCAGGATATATCTGGGAAGTTGAAGTCCCCCACAAGAACAAGCACTGACAATTTCGCAACTTTTGTCAGCTGCCTGTAGAACTCCTCATCAGTCTCCTCATCCTGGTTCGGCAGTCTATAACAGACTCCCACCAGGAAGCTTCCCTTGTTGGCCTTCCCGCTGATCCTAACCCATAGGGATTCAACCTTATCATTCCCAGCCTCAAGTTCCACGACATCAAAACTCTCTCTGATACAGAGAGCCACACCACCACGCCTTCCATGCTGCCTGTCCCTTCTGAAGAGCCTATAGCCAGACATCGCAGCACTCCAGTCATGAGAGTGGTCCCACCATGTTTCCGTGATGGCAACCAAGTTGTAGCCTGACTGCCGCACAATGGCTTCCAGCTCCTCCTGTTTGTTACCCATGCTGCATGCGTTAGTGTAGATGCACTTCAGCTGGGCCATTGCCTTCTCTCCCAGCCTTGCCATTGTTCTCCCTGGCACAGCTCTAACAAGCCTTGTTTCAGCCCTGTCCCCCTTCTCACCTAGTTTAAAGCCCTCTCAATGAGCCCTGCCAGCTCCTGGCCTAGGATCCATTTTCCCCTTAGAGATAGGGACCCATCTGCGGCCATCAGGCCAGGTGCTGAGTAAAATGCCCCATGGTCAAAAAAAACAAAATTTCTGTGTTGGCACCAGTCTCTGAGCCATGTGTTTATCAGATGGGCATTCCGTGTCCTCTCCATACCCCTCCCTGCCACCGTAGGGATGGACGAAAACACCACCTGTACTCCCGCGCCAGTCCCAGTCCCCTAAAGTCCTGTTTGATGGTCTTTAGGCTTCTCTCTTCAATGTCATCACTGCCAGCCTAGACTATTAAAAGAGGATAATAGTCAGAGGGGCGAACCAGGTTGGGAAGCTTTCTGGCAATGTCCCTGACCCTGGCTCCCAGGAGGCAGCAGACTTCCCTACAGGTAGGGTCAGGGTCATCCTCCTGAGTAGACTTTCTACCTGTTCCTCAGCTACCGGTCTCTCAAGCTGCAGGGCCTCAAACCTGTTGCTTAAGGGCACCTGGGAAGGTGGGGCCAGTAGGGGGAGGGCATCGCCTGCAATGTCGAGCAGGGACCTGTTTCCATTCCTCCTCAACTCCTAGGTCCCCTCCCTCTGCCCAACAGCAGCAGGGCAGGGGGTCCACCCCCATTTGGGGTGTCTCATCCCGGTACATGTCCTTCAGGCCACGCAGGGAGTTGCTCCACAAGTCTTTCTCCCACTCACGCTCCCTGATAACCCTCAACCTCTTGACCTCCTCCTTGAGTTCTGCCACGAGGCAGACCAGGTCGTCCACCTGCTCACACCTCACGCACACAGTCTCTTTGCCCCCCGCAGGTGGTAGCAACAGGCTCAGGCACTCCCTGCACCCGGAGACCAGAACTGCCACAGTTTTGAGCGGGCAGTCGGTCTGGGTGTGAACAGACTTCCTGGAGAGCGCACTGGGCCTGGTGGAGACCATTGCAGCTGAGCTAGCGGTAGCCGTTAGAGGAGGTGTTCGTATGGGCGGGGTGGCACGCTCTGCCCTTCCTGCTCACCCTGCCTGCACAAACTGCTGTGCTGCTACACCACGCCCTTCTGATATGCCACGCCCTTCTGACGTGCCACGCCCTGTTTGCCCATCCTGGTCGCCTGCGCTCCCTAGAGGCAGCTTTTGAACGGCCAGGGAGGGGGTGCTGCTGGCTCCACCTATGCCTCATTCTCGCCTCGTTCACCTCCCTCGCGAGGGCTGCCGGGTCCTGGCGGCTTGGTGCCAGAAAAATTAGCCCTGCCTGTCCGATCCCCCACTCCGCTGCAGAACGTGTCTGCCCCAGAGCTGATCGCCTCAGCAAGTCAGTCCTCCGCCAGCCATCAGTTAACACACTGAATGGTGCCAACAAGAGCGATGGCCCCAACACTAATGAACTCTGCTCTGCTCTAGCACACGAGAAATTTGGGGCAAGCTTTCCATCTGCACTGTGAAGAACACAGGCATGTTAGCCAGCCCTATCCTGCTCTTTCAGCAGGATCTTTCCAGTGTCATCACTGATCACAGGCAGACCTATGCAAAACAGAAATTTTAAAGAGAAGAAGGAACTGGAGGGAGAAGCCAAGCTTGCTTCACCCTAACCTCCTTTCTTCCACCGGCAAACGTGAAGCAAGCTTTACAAGCAGCAAGACCTGTTTTCCTTTCCCTTTAGCCATATCAAACATTTTTCCTGCTTGTACTATTTCAGTTCCTAAATTACAAGACAATCTCAGGAACACACAGAAGATAAGCAAAAAGGAACAAAAACAAATCAAAATAATAAATATACACATGCCACATTTTGAGACACCACCTAGTAAAATTCACCATAGTTACAATGGGATTTTTTTTTCCACAGCACTTCAGATTTGTGAGAGAGGAATACCTAAGAAGGTAAAACTGAGTCATGGCTTTTGTTTTTTGTTTGTTTGTTTGTTTTTTAATATATAATTCTTATTCAGATTTGACTTAATGACCATTATGAAGCTATTTTATTTTTCCTATATCAAAAATAGCCCTATCAAAATTAAACCTGTATTTACTACCCCACACAAAAGATTCGTAAGTTTGGGATCCTTGGACAAAAAAGTAATTCAAGTAGAAAAGCCAAAATAATTCTTAGAAGTATGTCACAGTCAAACCTAATCAGTCACTTACCAGGCAGGTCTATGTGAGCACGCAATTTTCAAAGTGGAAAATGCCCAAGAAATGCAAGGTGTAAGCAGGTGTTTGCAGTTAGAGAAGAACTGCTTTTCAGTGCTGCTGGCACTGCCAGCTGCCTACAGGAACCTCACGCTGCCTGGTAAAAAAAAAAAAACACGTCTGCAAGTATTATCTCTGAACCGACACAAACCCATAAAAATAAACCGGAAGTAAAGTGAGGATTTGCTTCCTTTAATCTTCCCCTTAAATGCTGTACCAGCTACTGCTCCCATTTGCCTAGACAAGTCCTTGCACTTGCACTGTCCTTCACTGATCATTGAAGGTGTTTGCTTACGAGAAGAAATGCATTTCCTTCACAGAACAAGACGATGCAAACACTCTGCTTGTGAAACCTCAGCAGATTCATGCCTTTATCAGAAGATAAAGGGGTGCTGTGCTTAGTCTAATGCTTAGAAACTCATTATCAATTCTCTTTGGATTAGGAGGGAAAAATGATCCAAAGAAAACAGCAACGTAAGAATGGCTTGATTCATGCTTTATTGAAATTGTCTAGGTCCAGATTGCATCACTATTCCAGATGTTTGTTTACGCATGCATCCCTATCTATGAAACTGAAGAGCAGAAGTGCCTCAAAAGCCATTTTCTTTTACAATTCCATTACAGACTATTTTTAAGAGATGGCACCCAGGAGTAACATCCAGGAAATTTCTAATTAGTTCCAAGGGTCTATGTAGTCACCTTCTCCCCACAACTCTTTTTAAGTTCTGTGTGTTTTCTTCTAACAGGACTGCAATGTGATGTAGCAGCTGCTGATTTTGCATACAGATAAACTTTTGCATGCTGAATACAACAGCAGTCTTTGAAAGAGCATGCAAAGCAATGGCTTGGGCTGCAGAGAGTGTCTCTGTGTCTGGTACAACATTTACCCATGCGTGTTGTTTGCTTTCCCTTCCCACTGACGTTAATGGGTTTTGGAACAGGCCAAAACAAATATTCTACCTGGAGGCATTTATTTTTACTGTCCAACTGACAGTGCAGTAAGATAAATGCATCAGAAAAACAGTTCTAGTAATTAAGCACCGTTTACACTCTATATCCTGGAAACAGACATGGTCACAGGTAAAAAAAAAAAAAAAAAGAAGAAACACCCCCACCAAACACACACCAACTGACGAGGCTTTCCCAAAGCAAGATCTTTCTCTTCAGCAGTTTGGCCAATGCAGCAAACCGTATGGGACGCGACAGCCCCTACAAATGTATTCACCATTCCTCGCCTCCATCTCCACCTCACCCACCATCCCATTTATCAGCCTTGTTCATCACCCATGGCTTCTGAAATGCAACCTTCTGGAGGCTGTCACTGTTACTTATTGCAGTAAGTGCGCGTTCATGCAGATCTTCTCATAATCTGTGCCTGTGGATCTCAGCTAAGACTAAGGAGTGTTAGATATTACTAATAGGAAAAGAAATACAAGTTTCACTGTTTTTTGCTGAGATCATTTAAAGAAAGCAAGATAAATATCAAAGAAGATTAAATTAGATGGCCTTATTATCAGATAACCACCAAAAAAAAAAACAAAAACAAAAAAGAAACAAAACAAACAAACAAAAAAAAACACTAATATGACAGAGTCAAATCGTGTATAGGTCCGAACTTGTGTATATGGGAGTTATGTTTCTTCACAAATCTGTTTATTTAGGGGTGGAAGCTGGGGCAGCGGAGAGACAAGGATTCTTGTTTGCAAACAGACTACCATATATTTTGGAAAGTGTGCTCTCAGCATCCTAAAGTGGTGAAAATTAACAATGAGCAACATTTAATTTAGTAGTTAAGCCTACAAATGTCTGCCAAACTAGTTTTGTTCTCAGAAGAGAGAAAGAAGCAATGCATTCCTTTTCCTCAGCCCCAGCATGCACCACTGCCAATGCCACCATTCACTCAGAAGCAGCTTGTTCCTCAAACTAAAATACAAGTGCTTGTGCGTGAGCTGTGCAGTCTGCACAGGAGACTACTGTGCTCAGACAGAAACCAGAGGCAACATTCACCCCATTTAGCTAACAGATGTCTTCATCTTTCCACTCATAAAAATTAGGATCACATTTAATTGGTCATTAATTACTTTTACTTTCCCCACAATTTGTTTACAGGAAAGAGAAAAAAAAAATGGTTTATTGCTTCTTGGTGCTTTCTTTGCTCCTGCTTCATGGACCACTGTCTCATGTCCTCGGGACCACCTCCTGTCCCTGCATCATGGGCTGAGTAATGCTGCTCCAGACGTTGACACACAGGCTACTGGAAATTGGTACAGTCAGGAAATTCATATCATTTCTCTGAGGTAAAACAGCAAACAAAAGCCCTCAGGAAAGTCTGAATACCAGTTTTAAGGAAAAAAAAAAAAAAAAGAGTTCTTTTGAAAGTGTTCTCTTACTACATCACATTATTATAACCTAGGGCATGATGAGATAATTTCCATTACTAAGCCAGGTTCTGGAATTTGTTTTTCAGACTAGTGAGAAAGACACAGTTATATCACTGAGGAATGGGAAACACACATGAGGCAGAGTTCATCACCTCTCAGCACGATGATAGCCCATTCTGCTGCCACTGCCCAGGAAATCAAAAAGAAACCCTTCCAAAGATTACAACAAGTTCCCAGTCAGAAAGAGAATGAAATAACAACTGGCCAGTCTGTAAACTCACTTTAAACATGTGTCTCATGACTGGTCCCCCGGGCTTTAGCTGGGAGCTTAAACACCAGCTGAACCAGAACTGTAGGAAAATGCTTGACTGTGTTGTTTAAACCATCTCTGGACTATAAGCTAGAGATATTTTTGACATCTGTCTTTAGCATAACCACTAAAATGTGGGCTTTCCCATCAATATGAAGTAAACACTTAATCAAATATTAGGTTTTGCTCCCTCAAGGTCACTCCTTAAGTTTGGATACTGTCCTGAAGGATACAAAGACTTTGATCCCTATCGGTGCTTTGTATCAGGGAAGGAATAAATCTGAGCATGATCTCCCATCTCTCAACTCCGTGAAGTAACCCTCAGCTGGCGCCATGCTCTGAGATGTCTCCGACCTGCTGCACTGGAAAGCATCAGCAGTGCACACCATGGCATGGCCAGCTACATGGTGGCATGACACCTGCTCTGGAAGTGGATTCCAGCTCCTTACTGCCTAAGAGGGAAACTAAGTATTTTCTTGTATTTTGTAGTCAGCTTTCATCTGCTTGAACTTCTAGATAGAAGCGGGAGATACCTACTTCTCTGGGTGCTTCACAAGTCTGTCCCCATGTCTTCCAGCCCAAGCCAGTCAACGGGCTTCATTCAGTTAACCCATAGATCCTAAACATCCAGAACAGCTCCAGCTCTACCGCCATGGCTGTCCATGTCTGATCTGCACAGTCACACAGGTTGCCATGCACCTGCGTACCATTCAAGTGTCTTCAAACAGAGCCACTTCCAACTACTCCTGCAGTGATGTGTGCCTGGAGAGCCACTGCTGTGCCACACTGGATCCAGCCCCCGGGTACTGTCAGGAAGACATGCCAAGGAAACAAGTGGAGCTCATGTGGAAGGCCTGTGAAGTGCACTCGGCAGCTCATCAGGGATACCTCTGAAGGCAATGGTCAGGGCTCACTCCATACGCATCATTTTTCCCCTCAATCACTAAGTGTTATAAATTAAAGTGCACTGAAGCCCAAACAGACTGGTTGCAGCACTTCCTACATTGGCTGTTTTAGGCCAGTGGGCAAAATCTACTCAAAATATCATGGAAATACAGGAGGGGCACCTTATGGTAACTCTGCTAAATAAAACTAATTCACATTGAGGTGAAATTAAGTACACGACCTTAGTGAAGCAAAAGGATTTGAAATTTTTCCTTTCTGTCTACTTAAACAAAAATTAGACCATGAATAGCACCTGCTGCCGAGAGCCAAAAATGGTATTTTTCCATTGCAGATTAATTGGCCGTGCAATAGGAGATTAAATTATGTAGCGGAAGTATTTTGATGTCTCTTTTGTTGCATATCCCTGCTAGAGGAACACAAGAGAATGCCTGATGGTGGTCGTAAGGGGACAAGAAGTAGATTTTGGAAGACAACAACGGCCGACGAACACTTCCCATCATACATTCAAAACTGCCCCCCTAACAGGAGGAAAAAGCAAGCACACCAGTTTCAGGTTCACGTTTTCTCTCCGAAGGTGTCAGGCTGAGCGCGGAGCTGACCCAGCGACCAACCAGCACAGCAAGAACCGGGGCGCACCGAGGTGCAGGAGGCCCCGTCCTGCCCGCACCTCCCCGGCACGTCCCTCCTCCGGCACCGGCACCGGCACGGCGCGGTCCCGTCCAAGCGGCGACGGCAGCCTCCCGGTGCGCGCCCCGAACCGCCAGCAGCACGCCTGGGTGCGCTTCGTCCCGTACTTGCCACAAAACCAGAGCTGCTGTCGCAGACATTTTGTGACGTTTCTCCCTAACAGGCATATTGCTTTACTTCCCTATACGTTTCAAAACGGATTGCTTCATGCGCTGGCACAAGCCACGGCGTTCGCCGCGATCTTTGCCGAAGTTGGTGCCCGCGCCCCAGCCCCAGCCCCTGCCGCCACCCCGATACGCGGCGCCCGGCGACGGCCAGCACCTGACGCCGCTGGCACCTCACACCACCCCCGCCTCACGCCATCCCCCTCCCCTCCCGCGCGGGCCGCCCTGCGAGCGCTGCCCGCCGGGGCCGCCCCTTTGTCCCCGACCGCCGCGCGCGCACCCCCCGCCCGGCCCGACCCGGCCCGGCCCCGCAGCGGGCGGCCGAGGGCTTACAGCTGCGCGCGGTCCCGCGGTCTCGGCTGCACGGTTCGGCTCGGCTCGGCCCGGACCGGCTGCCCTCGGTGGGCATGCGGCACTTTTCAGCCGGGCGGCGGGGGAGGCGCCAGCCGTCAGCTGACCGCCGCCTCCAAAAGGAGGCGTCCGGCGCCGGCCGCGGTAGTTTTGGGGGGAAAAAGCGCCCTTTTGGCACCGCCGTCCCGCTGCGACCGCTGGGGAGGCGACGGGGAGGCTGTCCGGAGGGGAGCGCGGCCGGGCCGGGGCCGCGGGCAGCCGTGAGGGGGCGCCGGGCTGAGGCCGTGGTGAGAGAGCAGCTACGGTGACAACGTCCATAAATAAAAGCAAATTTAAAAGCAAAATAGATTTCAGTTACTAGCAGCGGCTAAATGGAAACTTGCGGCCTGTGGGTACTCATGGTGGCACATGCCGTGCTCCCCTCGTGTCCCTGGCCATGGTGCCCAGCACAGTGGGACACCCAGGGGCCACTCAGACCCGCAGGTGACTGCATGGCCGCTCTTCGTTCCACATGACATCCACCACAATCTCCTCTCCAATCAACCAGCGGCCAGGCAATGCTTCCTCTCCCTTCCATCTGCCTGAATCAGATTAAAAGACATCACAGTGGGAGGCTGCCAGAATGGGATCACTGACCCACGTTGTCATTGCAGATACCAAGCTGGGTAGCATGGGGAACAGGCAGCTAACATCCTAAATCTCTGTGCTACGAGCCTGCAGTAGCAGTTGGGGACACATGCTTATGGCTGCACCGCCAGGGCCCCCGCCTGTCAAACCCATGTGGCTATGCACCTGGGCTTGACCTCTGTCTACATGGTCTCTGTGTCTTGGGCCTCACCGAAATCCTCCAGCTCAGAGAAGGAAGTCTCTGGAATGGAGAGTTGGAGTTTCAAGTTACTGCTTTACCAGTCTAAAGCTTACAAAGACAAAGCCTCTGAGCTCACACACACACGGAAATCATTCCTATTGCTGTCTCTCATCATCAGACTACTGCTCCTCTGCACACTTTAGCATTATTAAATTTTTTAGTCTGAAACACACCCCCATCGTGCCTTATTCAAACTGAAAATTTATAAACGGAAGTGTTATATTATTTGCTGCATTATTGCTATAAAAAAAAAAAAATCCCACTTTGGATGTGGATTCCGTACTGAGTCAATGGGAAAACCTGACAGGCATCAGCCTCAGCTGCTGCTCAACCTTAACTAGCCCTCTCAACATAACAGATATCAAACAAGCTAGTTCTTTAGGCACCAAAAAACAAGGTTGAATTTTTCTTTGATGTTGATGTCAAGCTCTTTCCAGTTTTAAGCTTTATGATGGAATTTAATGGAATTTGCTGGGGCTTTAAAGAAAAAAAGAAAAATGCCTTAGATGATTCAAAGCACAGAAAACCAAAGGTTAGGCTCCCACAAGTGAGAGGTAAATATTCACATTCAGTTAACAAGGTTCCTAAATGTGTAGTAAGCTGGTAGCCACAATTAGAGGAAAGCGAACCACTCCTTGGTATAAAGCAACGCAAGCCAGAAACCTCATTTTCTCCATAATCTTACTGGTCTCCTGCTATGATGCACTGCAAGAGCTGAGCAACTCTGGCCATTCCTTTTAACCTTGTTTTCTGTCTCATCTTGCAAGGGAAAAAGGCATTACGGTAGGAAAGTGCTGTCCTGTAAGTGCTGTCACAAAGAAGGGTAAGTTTATGTTTAGAAAGCAAACCTAGGGCTGCCAGCTCAGAAAGCATTTATTTGATGTGGACAGCCTCTTCACCCATTTCCTCATCATGCCTATTTGAGGGAACACTAGCCAGAAAAAGGAAGCAAAACCACTATGGTGTCATTATTCAAGTCATTTTGACTTCCACGTCAACTGCTCTCTGAAGATCACTGTCAACTCACCCTTTGGTATGAAAGGAGACTTCAAAATGTGTCAGTAGAGCTCAGTAACGGTCTTAGCATGTGTGGAAATTAGGACAGCATACATGTGATTCCTCTTAGCAAGGCATTTACTTTTTTCCCTTTGCCTGGTTGGCAAGGCTGAAGGCATGAGCAGCTTTCCTGTTATCTAAATGCCCAAACTTTCTGATTCTGAATTGCTGAAGACACGTACCACACTCTGTAGTGCTGGAAATGCAGGGTTTCCAGAAGGTGTGCATGTCTCAGAGGTGACCATAAGCACCCATCACTCCAGATACGTGTCCTGCTCTGCTCACACTCAAACTGCTGTGAACCCACATGTTGCTTGCAGGCTTGATTACCCGTCCCTGATCTGTGCCAAGGAACAGTTGTCTGCAAACAGACTCAATCTCCAACTCTCCTTCCTAGCATTTTAAATTTATGTAAAACACTACTGCCAGGGTATGTCTCTGGATATATTCTTTCTTTTTTTTTTTTTCTTTTTTTTTCTACACATATCAAATGCAAACACACACACACACATGCACACAAAAACAACAAATAGGGGAACTGCAGGATTTCCATCAAAAATCTCTGCTTTAGTTCTGAGTAGCAAAACTGATTTTTCACTGCCCACGAAAGCAATGCAGACTCTTGATAAGGAGCTGACTAATGAGGATAGAAAAAAAATTCCTCTTTGCTCTTTTTGATGCACACAGAAAAAATGAAAAGCTTTCATTTACATTATGACATTCCTGTTATTTCTTATGATATTATGAAAGTTATTTTTGGTCTTCGTCCTGTTTCTTCAAGAAAATTATGGGTAGGATTTCGTGATTTTTTTTTCCTGTGACCAAACTAACTGAACAGATGCCTTCCCCGATCCCTTGCTCTACCCCCCACATTGCAGCCCATTACTCACCCTGCTGTGTCCATGTAATCTGTTGGTGGGTCAACCAATGTCTGAATGACTTGAGTTAGGAAACCTCCTTGCACTCTCTTTTATGTGAAAGGCTTTTTGATTACATTTCATTTCAGACCATCAACCCACTAACAACTACCTGTGCTGCCATTGGTTCCACAATATCCCACAGGGTGAGGATGTCACCGCGTTCCTGTCTCGGGCAGGAGGTGTTTCGGCCAAAGCCCTCTGACCGAGAGCCACCCCCTTAGCTCCTCTCCGCGACAGTGGCAGATCTTGGCGTGGTCTGCAGTGGAAACAAGCCATGAGCTGCGGTGAGGCAATTAGAGGCTGTGGAAAATGGCATTGTGAAGTACGAAGCAGACAAAGGGCTTTTCTGAAGCAGACTTGTAAGGGAAGCTATGACAAATTACAGAGGCCATTTTAGTGTGCTGCTCTCAAGCGTCAGGGCCCAGACAAAACTTTAGGCAAAACCACTGAGAGCAAGAGTGGACATATCAGGACAAACAATCAACGAAGGACACAAAAAGGGATATTTTGCCAGATGCTTAACACAAACATGGAATTTTCTTTTAGTCACAAACAGTTCACAGTGCATTGGGGAAAAAAAAATAAATAAAAAATTACTCTTTAATCACGTTTCACAAACTCCAGCTATTCAACAGAGGATCACCTCCTGTTCCACCTCCCTGAGGCCTCCATGAAGAGCATAACCTGAGATGTTTGCTCTTGCCAAGATAAAGTATCTCTCTTTCTGTGGTAAAAATAATTTCATCCATTGTATATAACACCATAGGAAAAAAAAAAATAGCTCTTGCTTTTAAGATGGCCTCTAGTGAAAAATAACCATGTGCTTATCAGCTGCATAATCTGAAGTGGGTTCCTGGCTAATGCCGGACTCCCAACTATCAGCAGCCATCCAAGTGCCTCTTATCATTGATATTTGGCAGAATAAACGCACTCTGATTTTCCAGTTTGCTCCTCTGAGGCAATTTATCAGACTCATCAGCACAGGGGAAAACTGAAATTTCTTCTACGCACATTTCACTCTGTACTCACTCCCTCACATCCGCACACAACCGCTTCCCCCCATCAATTTCCCCCATCAATTAAAAAATAACTAATTGCTCTTGAGGACTTTCCACTGTGAATGAGGAAAAATTGCATTCACAGTGAATTCTGCTCAGGTGTCCAGTTCTTTGGCAGACCCCTTCTTTCTGTCCTTCCTCCCACCTACATGGTGGTTGTCTCGGGTTGTGGCCAAGTCACCCATGGCAGTTATGGAAACAAACATGATGGGCTAAAATAACAGCAGGCCTGAGACACAATGCTGTGATCCTGAAATATCTTCTGAGAGCTTGAAGTGCAGCATGTTGGGTGAAACCTTCATATTAAGGAAGAAGTTAGTCTCCATAATTGTCTGCTATTATATCTGTAACGTCTGACCTCATAAAACGATAGGATCATAGGGTAACTCAGGCTGGACAAAGATCTCAGGAGTTTTCTGGTCCAACTTCCTGCTCAAAGCCAGTGTAGCTCTGGGTGCAGGCCAGGTTTCCCAGGGCTTGGGCCAGTCAGGACTTGAAAACCTCCAAAGATGGAGACAGCACAAGCTCTCTGGGCAAGCTGTGCTGCTGCTGGACTGTCCTCATGGGGGAAAATGTTCCTCTGTAAATCCACTCCATACCTCTGCATGCCTCTTGCTAGGTTAACAGTTGGACTTGATCTCAGAGGTCTTGTCCAACCTAAATGATCCTATGACTCTCCTGCTTCAACTCATGCTTATCATCTCAGGTTCTCTTGCCCTGCACCACCACCACCAGGCAGGAGCTGGCTCCATCTTCTTGATCCCCTCACAGCATGCACAACTACTTCATGTGCAGTCCTGAGCTGGCAAGCAGCCGGGTCTGTCACAACGGCACAAATCACTTGGATTTTCCCCAAATCAGTACAAACTGAAGAGCTGGCTGAGTGCCCCTGACAGCCACTTTGTGAACAACTACATCAATTTAAGTAACGTCACAGCAGTCAGCATTTCAAGGAAGTTTTACAGTATTTAGAAATCCTATATAGTATTAACAGCTTCTTTGCCACATGCTTGGCAGAAAAATCGCATGACTTCCCAATGAAGAATAATTATACACTAGTGCTGGTCTTATTTATAATAGGGCCACATAAGAGCATTCACTTTTAAAAGAGATGAATACAGGACCGAATATGGAATTAAAGTATACCCTGGAGTACTATTTACATTACAGAAGTCAGCAAAGCTGCCTCAGTATGAACAAAAATCAGTCATTAAATAAATAAACAAACAAATAAATATAAAGCAGTAGGCAAAAAAAAAAATAATTAAAAAAAAATCATCATTTGGTCAACATTTGACATCTGAGTGGTACAGTTCATTATTCTGAAGAGCTGCTGTTCTGACCATAATTCTGCACCTTCCTGCCTGTCTGCATCTTGTCCCTGTCTGTGACTACCAGTAGATGCCCAAGGAGAAGAGGAATAGAAAGGCCACAATGTGCTCCTCTCTCTGGCAGCAATGCACAGAGTGGGGACTTCCTCCCCCAGGGGTAGCACCAGGACCATGACTTTTAACTAGCTGTCATTGAACGTAACTTTTGTCATCTCTGCTGTATCTTATTGAAGGAATACCCACTATTTCTGTACCTCCCTGTGGCTAGAAGTTCCACAGTTTTAGTCAATAAAAATTTACTTCTTTTTGTTTGTCTTCAGGTTGATCATTTTACTGGGATGCAGATGACTTTTTGTGTTGCAAGTAATAGCGAGTAATTTCCTGTGGACCTTTTCCAAATTGCTGATCACTTACTGTCACTCATCTCTTTTCCAGGCTGGAAAAGTCCTTGTTTATTTAGTTGGAGAGTCCTTGTTTATTTAGTTGTTTTTTTTGTTTGCTTGTTTGTTTGTTTGTTTTTTTTTGGGGGGGGGCATGCAATTCACCACTCTTTCATTTACGTTTTCTGTCTTGTATATTCTTCGCAAGATGTGTGTCTAGTGTGATATGTGTCATCCAAAACATGGGCTAGCACTGAGTTTGTACAGTAACAATGGTTTGCTTGTTTTCTAATTCTTTCCTAACTATTTTTAACTGCTTACATTCCTTTTGCTTACTGCTAAGCTAGCCACAGGAATGACCAGCTCTCCTTCCTAAACAGGAATGCCAGCTTTGGACCTATGGCTGTGTGTATGCACTGTAGTTGCAACTACATTGAATAATTCTGCTAGCTGCAAAGATGGCTCTTCCATTATTCAACCTTTTATTTTCCTGTTCATTTATGAATATATCAAATAGAAGAGCTTCCAGCGAGAGATTCCACAGGTTATTGCTCTGTTACAAAAACTGAACTTATTATTGCTCTCAGTTATGAAAACTGAACACTTATTCCTACCTTTCCCCCAACCCCCTTTAACCATTTTAACCTGTTATTAATTCTTGAGAGGGGTGTGGATATTTTATCTTCATTTTCAAAAATCCTAGTTTACTAGATCGGATCAACTTCATCTAAAGAATGGTTGACATCTTCAAAGCAGATTTCTGAGGCGTGACTTCCTCTGGAAGAAAAATGTTGTTACTGCATTTTATAGCCATAATTTAATATTGCCTGGTAAGGAGTAAGAACTCACTGATCTGGAAGTCTTAGCTCTGCACTGCAACCATCTTTGAAAAAAAAATCAGTAGTATACCAGCTACTGGCCTCACAGTGACATTGAATCAAATGATAGGCTGCACACAACAAAATCTTTCTACCTGAGCTACTCCTAAATTTGTGTTAGCAGCCTGTCCCCAAATTCTTTTGCTAAGACTTTCCATCTAACCCCATCCCTTGAACAATAGCTCCACCGTAGGAATCTCATTGACTTCTGCTGTATGAAGGACAGATGCATTGAATTTGTTTAGGTTTCCTACAATTTGCTGTTATCCTTCAGTGCTCCTGTCACACCTTACACTCATTGAAAGGAATAGAAAAAGAAACTGTAAGCAGAAAACTACATGAAATACCTTTCTATTTGAAATTTAAAATAAAATATAAGTAACTAAGGAAGGCTTTGATCTGAAAAAAAAAAAAAAAAAAAAAAAAAAAAGTATTAAAACAGAAATCACAAGAACTTAAGTTAACTCCACTACTAAACGTTAGAGTGGTTCAAAATATTCAAAGCAGAATACCCAGGAACTTGGAAGGCAACATCTGTGAGAAGTACAGGAAAACACACTGGGGCTGTACTCTGATCATCACAACACTAACAAGAACATGAATATAGTGCATTCAGGGACTTCATCATGTCTGCCCTTTACAGGCATGTTCTCTCCAGCAAACCTTTCTTCATAGAAGTTGTCCAAATAAAGTAAATGGTGCTATTCACAGGAATAAGTATTTGAAGGACTCACTGCTTATTCTGTTTTTGCAAATGTTTTATGTGCATAGGGACTTATGGAAAACCCTTGCACAACACCAAAAAAAAAAAAAAAAAATAAGTTTTTGACATTGACATTATGGAAAAGCTCAAACTCTGTTCTGGATTGTGTAGTCCTGGAGAGGGCTAGGGCTTCAGTCAAGCAAACAAAGTTTCAGCAAAGAACTCACACGAATATCACCGGAAAGTTGAAAGGTACCCATAACACAGTCTGTGTTTGAGAGGCACTTTTCAGGAGATAAAATATTTCTGTTAAAAAGCTCATTATTCGCCCTTTTGGAAAGTACTGCATAACAACCATTCTTTTAACACACTCTTATTTACACCATGGGTCACTGGTTTTCTGCACACTTCATTCAGGTTCTTCAAAGGTAACACTCCAGTTAAAGGGTAATCTGCACATTTCCTCTTCTAAATGAGTGCCTTTCTGTTATAATGTTTTGTTGTGTTTTGTGTTTTTTTTTTTTTTGTTATTTGTTTTTGTGATGTAAAGATTTTCATTGTATTGTTTACGACAGAATATCCACTACTGTAAAACAGTACTGTAAGCGAATCTCAAACATTTCAATTTTGCATAAATTTTCCTTTTGAAGTTTGTTTGTTTGTTTGTTTTAAGCCTGTCCTCTTGTGGTTAAAATGTCTGTTACAATTAAACATTTAAAACACACCAGAAATGTCTTTCTCATTCAGATTAATACAATTCTGTCTGTAGTGCTATTGCTCTAAAATAACTGCTCAGGCAGTTAACCAAATGACAATGCACTGCGATAAGAAGGGTAAACATTTTTTTCAGCTGCATCCCTTTAATGAACCTTCATCTTTCTCTGCTGCCTCTGTTACTTAAATGAGACTTTGGAAATTTCAAAAAATTTTAGAAAAAAAAAAAAAAAATTGAAAACCAGATTTCCGGCTTCTAGAAAGCAGAGAGTTTTCCAGGGAACGCTCACCAGCCAGGAATTTAGGTGTGACAGACCAATGTGAAGAACCCTTTGAGACTTTTCTTTGCAGGTTATTGAAAGTTATTCTGACAATAAATTCTGTTTTAATCTCTTTGGGTTATTTTGGCTTCATTCTCTTGAATATTGCTTCTTTGTTCTCATATCCATAAACACAGTTAGACCTAAACCTGCATAAAAGACCATATAAGAAACTATACTAGGCAGAGAAGCAGCTTCATTTGTACATGTTCTCACATTCAGTAAAGTTTCTGGATATCTTTACAGAGTCTTTGACTATCAGGAAATGTTATTCCACAATGACCTAAACCTACTATATTATTATGACAAAAGCAACACACATAAAATACTCTTTAACCACAAGAAACACTTTGTAGAACAAGTTAAATTCAACTAGGAATTTGTTCTACCAGCAAAAGTTATGGACTCGTTGTCCTTTAGCCATTATGAGGAAACGAAGACAGTTTAGCGTACTGAGGCTGAACTTGAATTTGCAAAATATTTCTACAATAGCTGAACCTCAATGTACAAATGCTATCAGGAGCCAAGTATCTAATAATCAAATATCAGTCTCCTATTGAATAGTCTCTCAACCAACAGTTTCAAAAGTTTGGAAAGAATTAAGATCAAATTTCCCACACTTAACAATGAACAATTTCTACATCTGTGGAATGAGAAAACTACATTTTTGTTCTTTCTTTTTTTGTTTTGCAGCATAAGGAATAGATCATCTTAAACTTGTCACCCTGTGGTCTCAAATGTTTGCTGTAATATAAAAATAAAATTAAAAAAAAATAGTCAGCTGTTCCTCAGAGATTATAGATGTACACATCTCTCACAGATAAACCGTGAAATCATTTATGTTACAAATGGATACAGGCATTCAAGAATAACAGTAAACCTGAAGACTTCCTACTTTCTGAAAGCTGAGTTCTTGAGTTGCTCTTACTTATTAAAATGATCCGTAGTGGATTGCTACTTATGAAATTGCTCCATGAGTTTGAGTATCTCTATTGTTACAAATACTTCCGTTATTTATTTCTAAAGTAAAGTATTCTTATGATGAAAGACATCTGCTCCTAGAAATAGCTGGAAAGCTTTAGGACCCAACAAACTTTACCACCACCACCCCACATGGCAGCAATCTGGCACTATCTTCCAAATAACAAACTGACAGTCAGAAAGTAGAAGCCAAAAATTTTAAATAAAACCCAGAAACAGCTGACATGACCAACACAGAGATCGACATGGAAATGCTGACAAACACACGACACAATCAGAATATTTTTTATGTTTCTGTAGACAAACCTGGGCAACACAATACAGCAAGAAAAAAATATATTTCATGTCTCAGAACCTGGGGCTTGGGAATACCACTTGGTTTGCTTTCCTTGCACAACTTTGAGTTACAAACACACTCCAGGTAATTTTCCTACACCTGCCCTCATTCTCTTATACTGTCAGTTATCTTTCATTGTAGAGAGACTCTCAAAAGCCAGAACCTTGATGGTGGAGGCTATGTCAGCCTGCAGGCAGTCTGCTCCACAGTGTGCTTTGTGCCACCGGTTTAGCCCTACACATATTGAAGTTGCCTGGGACCAGATTTGTGCTTGGTTCATCCAAGTGCTGTCATTTCTGTTCTTTTAATTATTGCCTATCTTCTTGTTACTCAAACTGTTAGCCTTCTGCCAAGCCTATGGCCCAATGTGACTGAAAGCACAGCCAGCCGTAGGCCCCAGATAGCAGAGCTGGGACCCAGGAGGCATGGGGGAGCGCCAAGCAGTGCCAGTGCCGGGCTGATGACCCATAGCCATCAGTATTGGCAAGGAGACGCTCGCCTCTCCACCGTGCGCCCCACTCTGGCTCCCCCGGCATGGGCTGCAGGCAACACAAGGTGCAGCAAGCCCTTCTGCCCTCTGCGGCCTGTCCTGCAGCTGGAGGGAGCTGTGCTAGGCCCAGGGGCATCCGGCACAGCCAAAATTAATGAAGGATTAATGTCTCGGCACTGCATGATTCCTAAATAAACATGGCTTGTGCCTTATGATTTGCATCAAAGAATCACAGAATTGTCTAGCTTGGAAGAGACCTCAAGATCATCGAGTCCAACCTCTAACCTAATACTAACAAGTCCTCCACTAAACCATATTGCTAAGTTCAACATCTAAACGTCTTTTAAAGATCTCCAGGGATGGTGACTCCACCACTTCCCTGGGCAACCCATTCCAATGCCTCACAACCCTGATCTCTCAGTGTATTGAACTGTGTCTTCCAAGAACTGGGTAGTTTTTGTCACATAAGGAAATTGTGGAGGTCCCCACCAGAAGATGCTGTAAAGGTCCAAATACCAAGTGAAATCAGAAGTTAGAGCAATGCATGATGGATACATCCACATGCAGCCATTAAATGCAGTGCCACAGCTACCACCTCAGTGGCCTCAGCATGTTCTCAGACACTGCTTCGTGAATGCTGGAACAAGTACTTGACCTTCCTTATATTCTTTCCTGAGGTGTGCACCAGAGAGGCAGCAGAGACCACAGGTGCGACCATCTCATCGCATACAGTGACTGTCTGCCCTTCATCAGACCAGGCCCCTCACTTGCCACTTCCCTTCTGTTACACTGGCAATCAGACTTCCTCATCACCACAGCAGAGAACCAAAAATCAGACTCCAGAAGACCAGAAAAACAGCTTTCTTGCCTGGAAAAGAACAGGCTGCAGCCCACCACCCACCCCAATCCCCTCCCATTTCAGTAAATACAGCTGCAATGCAGTGATGCAGTGAAGAATAGTGTTGCAATTTTTGAAACACCCCTTAGCTTCATGTCTCATCTACTTGCCCCTTATAGTCTTGCTATCTATTGGGAAATAATTAACACTGATCTGCCAAATAAAACAAACTTTATACTGGAATTAGTAAAGGATGTTAATATTACTTTATGCAGAATAATCCCTTTTATTAATGACTAAGTGGGTGAAACAGCTTAGTCTTTGGTGAATGTGCTTCTTTGCAGTCCTGGATATTCCCAAATTATCTTAAAGGAGATAGCCCCATACTTAGCACAAGAGGGCTTACTCCTGAAAAGCTGTCAAGGAAAGCAGCTAAAGAAAAATAATTACAGGTTGATGTATAAAAAATGTTTTTGTTGATATGGGACACTGAGATGTTTCTTCAAGACAAGCCAGCCCGTTACTGGTAGGAAGACACAGTCTTGTGTCAGGGTACTTAGAGGGGGAGTGAAGTGAGTGAGATACATGAGATGAACAGTAGACAAACAATTTCTACTATCATAAAGACTCATTGAAGAATTGTTTGGGCAACAAGGAAATCAAGCATGCAAGTTATTAGAAATAGAAGCATAAACTAAAATAGACCAAACCAATACTTTTGCATGAGATGTTTGCAGAATTTGTCTTTTTATTGTTCTACTTTTCATTTGGTGTAGCGCTGCACAGCAGCACTTTTGAGGATAGCACAAGGGAAAACACTGTATAGAAACCGGGTACCTCACCTATAGCTGTGCTCTAAACTTTGGTGTTTACAGACCCTGACCTCTCTTCTTTTGTTCTCCTCTTTTCTTTTTTTTTAAACTACATAAGTAACATAATTCATCACCAGCCTTCAGCAAGCAGTCAATGCACAAATCTTAGCAAGCAGAACTTTTTTTACTAAACAGTGGACTGCACTCAACAGCAACTTCAGCACAGTTTACAACACTATTCCCTCTAATTTGATGCCAAGAACAAAGAGCTTGTTCCAGCATTATGCGTATCAGAATAAAACTGTTTCCTTTCTGGCTATCTCTTCTCTCCCTTCTCATGTGGCAGGACTACATCTAATTCAATGAATGGAAAAATCTTTCCTGCTGCCATTACCCATACAGAAATATCTTTCTGTGTGTCCCAACCAAGCTTCCTGCATATAAAATTGTGCAAAAGCTACATAAAAACATGCAATAAATACTCCAGCTAGCTCTGGTTCTGACTATGACTCGTTGATGTATTTTTATTCCATTGTGCACATATTTGTAAGAGTGGAACTTTAATACCACATGAAAGGGCACATAGGCTTTAAGGACTTCTGTTTGTGTCCAGTTTTAAACAAGCGGAAGTATGAGGTGATGGAAGCTTCTCTAATCAGGACATCACTTAAGCCCTGTTGAAGTCCCATTGACGTCAAAGAAATTTAAGCATATGCTTTACTTTAATTGCACACTTAAAGGCTGGTCTGAAACGGGTCATAGATGGCCACTACATTCATTAAAAATCCTATGGGGTCTTGCATTTCCCTCAGGGGAATTAATTCTTGTGTTCACACATTAGTTTTTTCAAGAAAAAGCTTTTATCACTCTGTATGCGTAAACCATCCTGAGCCTAACCAGGAGAAATTTCTAAAGCTTGAATAATAATTCTCAGACATGACATTAAAATACTACTTTTCTTATAATAAACATTACTATGGTTAATTATTAATTTGCTATGTCTTTGGTGTTAAGCTTTGCCTAAGGCTGCAAACTGCTCTTTCAGGCCATTAATTGTTTCAAATAACCTATTTCCTAGGTATATTTCCTTAGAATTTATTTTAATAGTACCAACAGGTAAAGGTCACCAAACAAATTTATCTGCCATAAGCTTTTCCTCTAATCCTCCATCTTTCCAGTTTTGTTCTCAAACTTTTGATTTCTTTGAAAACCAAAAGAACATACCCAGAAGATTATCACTTCAGAAGTGACTACCCAGTTAGTTGGTGTCACTGCAGATAACAACCATTTCTTGCTCTGACTACTTTGGACTGGTATGCATCCCCCTCTGGTCTCTCAACACCAGAGCTCCCCACTGGCTCCTTCCTACCAATCACTTGAAAAAAAAGTTAATTAATGTGTATGCTGCTAACTAAAAAACCACTGTCATTCCTATGGAATGTATGTTCTAAGCTGGACTGAATGAATACTCAGTCGCTGAGATCAAACATTCAAATATGCTGGATCTGGAAAAGCTCTCATGGATCAAGCCACTGCTGCTGGAGGTTGTCCCCAGAATTTAGTTCCAGCACAGTAATGGGAAGATTGGCCAAGCATAGTTAGGAAGAGGAGAGAACAAGACATTTCTCATCTTCTCCCTCTCCTGACTCTTGTTTGTGCCTGCTTTGCTTCTTGCTACTAGGCCACCTCCTCCCCATTCCTCGTACTTCATTCAGCACTCTCATTATTGTTTCCACCACCTCCCTGAGAGAACGTGATGGCCTGCAAGATGTCATTGTCAAAGGATCCCCTTCCTTTATCCAGATGAGATGTTTCCTCCATTACTTTGCCTGCTATTTTTAAAGACACCTGAAGCTCTTCTATCATCCTCCTGTATATACCCTTCCAATGTCTGTAGATAGTTAGCTGTGCAGAGAGTTGTCACTTAGCCAAGTTATGCTGTGTATTTATGTATTTTAATATCCTCTCATAACTCAAACCTTCCAGCCACTTATCTTTTTTTTTTATTATTATTTCTTGGTACCCTCCAAACTTCTTCCAGCTGCCTTCTGTTCAGAAGGGAATGCCACAATCTGGGTGTGTTTGCACTATGTCCCACTCTAGTACATGACGGGATCAATCTCAAAAACATACTGGGGTTGATCTGGGTGTTTGAGACCAACGTGTTGTGAATCGTTATATCAGAATGGTATCATTCTTTCACTATTTCTATCTTTCACTTTCTTTTTCAGACAATTTCCTTTTGGCTGCACATTTTTGCAGTTCCTGTATTTTTGTCCCAATTTCTTATGCTAGTGGTTACCCTGTTTACTTCTGTGCCTTCCTGTCCTCACAACTCCATGTCATTTAGTGTCATTTCAGGTTTCTCCATACACAGACATGTTTGTAACACTTCATCCATTGCAAGCTTAAAACCAGCAGTAGAAGTAAAACATAATGAAGTATTACTGTATCTTTTCAGTTTATGACATCTTTTGTATTGCCACAAATTTAAGAGAGTACAGTATCATCTTGTTGATGTGACCACTAGTAATTAGTAATTCATTTCTTAGTTTAAAAATAATCAAAATCTTCATCAAAACATTTCTTTTTTTTTTTTCTTTTTTTTTTTCTTTTTTTTGCAAATATTTGAAATTTGGTTAGCATTCACTTGCAATAATCAACTTCCTCATTAATAACTAACTGGATACTTACTTTTGTAAGTAAATCATTATCATTTCCTATCTTGAATGTACTGTACTGCCAATTATCAGTCCACAGGAAATTTCAAGTAATTTGGTACTTGAAATTGCTGGATTTCATTTGTATTCTTCTTGACAATGTTTTACTTAAGCTTTGTTTTATGATGTGCCACCATCTCTTCAGCCAGTAGCTTTACAAAGCTCCCTTAAGAAGGAATGTTAGAATTTTGGAGGGGCAGAGAGAGAAGGGGGTGCTCTGCAATAACATGAAGATTACTCTTCCTGGGTCTAACGTGGCATTTTTCAACTGGATCTTGAACCACAACATTTGAAGTTTTTAAAGTTTGAGGCACATCTTGCATTCAGATACTTTTGCCCTAAACTTTTTTCTTTTTTTTTCCAGTTTTTATCCTTCAGCATTCAACACCCAGGTGTTTAACTGCTTCTAAGAACTGAGTAATAACTCAAAGATCTCTGAAGCTCCACGTTGTTACAGGTAAAAGAGCACAGGTTATAAATCCAGGTTAACTAACAGTCCTTGCTTTTCCTCTCAGAAAACACCAGTCGCCAAAGTGAACCCATTCTTGCTGACATGCTTACTGAAATTTAGGAAAATCTTGAGTAGAAATAACCAACCCCTACTCTCCACGCAGCATTCTTATTGCCCACTGGGAATAACTGTTATCAGTAGATTTATAAGATTTAGATATACAAAGTAATCATCTTAATCAACCTTTAATCATCTGCTAGATGGGTATAATGAGTCAAAGTGCTTAGTTGCCCAGCAGACGCGGGGTGGGGGGGAAGGGGGTCATTAGCAAGGAAAGATTAGGTAGAAAAAACAAAGTGTTCTTTTGCTAATTATTACATGTAAATGACATTTCCAGTTTAAATTTAGCACAGTGGTAAAAGGGCTACAGAATTAGAGGAATCTCAAGGAGGACACCCCTGCGTTTGCAATGTGTCTTAATAGAGAACTGTTTGTTCCAGCCAAGCACACTGCTTCTCTTCGATGCCAACCTTTGATGCCAGAACAGCTCTGCATGTTTTTTACTGGAGTTATGCAATGCTTTAGATTATGCTACCCAGTGCACATGCATATAGTATTGAGCTTCTTTCCCAAATTAAAGAAATATCTGTGCCATTTTCTCAGACAGAGACTCAAGTAATTGGATAGAAATGCAGGAGGAAAGGATGTGAAGTAAGGCCAGAGAACCAATCTGCCATCATTAATTTTACCTTTTTTGAGCACAACAAGCCCCTGGTACAAGAGACTTCAGCAGGCATCCATGGTGGCACTCTGAAACCACCAGCACCACACAAAGCCTCTTCATCCATGTGAATCACTTGTATTAGTTTGAAGTAATTTACATCTACACCGAGATGGCTCCAAGTTCCAAAAATCATTAATTTAAAGACATTTTGTCCACAGACAGACCTTTCATAAAGACAGACCTTTCATCTGACCCAGATTGAAAATACTAGAGTTTCAAACACACCGAGTTGTGTTTCACACTGGGCTCTCAGAAAATCCTCTGAGGACATGTTGATGTGGCTGGCTGTGCCACGTAGATATGCACACAGATACTCTGTATTGATGTAAGTACATCTGCCCAGTATGGTAGAACCCAGTAACACCCACAAAAAGCAATGCAAACAATCTCCATCGTTGCGTACAATATCAACACCAAGAAAGATAAAAAGAAACCAGAAGAGAAATCCTTACCAGCTGAGGTTTTCTCCATACAACTGCATCCACTCAGATTTAGCAGACTGCTGCTAATGAAGCTGGAGAATTCAGATCACCGCTCTCCATCAGATGTTCATCACTCTCTGGCAGCCAGATGCTCGCTGTGTATTGAGAGGTCCCTGTGTTCGGCTGATTCATCATTCTGTGAGTGTTCGTTGATTCTGGATTTAATTTTCACCTTGCTAATGTTCTCTCCACATACTGCAAATCTGGTGCAAAACTGGGTTTATTTCTTCACTCTTCTCCCAGATGATCTATTTGCTGGTGTCTGACTTGGCATCTCATAGCTTCCTAGCCATGGAGCTGCTCAGCCATTCCTCTGGGTTTGCCTGAAGGATTGCTGAAATACAATCTTTCAGACAGTGACAGGTTGACATGACACATAAATGTCACTGCGCTGCAATTATACAAGGGACAAAAGGTCCCTTGAAAAAAATAAAACACTTTTTCTGTTTTGTCACAAAAACTAAAACACCTGCTAAAACACTTGCTGGAAGTGAGACAGATCCAAGGACAGACGGATAGGTACCATTATCAGGAGCATAAAACTTTGGATGGAAATATGCTGGCTATGAGCCAGAACTGGAAAAACAGAGATCATATCCAGTCAGCAACATGTCAGGCAGCAGAGAGGGCAAGCAAACGGAGTCATCCTGGAAGAAGGGAGGTTTTGAAGGGAGGTCAAAACCTCCCTTCTTTCCTGTCTGAAAACCATGGAGATGGGCTAAGCACAGATATACCTAAACAAACTCTAGCATACATTCATATGTTGAGAACTCACTTTAGTCTGGAAAACATTTTCAAATTCTTTCTATGGCTTCAAATATTCAAACAGAATGTGGGAGCTCCACAGTGTCTTGCATGGGGGACCTGCTTTAGTATCCACCACTGACTATGTACAGAATGTT
Organism: Aythya ferina; assembly: GCF_964211825.1. Lineage (NCBI taxonomy): Eukaryota > Metazoa > Chordata > Aves > Anseriformes > Anatidae > Aythya > Aythya ferina. Next base: position 16,059,099 of record NC_140304.1, read on the forward strand.
TCTCCTTAAATGAATTACTTTCAATTTCATACACCAGGTTTTACCAAATAATGAGAAATCCTTTTGCAACTTTACATTCAGCTTTCAATCCAGAGTATTTGAGATACCTGCAGCCTTTGGCTCTTCACCACTTTAGGTCCATCCTGTTGTTCGTGAGTACTTAAGCATGGAACTCTCGCTAAATTCAGCTGGCAGTTGTGTGCATGCCCACTGCCCTTTCACACTGACATTTTTAGGGAGTTTGTTTGTAAGTTCCTCAGCACCAACCAGTGTAAGACAAAAATATATACATTTGCACAAAGCTAACGAGGTCAAAAAAGTCTCTATAGTTAATCTTGATACTTGAAAGGAATGCTGAAGTCTGCTTCCTCTCAAGTACACTACAACATTGGCACTTCTAAACTTAAGTACACTTAGATAAAGATAGCAGCCCATAAAGAGAACTGGAAAACAACTCCCATTACAGTGGTGGTGGTAAGCCACGGTCCCTTGCTGATGCTCTTCCCCATCAGGATCTCACCTAGGTAGTGCAGAGCAGGGATTCACCACCCAGACTTTGTGCAGAGCTCTCTTCTTCTTAGCAGGAGCCATCTAGTATCCAAACAACCTCATAGACCACCAAACTTCCATTGTCCTTCTAAGCTTTGAGAGATAAGACTGGATTAACTCACACTGAGGCTGTCCTTGTTGGTTGTGTGCACTTTACTCTCATGTGATTTTCCCTCTCAAAGCTGGAGCAAGGTTAACTGTGCTTGCAGGCTTAACACATCCAAGAGTGGCAAATGTCTGTTGCTCCTAAGCTCTGCTGTCATTATGAAGAGCTTCAGCCTCCTCTATGATTTTGAGTGTGCAGAAATAGATGGCAAGAGGCATTGGGTGTGAGCCATGGGCTCAGCACAGCCATTGCCATTGTTGACCCAAGGGAGCAGCTCAGCACCTACTTCTGACATGAGGTGCTCTGCCCTGACCTTGTGTGCCACCTAGTGCTGCTGTTAGAAAACAAATACCCCATATTGGGCAGCAGGCCGAGTCATGAAATCACTCCCATACCTGTCAAAGGTAGATATGTGTGTATAAAGCCGTATATCAGGCATAGTATTCATCTACATTTTAGTTTAAGCTTTATAAATTGTACACACTATCACAATGGCAAATTAATCACTGTCCACTTTTCCTCATCACAATCCTGTGTATAAAGCCTGGCAATAAGGCCATACCACTCTCAATGCAGATATTCACAGGGTATTTTTAAATCAAAGTACTTCACAAGATCAACCTCATTTTGTGCCTAGCTTTCCCATTTTTAAGCTGTCGTATGACACCAAAATGAGAACTACTATTTCACAGAAGCTTTTTGAAAGGCATTTAAAGATTTTGTGAAGTAAAGGAAATAATAAATGTCACTGAATAATTAGTACATACAACATTTCTTTCTTTCAAATTTGAAGTCTTATAAAGCATCAGTCACCAAAATAACGTGTGAAAAACTGCTGCTGTCCTTGGAAAACGAAGCGTGTAAGAAATAGCATCACAGTAACAATAGATTAAAGCTCAATGTAAGAGCCAACAGACAGGGAAGGTGATTTTGTTCTAAAGTAAAGCCCATGTCATTTGCTCACATTCACACCCTTATGCCCACAGCATCACAAGCACTAGGATGTGTGTGACCAGCTTTCATGCACCAAGAAATGTGTGTCTAGGTCATGTGGCTGGGTTTCCTTGAATGACACAGAGCACAAGAGACACTGACTATTGACTCTTCACCATAGGTCCTCCGTTTATCTGCTGCAGACAGGGGTTTCTGGCTGTGCCTTCGGTACCTTCGACAGCTGACAACAGTTAGCCCCTTTCCTGCCAAATATCTGTGAGTCTGCATGATTTGCTCAAACACCTCTGTCAATCTGGCTGCCTGAAAAGCTACACAGATGTGTTGGGCTCTTGACCTGTTAGTCTAGGTGTCACCATTCTTAAACTCGAGCAGATATGGAGAGAAGCACATGCAGAAACATGCTTGGCTAGACCCAACAGCACATACCATGCCTGTATGGTGGATCCCCAGATACCCAAACCTCATCCTTTTGCAAGTATCATCATCGTCTGAAAAAGTAAATACACCAAAGGAAAGCCTTATTTATTATTCTTATTTACCAATTAATTTATTATTTATTACACCTAAAATGAGTATGAAAAATGTAAAAAGCTATCTTATTTAAAATTTCACTGCACTGGTTCCTAGACCGAAACCAGGGTGGACTGTGTTGACCTGCATGTAGTTTGATCCTACTCTAATCAGCCCTCTGTAAGTATATTCCCTGGCAAGCAGATCAGCAGTCTCTGTGGGGGCTATCAGCTAATCTTCAGGCCCCCTCCTAGAAACTATAATTTATTTGATATTATTTTTCTGTTATTTTTTTTACAATTTATTTTAATTTGCTATGCTAAGATATATTGTATTCATCTTTCAGCATATTTACCTAGTTGAGTTAGGAAAATATATATATATTAAAAAAAAAAAAAAAAAAACTAGAAACCCAGCAAGGAAAATATTGGGTTCAGAACCTGAGGGAAGAGACAAAAGCAGGCATATGTGTACATTGCTATTCATGACTTATTAGTACCTGTATGCTCTCATGAATTTCAGCAAAAGGGGATCTGAATCATACATGTGTACACACCCAACCGAGAGCAACTTGCTGTGCACTTTCAGTTGGGAAATGTTTTCAAAACCAACATTTTTCCTTTTCAAAAAGGAAGTGGGAAGACAACAGAAGAAGAACCTGCGAAATGATGATCTCGTTCAGTCTTGCTAAGCTTTCACCTTCTCTGGGTGAAACACCAATGAACTAGCCATACCCTTTATTTATTAAGTCCAGTTTCTGAACTGAAGGCATTATCCCAGCCACACAGGAATAACCTGGTGCTGCAGAGCTTGCAGCTCACCATAATCCCCAAGCTTTTCAAGAGGTGGGGTTTCTGACAACCTTTACAAGTTGGAAAGTTCTTGTAACTGGAGAAGGCAAACAACCGTCTCACCCAATTCCCATACCATGTCACGTCATAGAGACAAAAGGAGGTGTGAATTCAGAAAACAAGAAAGGTGGTTATCATTACTGCAAAATTTGTGTGGATTACTTTGGGATGCATTCCCTGTGTGATTTGCACATCCAGTCAAATTCGCAATCTAATTTGCATAATGATACTTTGTTCGGTAACTGAACAGAACATTTATTGCTGTTTAGTGTCATTTACCTTGTTAATTATTATCTTTTATTTTTGCGGTTAGCAAAATTCTGTGGTTTTTTTTTTAGAGGTTTTGCCTTTGCCCACTGCACCCAGCACGCACACTAACTCTCAAAACAGGCATTTTCAGTTTCTCTTCTCGCTGGAAAAAGATTAGAGCAAAAAGTAGAAGAAAACGATATTTGGTTTTGTACAGAAGTCAACAAAATGATGCCTCATGTTCCCAAATTAGCAGGGACAGAGTGTTATTTTAGCAATTATTTTAGATATTTCAGTTATTTTACACTTTTAATTCAGCAAATAAATCAGCCCTTGGCCAATGAAATCCATCAACTGAATTGGGCACAAATTAACATCAAACACATTCTTATTCCATGACTTTTGTCAGCCTAAGAGGAGTTTCAAATCCTCCCTACACTGCAAGACATAATTAAATGTTTTCTGGGGGTCCTTATGGAAATCGATGCAAGCATCTGGGAGGCACTGCAGCCACAGTTCATGTTGTATCTGAGAAGCTGAGTGATGTGTCCATGCCATGATAGTTCTCCTGCTCTGTATGTGCTTTTGGACATAAAACAACAAGTTTTCTTCCAAAACTGTCTGTCCAGCTTCTGTTTTTCATATTTTTGTAATAGCCCATTGTCTTCCATCATCAATTCAAACAACTAAAAAAACCATAAGCCATACTCATAAAAACCTCTCCAGGGGGCATAATTCTAATCTACAACAGATGTGTTGAATGAGCGGAGGGGCATATCTGTCTGCCAGGTCAGACTACAAAGATCAGCTCCTGTCAAAAGGAAGCCCTTAGCATATACTCAGGAAAGACCATTGTGATGCATTTAAAAAAAAAAAAAAAATGCAAATGTGGAACACATTGTTTGTGGCAAGCTTGAAGGTTGCCTTTCAGACCTGGATATGAATATGGATATAATGGGGACCAATATTTTTAAAGACTTATTCTGTACCTGTCCCAGTGCTCCTGTTCCTCCTGTTTAGGAATGCCTGACCCTCGGGCATCAGAGCCCAGGACAGAGCACCTCCTCATCACAACTGATCAATCCCAGGTGCTGGTAGTTAAAAAGATGGTTAAAAAGTGGCTGTATGAAATGGGAAGGTCAGGGTCAGAGAAGAAGATTCACCTTAAGATAAGGGCATGGCTATGCCTAGTGAAAGAGGCTGTTTTTAATCCACAATAGTTAACAATTCATTAGTATTTTAGTAAAGCTTCTGAGCAACAAGGAATAGCTTAGCAAAAGGAAGACTAAAATTAACCTCCTAATTCAACTGGCATCAGAACAGCCCACAAAGGGCAGATTTTGAGATTTCACCTGAATGAAATCCAAACATGATTAGGGTATAAAATGAAACACCTCTATTTCAATCAACATTATTTTTGATGACTGCAAGCCCAAAGGCACAGCTTTTACAGAGGAACTGGTTCCTCAGGTAAAAGGGACAAGCTGACAAGCCAGTTGCAGTATAAGCCCTTCGGCCTCAATCTGGAGACAGAGCTCTGCATATGGGCAGGACCTTCACTCCCTGTTGGCCCAGCAGTTCAACTGTCCAAATGTCAATGTTGGGCATAAGTTCTTTATTTCACATGAATCTCATGCTGGCTAGTGTTGAGAAGGACTTCCAGGTAACTGGCAAATGCTGAAATATTCCATCCCAGGACAGTGCTGGCAGAGTATCCAGAGCATTCCCACGTAAATCCCCATGCAGCTGCACGGACTTGTTTGGGAGTGGGTAACCATCAGCTGATACCACAGCTTGGTATACACAGTGCAGGAGAAAAAGGATGTTACCAGATTACTTAGAAGCTCTTGCTGTGCAAAGTGCTTAGCACTTGAAGGGGATTTTTTCCCAATTCTATATTGCTCATAGTGTGACAATATTTGACTTCTCACAGTACTGCCAATATGTCATTTACATTCATCAGTGTTAAAGAGCAGAGGACAAGGAGCCTTGGGTAAGAGGGTGATCACTCTTGCTGTCCAAGTGAAATGAGAAATTGTTCTACATATAAATATTTCTCTGCTTTCGTTCCCTCTGGAAAGTCTATAAGCATTTCAAATCCCCAGGAGGTAAGTTACAGCACCTAAGAACCACTTTGTGTGAAACTGTGTAATAATTGGTACAGACAGGAGCACTGTCTCAAATGAGTTCACCAGGAGGAAGTTCACAAGGTCTCGCTCACCAAATCCATGATTCTATTTAATGCTCCCTGAGGTGCCCACGGGCCTAACCCAGAATCGCCCGAGTTCACCAAGTGCAGGAGAGAGGGTGGAGGAGCCCATCGGGAGGTGCTTGGTGGTTAGCAAGGGCAACGGCAAGCTATTTGCATGGGAGCTACAGCCCTTCCCTGCAAAAATAAAGTCAAGAGGAAAGACACAACACAGGGTGCCAGGCATTCTTCTCCTAGCAAGAGCTAAAACTCTTAATTGCAGTCTGTTGCAAAACACATTTCCTCTGCCGACTCCAAGGAGCTGCAGGCAAAGAAGAAAACCTCACAGGCAGTCAGCTGCAGCCCTGGCACCACCCGCTGACCCAGAGCCTGCACCACAAGGCAGAGGTCAGAGCCAGCCACTTCAGGGAGCTGGTGGCAGCCCCAGGAAGCAGCTCTCTGGTGGCACCAAGGCAGCGCTCAGCTGCTCCTCCCAAATCTGGCCTCAAGCCAACGCTGCCTGGCCCGAGGTCTCTGGCAACTCTCTCCAAAACAGTCCCAGGAAAAATGCCATGCAAAGCAGAGACCCAAAATAACACACATTGCCATAACATGTTGTAAAGCCCTCATTTGCTTAATTAACTATCTATAAGGAGAAGCAATAAGTGATAGCACCTGTCCCACAGCAAGGCACAGAGTAGTACCAGCACAGCATTTCCACAGCTGGTGGAAACAACTGAAGAAGACAATCTGAAAAGCTTTCATCTGGCTTTATGTGATTTACCTTCTCTTCCTTGAGGCTTGTGAAGAGAAATAAATCCAAAAATATTTTAGTGACAGCCACTGGATAAACAGAAAAACAGAGTCACATCAACATTACACCAAATTAACAGTTGCTTCAGGTCCACAAAGAAATGCCATTAAAAATTCATGATATAGGATATAACGTGTGGAGTGCAATAATCAGAACTGATCACAGGATCATATGCATACCTCTTACTGACAGTAATGACATTTTCAGCTAGACCTGAGCTAATCCTTTAAACTGTATGCTGTCAGTTCAGCATCTGGAAGCTGACTCTATCCAAATCAAATGAGCACATACTTTTTTCTGAGAAAATATCCTTTCAGGAGATAGACCTTCATCTTTTGCTCTTTGTAAAGGTGCTGTCCTACAGGCAAAAGGTGCATTTCAGCCATGGAATTTGCTGTGTTCTGGTTCACTAACAAACATAAATAGAAATTATAAGTGGATGACATTCCTTTCTCATTATACAGGCTGAAACCTATAATACAATTCCAACAATGTCAGATATTTTCCCTTGCAGATACTAGACTAGATAGACTATGGGTCTCATCTAGTACAGCCACTGTAGTGTTTACACCTCCTTAATTATTTTCTATTTTTATATACTTTTGATTGTTACACGTTTTGCTTAATTGAAAATTCTAGGGAAAAGAAATTAAAAACCTTCAGAGAGTAAACAGCAAGTTTTTATTTCCTGATGAATATCACTGTGGCATTATTTCCCTCAAAGGCTTGCTTTTGAGCCTACTGAGCCAGGCAGTTGTTGGTGCCATTACATAATTGGCTGTCTTAAAAAGCATAAAAGCATTTGAACAATTTCTAAATTATTTGCCTTTGCTTAGAGTCATATGTCTGGCAAGACATAACATGATGTGATGTCTCCTTCATGATCATCTAATTTCACTTTGAAAAAAGCAGTAGTTTCTCCAGATTTTCTCTCCCAAGCTCTACATTTTGCTGGCAGAATAGCCCTGCGTTATAATTCTTGTTCTGACCTGAGTAGTTCAACTTGCGATGTTCTCCTGCATGCCTTCAGTTCCCACTGGTAAGTACGAATAATTACAGCAAGCTACCCACCCAGCTGGAGTTTCCAAAAGCCTTTTAAGGAAAAGGATCACAGGGAACAGTTTTCTCTGGTCTCTGAGTTTTTTTACAGACCTTTACTTTCTTAATTTCTCTTTCCTTTTTTCAACCCTAAGAACATGTCAGAGGGAGGCAAGGTGGCAAGGATATTGGAAAACACTACTGATTTAAGTCTGGAGGTGGAGGTAACCAGAAGGGAGACTTGGGAGTCTGGGGAGCTGGCACTGGGCACCCTGCCTGGAGCACAACTTGCTCCAGGAACCTGCCCTCTGTGAGCTACTACTCTAATTTGTGATGCTGCCCATCACAGCACGCTGCCACAAGGTCTGTGTCATGGAACATTTTTTTGGCTGACACCAAGTGACTCGTCCAGCCACTCCATTGTGAGGAGCTACAGTCAGTTTTAATCAACGCAACATCTTAACATCAGCAGCTTAATCCACATCCAGTCCTTAATGAGATGTACACCCTGATGGCTCCTTCCTGTGTGGGCACTGAGTGAAGGCTGACAACAAGAGCTTGCAGAGCTGAGCTGCCTCCTCACAGCATAGCGTGTGCTTACTTAGCAAGGCTCTCAGAGCATACTGCATCCCCCAATGGAGTTACATTAAAATTAATTTGCAGGTCACAGTAAGTACAGCGGTGTCAAGGCAAGCATCTGCAATATTTGCAAAGTGGTGTTTGAAAAGTGGAGAACAAGCTGAGGATAGCTTACACTTCCACAAAGTTGCAACGTAGTAAATCTCCGCAGAAGGCTGTTAGACAGACTGTAGGTGTATCCGTCTTGTGCTGGTCACCAAAGTCCCATCCTGTATTAAAAATGCAAGAACCCTAACGAGAAGTCTGCCTTACTGCACTGTATGTGTAAGCTGTCAAAACAGCTGTTCACCTGTGAGCTTCACACAGAGGGCTATGAAGCTGGTGAGGGGCCTGGAGCACAAGTCCTGTGAGGAGCAGCTGAGGGAACTGGGGTGTTCAGCCTGGAGAAGAGGAGGCTCAGGGGAGACATTATTGCTCTCTGCAACTACCTGAAAGGAAGGTGTGGGGAGCTGGGCGTGGCCTCTTCTCACAGATAACTAGTAATAGACATAGAGGGAATGGCCTCAAGTTGCACAAGGGGAGGTTTAGGTTGGAAATGAGGAGACATTTCTTCTCAGATAGAGCAGTCAGGCACTGGGATTGGTTGCCCAGGGAGGTGGTGAGTAACTGTCCCTAGGGGTGTTCAAGGAAAGGTTGGACGTGGTGCTTAGGGACATGGTTTAGTGGGTGATATTGGTAGCAGCATGGTGGTTGGACCAGATGATCTTGAAGGTCTTTTCCAACCCTAATGGTTCTGTGATTCTATGATATATCAGACCATGATGAAAACTGCTCTGTAGCTAACAGAAAGGCAAGCCGCGGTGAGAAATTACACTTCAGCCTTTAATACTGTAAAAACCATCCCAGTGTTTCCAATAAGCACAGCCTTAGGGACAGAGCTTCACAATGAAGCAGCGGGGTTAATGAGCCCATCCATCTGCACAGGCTCGTGGTGCCCACAGAAGTGCAGCACTCTGTGTAGCCCCCAGCCTGTGAGTGAGGCAGCCCAGCAGCCTCGGGCACGTGCGCCCCACAGAGGTACATGAGCTGCACTAAGGCACTGCAAATTTGGGGTTTTGAGAGACTGGCCATATTAGTCTGTGAATTACAGATGATTTATAGTTACATATAGTTATATGGAGTGTGTAGCATATATAGCTACCTATGTGGATAAATGTTTTACATTGAGTTAGATTCAATCTTCTAATCGAGAAACCCTGCCAGGGTTCGTTTTACGTAGCTTATGCTGAAGTGCTGCTTTATTCCCCTTTTTTTCCCTTTGGTAAATGATGGAAAATTCCCAGATCTAATACGCACAGCTTTCAGCGACACAATAAAAAGAGCATTTGTATCATATTCTGTGTTTAGCTCTTACATGTAAGCATTTGATGAACACACCTGAGAACATTGTATCTACAAGATCTGTGGGCTTCCTTTAGTGACTAAAGGCAGCTCACCTTATGGAGCCATTAAGTGTATGGAAACCTTACAAAACCCCGCAGAATAATAGTAACTACACAGAACAGGAGTTTATGCACTGCTACAAACAGATCTGCTAAATGCTCTGGTAGAAAAAAAAAAAAAAAAAAAAAAAAAAAAAAAAAAAGTTTCTTTGCAGAAATAATGTTTACTTTCTCAAAAGTGAATGAGAAAAGGCATTTGTGAATAAACTTTATTACCTAAAGAGGTTTTATGTATAAAAGCATTATGCTGAAATGATTTTCTACTCAATAAAGCCTACTATGGCTTCCTTTATCCAGTTTAATGTCAGTGTGCTGGAAAGTGGTGGAAAATTACAAAATATGGTATTCACTGTGTGACAACAGAGCTGCTTTCAGCTGGACAACAAAAGAGCATGAGACTGAATGAAAGGATTTACTAAAAGTTAAGCAGGAAGTAGCTAAAAGCAAATTTCAGCATCTGCAATAAGGAAGGTAGTATTTGCAAATCTACTCTTTATGGATGGATTTTCCATGGAAAGATAACCTTCTGATTGTTTTGATCTAAAATGCTTATTATAAATGGCATAACACAAGCAATTACCCTACCATGAGTTACAGCCTTCTTGTGAGATGACAAAAAACAGACAAAATGTCAGCTGATGCTTCTTTATGTAAGAGAGTTACAAAATCTCATGACGTATTTGTTGCAGCTGTGATCAAATGTCTACATAGGAAATACAAAACATATTGAGGCTACATCGACAAAAAACGGAGACTGCAAAAAAAAAAAAAAAAAACAAAACACCAGAGAACCAAATCACAATAGCAGAGAAGTTCAGTGCTTTGGTAGCTGATTGTCAATAAGGATAACTTGTTTTCCTTCATTCAAGGAACAATGAAAAATACTGTCTGTTTAATAGGTGCAGTTCAATTAGGAAGAAAATCCCACAGTCAATTGCATCCAAACAAGGCTTCTGAAAATTTATTTGGAATTTTAAAAATATCCATAGATCTGATGTATTGTGGCTGCCAGAAACTGATGATTTATGTTTATGGCCTTTTCCTTTAAATTCAACCATAAAAGAAATTCAAAGTCTTGCCACCTAAAGAAAATAGGACAAATAGTGAGGGTGAAATATCCAGGGTCAACCTCTGCTGCAAACTCAAACTATCCCATAGGATAAAAATATTCTGTTCCATATGCCATTCACCTACACTCCCTGGAAAAAGTTCATCTGAGAGTGCTTCAAGCTGAGTTTAAGTCATTTAGGGCTTGTTTTTCAGGAACTAGTCAAGCAGGACTGAATTTGTGACTACCAAGTTTGCAAATGAGGAAAAGAGCAATATTGTCTAATACATTTCAGCTCAAAAACAAAACACTTGATTCTGGAAGCCATTTTTGCTGAAGATTTGTGGATTGACTTTCATTTAAAACGACATGAATTTAAAGTCCAGTAACCTCCCAAAGTAGAGAGCTCACCCTTGCTTTGGATAAGGCTGAGATTCAATTTTTAGCAGTTATTAATGAGCAGTTCTTGTTTATTTTCTGTCTAGTTTTGGGAAAAATTGCTATTTAACAAGCACCAAGAAGTGTGCAGACGCTCTATAGAGGTGTTATACTATGGATAAATGGCAAATAAATTACAGAGCAAACAGACAGCACTAGGGAAAAAAATGGCCAGGATGCAGCACGATGAAGCTGAAGAGCATAGGTGTCTCATTCCACACCTCATGTCACTAGTTCAATTTGACATTAAGTCATTTCACCTTAGTTTTACTAAGTTTTACTAAGTAAAACTAACTATTCTGTCCAGAATATCAGAGGATTAAAACAAGAACAATTGATAAAAAAAGCAAGGGAAGAGTTATATGAGAAGATGTTGCCAAAAGAAACTGCAACTTTCCCATATTGGAAAGCATCCCCTCAAACTCCTCTTGGCTTCCAAATAAAACACAAGCAGTGGATTTATGTTTCCTCTTTGGTAGCTGAAATGCAGAGGTAAGACAAAATGCATGAAGACAAAACAAAAAAAAATTAGGGCCCAAACTTGCTCAGATCTTGCCTAAATCTGAAGTAGCTTTTTGTGCCACCTACCCACCATTTCTACCACATTTTTTTGGATAATTCCAGAAGAAAACAACTGATTTGGATTTAAGGCATACTCCCACTTTCCCAAGCCGCTCTTCCCAATCACTGTCCATGGTATTTTGCTTTGGAGCACCGCCACCCAGATCCCAGACCTCACATACCTTCCATTCATGCATCATTTTCACTGTCACTAATTGTTTTGGAGTACAAGATGACAACAGCAAAATTTCTAGTCTAGAAGCTCCACAAATTAAGTGTGTTTTTACCATGATTTTCCTGGAAAAATAAATAAACCTCCCTTGTTTTAAATCCAGGTAACTGAGTATTTTTGTTTTCCAGCAGAGCCTATTTTTGTTTTCCAGCAGAGTCCCAATGAAACTATGACCCAAATGACCAGAGCACTCCAGAACTCAGAAGATGAGACAGAGAACTGGCAGCGCTGGCCAGTCAAACCCACAGATGATTACATGAAAGTTTCAAGCAAATACATAACCAAAGATTTCTGTGAACATGTTCCTGATTAGCAGAGGGCAGCAAAAGAATCTTAAAGACATAGACTTCCTTCTTGTGTCCTTCTATTTTCAAGAACATTTTCAGAACATCCAGATTTGTTATCGTATCTTTGTACCCACCATCTCCAGAGTGTGTCTTTGCTTCGGCTACAACACAGTCAGACTGTTGGTGATAGCGAGCTTCAGATTGGGCACGTTTTGCAATAAAAGAACAGAAAAGTACAGACTGAAGAAATAAAGTTGGCCCGCTTGCCAGGAAATTACTGTGCTATTAAACATGATGATGAGATTCCCACAATCACAAGGGAAGGGAAAACATTTGAAACATATTAAAAACTCTTGAGGATAAATTTGCTGCTGGCTTAAGTGCAAACAGCCCCTCTGACTTTAATACAGCTTACTCCTTGGAACCAGCTGATACAACAAGTCTGTTTTTTTGCTATGTTCTTACCATGTATTGCATGGATCTACATGACCTATTGTTTGGCCTGCTTTCCTACTTTATTAGAAACCTGTAATGGCAAAAAAGGGTTAGGAAAAAAATACAATTTGTTTCATTACAGGTTGCCAAATGCCTATAAATATTTGATACATGTTTCTGAGCATGTGTCACAAGCACTGTTTCATTTGGAGCAGCAGATACATTAAGTTACACTTTGAGCTCCTGATGAACATAAAGCTGTTACTGTTCTGACATGGATCTTTGTAATTATGGACAGAAACATAGCTTTACTTAACTGTCTACTTATTCTTTTATAAAAATACTGCATGTTCATTGAACTGGAGATGACCAGCTCACTTTATCAGCACCTCACTAGGGAACATGCACAGTCTTTGGAGTTTAATGCTCTCTCTCCAGAACATTCCCAACTGGACAGAGCCTTTCTGCTACCTATCACATCTGGGAAGTGACCAGAAAATCCACCAAACCCACTACACAGGTGAAAATGGCATAAGTCAAAATCATCCTGGCATCTAGACAGCTACTCATGCTCTAGTTCACCTCCACTTGATGGCGTTCCAATCAATGAAATAGGAGTGTGTGTTTTGCCTGTAAAAAGCAGTTTTCCTGGGGATTCTATAGAATATGCACAAAAATCATTTCACTCACTACAATGTTAATAGGTCTGTAACTCAGAGGCAGATTGCTTTTTATTATTTTCACCAAATACAATGCAAAATAAGAATAAACTATTGCCCCCTCCTTAAAAAGCCTAAGTTCTTAGACCATATGGAATGAGAGGGCAGATAGAAAACAGAGAAGCAAAAAGGCAATAAAAAACTATTCTTAATATTTGATTCCTAATCCAATTTAGGGAGGTGATTTATGATCGTAACATGGCAATATTAAAAACACCCAATGTTTACTACTTTTTTTTTTTTTTTTTTCCAGCAAATTGGTTGAGTTAATTTCTGTGACACACACAGCTGTGCATTAGTTCCTTGTCGTGGAAGCCCACAGGGCCATGGCATTCCCATGCATCTTATGACAAAGTCATCTTCTAACATCTCTTTTGACAGCACAATATAATCTGCTAGTGCAGGTATTTGTATTTGTAGCCATTTTGAATAGCTACAGTTTGAAATTTTGGAAGAACAAAAATTCAAATTATGCATTTCTATTTTTATAGTGAAGCTACTTTTTTTTTTTCAGCCTTTTACTTAATTTTCAAATGACAGCTTCACCTCATGAAGTTTGGTTACAAAACAGCACTGTATGTGGCTTGGGTTGTAAATGATTGACTTGCTAGAGCTTACTCTGAAAATAAGGTACCATCTAAATGGCAGGAAGAACAAGAACTAGCTGTGGGTCATCATTTATCATGTAATGCAATAGGAAACAAACATCCAGCAGAAGGGGGCAGTAATATTCAGTGAATCCTACTGCATTCAGACACCTTCTTCTTTAAATAGAGCTGTCAAAAATAGGCCAGGTGGAGTTCTACCTACCCATATGGGGCAAAAATCTACATTATCCTATACTCCACTATGTATACAATTATGACGTAATTTCCATGGGTAGTTGTTAAGAAACATCTCAGAATGGCAAAGCTGAAATTCACTTCATGGGTACAAATATCCCCAATGAGAAATGAAGCCTTTCCTAATTTTTCCTGCTGAACCATAGCTACAGATAAAATGAATGAAAATAACTGGGGCGGGGGGGGAGGGATTGATGCTTTGAAAACTTGCAAGGAAGACACGCAATGGGCAAATTCTCCCACTCTGCCAAGCCTCCATCTCCCTAACACAGAAACACCACACCAGGAAAATCACTCTTCCCAGATCAATGGAACTTGCTCTAGATTTTCAGGAGCCAGGGCAAAAATGGAACAGCACCAAGGCAGGGGTACATTTTCCCCTTTGCCACCCTTCTGGTGGCATTACTGATGTTACTATGGATGGCTGTGTCTCTTCCAGTGTTTTTCTGAGACCTGGCCTATAGAAACCAATAAACTGACCTCAGCAAAGAGGCATGAATTCAATACATATTCTATATACATTCCTCAGCCTTTCATACGCAACCTGGAATGGAAACAGAAACAAGGGAATCCAGATGCTTCAGCTGAAGTAAAAATGTTGAGGAAGAAAATGTTGAGGTTGAGGAAGATAGTACGTTTCAGTGATTGCTTTCACCTGGAGCAGAGGATATTTAAAACAACTATCGTTAAAGTAAAAATAATGGTGGTGGTTTGTTTTTTTTTCAATGAGAGTTTGTATGTTAAAAAAAAAAAAAAATAGAGAATTTGTTAGTTGGGGCATAAAATCTCCACCTGGTGGTGAGTCTTGACACAGCAAAATAACCTATTTCTAAGGATAAATCCCATTCCAGCACATAACCTTGATTACAGGCAATCCTAAAACAATACATGAGGGTGAAGGGGAGCCTTTGGAAAAACAGCAATATCCTATCCCCCTGATTTTCCATCATCTTGCTTCAATGCGTGAGAGGAGCTGAAGGATCCTTCCAATTGCACCACAGCCACCAGCTGCACAAATGACCTTTCCCAGCAGAAATCAGACCCAAAGACAGCCCATGCTTCACCACGTGCCCTGCTCAAGAAGCATCAACACCATGCCTTGCAGCCCAGGCTGCCCTCCTCCCTCCAGCCTGCATCTGCAGGGAGTAGGGTGGAAGGTGAAGAAGCGCTCACCAGTTTGGCGGTTGCGACAAATGCCCCTTGCCAAGGACAAGTGTCCTCTCCCGAAACTGAAGTTCTACTCCATTTGCACATCGTTTACTTCTAATAGATCAAAACTTTACCCAAAATAAGTTATCCTTATCCCCAGGGTTCTCCAGATCCCTCAGTAATGTTTTATCATTTCAGAGAGAATTCCCTAGCACACAGCTCATTCAGTTTTCCCCTAAACATTGCTGGTTTTACACCTTAGAAATACTTTCTGCATTTACAGCTTCCTACCCATCTTATTAAAAAGTAACACCTTGCTCATCTGACATTTTAAATAAAGTCTTACAAAGCCTTGTAAGACACAATAGGAACAGTGTAAAATGGAAACAAAATTTACAAAGCCAGAAGCTCGATCTACGGAGTTGCCCCTTTGTACACCCTGAACATCACCCGTGCTTTGCAGCTGGTCAGTCTGGCTCCTGATGCGGGAGCAGAAGATCCCCGTCTCACACCTGAGAAGCTGAACCGCCCTTGCACAACCTGTACGAAGTCGTGACTTGCACCCAGCTACCGCAGATGCACATACATGCAGCTGGCAGCCAAGAGTGTGACCAAGGCCAGCAGTGTGCTATCTCCATATACATACACACACGTCTGTGCGTCTGTGAGCACAGAAATTAAAATTAAAGTCAAAATACACACCTTTTGCTATACCAGAAGAATCATGCAATTATGGATTTTCGTGCCCCTCTCCAGAACATCCAGGATGGCCTATTACTGTGTACACAGATTATTCACTAACCGCGACACGCCTGGGCCCGGCCAGGTGCGGGAGGCGTTTTGGAAACCGGGCTTGGAAATGGGGGCGTTGGGGGCCTCGGGACAGCGGGCCGGGGAGCGCGGCAGGGCCGACGGGCAGCGGGAGGTCCCTGACGGCCAGGAGCAGGCTCCCGTCGGGCAGGAGGCAGGAAGCCCCTGCCGGGCAGAGGGAGGCTCCCGTCGGGAAGCAGGATGGACTCTGCCGGGCAGCAGGACGGCTCCTCCCGGCCGGTCCCGGCCCTCCCCAGCCGGCCCCCGGCGCCACGCCGCAGCGGGCTCGGCCCAGCCCGGGGTCGGCCCAGCAGCAGGCGGCGGGGCGGGGCCGAAAAATTCCCAATTTCGTGACTTTGCGGCGGCCCGGGGGAGTGAAGGAGGGGTGACTCACGGCGCCCGGGATAAATAGGCGGGTGCTTACCTGGGAGCAGCACTGGGTCCTCGGCACTGAGCATCCGCAGAGCCCGACCAGCACCAGAACCAGCACCACGGAGCCCCGCCGGGATATGATCCTACCCTGCGCACTGGTCCTCGGTCTCCTGGCTGCCGGCCACGCAGGTGAGACCCGTCCCGACCCGACCCGTCTCCGCCGGGCCGGCAGCAGCCGGGGAGGCGGCTGCGGTGGCGCGGGTGAAAGCGACGCGCAACGGGCTCCGAGGCAGCGGGGGCCGGGCCGGGGGCGGCCGTGAGAGGCCGGCAAGGGCGGCCGGCAAGGGCCCGCATCACGGCCCCGCTGTCCTGGGCATGTAAGGAGCTTCCATGGGGCTCCGCTGCACTTGCAGCCTAGGGGTGGTTCACGGGGTGTAGGTTTCCAGGTGGAAATCCAGAACGATTTTTATTTTTATCTTGTACTTTTTGTGGTTTCTAGAATACTTAAGTATGGTAGGAAGGATGTCAGGCCTCCACTGACCTGTGTGAGGTAGCACAAATGCTCTGAGAAGCTTGTCACAGTCCACAATGCCAAATTCCTAGTTTTTGTAGTTAGCTGTTACCCATAGCTCTCTAAAGTATAGTGTGAGTGCGTACTCATTCTGTTGACATCCCAGTGAACATTAAACTTCAGGGCACTGTCAACCTACATCCAAAAACTTCACTCGGTGTGGTGAGAACACTGATCTAGGTATAAAAGACACTATTTTAATCAGAGTATTTAATTTTGTTCTAGCCAATCCTTGCTGCTCAAACCCATGTCAGAACAGAGGAGTATGCATGACAACAGGATTTGACCAGTATGAATGTGACTGCACAAGGACAGGATATTATGGGGAAAATTGTACAACACGTAAGTATCTTGGATCCATTCTCATGGAAATGAACTTTGAGAATTCAATTCCAAAATTGCAGGTTATTCTTAATAGCTAACTTACAATCTTTCCATCTGTGCTCACAGCGGAATTCTTCACATGGCTGAAACTAACATTGAAACCTACGCCAAATACTGTCCATTACATTCTCACCCACTTCAAAGGAGTCTGGAACATCATCAACAACATCCCCTTCTTACGAGATACTATTATGAGATATGTATTGACGTGTAAGTATAAGTTCTCCCTTCTCATACTCTTAACTGGCAGGAGCTACTTGTAGGACTCCAGAATGCTCTACTTGATCAGTTTATTCATGAAGTAGCAAGCTAAAATGCACTAAGGTAAAAACACTAAACAAAGTTTAAGATTTCAGTGCATTGCACACTTGATGTGAAATGTGCTTTCAGACAGAAATGCATTTTGCTCTCATCACTGATAAAATCTAGCATTTTGCTAGCATATAGCATAACATGAACCATTTGATGCAAATTTCAATAGTTGGAGCCAATTGCTAATTCAGAACCTATTCCTGTTATTCAGCAACCATCAGTTACTGAAGTTAAATGGGATTATATGTGTGGAATTTGTTGATACAACTGCTGGCAAAATATATGGAAAAAATCTGGCCATGTGACTTACTTCTCGAGTCTAAAAGGTATAGTTTTAAAATAAAAACAAATACATATAATTTTTATTCTCTCTTCCAGCAAGATCACATTTGATTGACAGCCCACCAACTTACAATAGTGACTATAATTACAAAAACTGGGAAACTTATTCCAATCTTTCCTATTACACAAGAAGTCTTCCCCCGGTAGGACGTGACTGTCCAACACCAATGGGTGTTAAAGGTAAGGAATAAAACAGATGCATAACGTTCATTTCTAGGAATTCCTATTTATCTTTTTGTCTTAGAAAACACCAACAGGCAAGCTTGTCTACAACCTTTTAACAGTGTAGTTGACTTTGAGGATAACCATGTATTGCATATTGTGTAATGACCTTAAAGATAACCATTCTGGCGTTTGTTGTTGAATCCTGCATTAATAAATTGAAAATAGTAAGTCTGTTTTGTTAGGAACAAAATTAAGTAGTAACCATAGCTGTCTTGAACATCTCACTTTACTATAAGGAGATTTTCTTTTCCTTGTAGGGAAGAAAGAACTCCCAGATTCAAAGCTGATTGTGGAGAAGTTTTTGTTGCGGAAAAAATTTATTCCTGACCCACAAGGCACAAATGTGATGTTCACATTCTTTGCCCAACACTTCACTCATCAGTTCTTTAAGACAGACCACAAGAAAGGACCTGGTTTCACTAAAGCTCTTGGCCATGGGGTAAGACTATAGCTCTGTAACTTGAACACAGCACTTAGCTCTTAGGAGCTACTAACCAGCTAGAGTGATACCTTACAGGTAGTCAGAATGCACAAACACTAGTACACATACCATTCAACATGCCCTGCAACAAATCAGGAAGTTATGGAAGAGGGGAGGCAAAACTCTGGTGACTGAATAGCATCTCACATAATTCTCTTTAAAGGCTCTGTACAGTGAGGGCTATGACTTTTTTTTTTTTCCCAAGAATCTGCTTTTGCTTAATATGTTAGGTATATTAAAATTAAAAAGAACTTCAGAAGCAAATTTGAATTTTAAGATCTTTATCTACAAAGTTATCTACAAAGCAGACAGCCTTTGGATAAAGAATTTTTCAGTATGAATGTTGTGTGTATGTCTAAAACAGAAAGCTGTAAAATGTTTGTGTATATAAAGAGCTGGCTGCATAATAAAAAGCTGCTGACACTCTAAACAGAGTCCTCTTAAATTGCCAGTCCAATTTAAAAACTTACAGAGTGATTGCTCCAGTTGCCAGGAAATAATTTGGCTTCATCTTAAATATCATTGTGTGATACTTATAAGGTAACAATATTATAATTAAAAGGTAAACATTTAAGGGATGAAATCGTATTGGCATCCACAGAACTAGGACCTATCCTAAAATAGCAAAAAATGTAGCTTGTCTTCATGTTCCAAATGCTTTTATTTTACAGGTTGACTTGAATCACATTTATGGAGAGACTTTGGAGAGACAGCTTAAACTGAGACTTCTCAAGGATGGAAAGCTAAAATATCAGGTATGTCTTATCTTCCCGCCTTTTAATTAGATGACATATTTCTTAAAATTAGTGCTCTGCTTGCAGTGTTGCTTGCTTTAAGTCAGTGCTAACAGAGTCAATACATCGTATCTCATAAGCATGATAGCTTATGACTCTCCTCTTCTTTCTCCCTTCTTCCTGTGTGCCCTCTTTGGCAGATGATAGATGGGGAAATGTATCCACCCACAGTGAAGGACACTCAGGCAGAGATGATCTACCCTCCTCATGTTCCTGAACACTTGCAGTTTTCTGTTGGGCAGGAGGTGTTTGGTTTGGTCCCAGGTTTAATGATGTATGCTACAATATGGCTGAGAGAACACAATCGGGTCTGTGACATCCTGAAACAGGAGCATCCAGAGTGGGATGATGAGCAGTTATTCCAAACTACTAGACTCATATTGATAGGTGAGTGTCACTTCTACTACGTGCAATTCAAATGTTCCATTGAGCTTGACGCTTCTACCTGTGATGTACTGCAGCTGCAGTAGATCTAGTAAGAGGAAAAACTCTTATTTAATTGTTGTATGAGGGAATAAATCTGAGCCTTCATGACCTGACACATTAAAATACAGCTGCCTCCTGCTATGTTAAATACCAAAACTGAAGAAAATTGAGTCAAGTGATAATTAATTCCGGTATTTAAGGGAAACAGAACTGAAAGCGGTGAAAAGATGGGAAGCTAAGATTCGTTTCTCAGAGAGGAGGCCTGTGAGGCTAGATGACCTCAGTTGCTCTGAGAGAATTTTTTCTTTTTTTTCTCTTCTGGGGTTGGGTCAGTTCAGATATGCTTTAAGAGGGGCTGTGGTTAAGTTCAGGAAGCTACATAAAATGTTATTGCACATACTTCTCCTGTCTAATTGTCTGCTAAGTGGTATTTCATCTGTTAATGTTGACATGTACCAAGTTTGGAAAGACTGTGCCCAAATCGTGGATGAAACAGTAAACCAATAAAAGAAAATTGTTTTAAGCAGCTCAGAAGCTGAGAGGTTGCTTTCAGATACTAGCTTTCTTTATTGTCCCCTACCTCTGCCCTAGATAGTATATTATAACCAAGCTATAAGGCAAAGAAAGGTTTGTCTGCCACAGCCAAAAACTTGGGCTCTTAAGTACTGTTCTACCCCCTACTTTTAGTCACATAAAATGCATGGATCTCTCTCTGTACTATTAGGGAATGCTGAGGAGTGTTTGCTATCCTGATCCCTATAGTATTTTTTCCAGAAGAGTTTAGAAATTGCATGTTCTCTCATAGATAGGGTTCCTCAGGGAATTAGTACCAATACTGTGTCCCTTTTCCTTCTCCAACAGGAGAGACAATCAAGATTGTTATTGAAGATTACGTGCAACACTTGAGTGGCTACCACTTCAAACTCAAGTTTGATCCTGAGCTTCTGTTCAACCAGCGATTCCAATACCAGAACCGAATTGCAGCTGAATTCAATACCCTGTACCACTGGCACCCACTTCTGCCTGACACTTTTCAAATACATGACCAGGAGTACACTTTCCAGCAGTTCCTCTACAACAACTCTATAATGCTGGAACATGGCCTTTCCCATATGGTGAAATCTTTCTCCAAGCAAAGTGCTGGCAGGGTAAGTACTTTCTCAAGTTAACAATTTGGGGGTTGCATCAGGGGTGCAATAAATCTATGCAAAACTATATGAAGGCATAACTTCCTCATAACTTTTATCTGGAGATCTTATTACTTTTCATCTTTACTGAATAGGTTGCTGGTGGAAAAAATGTTCCTGCTGCAGTACAGAAAGTAGCAAAGGCTTCAATTGACCAAAGCAGACAAATGAGATACCAGTCCTTGAATGAGTACAGGAAACGCTTCATGTTGAAACCATTTAAATCATTTGAAGAACTTACAGGTAA
This sequence comes from Aythya ferina, assembly GCF_964211825.1. NCBI lineage: Eukaryota > Metazoa > Chordata > Aves > Anseriformes > Anatidae > Aythya > Aythya ferina. Next base: position 16,080,301 of record NC_140304.1, read on the forward strand.
CAGTTTTTAATCCTTCTTCATAAATAAGTGCCCTTGTCTTTAAAATAGCTAACAGAAGCCTTCAATCCTGTTTCTGAACTTCAGCAGGATGGTGTTGCCATGAAAACAGGATTTTTCCACTTACTATGTTTATTCATCAATAATTACAGGAGAAAAAGAAATGGCTGCTGAACTGGAAGAGCTTTATGGAGACATAGATGCTATGGAGCTGTATCCAGGACTCCTTGTAGAAAAGCCACGACCAGGTGCCATCTTTGGCGAAACAATGGTAGAAATCGGCGCACCATTCTCTCTGAAAGGACTGATGGGAAATGCTATCTGTTCCCCAGAGTACTGGAAGCCTAGCACCTTTGGTGGAAAAGTGGGATTTGAAATAATCAATACTGCCTCCTTACAGAAGCTCATCTGCAACAACGTGAAAGGCTGTCCTTTCACTGCTTTCCACGTCTTAAATCCTGAACCCACGGAGGCAACTATTAATGTTAGTACCTCAAACACAGCAATGGAAGATATCAACCCCACACTACTACTGAAAGAGCGATCTGCTGAGTTATAAAGTATTCATCTATTTATTTATTTATATAAATTATTTTATTTATAGCTTAAAGTTTAAAAAAAAAAAAAAACACTTTTGCATCTTCACTTTGGGGGTTGCCCTAGATTCCTTACTCGGGTAAGGCTTCTACTTACAAAAGGGATTTTCTGTGTTTCAGCTCTACAGCAGTGAATCCCTTGTTTAAAATCTTCTGTAACAGAACTACGTATTCCAAAGTGGATGAAGGTTCCAATTTTTATTTTGTGTTTTGTATTTGTTTTAATATGTGACAACAGGTGTTAGGTTTTGTCTTGTGTAGGTCTCAGAACACTACAAAAGCAACTTGTTGCTTAAGCTTGAAAACAGGTCATCAAACTAAAAACAGAAGAAAATTTGACCTAATGAAAACCACCAGAAAAGATTCTGAATTCCATATAAGCACTCCAAAACTAACAAATACATGTTTATAAGACTTTTTTAATGTTGTAAAGTCAGAAAATGCGTTGCATTTATCAATGACACTACCTCTCCCTCATTGCAAATAAGGCAATTTGCACAGTAACTTGCATATTTGTGGGTGTTTGTTGTTGTTTTTTTTATTATTATTATTATTATTATTTATTTTTTTTAAAATCTGTCCTTGCTTAGGGCATTAGGGCATTGTCCTTGCTTAGGGCATTAGGGTATTATAATATTTGTTTTTTTTTTTTTTTTTTTTTTTTTAATTTAATTATTTAAAGAAAATAGAACTAGTCTGAGATGCTTCTTATTTTTGAAGCATATATCACGTTATTTATGTAAGAACATGATAGTAATCATACTGAGCTTAGAAATTACTATCAGGCTGTAATACAAGGCTACTTGGCAACAGCCAATGCATGTTATTTTGCAAATTCAGGGACGTCTTAAACTTAGTCCAAAGTATTAGTTTGTTGTTAGTTTGGTGGTGTGTTTTTTTTTTTTTTTCATAGCTGTAGTTCTCTGGTCTACTTGACAACATAAATTTTATTCTGTCACTTTAAGGACAAATGGACAGTACAGTTTTAGTTAAGAACATGACTATAGTATGGGTTTGTGTACCCAAACTGAGATTATTGAGGAATAATAACTGGGAAGCTATGTAAACGTATGCAGCACTGATTGAGCAAAACTTCAAGGCAACAAGACTTTGTTAGCTTAGGTTTTATATACACAATCCATAGTAATGAATTAGAGCTCTATTTATTTGATTGGGGGGGATGCTAATATTTTATTTATAGATTACAAACAGAGGCATTTTAAATGAGTGGCTTAAGTTTAACAAAAACTGGCTAGTTAGCACAAAATGTCCTAAACATGTGTCCTGATCCAGCACTAAAATTTCTAGCCTCATATGGGCACATAAAAAGTTACACAGGATCTTGTACCAGCACTTAAACCTTTGCATATAAGGGTATCTTTTTTTAATTTCTAGAGAGGAAATATAGAAGATGATCTTCCCATAAAAACAGCTGGGGAACTATAGGTAAAAAGAATGTCACTTCAGACTGGAGTAGAGCAGCAACCTGGTATTCTGTGCCCCCACACAAAATTCCTTGACTACTTGTGGAAAAGGACTTGAGTTTATGTTACATCTGAATCTCTCAAGCATTTGTAGAGGCTTGTGTTGTAATGGCTATGGTAGTAGAATAGCTTGACTTGTGATTTCTTTGTTTCTATGGATTTGTTTGAAAACACTGATTACCTTCTGCAGAGTAAATTTGTAACCATTAGTGCAATTAGCTGACTCCAGATCTCCTATAACAATCAATACCAGTGACTGATTTGAGATGGTCTTTGGTATAAACACTTCAGGAAGGGCATTTTGTTTCTCTATCTGAGGCACAAAGAAAGGAGAAACTTCAATAACCTTGTACAAAAATGTGGTCAGGACTGTATATTCTAATAAGAGAAAACTATTTGGTCATCAGTTAAACATGTAGTTGTCGTTCAGATTATCTTTGGAACGCATGTCAGAGCACCTTTCTACCATTAACAAAGAAAACTGCTTGGCTTAAAGTCAAAGAGGGACAAGTCTGGACAAATTTAGTTATTTTGGGGTAGGTAAAAAGGAATTTGGGAGAAAAAGTTTATGTCAGCTGAGTTGCTATAAGCTGCTTTGGAAAGGAATCGTTCACTGTGCATTTTGTTCTCTGAAGCCACGTTTCACTTGTCTGTGACCCAACCTGCTGGGTTTGGCTGGGTTCAAGTTGCACATGATAAATATGTGTTCAAAATTATTTATTTAAAATTCTGTAAATTATTTCACTTTATTTTTGTAGGACAAAAATGTTTTTAAAATGCAATTGCTTATATAAATAAATTGAAAACATTACCTCAATAAGCTCCTATGACTGCAACTTTGTATTAAACAATTTTCTCATTTTATTTTCCATTCATGATTAAATGAGTAATCTTTGGGATATACTAAAAATGGGCAAAGATAGCTTTTGAATTTTAAATCCAGAATTATCTCTTATACCCCCAAATCAAGGTGCCTATAATTCAAATCATCCAAATGTAGTTATTTTTCTCTTCTGCCACTACTGAAAAAGGACTTCATTATGAAATCCATGGAGAACTCACTGTGCTGCATGCCGGCAATGCTCTCTTGAGTGCCTGAGCATTTTGGAGGGATGGTACATTGTTGGCGACACATAACACCGTGCTGGTGTAACCAACCTCCCTGTGCTGCTATTGAGTACTAAAATGTTCAAAGCAAGAATAGTTCATATGTATTTCCCTTCAAGCTTAGCTTAAAAGTGGAAACTACTTTGGAATACTAGCAGCAATTAGACAGGGTCTTCGCAGTTGGGCATATTTTCATCTATGGTACTTTCTCACTGTTGTGAGACAGTAATTTGTGTCTGCAAACAGATGAGGCTAAATCAACTGTGACAGCCACTTCATGGACAGTATCAACCATTTGTCTTCCCTCTCTACAAGGGCCCAGATTTGCTCTTTTTTTTTTTTTTTTTTTTTTTTCTAGCAAAGTTATCTTTTACTATCTTGACTAACTTTGACAAAGAATGATGCAAGGTGAAAAAGTGGGCTGTGAGGCTGGGACAAAAAGGAGTGTTTCTGTTAATAAAAACCCAGAGATGGGATTCGCATGAGTTGCTGTAATGTGTTTCTACCCTTCATAGAATATCCAGGTGCCACCCAATCCCTCACCTGCATTTTCATCTCCAGAAAGGAAAGGGGAAAGCTGTGAAAGAGATAACTAAGGAGACTGAGTACCTTGTACTGCCTCAGTTAACTCCTACCACCTCTGCCCAGCCACTGACCAAATGCTACCTCCAGCACCAACTATCATCCCACTGTTGACCATCTCCATTACACCCCCATCCCAAAAGTGTCAGTGTCCTCTCATGGCCACTTTCTAGGGGCCAAATGTCCTTCATCCAGTCATCTTCCTTCCAGTCACTCAAAATTTTTTTGGTTCAAGGTTTAGCCCAGAGACCCACAGGTCCATATACCCATATGACAGTCCTCCTGCCTTTACTTTGTAGTTTTCCATCTCCACTGGTGTGTAGTTCCCTTATTGTCCTACTGTACCCAGGCATCTAAAAACCTCCCTTAACTCTCTTCAACTTAAAACTCAGTCCTAATCACTTCAGCCCCAAAACCACAATGTCTTGAGGGCCCCTCCAAAAACATTGCTCCAGTCTCTCTCCTGGTCACACATGGAGGCTGTGTGTATGTAGACATATACAGACCTTCTATGAGGAATGTGGTTTATTTTTCTTTAATAGCCAGTTAACTCTGCGATTATATTCATTTCCAGCACATTTCTTTGGGCTTTCTGATGTGAGGGGAGAAAATACTTTACCCCCCTGCCTAAGGGGGATGTGGCTGCTGTCTGTCACCTCAGGGAGAGGCCAGCTCTGACTGCTCCTGTGGGTAACCCATGGTCCCTCTCACGCATGTGTTTGCTCTAGCTCAATTAAACTCTGAAGTGCTTTGGTGCAGCTGGTGAGAGTGAGCACACCCTGTCCCAGAAGGGCCCGCGGCCATGTCTCATGGGCAGGCTCCTGGAAGGCGGCTGCTCTGACTCAGTGCAAGGCAGGGTTTCAAGCCTGTCCCGTGGCTTTAGTTGAGCACTCCAAGAAATAAAGCAGGTGATAGAAGGGAAGCAAAGGCAAAGCTATTGGCATCTTTGGTAAAAAAATACAGAAATGATATTTGTTTGGGGCTCAAAAAATGCATTTAGTCAATCCTAAACATTTCTGGGGTGTTAGTTCGATTGTGTTGGTGAGGAAAAATAATTAAATTATTGTATGTCTCCCCAAGCAAAATATTCAAAAGAGTGATTCCTGAGACCCAGAGGTGAGAAAATTGCCCACAAGTCCTGCTAACACTGTCACCCACAATGCAACAAGCAGGCTCTGAAGGGAGTGGCATGACATGGCACCTCATGGGACCAAGTGAGTATGGACGATGCCTGTCCCTTCAGAGGGCAATGACAGGCCACAACTACAGTTGGGGCGGTGGGACACTCCGTGGGAAGGTGCGGCAGCAAGAGCATGCCAGCAAAGTGTTCCACAGAGAAGGTGCTTCTGTGACTGCAGTCCTAGTTAGGGAAGGGCCTGTCCAGATGGATTTGGTACATGATGGATGAGACAGCTCAATCATGGAGGAGCTCCTCCTTTCCTCTGAGCAGAGGCATGTCCCAATGATACAAGAGACAAGAATGTTCCCCAGCGGAAACCTGCCCTCAGAAATACTTGCTCTCCAGACTGGCTTGAGGTAACTGTTTCACCCAAGGCAACACTGAAGAGGAGAGAGGAAGCGGGGGGGTCAACATCTGAGCTGTACCCTTGGAGGTACGGCTCCCTCAAGGAGCACTAGAGCAGAATGCTTTTGTGAGCAGGTCACCATATGTAATTGCCTTCACTGAGGGCTTTGGCCATACGTCATTTGCTCACTTGCCAGCTGCGTAAGAGCTCTTTATGGGCACTGAGTCTGAGCCCCTTGGGCATCTGACCAGGTTTATTACTTCTGATACACTCACTGGACGTGCACTGACCTTTACGCTGGAGCACAAATTCTCCCAAGGCAACTGCTTTACACCCTGCCACACATTACCTGCATTTCAAGAGACATTTGTAGCATGAGAGACTTCTGCTTTGCTAGAAAATAACCTTTTGGTTTCAGCACACCCATTAAAAAAATCATCAGGTAGTTTGTCCAACCCATAGGAAAGATGTGAACGAGAGAAGGAACACAGGCAAAGGAGCCAGTTCTGATAGGGGGACTGATGTTCTTTCTTGTTCCTTGCATGTTCTACTGACTTTGTTGAGCAACACTGGAAAACCATTTTGCAAAGACATGCTGTTTTATTTGGAAGACCAGAAAAAATCTGCAAGATACAAGGATATATACTGGGCAGAAAAGCCATAGCTCTGTGCAATAAATATGGAAACAGAGGTGAGTAGAAAAATCCTAACTTTTTCACTAAAAGACATGCAAAGAGCCTAAAAGTATGCAAGGCAGAAATGCAGTAGCATCACAGGAAACATTGCACTGAGAAAAAAATGCTCCTTGGCAAGAGCTGAGTGCTCATCTTCCTTTCATTTGGAGCTCCAGTTTCGAAATAATGTTATACTTTGATGCAACATGATTGGCCCATACATTTAAATTAATATTGACAATCAAAAAAAGTCACTACATTCCACATCTGCTGTTCAGGAATGAGACTAACAAGAAACTAGATGTCAAGAAAGAGAAGAAGGGAAGGAGTAGCACAAGAAGTTTTCAAATTTACCTTTCTGGGATTTTTTTCTGGCTGTAAAATATGAGACTAAGTGAAAGTCTTAGCATTCCCTTATAGCTACTATTAAGATCTTCACCTACCTTGAGAAACCAAACAGTTGGATGTGGCCTGGGCAAGTCAAGAGCTGACCACCATCAGAACAGGGACAATACTACAGATCATGAGATCTCACTGGTTTATCACTGAGCTTGCCCCATGCTGGTTCCTCAGTGCTGGGCAAGCCAAGGCACTTTATCCAGTACATATTAGTCATCAGACCAAACAAACAAACAAACAAACAAACAAACAAAAAACCTCCTAATTTGTGGGAAGGAGGCAAATAATGTTCAGAACATCTACTTTGAAACCAATCTGTTGCATACCAATTCAGTATCTGGTCTGTTGCAGGGTACATCTACAGAAACTCCCTCTGACTTTCATATCTTTCATATCTGATTTTTCGGGCCACCTCACTCTGTCACCATTGTCTGTATGCTATTCAAGCACATAATGAAAATACTGGGTAAATTTTTTACGTAAGGGCTTCAATCAGAATTGCACTAGGGTGCCTGTAGATTTAAAAAAAAAAAAAAAAAAACAGATCTCAGAAAGTTAAAATAGAAGGAAAGTATCTGTTTTCCTTTACTTTTTAGTTTTGGTTACAAAATATTTCTAAAGAAGAAAAAAATCCACTAAACTTGTTATTGAAAAATAAGGAGTCTTAATACATTTTTAAAAATTGGAAATATATCACATCTTCTAACCAACTGTAATCCTGGTATCTTTTTTTTTATGTTAATTAATAGCTGTTTCAAGAAAAACACTGAAAAAGTGTCACATAACTATGAGCATGCTGCTTTCAAGAGCCTCGCTTCTTTACTTAATACACTAGCAAAGTATTAGTTCGTGCTTCTATCTAAGGATAAAAACAATGCACTCAAAAAGTAAAGGAGTAAATCCTGTGGAAAATTCATTCTTGCTTTGCACTCTATTTTTTCATGGTAACCAGGTGTAGCTCATTACTTTAGGCTTACACAGTAGTGGATATAGGTGTGTGCAAGCATCCTTGTTCAAACCTGCCCTGCTGACAAGCAATTTTAACACCCATTCATTTTCTGCAAAATGACTGCATTTGTAGTAGACCTTTCTATGAGAGCACATGAAACTTTTTACCCTTTTCTTGCCCTAAAAGTGGGCAAAAGGACAGAACCAACTGAAAGCAGTGTCCATCACACTGAGCATCATGGGCAGATGGTTGTCAGTGGGAGAAGGCATGTTCCCCAAACAGCACATTGCCTTGTCTTGCTTTCCACTATAGCATGAAGGTCTACCCAAAGAAAATATTTTCATAAGCATTCATCAAGGAACCATTGTATACATTTTGCCTAGTGTAACACTGTAATGCATGACTATTAATGAGGATATTTCTGAATTTATGCTGGCAGGTCTTCAAAGATAGGTGAGACCAAGACCCCAAGAAGTCAAACGGCTTTGTGTAAAAACCCAGCCAAGCATTTTTTCTGAATGATTTTAAGCCCTGAAAAGCTTCAGTGAGCTGTAACAGAAACAAAACATGGCTAAAAACAGCAAGATCAATTCCAGATATGTTCTCAAGCAGCGTCAAAACCTTACCATGAGAATCGACACAACTTGATATCCTTTCAGTTGTGGCTATAAAGCCTGTTGCCTAGAGAATATTAATTAATCCTGCTTAACAAATAATGGCAGAGTTGCTAAGTGGCAGTCACAGGTAATAATTAAAATAAAAATGTGTTGAGCTTGTTGAGCTATGAAATACTATTTCTTACACAAGATTGTGATGTAATATTGATGATCTGATGATATCTTAGAGGAGCTGTTAAAAAGGTATTATTTCCTCAGAGGTAGGGAAATAGAGTCCATTCCATGTAAATTAGGCTCAGATCTTATAATGTAGAGAATTTCAGTGGAAGCAGAAAGAATGTGTTTCTAAATTGGAAATGGACTGAAGTACTTCTTTTTTTTTTTTTTTTTTCCCCCATAGAACAATAAAACCAGCTTCTTTTCACTGTTTTTTTTATTGAAACATTTCAGTGTTTGTCATTATAACAGACCCATTTTAACTGGTAAGCAATGGATTTCATAATGTGACAATAAATGCAACAGATTTCCTAATGTGACAATAAATTAGTAGGTTCTTTTACAGATCAGACAAAAGATATAAAATAATAAAAAATGTAACCTGACATTACTGTACAGTAAATGATCTTGGATATTCTCAATAATCTTCAGTCTATATCAGACCTTCATTTTTCATTAAACTATAAAGGGTCTCTGACAGTCAGTAGGAGAATTCTGGGCTTCTACAGGCCCATAGGGAAACTGAAGAGTCACCACACTGAGCCATCTCAGCCCTTGCAAGTGTACCTACCCAACACTGCTATGCTGAATCTGAGAGTTGAGGGCAACCAGCAGCATCGGGCAACCAGGGAGCTGCCAGCACTGAAACTAAGGGCAGGAACCTGCAAAGGAACAAAAGTAGTTATTTTTGGAAAGTGGGCCCATGGGCCAGCTGCTTAAATTTGGATTTATAAGAGTTTGCTCAAATTATTTATCTGAGCACTTAATTCTATAGCAGAAAAATAAATCTGAATTAAATACTATTTAAAAATTATCCCATAACCAACAGTTATTTAGTGTGAAATTTTTGTCTTTATTTCCAACACAGCTGTTGGATTGTCTTGGGAGGATTTTGAAACGCAGATAACTTCAGTCTTTATGTAATTCAGAAGCGGAAGAGCTATCTGAGTTTGCTTTCAAAATCAAGAAACAGAGCATGAAGATTTTTCCCCTAATATCTGCTGCTTGTACTGTTTAACCTCTGAGAAACAAAACTGTGTAACCCTGCTTTCTACTAAATGCCTCTACACACAATGGTCATCTCTTTCTACATGTTATACATGTAGTTAGTCACTTTATTTTGATACCTTTTCAGACTGCCACAATATTTGAAACTGAGATCAGAAGTGAAAAAAAGAGTTCCTAGGCCACCTAGGCCACCTCTTCTTCACAGAATCATAGAATCACAGAATATCCCAAGTTGGAAGGGACCCATAAGGATCATCGAGTCCAACTCCTGGCACCACACCGGTCTACCCAAAAATTCAGACCATATGACTGACAGCACAGTCCAAATGCTTCTTAAACTCAGGCTTGGTGTCTTCAATACAGTTATTTTCCAATTTGCAGAGTAATCAAGAGTCAGGACTTCATCAATGCCTGTTAATGAGGTTGCTACATAGTATGGCAGATCTCACCATTATGCCTTTTTGAGGGTCCTTTGGGAGGCATTTAGTGCTTTCCTTTTCTTTTTTTTTTTCTTTGAAGTTACATTCTTGTAACAGATTCTGATTGCACTTGGACAAGTTGCTAGGACTTTGCTCCTTAGGGATTGGTCCTTGGGAACGGAGATAGGAACCACCAATGCCAGTTCAAAACCCAGCATGGCTCAACTGCTCAAATGGCACACCACTTCAAGGTGCTGCTGCTTTATTTAAGTGCCAAATTCCCTTCTGGATTGAAGTTCACAAGCCCCTCTCCGTTTGGAGCACACCCCAGGACTGCAGCCTGCTGCAGCAGTTCATCCCCTGTATCACCAGACCTGCACTCCTTCCTAAAGCAGCTGGTTGGGACATGCAGCATCACACTCTGACACACTAATTTCATTTATTTATTTATTTTTAATAGTGATTATTTTGAAACACATTAAATACTCCAATTACCATTCCTCCTCAATATTTCCTTGCCAAGCCCTACCCTCCATCTGGTCTGACTAGTCTGCTGCCTCCCCGGGGGGCAGATTTTTGTTTTCTCCTGGGGGACGGGACAGGCGTGGAGGAGGGAAACATCTATTTCCAGCATATTCTTTTAGAAGACACTGTTGACTGATGCTTTGAGCCTTTTAGCACAAAAAGAAGTTATCCTGGAAACCATCAGAGACAAAATAGAAAACAAACCCTATTTACTTAGGGTAGGTTCTTTACGGAGCAGAAGAAGCACAAAAGGTGTGCAGAAATTCTATAGTGATTACAAGATCTCTCAAGACTTCGCTAGGCTCACCTCACTGGAAAAAAATGCTGGAAATCCACTAATTGAATTCGCAATCAGCAACCTTAGGAAGTGAGAGTCTGTGAGGCTGCATTTATGGATGGCCATATGATTTATATAATGTTGTCAGTAGAGGAAAAAACAGGTCTTTTTTCCACATCAGTACTGTGATCATTTATAACATTGAAGACCCTATGCCTACCTAGCCCTAGTCAAATATCATGCAAAAATCCAACAACAAAACTTTTGCCCCAGCAGAAGTAACCTCCAGAACAGGCTTGGCAGGCCCTGGCCATAAGCACATCTCCTGCAATGACTCCAGTAAAAACACTGAAGATAAGTGACAACCTCAATTTTATATATACTTGTGCTTTAATCTGCATTTCCTCCTTCAGTCATATGTGGCTGTTCTTATTCATCACTATTTTCCATGAGATGCAGGGGAAACACTTCATCCCAAGCTATCTGGGGATCAGAAGCTTTCCTGCTGGCCTGGTCTTCAGCTCATGTTCTCAGGCCAGGAGGATCTAGGACATTCATTACCATCCCTCTGCCAGGCACCTGCTCCATTTGTTTTTCACACAAATGAAAGACAAATGAGGGAATACGTAAAATACTGTACTAAAGTTTCAACTAGTTCTTCCACAACCTTAATAAAGAAAACAGATTTTTTCCTTGTTTAGAGGAAAATCTATGGAACATGTGAGTGCACGTGCATGCACACACACACACACACTCAGAATACCAAGTTAATATCTTCCGTAACTACAAAACTAATGTCAAAACATTTAACTAAAAATGGGACTTCGAAAAATAACTATGGCTTAGCAGAGCTAGGGATTTCTGTGTCTACAATATCTTGGCACTTCTGAAAGCATCTCTGGAGGTATTTTGATAGTGATGTTGACAGCAATCATTCATGGCTCCCCCACAGAGCCAGCAAGAGCTTTGTATCACATAGTAAGTAGGTACCAAACACATAAGGCTTTTCAGATCAAAATATCACTTCAAACAAGATACAGAAGAAGTAAGAGCAGATAATGGCTCATCAATAAGCCAGGATAAATGATCTCTCAGACTAAATTTTAAAAGCAGCAATGGAACAAAAATAATCAAACCTTCAATTTCGTAAAAGAAGGTTTTGTGAATAGAGAATTAAAATCCCCCAGATTCCTCTTTGGGGAAGATGGTTTCATCTTGAAAGTGACTCCCTCAGTCATACTCAGTTGCAAATATTAGAACTTAGAACTCTCTTTAAACCTTTTATGCAAACAGCAAGCATTTACTATGATACTCTTAAAAACTTACTTATTCAACAGCTGGGTCCACAACACCAGCTATTGCATCAGATTTGACATTGGTGAAGTTGCACATGTCTTGCATAAATTTCTGCTGCAAATATCATATGCAAAGTTTATGTCCTTTACTAGAACAAGGGACAGCTATTTTAGCAGTACTTCCAGTCTCCATCTTCAGTATGGTGCAATAGAAAGATAGATACAAAGCCATTGCTATATTTAATTTGTTAGGCAACTGAAAAATCAACACAATTTATTAAATGTAAAACAGCACCTTGAGACTCTCAGTACAACGAAACAATTTGAAACACTTTTCTATAACTCAATATCAGATTTAGAAATTAATTTTGAAAAACAGGAAGTCTTATCTGCATCTCCTGACTTTACAAAAATGGACAGGGAAGCTTACTAGAAAAAGTTCCCATGACATTTCTATCACTTCTGCTTTCAGTCATGGTAAGATACTAAAGAGCAGCCCATAACACAGATTTTTTACTCCTCTCCCCCTTACAGACCAGGCACTGGAAGATAGACCGAGGAAGTATTTTTTTCAGCACCTTCATAAGTGTTGGTTTGAGAAAAGATTAGATTTTGAGAGAAAGGATATACTATCCCCAAGCACATAATAAATGTTTGCTCATTCTCAATAACTACAAAATTTACTGGGACAACTGGAAGCCAGAAAAAAAAATGTAAATTTTCTTAAGTGTCTGATAATTATTTTTTTTATTTATTTGCCTATAGCTCCATTTTCACAGGAAGTCCCTTCCTTCAGAAAATAAGTTACATTACTTTATGATTCAGTGCATGAATGGGTAGGCAGCATGGGAGATTATGAATAAGATTCCATATTATTAAATGGTCATAAATGCACCCACTTGAATAAGGCTTTGAAAGAGCAATCCGTCATCAGACTTTAGACTAGTCTAGATTTGCATGACTTGCATAAATCCAGCCCCACCTTCAAGTTCACAGCCACTCTCAATTCTTCTCAAATCAGGTCAACTTCTCCTTACTCCACGGTTGCTGTCAAATCAAAAAGAACTTAATTATTAAATGAAAGCTTTTGGTTCCTTCACAATATCCCCTTCTCATTTCCCAACCACAATCCCTGTTTCTTGTAAGCCTTAGGGCACAGATTCTAAGGTGATAAGAAATAGTAAAGTGCACCTACTTGAAAAATTAGTTGCATAAGTAATCTTTTCTGAACATTTTGCTTTCTAGCTTACTTTATTCAGCCATTTTTAACAGTTTAAATTTAGCTAAAATCTTCTTTTTTTTTTTTCTTTTACCTGCAGTGAGTAACTGTCCCAGCTTTTGTTCTCCTTTACAGAGAGGAGAAAATTCATAGAAATTTAACAACCCAGTAAGGATTGAAGCCAAAGCTGAATGTAGTTTTTGTCCAGCACTGGCCTGCTGTTAACCCAGTCCTTGATATAAGCAGTGTGGAAATTTGTGGTTTTTTCCACTTTTTTTTTTTTTTTTACTTTTTTTTTTTTTTTTCCCCCAGAGAAAGATGGTATAATCCAGACTGATCTAACCATGTCCAAGTCATGTTTGTTATCAGGTGGTAAAGATGACCAGATGGAGTCTTCTACAGGGGTTCAGGGGTCAGACTTGCTATCTTGACAGCTGGCACTCTCACCTGCAAGTCTCACAGTACACTGCAGAAGACTTTGGTGTCAGCTGCACAGAGTGACCACGACACACTTCGTACATTAGAATAATGAAGACTCTTTAATTTTTAGTGAAATGGAAAAACATCCTTCATGAGTAATAGAAAGCTATCTAGGAACTCAGCTTTTATTTGAAGTACTTATAGCCACGGAGCACCTCCTTTACATATGTTATATTATTATTTAGAGGATAGGCATTTTGTATGTGCTTGGCTGGAATTAAAACCCTTATGTTAATGCTCACTTAACAGAATAACTGCTTAACTTTAATAGACCAGCAGATGTTGTCAGATTATTTTTGAGGTATATTGGTATTGCAACTAGCAGTGACTTAGGCAAATGCTTTGTGCATAAACTGTGAAGCAAAAAACAATGAACACAATTAGCAGCTGTGGGATCACAGGATTGCTTGGGCTGGAAGGGACCTCCAGAGCTTGCTGGTCCCACCTCCAACTCAAAGCAAGGGCAGCTCTGGGTTCAGACCTAGAGACTCAGTCCATGTCAGGTTTGACTAAGATGCACCTATTTCTCAGGAATGTGTGTGCCTTTATTTCTACCATAAAAAATATTACCCTGCCATAAAGGTTGTTCCAATCTTCAAACTTATTTTTAACATGGGATCTGATGAACACTCCTAATAGAAGAGGAGAAGGCAAATGAACCACAGATGAGAAATTTAGGCTTAAACAAAGATTATAGTCAGAAATGACTTCAGTGAAATATGGCCATTGAATCAGAGCTCCTCAGCAGACATTATGCAAGATTACATGTATATGTGCATTACTGTATACATAACTGCATGGTAAAGACATTATACCACAAGCAGGAGTGTGCATTCATGTGTGGTGAATGCAGCAACACACAAAGGATCAGGGGCGGCACAAGTGGTGGGACAAAATTGATGTCTGATTTTTAAGCTATATAGTGTTCTTTACTGCCTTGGTAAAACAATACCAGTTGCAAAACCAGTTTAATTATCTTCTATTTATTACATTTTGAGGTAAAAACTGGTGTGCATCATTGAATCTAATTGTAAAAGCTATAATAAACATCTTCAAGTTTTAGTCTTGGTAATTTGGAATAGGGTATGACTTGGAAATGTTGTAAGGAATAAAGTAAAGTTTATGTTTAAAAGAAATATAAACCTGTTAAGATAAAGAAATGAATATTATGGAAATATACGGCTTTGACTCTGCTCCACAATGATATCAGAAGTCAAAACAGGTAAAATGAAATATATTTATTAAATATATATTAATATTAGCAGAGATCCATAATGGGAAATAGTCTGTGAAAGGGTAGAGCTAAGGTTTCCTTGGTTGAACACTTAGATAAGCAACACAGCATTTAACTCTCAATTACTTTTTAAAAAATATTTTCAATCTATGTAAAATACTGAAATCATTAGCCAAGTTTTAATCCCCTGTCACACCATTAACATAGACCTTAAATGAAAAAGAACTATTTGCAGAAAAAATAATCAAGCCCTTCTTTTCAGACATGGTAGGCTGTAGCCAGTGCTACAGAAATTCACTTTTTTTTTTTTTTTTTCAAACTTTTCCTCGCCTTTTCTTGATCTCATACAAAACCGCCTTTAACTGGAAGTTTATTTTGCTTAATAAAATTAAGTGTGTTGAGTAGACTCATGAGTAAGAATTGGACTTGTGAAGCCACATTCATTCAGAAATGGGAGACACTCCTCCTCTTCCCTAGAAAATATGAGGTTGTTTTCACCTCATTTCTTCGTATTCTGGGAAGAGGTAATGTTTCAGGATGGAAAATTTTGAACAAATCTGTCTTTTGTCAGAACTTTGTATTTTCATTGAACCAAGCCAATTTCAACTAAACTGTCCTTGGGAAATATTTCTCAGGACTAGCAAGAAATTTCTGGTCAAAACACAGCTGAGACCTCCCCTCTTTGCCCTATCTGTTGTATAATGTAGAGGTTTCCTCTTTTATGGGTGCTCTCAGACAAGCATTCAGGATATGCTTTTCTAATGCCTTCATCTTCCTGGTAAAGGCATTAACTACCAATATGATTGCTGTCACAGGATCACTAATTCCTTCCTTGGTTTTTCATTTAGTTGCTAACAGGCTCAGGAAGACATCAGGCAAGTGGACAAACATTGCTTTTATTCTTCTGATGAACAGAAGAAGAATACTTCTACCTACTCATGCTGCTACTACCTACTCATGCTGCTATTTAACATCAATAAATACTAAGAGCACCTGGAGCCTTTCTTTCTGAAAGCAAGCCACCGCACTATGGAGGTCTTTAAGACCCACCTGGACTTTATCTCAGTTTCCACCCCTCCTCCCCCCTTCCCTACTCTTTGTGACCAACTACAAATGGCTCTAGGAGTATCAAGGAGCAGGGAAACACAGCAGGATGCCAAGCCCGGCTCACCTACCTCCTGAGGGGAGATGTGACCTTGAACAGAAGATCCGAGAGCTAAGTGTCTGGAGCTAAGTGACCTCACTCCAGTTTTGCAAGAGGTCAAGGATTTTTGGCAAAAAGTAATTAAAAAAAAATAATAATAAGAGGCTATGAGTGTCATAGAATGAAAGCCTGTAATACAGTTATTAAGGCCAGTTGGCTGAGACAGTATCATCTGGACAGGACAGCATACTCCCAGACCCATTATGCTCTAAAAAGAAGTGCTCTGGCCAAAATCAGACTGCACCACTTGAATAATGTTTCTTAAATTATCATAGAAAAAGATGTTTAAAACAGTATATGTAAGTTATTATCAGGGGTATGGAAGCCTAAGAAAAGGCTAGAGACATTTTATGCTGCCTTCAAATGAACTGGTATAAGGGGAAAGCTCTTAAAATACATTATACAGGCAAAATAGAGTCATGGCCAAGCACAAAAAGCTATGCTGAAAGCACAGTAAAAGTGCTTCTGGGAAGAAAAACAAATATATCTAAATTAACTAGGTTTAAAAAAAAAAAAAAAGAAGAAGAAAATGTATTTGTTTTTTCTAGACAATTATGGTAGCCTTTCTTACACAGACTTATGAAAGATACAGTTAAGTGACCTGTTGGCTGTTTATACCAAACACAGTTTAGCCATATGCAGCACATCTGACGCAGTTTAGGGCACAAGATCAGGATCCAAGCAGCACAAGCTTATGCAGGTCACCACATCCTCCTCCCGCCCTTGTCCCCAAGATCCTGGTGGAAAACAAAGAACTGAAGTGCCGCGAGGTCAGACCCATCCTGTGCTGACACTGTCCAAACACAGAGCAAAGCTCCCCTGCCGTGCAGCAGCAGTGAAGGGGACCTGATAATGTTTGTTCAACAGCAAGTGGAGCCTGCCTCAGGAGGAAATGATCTCAGAGGTATGAGAAACTTGGGAATACGAACCAAAAAAGCCCTTATACATGATACCATGGTCCTTGGCACTGCCACCATGGAGTGACAGCGATGCCACAGTGTCGTGGTGGGAGGCCACAGTCAGAGGTCACAGCAGCACCACAACGCACATGAGGATTGCCCCAGCAAACCCACGGTGTAAGGGTATCTGCACCACCTTCTATACATATCTCATAGGATATCCAGTACGGGACAGCAAGTCAAGCCTACCCCCCTCCAGGGTCAGGCAACAGGCACACATGGTCCAGGGAACATAGTGAGAACCAGAAAAGAGACCTGCAGCATATGACCTCATAGCAGTGGGGCTGATCTCAGCAGCCATTAGCAGCTCACAGTGCACCTGACAGCTTAACCACAGAACATATGTAGATTTAAATTAAATTTGAATCATATATGTTGGATTCTGACAGCTATTCCAGGTGCCTGGAGAAGGCAGGCAGATCCCAGACGTGGGCAGAAGAGTCAAATTCCCTGCTGCCTGCTCCTTTTCCCCTGCTTCTCCTCATTCCCCTCTCCTCCCCCAGAGCTTTCAGCAGGCACAAAAACTCAAAGTTTCCTAGAAATGCTGTGTAGAGCAGACACACATCTTCACAGCCAGCTTTCACACCTCGCTCACTGCCTTTCAAAGTCTGCCACAACCACTCTTGGCAGTGGCACCGATGCACAGCACTGCAGGTGGCAGAGGAAACCCAGAAATACCTCTTTTTGGGTGGGGATGCTTTGGAAGGAAGTTACAGGAAAGGGTATTGCATTGTGAATTTGTTCGTCCTGTACTGCCAGTGGATATATGTTGTTAGACATTGCCATATGGAAAAGCCGTGTCTTGAGTCTGTAAGGTGTTGACTGGCCAGTGGCAGTCGGGTAGGCCTCGCAAGGACCTGGCCAATGTGTTTACTTCCACCTGGGGCTATTGTTCATTAAACACACTTATGCATAGATTTCTTCCATATTTAAATACCCATAGCTCTGTCCCTTGCTTGTGTGTTAATGGGTAACTGCCTGAAATCAATAGTCTGAAGCAGTAAGTGCTTCCGCAATTGCAGGAGAAATATCTCATCAGCCTTGTGCTAATGGCTGAACACGCTCTCAAATGGCCGCCCCATGTCATCAGCTCTCCCACCTTTTCTGTTCATGCAGTGCTTCATTAATTATTGCTATTTATACTGTCATGGTGACCGGAGGCCTCTGTGAGGAGCAAGTTTTGTGGTCTAGAAGCTAAGAAAAACACAGACCTTCACATGAAGGGTTTCCTGTTAGGTAAAAGGTAAAACACAGAAGAGAAGCAAAGCATCAGTGACAAGGCATTGTGCAGAGGGAAAAAAAATGACAAGGAGGCAGAGTCAAGGATGGAGCAAAGGGAGAAATGTGAGGAAGAGGAGTAACAGAGTGAGGAAGTAAGGAGGCAGCATAGGAAAAGGAGCAAAAAAGGAAACAGAGTAAAGGAAGGATGGCAGCAGAAGGACAGTCCAGGAATGGGGAGAAACAGAGAAGGAACATTTGGGAAAAAAAAAAAAAAAAAAAAAAAAAAAAAAAAAAGAGCAGCCATCAGAGGACAGCAGACAGTGCCCAGACTCCCGGCTGTGCTCAGCCAAGGCTGAGGTCAGCCATGCAGGGAGCACAGAGGGGGTATGCAGCCCCGCTGCCCCAGCTGGGTCCCAGGACAGGTCAGCAAGGAGGCCTCTTGGCTCCACTTCCCACCCACCCTCCCCCTTCTTTGATTTCCCTATCTTTCCCCTACTTTTCATTTTCTTTCTTTTCCACTACCATTCCCTATTTCCTTCCAGCCCTGTGTCTATTCCCCCACTTTTCTTGTCTTTTGTTTCTCAGCCTTTTTTCCCTGCCTTTTCCCTTCCCCCGGCAGCAGAAGAGCCCAACTGAGTTTTGATCACTTTATCAAATAGTTTTTCCCCCGGAATGGTGCCAGCTCAGTTCTGACCAGGAAAGTTAGGCCACAACAACCTCAAGGAAACGATTTAGAAGTGTCACTCCCAGCAACACGGAAAAAAAGCAGATTAAGTGTTTTAAATTGTGGGTGACTTCTCTCTAACTGAGGGTGCCTGTAGTTGAGCGTTCAGTTCCTGCAATGCTGAGCTTAGGCAACTCACTCTGCTCCAAGCTCATGGCCAAAGTTGCCAAGGGGTTTGAAAGAAAAGGACAGTTTAGCTTTTTACAGATGCATTTCTGTCAGAGATTAACTAAATATGTTTTTGATAAAATCCAAGAGGGGCCCCGAGCATTGTAGACATTTTCCTATGAGAACAACAGATGCTCCAACTGCTGGAAACATCTGGAAGAGCTCCCCATCTCCCAGAGCAGACCTTTCAGCACCACCAGCCAAGATAACCATGCAAGTCCCTATGTGGAGCTTCCAGGCTGAGGCACTGCTCAGGGTCTTCAGAAGCACTGCGTCAGCAGGTGACATCTGTAAGTGAGCCCCATGTTTTTTTCATCTCCTATGTTAATGAGACATGTGGGCAGAAAAACCACTGGAATCCGCAAGTCTGACCTCTTTTCAGCTCACTTGCAAACCAGCTGAAAGAAACTTGCTAAAGCGTGCTGTAAGAAAACCCATGTTTTTGGAGTCCTTGTGCTCTAACCTAGGGCATAAGGGGACACTGAGATTTAAAAAGAGATTTGTGGTGAGTGTGATGCATTGTTATGAGATAATTGTCACCTTCTGGGCTCTAGAAGAAGCTGGAAGAATTACATGGGGGGGCTGCATAAGTAGATGGAAAAAATCATTATGTGCTACAGGTGGGAAACCACATCAGGCTGGGGAGATATGGTTTCTTCCCCAGGCAGCCCCACAGAAGATGGGAACAGGGTTAGAAGGACCCTTGGTCTGAAAGAGTGTGGCCAGCCTCAAATCATATGGGTCAGGTACAAGAGGGCACAACTCTGTGATTGTTGCAGACCACTTACACAAAGAGAAAAGTTTTCTGTTAAGAGACCAGTTAAGGGCTGCTTTGCACTGCTGGCCACTGAGTTTCTACTCCTTGTAAGGGCCAGCAGCACTCACTTTGACAACCCCCAGAAATTTTCTTCCTAAGGGAAGGAGACAAGCCTGTGGTCTACCTCCTGTCTGATCCAACTACTACTACTTTAGGAATCCAACCTAGCTGTGACTCAGAAGACCCAGAAAGGAACCATTTTTCCCCAACAAACTTAGCAGACAGAGCTGTGCACCTACAGAGGATGATTCAGAGAATCTCAGATGTCTGAAGTTGTCTAAATCACTTTGATTTTTGGAAAACCTTCCCAAGTTGCTTGTAATAGTAAAGCTTGTTGTAGCTGCCTAAACTATCTATGGCTTTAACTAGAGGACAGTGGGGAGAAATGAGGACTGAGTCACTTGGTAGCATTGGAATAAGATGAAAATTTCAGGACTACACCTTAAATAACCTAAAATAGCAACTCCTATGGCTTTTAGAAGGTTTTGAATGTACAGAAAAACTGAAAATTTGGTTAACCAAAAATTTGATTAACCAATTTGTAAAAGCAGAAAGTATTTCTGTCCTCTCAGATATCAATGCTGTCATGCAATCAGAAAGAAACTGTCCAGAGTAAAGCATTTTATAACAAAGAGTGTAATCACATCAAAATAGGCCAGAATTGTGAGAATGCTACTAAAATAAAATGCCTTTGGTTTGCAGCCAAAAATCTGCAAAGGGGAGACTAGGAAAACTTTGTGAAAGGTATGCAAGCTTAGACAGCAAGAAGCTACATTACGATGCTTGAAAAGCTTTTCATAGACATGTCTTTGTTCGTCTAGCTCTTGAATAGTTGCTTGCCACACTTGTTTCAGCAGTTTTGGAACAGCAGCAAAAAACTATTTTTTTTTTTTAATTCTGACATTGCTTCACAATTACTAAGGGAAAAAAAAAAAGATGACTTCCAGAAAATTGCATCTGTGCAGACTAATGGTTTTTCCATTTGCTTCTCTTCTGGTTGAGACACAATGCTAGCACAATAGCACCTAGACATGACAGAGACTGCAAGCACTAGCATAGGACAAATGAGTATTTTTCCCTTCAAGTACATTAAAACAAACCCTTTTAGTAACCTGCACTAATTCTAGCTGTCTGGCTTCATGTTATTTGTCTATCATTAATTTTCACACCACTATTCCCTGCCTTTCCTAAACAAGAAGTACTATAACATAATATATATTGTAAAGAGTATGTATGTGTTATAAACTAAAATCCAAATAAGCACAAAAGGGCTTCTAACGATGAAACTTGAAATGGTTTTAAAGACTACAGCATAGTAGATTACGTATA
The DNA here is from genome assembly GCF_964211825.1 of Aythya ferina. Lineage (NCBI taxonomy): Eukaryota > Metazoa > Chordata > Aves > Anseriformes > Anatidae > Aythya > Aythya ferina. Next base: position 16,101,327 of record NC_140304.1, read on the forward strand.
TTATATAATTCAGTACTCCTGATTCACTTCATTTCTATGTACTGCATATATTAATAGTCTGGATTTAAAGAAACTTTAACTTTCACAGTTGATTGGTCTGTCTCCTGTGAAACATGAATCCTGAATTTCTTTCTTTTACCAGAAATAGACATTGGGTTCTGTCCAACAGACAGCTTAGGTGTGCATATGTGAGTTTAGCAGCACAGGGTATGTCTGAATCTAAAGCCTGAAATCACTCATCAGAAATTCCTAGTCTCACTCCTGATGGGAAACCCTATTTTTTTGGTATGTATGCAGTCATTCCACACAGACACACACCAAAAGAAAAAGAAAGGGAAAAGAAAAAAAAAAAAAAGAGTGATCCCTAATTGCCGTTTCATAAACTTAAATCCCTAAACAAAATACCAGACTGGCTACATTTTAAAACTGATGATAGAGTAAAAATAAATCCTTTGGTAGCTCACTGGTTTAAACGCAGGAGAAGTCATTAGAGACCTAAAGTAATTTAATTCCATTATATTTTCTCTTGGTTTGGTTCTCCAGGTTAGGTGTCTGTGTAAACCAGTGCTATTGACAGGAAAGTTCTTTCTTTAGAGCAAAGATTTGGCAGTTGAATTTCTTTCCATAGGCACAGTTTTGCGTTGCTCTTGATTTGACAGCAAAGCTCAGCACATCACCTAAATTGATCCAATCTCAGCATAGCCTACTATCCAGTTTGCAGCAGAAGGTAAAAGATCTGCTTGGAAAAAAAAAATAAGGACAAAAACATGAGGATGACAATAACACAGAATAGTTTCTACAGAAGCTGAGAGATGATGTAAGAGTAGTTCGTTAATTTGGAGGAAACTGGACAGGTAGGACAAACAGACTCATAAAAAAAACTTGGGCTAGAGGGAACCTCAGGAGGTCCCTTTCCAAGCTCCAGTGAAAAGCAGGTCAGCTCTGGGGTCAGAGCAGGTTGCAAAGGGCTTGATCCAGTCCCATATGACGCAGGTATGACCAGATGGCATTTGGAAGGTGACTAGTTCTGGAGTAGTCACTGTTTCACACAATGCAGCTTGAGAGCTATTCAAATCATCTGATGCAATTTTAAAGCAAAAGGACGAGTTTTTCATAGAACCTATAAAATACAGAATAATTTGCAACAATATACTGGGAAATCGTAAAATATAAAAGATTTATTGATTAATCATACTAATGGAAGAAAGGTTATTCACTGATTATAAACTATAAATAAAGGCAAGTCAATATGGTCGTCATTATTCTACAGTACCATATCTTCTGGTAGTGTATCTCCTAATGTGCAGGGGTTTGGTTGCAAGGATGCTTCTCTACTTGTTAGCAGACAAACCCTGATTGGATGAGAACAGATCCCAGGACCATACCTGAGGGAAAGTCCATTTTATCTCTCCGAGCTAACTTGCATTAGCTCACACATTCGCTCACACAAAGCTTTAACAAATATATTTTTTTAAGAGCTTAGTGTGTTCACCAAAGTATTTTTTATGATGTCTGCCTATAAAACTGTGCAATAACCTGCCAAGGGAAATTTCAGAAATATTCTGAGTCATCTCCATCGAGGTCATGAAATGGAGAAAGCCTTTGAAATGAATTACCCGTTTCTGGGATGGCAGAAGTGACCAGCACCTGCCACACACACACACACACACACACCCCAACAACCAAAGTCTTTCCCATCACTTGCTACTGTTTTTCTGTCATTGTCACAGAACCACATTGAGTATTGACTCAGGTTGGCTGTACTGATGAGAGAAAAGACTGCTATATACAGCATGTCAAAACTTGGCATTTCTGATTTCCAGAGAATTTTGATGTTTTCATTTTGCATTCAGTTTGGTTTTGTTGTGATTCAAATAAAGACAGGCTTTCAAGATTTCCCATAGACTACAAGTTCTGTTGAAAAATATTCAGAAATGCCAACACCAGGAATTAAAAAAAAAAAAAAAAAGCAGCTGTTGAAATACTGGTTTCATCATCTTGTTGCTATGGCCATGCAGTAATGATGCAACTCTACACTCTCTCATAACAAGACTTGCTACAGAAAAAATAGTAAATTAACTTTCCTGTTCACATTCATGTGTCCATCTACATCTCACAAAGTTAGATCTAGTATGCTTTTGTAATATAGATCAAGAAACTGTATATTTTCACATACAATTTAATGTTACACAGTATCTATACATCACAGATTTCCTGATTAAAATATATTTCATATACCCCTTTACAAAGATACTGAACCACCTTCTAACAACATTTCCTCATCCTTAACATATTTAAATGGGCTGAAAAAATTATCCACTTTTCAGTAGTTGCATGGTTAACTTGCACACGGAAATTAATTCCATTGTCTGTGAAGCTAACAGAAATAAGCACCGTGGAGTATATGAAAAAAATGAATTAACCTTCCGAGAACCACATACATATTCATAAAATACTAGGAACTAAATAAAATGCTTATAGGAACTCATTCCCCCAACATGTGGAAGGTAACAAGAGCAGGAAAAATCCTTTAATCCTTTAATTTGTTCAGTGCCTGAGCATATTCTGATTGAATACACCTACTTTAAATATAATGGAAATAAAATTATCACACACCAGTAGCAACACAGGACTGTTTACCTTGAAAGAGAACTTTGCAAAGCTGTGAACTATTATCTTCTGTTCTCCTCAGTGTTTTGGCACTTACCTGGTGACTCACTGATTATACATGTAAACATGGATTAATCTATTATATCAGTGTATGCAAATAGTGTTGTTTTTTCTCTAAGTTGCCATTAAACATAGCATGTAAAGGTCATTATGGCCCTAGAAAAGACATCCAGAGATCTGCCCGGGCCTGTGGAATATCATGAGCATCATGTAATCATATCAGAGTTAAACTCTGCCTTCTAGAATAAACACTTTTAAAAACTTTTTTTCAAGTGTAAGCAAAGTTTCCTATGTTTCTTCTTTTCTATAAACATTAATGGCAGCTATAAATACTCTCTCCTGGCAACTCATGATTCAGAAGCACTACTCATCCAAACATTATCTTGAATATTTGACCAGGGTTAACAGCCAGGTAAGAGCCTGAAGACACTGTGCTTCCCCAGTACAAGAAGAAAATAGAAATTAAAGTCAGGACTTGCTCTTAGATCTAAACACAGAAGGAAATATCTTCTTTTGCATTTCTTCTTCAAACTGAGAGTAAGTCCTCACACACACACACACAAACAAACAAACAAACAAAAAAAAACAACACTCACCCTTTGGAGATGTATGACAGCCTCAGCCTCATCTATAACGAGCTCCACCTCCACACCTACAAAGTGCTGCAAGGGAGGGAGACTTGGAACCATTGTCCCTGCCACAGGGATAGTGCCAGGAAGGCTGCAGCTCACTTTGGGCTGATACTTGTAAGGGATATCAAGGGCCACAACCAGAGTTTCAACAACTATATGAGCAGTAAAAGACTGAACAAGGAAAATGTAAGGGTAGTTGATGTAGATGGGAATGAGGTACTCGATGTCTTGTCTAATAACTCACCAGGAAGGTCTCACAGGCCTCCAGGCTTAGAAACAGGGCTCAAATCTACCAATGGTGCAAGAGGATCGAGTCAAGGTTTCTTGAGAAAGCTTGGTCTATACAAATCCATAGGACATGACTGGTTGCATCCACTGGTGCTGAGAGCACTGGCTGGTATCCTTGCAAGGCCAGTCTATCATCTTTAACAGGTCATGGAGGTCAGAGGAGGACCCAGACAATTGAAAAGGCAAATGTTACTCCCAGTAAATGGTTTTTCCATCTGCAAAAAGGACAAGGAGGAGAACAGGAAAAGTACAGGTCAATCATCTTCACTTCGGTCCCTGGAAAGCCATGGAGTGGGTGCTCTTGGAGTACATTTCTGGGAATGGAAAGGAGGGAAACCAAGGAGACTGCGAACAGCATGCCCTGACCAACCTGATTGCGTCCTGTGTTAAAATGCTTACATTTGCAAATGGAGAGAGGGCAGGGATGTTCTCCTGTCTTAAAGAATCCATTCCTGTCTCAAAGGTTTCTGTGGTGGGGTACCACAGAGTCTGTCATAGTCTTTAATATCTGTATCAGTGACCTGTGAGAGCAGGCAAAGTACTCAGCTGTCTGAATCCGTGGGTGAGAAGACGGAACCAGGCCCTTCTCAGTGGTGCATATCAGGAAGAATGAAGTCAACCAGCATAAATCAAAACAAGAGATATCCAGACTATATTTAAGGAGAAATTTTTTTAATCACAAGATCAGTCAAGCAGGGGAGCGAGTTGTATAGAGCGGTTGCCTCATCTTCACCCTTGCAGGTTTTGAAGACCAAAAAGATATACCCCCATGAAACCTGGTCTGAATTTAGCGTTGACCCTGCTGTGAGCCAGAGGGATCTCCCAAGTCCCTTACACCTGGAGCAGTTCTTTGAGTTACCGGCATTCAACACAATTTATGACTAAAGCAGGCAAAAGTAATGGATTTTACCTGAAAGATTTTCCATTCCTTAAACTACTATTGCAGCAGAATACCTACTGTGACTACCAAAGAAGAAATTCCAGACTTTATTTTCATAGAGAAACTACTCAACTCTTTAAAAATCAATTTTAATTCTGGTTCCAGACAATTTCAGTTAAATATACTTAAGGAAAATGTATTTTTCATAAAGCTCCAGCTGCAAGAGCAAATATATATATATATATAGTAATCAGTTCAAAGTGTGTGTATGTATTCATGTGTTCAGGTAGAAGAGAAACATCCCCAGTCTTTGTAAAGTTAGCACAAGAAAATACGTTGGACATAACAAATTAATTGTTTTTTTTTAAGTGAAATTTTATTTTCAAAAAAGTGCAGAAGGGTTGACTGTTATGCCAACTGGCACTAAAAATGAAGAGGAATAAAAGGAGAAAAAGAAAAAATGCAAATATTACACAGTGCACAGCAGCTATTGAACAAATTAGCCATGTCCAAAACTCTGATGATACAAAGCTGAAGAAATATGTACAGTTTAGCACAATGCAAAAAAAATATTTCAACTTTGTGGATCTGCCCTACCAAGCCTTGGACCAGTAGAAGTCCCACTTGTTCAACAGATTTGTTGTTTGCTTACACATGCTCTGATCAGGCACAAAAGACTTTAGATGTCATTGCCAGTATATCCATCTTTCTAACAGTCATATGGCACCCATGGAAATCTTTGCAGAAGAACCATTTGCTAGAGGGACATTGAAAAAAGCTTTAAATGGCATTGATGCATCATTGACAGCTTGACTTAAGACCAAGTTGTTTATTATGCTGCTTTTGTAAAAGTGTTCTATTTAGGTGAGTTGCAGTCTCAAAATAAAATTATTTTGGGTGAATGAACGGTACCAGCTAAGATATCTTCTTTACTTGAGTTTATTTTTAAAAGTTTAAAACTGAGGACTAAGCCTGACTACCTCGGATATCTAAAATTGTCTAACATAGTCTAGCCAGATCTGGGGACAACCTCAGGAGACCTAGACAAGCAATAAAATCAATTCAAAGGTGATGGGGCATCCCCACCAACCAGTGCACTATTCCACCAGGCCAGAGTGGGGTGTGCGGAGCAGCCAGGGTCACCCACAGCCTGGAGCTTACCAGATGAGTCCGTAGAGATAGGGAAGGCTGGGACGAGCCTGTAGTGGGGAGCAGGGCAGCACATGGTCCAGCACAGGTGAAGGACCAACGGTGAGGGCCTGAGCGGAAGTCGAGCTCCTGAGCAGAGGTGGAGGAACACCCTACGTCTCGCAGCTTTCCCTGACCACATCACAGCAGTCTGGTCCAGGGCCATGTGCCTGCACTTCATTTGAAGTGTGTCCCTGTGAAACACTCTCCTGTCTGAAGTGCAAAAAAAAAGAAGTCCTAGCATGGAAGTTAGGAAATCCTAACATTTCAAGTGTTCAACCAAATTCAGTCATGCTTACATTAACTTGAAAAATGTTTTTCAGATTGACCTGAAACTTCTTCCAACTTGTAAGAAATTCATTATTCTTTCAGTTATATGAATAATCATGCTTCCAGTGGCAACATCTTGTGGATTATGTTTGGAATACCTGCATTAGCAAGGCTGCCCAGCAGTCCTTTCCTAAATGTCATGCCAATCCAAGCTAAATTACAGTTTAGACTAGCTAATTGAAAGGAAATACAATCCTGTTCCTGGCTGTGCAATTTTAAATACATAGTGCAAGTGAATTAGATAATTTAAAAATAATGGCTTAAAACAGAATCAGAAAATTTAAAACAGAATCAGAAAGTTCAACTGTTTCACAATTTTTAAGCAATATGTCAGCATCATAGAAAAGCTGCAATCAGAAGAATGATTTTGACTTGAATTTCATTTCCTTGAGCAATATGTTGTAATGTTTCATTCTGTAACACTTCCTGTTAGAGTAGCTAGTAAAAATCACCTTCATTTTGTTTATACTGTGCACAATCAACATTTTTCATACAAAATAATTCTACAAATGGGATTGAAAACAGGTGGATTTCAGTTTATTTCTTGAACTAAAGGCAATAAAACTGACTCATAAAAAAGACAAAATAAGAATAGCTTGGTCATCTCCATGGTCTTAGGAAATCACTTCTTTTACATCATGCCTATGTCAAGGGAAAAAAATATTTAATTCAAGCAGTTATTCTTGAAGACTTTAGAAGGAACAATAGCCATAACTGAGTCCAGTGGCAGCTGCTACATCTACAGCCTCCTTAAATTAAGTTCTGTACAGAGAAGTGGTTTCTAAAGATGCTGTGGACAGGACTCCTTAAACATTTTTTTTCTTTTTTAGAGATGAGCAAAAAAACATCTAAATCTGTTGGAGCACCATAACCTTCATGTTCTCACCAGCTTCAAACTGGGACAGTTTTTACTTGAGTCCTGAGGCAGCAGCAGACAGCTCGCTGGCTCTCAGGAAACTGCTCTTCACCACAGCTGTTCTCAGCAGGGAAGGTTTGTTTTGAAAGTAATGAGAAATCCTTGCCATGAATAGCTTGCCACATACGTACACCAGGCAAAGCCTGGGTAGAAAAAGGATTATTTTTGCTCCGTCTTTTGAGGCAAGAACAACAAGGCAGGAATTTTGACAGGCATGTCCAAGAAAACCCATAAATACATGTCAGCATGAAGCAGAAAGAGTCTGTTCATTTTTTTTTCCTCATAGACTGCAAAACTTGAACTTGAAAAGCAGCTCTGGAAAAAAAAAAAAAAAAGTATTGTCTTGAAAGGAGTTCAGCCTGTGCATCTTATTTCCTGACACAGAGGCATGTCCACACCACAAAGCATATTCCAGTCACCTCTTATGCTACCAACCACCTCTGTACTCACCAGAGCTGGCTGGGGGCTTATCTAATTGATTTTTATGTATTTATTTTTTCTTAATTTTCCTGTACAAAAGACATGGCAGAACATTTCAGCATATAGTTTTAGTTCCCTAAAAATCTACTTAGCTTACTTAAGAGGCCAGCAGAACAATGACAATGGATTTGAGGCCAAAATATATTATAGCCCCAATCAGAGCAACCTTTATCAGGAAAGGGATTGATTTTAGAAACAGATATTACAATAGCAATTTGGATAGGAGTGACAGCACCACTGTTCATGCTGGGTGGTACAGCACACCAGATGCACTCACATTGCCCAGGGAGGCTGTGCCACCTCCTTCCAGAGGCATTTTCAGGCCCCAGCTGGCTGGTGCCCTTGACACCCTGGTGTTCCCACAGAGGAGGCCTGCTTTGAGCAGAAGGCTGGACCAGAAGCCTCCTGAGGTCCCCTCCAACCTGAGATGTTCTGTGATCCTATGCTGTAGAATCAGTACTCTCTGTAGACATCTGGAAGTAAGCATGGTATGTCATCGATCTTTGACACAATTCAAAGACTTACTGAACCTATGCAAATATATTTCACTGCCAGAGATATGATCCATGAAATGTATTACTATCATCACACTGACCACATGAACAGTTTCCACATACTTGCACAACTGGTGACTTAGCAAAGACTTGCGCACCATAAATTCATCTGCATGAATGAAATACCAGTATTCCTCTATTTTTCCCATGACAAAACAGTCATTGTTTAAATTTGTTAACCTATGCTGTAATATCATGTGCACTGCTGTTGGTTATGCAGCATTAGTACTGTGTTAGTTGTGTATCCATTTTCATTACAACTGGGGAAAACAAATAACTGTATAAAGGTCAAATCCTGTTTTGCAGGGGGCCACAGCTGTGATCTAAGTAGAGACACTTGTTTCCATTGATTTAACTAGCTTGATACATTAGTGTGATCTGGGGAAGCCTTCAAAAAGCACAGAGAAAAAGAAATCCTGAAAATGCAACCTAAAGAATCCTGGTCTCTGAGAGCAGAAGAAGCACCCCATGTTGACCACAGTGAAACAGAACTTGGCAGTCTGTCTCAACAGAGACACGCCCATGCTGTGAGCAGCCCTGCTGCGACTCTTGTGTGCAGTCCTTCACCCACTGCAGTCCAGCACAGTGAGCACTCAACCCTAAATTCATGGCAGAAATGCTCAGTGTTCAATATTTTTGTTAGCACCAGTGAGTATTTTTGCAAAATTATTAAATTCAGTCTCTCTGAGGATCACTGCTTCATTGCAAATAGCAAACTCATTCTCCGTGTTAGAGATGCATGGAGAAGAAAGAATAATGGCATGTCTTAAGGGGAACAGCACAGAAACAGGGGGACAGCAGCTACTGGCTCCCATGTGCACTTGTTGATTTTATGCATACACCCTGCAGAAAGATTAGATATGTCAGTATTACAACAGCACATCTGCTTTGGCTGAGGGTTTCTCCATTTAATTGCTCTGATTTTATGATCTGCTGCATTTTACAGCTTAGGAGTTTCCTCCTCTTACTAAGTCCTGTTATAACCACAAGGATGCTCTAGTCCCTTAGCTCTCAAGATCTGATAGAAGAAATTGGCTTTGTAATAGCTAAATCTGTGGATAGAAAAAAAAAATTGGTTCAATACTTGGGAAACTAAGACTTGCTGCATACCATACTGTATGTTGGCATGTGTATGTAGATCCACGACAGCAGCATTGCAACAAAGAGGAGAGGAATTGCAGTCTCCGTCTTCCTGCAGCCAATGTCGATGTAGAAATCATATGTGTTCATGCAATCCACCTCAGCAGCCAACACCAGAGGTATTTTTGGCTAATGCCCATGAAAACCCACAAGTGTGGGTCAGGTCGGGTGTGCTGTAGTTTGCGGGAAAGAGAGGAATAGCGCCAACATGCAAGTCAGTGCACAGCTATTCACGGCCTGAGCTGATTTAAGTGCTTGCTCCACTGACCTCTGCCACCAGCTGCAGTTGCATTTCACCCCAGTGATTCTGAGACCAAGAAATGCTTGCATCCCTTCTCTTTGCTATGAAAAGATCCTGTAGTTATAGGGTATAGGCTTAAAACAGACCAACTGGATCTGCAGAACTCAACAGAATGGGACTCCAGCCCCACCAAGGCTTCCCATCACCCACCAGCAGTCATATCAAGCCACACAGAGTTGTTATCAGGCCAAAGTTACTCAAGAGATCAAGCTATTTAACTGTTCAGGTTTGCATAACTCTCACTCTGCCCTTCCTCTCAGATTGCTTTTACTAAAATTGTAGAAGCATTGTTGATGGACACACTGTTCTAAATGTTGCCATTGCACTTTGCTTGTAGAGTTTCTGATAAGATACAGAAGTGTTTCATAAAACTCAAATCTTCAGTAAGTCCTTCATGTTATTCAGTGCAGTTAGTGGAAAAGTTTGTTCCTAAAGGCAAGACATGAGACATTAAAGGCTCTCCTTCCATAGTTTCTGTATTTCTATCAAATTATTCATATCATTAAATATTAAATTTGCACAGCAAGTTCTGCACATTAGTAGAAGTGCAGTAAACTATTTCCTGTATCTCTGTTTTAACCAAAGCAGACAACATAGAGCATTGCAAGTTATTTGGGCCACTTTGTACCCATGTGTTTGCTGGTGCTCAGTAGTCAGGCAGATTACTAAGGCTTTGCCACTTCTATCTTCCTAATATAATACATAGAAAGACTCACAAAAAAGCTGATTGTATTATAAAAAGCTTCCCGGTCTCTTAAACTAGTAAGGCTCAGCTATTAAATATACTCCATTGTGAATCTGGATATAAAGGAGCCAACCATTATGGAACCACTGAATAATTTAACTGGGTCTGAAGAACCCCCAGCCCTCTACATACATTACATGTTGTAGCTTGCCAACATATAGCATAAATTTGTTCTCTATATTCAGCAGGTTATGGGAAATGAAAGGTGTTTTCACCCTCTGTGACTGCTAGACTATGATCAAAAGAGGGGTAAAAACTTGCTGGAATCAATTGGCTAACGCAGACTTTAGGTGAGCTGAGTCTTTACTTACTATCTCCACTTTCATCAAGCAGGAGTTGGAGGCAATATTTTACAGTCTCAAGGAAACGTAAACACCCCCTGGCCCTGCCCTTCTGAGAGCATGTGAACAATGACTAGAAAAAGGGGAACCCCTGAATTTCTTTGACCTACAAGGCGGAAAGTTTTTTTTTTAACCAGTTGAAGGGCTGATGTAAGACGCCTGAATCATACACATATCGCCAGTGCACCATTTCTCTGCTCTGCAAAGTATTGCTATGTGCCAATGCACTTCTGGAGGATTTTTTTGTAAACCCTCCTTATTCCCAGCAGGCAGGAAATAGCTACTTTCATTCACCCTTTAACCTGCTCACATGTAGTGATATGGGGCAGCAAGGTGAAGCAAGTGGGGACAGTTGGGCTTTGCAGGGCTGGCCTTACCATAGCTATCACCTACACATATCCTTGCCTTAAAGACAAAAAGGTCTCTAAAAAGGCATAATGTGGACCAATCTTGGCTAAAAAAAAAAAAAAAAAAAAAAAAAGACTCAAGAGGAGAGGCCATTTTGGGCACAGCCCCTCCGAGCCAGTGCCCCTTACAGGACACAAAGTTGAAGTCACTGCATGTTTCCTTGGAAAGTGAACCCTTAACCATGTCGCAAAGGTTATTTAGTGCATGATCCTTTCCCAAAAGGCACTAGTAAATACCTTTTATTCAAGGCTTTTTTTAGAGGCCACCAAGATAAAGTGTGGCTGGGAACCAGGAGGGGGAAGAGCTAGCCAGCAAGTTGGACACCTCCAGCACTACTGATCTTTTGTCCAACTCACTCACCTTAAAGGCCTTCAGCTGCAACCAGAAACTGTTGTGCTGAGGTCCCACATGCACTCTTCAGAAATTTTCTGTGCTGGACAATTTTGTCGTGAAGGCAGATGATGCTGGTGTTTTTTGTTACTCAATCAGCAAGAAGCCTTTCACATCAGTTCAGTAGAAAAGCCATCAGAAGGGACATGCCAAGCCCCCCTCTCTCCCACAGGGAATGGGACGGTCCAAACGGCCTCTGTTCACTGCAGGAACAGCCCTCATTGAGGGCTAGAAGCGTCACCATTTTTTTTCTTCCAGGTTGCAAATATTTTTAATGGGAGAGAAAATTTGCAATGTGACTGCCACCACAAAACTTTGTACATGTATAAGATGATGGATGATGAGCTTAATCCAAAGCTCCTTGAAGTTTACTGCAAATAGAGGGGAGTGGGGCAAGCGAATACACCTTCACTGACATGTTGCCAAGAACAGGAAAAACGGTGTTAGCAAACAGAGGTTAATTGTCAGGAACTCCTGGCATTCATGGAAATGCTTCCAATAGAGAAGACTCCCCTTTGAAGGAAAAGTTTTATAATAAGTCCATCAAGACCTAGTTCTGAAGTAGAAGTTATTCCCCATAGTCCCAGCAGAAAACATCCAATATCATCCAATATTTCAGTCCCAAGAAGGTTTTTTGTTTTTTTTTTTCCTCTTAGTCTCCTTCAAACGGGAATAGGCTTCAAGGTTGGCAAGTGCACACCAGCTTTCCACATCCATTGGTCTTGCTCTGGCATAGGCAGGACACCCTGCAGTTCCTGCACATCTGGATCCTCCCATCTGCCCATTTTCCCTGGAGCTCCCTCTGGCATAAAAGCTGTTTTTCATACGCAAAAAGCAAGTCATCCCACTGTCAACTTTAAGTAAAAATGAGGTGTGTAAAGATAATGATTAGTGAGAATTAAAATACACAGCGATGACCGTTTATCCAGGCTGCTGGCTTTCTGGTAAAGAGAGGGGTGAGTCAAAACTCAGAGCAAAAGATGGTTACTTTAGAAAAATTCTTAACATGTTTAAAACAAATAAAGCTATGATGCATCGATGCATGTTTTTGTTGTAGAGAAGAGGCTCACTGTGTTTTCTAATTAGTAGCATTTTTGCTTGAATCTGAATTTAGACCACACACAAATACACATGCATATGAACAAGTGTCAACACATTAAGCACATTAGGAAAGAGTTTGACTTAAAATTTTGCAGCCAAATGTGGATTTCAACTGACAAGAGATCCCTGTCACTGATGACAACTACATCAGCTCAGGAAGGAAGTTATTAAAATAAAATTAAATTAAAAAAAAAAAAAAAAAACATTTAGGGTTTCCTTATCAATTTCCTTGCAGGCTCCTTATTGCAGGTTTTTTGTTTGTTTGTTTGTTTGTTTTAGAGTTATGGATTCTGAACCAAACAAATCAAAAAGGTTTGTTTTATTTTACTTTATATATGGAGCATATACGTTAAGAAATATGCTACCACATAACATCATGTCTGTAGAATAAGACCACTGCACTGTCAATCACCTATGACAACTCCTTTTACCTCTCCCCAGACTAGAAAAGAGGAAAAAATTGGTGAGCACAATAATTCCATTTAGATTCATAATATTTTCCTCTTCCAGGATTAGAAACTGAAGAGGAAGAAAAATCATTTTTAATGACTTTTACCTTCCAATACTACCAGCAATCTTGATTGTCTTCATCTAACATCATACACCTGAAATGACCTCAGCTCTGACAGGTCAAAATTATTTCTACTCATTTTTGCCCTCTTAGAAAAGAGAGAAAGTTTCCTTATATCTCTACTCCTATGTGTGCCAGCTGCAAATGAGCTTATCCTAACCCGTGTCTGTGGAGCTGCAGCCCTTGTTGATTATTTCACATTTTGCTTTGTGTTTTGAATCTTTCAGTCTTCCGTCCTAAATCTGACTTGGGAGGCATGGATATATGTGGTGACTCTGAAGCAACAGGAAAGTAAAAAGAAAAAAAAAAAAAAAGGAAAAAAAAAGATCAGATAACCAGATAAGGAAACAAAAACAAGCATTTTGCAGACCAAAACCAAACAGTATATAATTTATGGTCAGTCATTTTTTTGGAATGAGACTGAAGGCCTGAAGTCTTGAACTTGAGTGTTGGTTTGGGGATAAAATACTTTGACATGGTGGTCACACATACATACACAGTTCTGTATTTATCCTACAGCCTCCATCCTGCAGGCAGTTGGCCTTCTTGCAGACACAAACAGTTTCCAGCTATGCTAAAAGAGAATACAATAAGTGTCATGACCCAATTTCCTAACTGCTGTCATAGGCAAGTGGAAGAGTAATGAAAATCCGAAGACCGCTTAAATTATGTGATTTGATTCATATCCTACATGGGCAGTGTGTGCAGAGGGAAAAACTTCAGCACTTCTGAGACATCGATCAATCATCTGCCTCTTAATCCAAACAGGACTGTCAAGCTATGCCTACTGTGCTTCCGTGGTCCTAAATTGCTCAACTTGTGCCAGATTTTAACAGTGATTCAAGGTATGGATGGTGACTTCTTAGATGTTGAAAACCTGCAAATGGGTGAAGAGGTTAAGCAATCCTACACCTGTGTGCTCTTATCAGGCTGAGGGTGACTAAACCTGGCAGAGCCTCAAAACAGGAGGGTAGTTTGGGAGGGTAGTTTGGGCAGACAGAGCATGGAAAAACAAATCACCCATTGACTTCTCACAAGTCCTCACTGTCCGAACTGATCCAAAGGCTCTTGCATCAACCTTTACAGGGGCTTCAAACTCCCAGGTCCTGGGGCTCTGGAATTTCACCAGCAGTGCCACAGACTTCCTTTACAAGAAGACTCAGTAATTTTCAACCACCAACATTAACTCTTCCGAGAACTGGAAACCCTAACTGGTCAGACTGGAAGAAAAAAAAAAAAAAAAAAAAAAAAAAAGGTTCCCCAGCTCCTAGTCATCTCCATGACAGCTTTCCTAAAGCCACAAGCTCTGGTCACTGGGATTCCCAGTAACTCTCAGCCCAAGGGCAGGTAACCGGGCAGGTTTATACTGAAACCCTGGCTGCTTTGGCTATGAGTCCCTCAGAAATTACATCTTTCCCTCTTATTTCTGTTGTCAAGAGCTTAGCATCATGTCTCCCTTCTACACTGGGGACTTCTCAAGATGCATTGTGGATGCCTTCCTTTTGTCTTCAACAGGACTCTTCAAAAGGTTTTTCCTCCAAAAACTGCCCTGAAAATTGACATACAATTTCTGAAGATATCCCTACTAAAAGGGATCATTTCCAGAACTGGCTTGTGTAGAATAAGAACCAAAATCAGAGAAGAGAAAACAGCATGACCTGCAATGGGAAAACTGCATTGGACATTTTTGTGAAACCTGAAAAGCAGCTTGGGACAGCCCAGCATGTATTTCTGACTGACAAGAAACAAGATAAAACCGGGCAGGATGTGGTTTATTTCTCTGCCTCCTTTCAGAAGATATAAACTTTGTATAAAAAAAAAGCAGAACTCTTATGCTAAGGAAAATATAGAAAAATCCCCTAAAACCTAAGGAAAACCCCAAGGAAACATGAAAAAGAACTTTTTCTTAATGAGATATTTGATTAGCAACCTGTATGCAATGTTTCCACCATATCTCTCCCTGATAACATCTAACTCAGACGCACTTAGCTTTCTCAGGATTAAGATACACCTTTCTTGAGAAAGTGAAACAGAGAATTCTAGTCCAGTGTTCACAACTGATTAAAATCATAGCAACAGTGAAACAATCCTGCAGATGCTAAAATGCTCTCTGACTAGTGTTAGTTTAAATTTCACATGGGAAAGAAGCAAACAGGTATGAACCATGATCTCATTTACTACCTGTTAATTTTCTTTATTCGATTCAGTGCAGACTTAAGCATCCCATCTGAACATACTTAATATACAGTGTGAATATGAACATGATTAATGACCTGATTTAACTGAGGTAAAATAAAAATTGTGTAGTGATGGATGAATTTAAATTTTGCATCTACAAGCAAGACTTCAATCCAGTAGAACCAAACCATGCATCAGGACAAGAAGGCAACTTCAAAAACAACATTTACAGCCTGGTCAATGCTGTATCTGGATGGAGGAGATTTTATTGTCCTCAGGGGATTTTGGAGTGCTCTGGAAACAGATAGTTACCAAATTAGGAAAAAACAATTTCAGGTGTCTTATTTAAATTCAGAGTGCTAATAAAAATGCATGTTATATACTAGTAAAATACTAGTTTTACTTTTAGGTCATCTAGGAACAACGCTGCTGGCCTCTATCAGAAAAACAAATAAAAGGTCAAAGCTTTCTAGAAAGTTTCCATAACACTTAATCATTCTAGGATTACAAGCTACAAAAGGAAAGGCAAAGACACCTTTGAAAAGATTTATTTTATTTTATTCTAAAAGAAATCCCCCTTTTCTACCATTTTTCTGATGTTTTCTGCTTCCTGAAATTGATTTTTCCAATTAAATGAAGGAATGAAATGATACAGGAAAGAGGTGGAAAAGAAACTAAAAGGCATAAGGAACAGAAAGTTTTCAATTATTTTACATACTTGGAAAAGTTTTGGGTTTTTTTGTTTTTTAAATCATCTGCTTCCACTGTTCCACCTTAAACAAGGCCAGTGTGTCTGATAGTAACTTCAAATAAATAACTTAGTTTCCTCTCCTTTCAAAGTCTGAAGTCAAGCTATCATTTGTCACTTCATTGTATCCTGACAACATTAACCTCCTTATATAAAAGTTCAAGGAGAAAAGGGGAAAATTCAACAAAATATGAAGCATACAGAAAGAAGGAACTGTTTTTGAATGCTCATCAAATCAAGTATTAGTCTTAAAATATAAAGAAGAAGGAAATTTCAGAGCTGAGATTGCACTTTATTTCAAACTGGAGTATTCTCAAACCCCTAGCATCCCCCCCACCCAAAAAAAAAAAAAAAAAAAAAAAAAAAAAAAAAAAAAAGTAGAAGCTGTGGAGTTTGCTTCATTTGTTAGCTTCTAAAGTGAATATTTAAATACATTTATGGAGCAAAACATCTTGTCACAAATCAAATGGATTTTGGTAGATCCAGAAGTAGACGAATTTTGTGTAGCTGCTAGTACTCTAAAATACACACCAGGAGAAAAAAAAAAAAAAAAAAAAAAAAAAAACTTTACAAAACCCACTAATAGCAGAGCTTCAACAACCTGCAACCTAGACTGCAGCTGTAAAACTGGGCAGTTTTGTTTTGATACAGAATCACAGAATCATCTAGGTTGGAACAGACCTCCAAGATCACCTAGTCCAACCTCTGACCTAACACTAATGAGTCCTCCGCTAAACCAGATCACTAAACTCTGCATCTAAGTGTCTTTAAAGACCTCCAGGGATGGTGACTCCACCACTTCCCTGGGCAGCCCATTCCAATGCCTAACAACCCTCTCAGTAAAGAAGTTCTTCCTAACATCTAACCTAAAACTCCCCTGGTGCAACTTAAGCCCATTCCCCCTCGTCCTGTCACCAGGCATATGGGAGAACAGACCAACCCCCACCTCGCTACAGCCTCCCTTGAGGTACCTATAGAGAGCGATAAGGTCATCCCTGAGCCTCCTCTTCTCCAGACCGAACAATCCCAGCTTCCTCAGCCGTTCCTTGTAGGACTTGTTCTCCAGACCCCTCACCAGCTTCGTCACCCTTCTCTGGACTCGCTCAAGCACCTCAATGTCCTTCTTGTAGTGAGAGGCCCAAAACTGAACACAGTACTTGAGGTGTGGCCTCACCAGAGCTGAGTACAGGGGGACAATCACTTCCCTAGACCTGCTGACCACATTGCTTCTTATGCAAGCCAGGATGCTGTTGGCCTTCTTGGCCACCTGAGCACACTGCTGGCTCATATTCAGATGATTATCAACCAATACTCCCAGGTCCTTCTCCGCCTGGCAGCTTTCCAACCACTCATCTCCCAGCCTGTAGCTCTGCTTGGGGTTGTTGAGCACCAGGTGCTGGGCCCAGCACTTGGCCTTGTTGAACTTCATGCAGTTGACCTCAGCCCATTGGTCCAGCCTATCCAGATCCTCCTGCAGAGCCTTCCTACCCTCGAGCAGATCAACACACGCACCTAACTTGGTGTCATCTGCAAACTTACTGAGGGTGTACTCGATGCCCTCGTCCAGATCATCGATAAAGATGTTAAAGAGGACTGGACCCAGTACTGAGAGCCCTGAGGGACTCCACTCATGACCGGCCTCCAGCTGGATTTAACTTCATTCACCATGACTCTTTGGGTCTGGCTACCCAGCCAGTTTCTAACCCAATGAAGTGTACGCCAGTCCAAGCCACAAGCAGACAGTTTCTTGAGGAGGATGCTGTGGGAAACAGTGTCAAAAGCCTTGCTGAAGTCAAGGTAGACCACATCCACAGCCTTTCCCTCATCCACTAAGTGTGTCACTTTGTCATAGAAGAAGATCAGGTTTGTTAAGCAGGACCTGCCTTTCATAAACCCGTGCTGGCTGGGCCTGATCACCTGGTTGCCCTGCAAGTGTCACATGATGAAACTCAAGATAATCTGCTCCATGAGCTTCGTTGGCACTGAGGTCAAACTAACAGGCCTATAGTTTCCCGGGTCTACCTTCCAGCCCTTCTTGTAGATGGCCAACACATACAGAAGCACTGGGGGGATCCTACACATCTAGATCGGCTTGCAAGGTTGATATTGCTGGAGAGTCTATCTGAATGCAACAGAGATCCATTCACCAAACAGATACAACTAAGAACCTTACAATGCTAAAATTTAACTAAGAGCACTAACTAGGTCACTATTTCTCAGCTACGTGAACAACACATGACTTGCAAACAGATGGGACGCACCATGTGTTGCTGTCAGGTTACAGGTGGACCTTCCCCTACACCCACAGACCCTCTGAAAACAGAGCTCAGATTTCATCCCCACCCACCAAGATCCATCATATTTTTTTCTGCCCATGGCTGCAGGCTGTACCCAGGGCAGGAGCCCATCGAGGTGCACACAGCAGATGACAGGCTGGGGCAGCTGCAGGGGATGGGATTGAGCTCGAGGCATGGGAAGGGAGGGCTGCTGGACCTTCCCCAGCTCCCTGTGGAGCCCTACAGTGGTGTCATCCTGAACTGATGACACTCAGCTGCATGGGAAGGTTTTGGCTTTGGGGCAGGGGGAGGATGGTAGCTGATCAAGGACCGTGTGTCTTAGTTCTACTGAGATTTAATTAAGCTATATGCACTGCCTTATTACATTCAGGTGCTTATGGTATATCACATTTAACATATATGGTAAAAAAGCAAGCTTTTTTAAGTTTGGAGGCACCTCTGATATTTTATCTGTACTAAAAACTATTTCACACACAGAGACTTCAGTTTCCTCTTTGCCTCAACACTACCTTTTTCTGAGAGAAAGTAAGTTAATTAGAAAGCAATTTAAGTGATAGGAATGGGGACAGCTAGTTTAACTCACCACAAAATCAGCTTTCAACCCACAAAAGAGGAAGAGCCCAGACAGTGAGAGGTTAAACTTCACCATGTCTGACTCCAGTGTTTCAGCCCCAACTAAAATGGTGAGAAAAGCTCATGTCCCCAGTTCCCAGACACAGGGCTAGCATCACCCCAGAGGACAAACGTTTGTCAGGTACTCCACCTATTAATCGCTCCTCTCTTCCCCCATTTGCCACTTGGTTTCAAATAGACATCTCAAGCCTGCTGCTTTCCTAAAAGTCTTCTGGCCAAAGAGGAAAGGGAAAAAAAGTCACAGGAGCACAGGTTTCTCACCAGTCTTGGACTAAAAGCACTAAGCTTCTTGCCAGAAGGAGCCTGGACAGCAAGATGGACTTCCATGCAAAGATGTGCAGTTGAGGCCCTGACATAAAATAGGTATTTTTGTTCCAGTGATCTGCTTTTGGTTATTACAGGCTGCCCTTAACTGTAAGAAACGCACAGTTCTGTAAATGCAGTTTCAAGATGGTCACTTTGCAAAGAGCTGAAAGCAGATCTCTGGTAAGCAGAAGTGGTTGCATTGTTTGGTACTGGAAAATACACAAACAATTAGAAGAAATACATGGTTAGTAAACATTTTGGTGGGATTTAGCTCTCTTCACTTTATCAATGTAAAAGTTGAACAATTTGGTCATCTAGGTTTCATGTATGGCCGATAGATAAGAGATTAAACTGTTCAGGGGGTAAGTCATCCCACTCAAAGTCATATGTTCAAGATGTGCGATATGAACCTCGTTTAGACAAGACTTTCTTAAAGATGGCTAAATCTAGAATCAATTAATTCTAAACCAACCATTATCTCACCTCAAACCTGTGAAGTCTTGCCCTACTTACATTAATATTGCAGAAGTTCTGCTCAGGCTGCCCAGGGGGGTTGTGGAGTCTCATTCTCTGGAGACATTCAAAACCCGCCTGGATGCATTCCTGTGTGACCTGATCTAGGTACTCTTGCTGCTGCAGGTGGATTGGACTAGATGATCTTTCAAGGTCCCTTCTAATCCCTAACGTTCTGTGATTCTGTGATTTCATCATCACTGAGTGATCTGTTCAAAATTCACTGTTGTATCACATCTTAATTCCAGTCATGCCACACACCGTCTACCTTCTGTGAACTAGTTCTCCTACAGATTTATGAGGAAATTACCAAATTCCCCTTTTCTATACCAACACACGCCAACTGAACCATCTTAATGACTCCCAATCAAGATCTTTAGAAAGCATATAATTTGTTGAATTCTGCAATCAGCACTCATGTTAATAACCACCATCTGAAATCTCCCAGGACCCACCATCACTGCCCTTCTGACAAAACCAGTTGCTGGAGGAACAGGTCATTTTCAAGTCAAAGGCTTCATCAATGTTTTCATCTCGATTTTTGGCCCAGTCAGTGACAAGGGTACAGTGCTTTTCTCACTCTCAGTTAAAGAAATAACAACAACAACAACAAACTAGCATGAACTGGTTTTCTGAGAAAAAATAAATAAATAAATAAATAAAATATAATATTTCATTGATCTCAACTGCTTCATGAAAATGACTGGTTTTAGTGAACTGCTTCCAAAACAGAAGCTCTGCAAAAGCACCCTCGGAGCTTTGAATCCCATGACCCATCACAGACCTGACCCTCTTTGAAAGAGAAAAGGGGACGAACAACCTTGCAAGAGAAGTTGCATCATTTTCCAGTTGGTAACTGATTAGAATAACATTTTTCAAAGGGCCTAAGGTTTTAAAAAAAAACTTTGTTTCATTAAAAATGAGGTTGCTTTAGTGCAATTGTCTTAATAAAGCACTAAGAAACATAAGCATTTACTTTAGCTAATGACTGCTTTATAGGAGGCGTTCTGTGAGATGAAAGCAAGTCTAGAGATCTAGTCTAGAGATCTAAGTCTAGATCATTTCTTCTTCCTGCTCCTTCAGGAGCCTCCACCGAGGTGGAGCTTCACCGAAGTGAAGCGGTAAGAAACGCAGCTGGGAAGCGAGAAAGCTGAGCACAGTGACACAACGCAGCCCTGCCTCTCACCCCCCCCCCCCCCCCCTCCTCCGTTAAAAGCCGATTCTCAGTGGTGTGGGGAAGTGCAATGGTGTCACATCCTGTGCCATACACAGAAAACCAGAATTAAACCAGCCTTCTCTGCTCTTCCTGATTTTGCTTAATCCCACCCTCCCCCCCTCTCCTCCTCCAACCCTGGCCGCCACACTGTCTGGCAGTGGTTTTGGAGGTGGGGGCACCTGTGCCACTAGGCAGAAGCTTTTCCCCTTGAAGTTGAAAGCCACGTCCTAGCTACAATGTCAAACACACGGAGAACCAGAGGCATGCACTGAATCTCCACTGGATACTGTCATAAAGCAAACAACACACGGCTGCTCACACCAATCTCTGGGGCACGTCTGGGATGAATGCACACTATCACACAAAGATCAAATCCTAGTTGATAGGTTATCACGTCTACTTAGCACACCAATGCTCAGAGGGCCTGCTGACTCAGACACAGAGTATGCCTCAGTGAAACCCCAGCCAGTGGCAATGACCGTCGTCTCCAGTGTGGGCACGTACAAGTGTCTGGCTGGTAGCTGGGAAACTGCTTCAGCTAACAACAGAACCTTATTCAAATTTTGGTCAGAGCAATTATGGAAATTGATTACTTGCATAAGATTAATTACCAGAGCTTGAATCATTAAAATCCACACTGGGAATGCCAGCTACAAGATATATTGTACTTCCTTCCATTACTTCCCTCTCTGCCTTCTGGAGACTAAAATACAAACAATTAAATATGATACAAAAAGAAAATACCTACTGCCAAAAAAAAACTTGGTTCTGGAACTGGTTTTGGGAAATAATCTGAGGAAAACTTATCCGGGTTAACTTTGACAATAAGAATAAACAATAAAAGGAAAGCACTGCACTGCTGAACTGCAGAGTTACTCTGACTTTCCCAGCTTTGTTAGTTGCTCAAATTACAACCCTCTCAAAACCAAAGCATGCTCCTGTTGGTTTCCAACTGTTCTCTTTCGAAGTATTTTTTTCTCCCTTTCTGACCATTGTTCTCCCTTTCTGACCATTGGCCTCAAGCTCCAAAGAACAGTCTGTTTATTTCAGCTATTTTTATTTCATCTTTTTTATTTCAGCTTCATTTTGCTCCCTTCCCTTTTTATTTCCCTTCCCCCTTAAAAGAACATAGGCAGGCTGAGGAATCTACTTTCTCAGATAAGTTTTACAAAACTCAGCCTCCCTGCCAGGGACTGGATGCTGCCAGCTTCAGAGGACTTTGCTCAGTTTCCCACCAGCTGAACCGCGAGTAACCCGATGACCTAATCACCCACAGCTGAAAGATTCAAGGGGAGAACCCCTCTTTTATCATCTCCTTCATTAAAACAAACAAACACACACACATCACTGGGTTGTAGGTTAAAACTGGCCAGCCCTGGCTTGCTTCCCCCGTGGGACCAGTGCTGTTGCAGTCATAGGGTTTCTGTGCAGACAGCAATGCACGTATGTTATGCCGGCCTGCTCTGCCTTCCCACAGCCACATCATCCCCCCTCCCTGGGTGTGCAGGCTCTTGCCTGTCCAGTGTGAGCAATGAATTAAGGAAACCCCAAGTTTCTCCTGCTGCACACATTCCCGTGTGCTGAGGAGTGATTTTTCTGGAGCACCCTCCCCAGTGGTACGGTCAAAAAAATATATCCCCTCCCTGAACTCACACACCACACTAGAGCTTCTCAAGGATCTCCAGGTATCTCACATTTTAATTCATAAAAATTTACACTCTGGTTACCACAGCAAGGAAAGACAGGGGAAAAAGGGCAAAGGGATGACAAGTTTCTCTTGTGTAAATGTCCCCTTGAGGAAACAGTTTTCTTCTAGGACAAAGGCTCTCAAGCTCACACAAGCATCCAAATATTTGCTTGCTCCCCACACAGATGCTCAGCCCAGGCTGGAGGCTCTAGGTTCACTGTGCCTTTTGTTCTTATAAAGACTCATTACAGCAGAACTAAGGGGCAAGGAAGGTAGGTTTCCCATATCAAAACACCACACTTTTTGATTTCCTTCACATGGATTTATTTATATTCCATGTTTTGTGGCAAGGTAAGGCTTCTTGAAGAAGCGTTGAACTGAGCAGGTTCCCACAGTCATGGGTGACCACCACTAAGAGTATTCATCTTGGTCTCTTACAGTGAGTAGAAAAGCAAGCATCCATTTTCAAATAACACAAAAATACAAGCAACAGGAGAGGCAGTTCATTTCACCACTAACAAAAAACACACTGTGCATCACTAAATGCTTACTTTTGGGGTCCCAAGCCAGCAGACACAGCACAATTTGCCTGGCCAAATGAAGACTGAAAGATATGAGAAGCCTATGTCATGTCCCATGAGAAATTTAAGAAGAAACAATGAATGGCAGGCTATACACTACTTTTTCAGGATGTGTCCCCCAGGCTGCCACAAGCACCTGGATTTGGAATCATCATTCTTGAGTACAAATTACTTGCATTATTTCTGTAACTACATCCGTGCCTGCATTGGTTATGGTCCACCAGCCGGTGGTAACTGCACACTGCAGTCTCTTACAGGCTTCAAACATGGACTAAGAATGCTCCAGGCAGAGAAGTGTATCCATCCTTCTGGATAAAACTACATGCATGAACGCCCATGAATTTCTTCAAGTGCTTAAAAAGCCATCGGATACTTTGATTTTATTTATAAAAAAAGAAAAAAAAAAAAAAAAAAAGCAAGCATATAGAAGCTAGAGTTTCTATTGTTTTACAGCCATACTCATAGGGAAATTTCATATTGTAGAGTCATAGAGTTCCATGGATGGGACCTATTTCTTATGAGAGGACAACCCAAATGAAATATATCATGAAACCCAAGACAGGTTGACACTGCCAGAATTCTACCAGAGTTTTATGCATGGAGGAGAGCAAGGAGAGCTGCCCTTGTTGGAAGTGAGGAACCAGACACAGAAGGAAAGGGAATCATGCTCACGCCTCAAGCAAAGTGAAGCTCCAAGAAGGCTAGACATAGTCCCTCCCGCTGCCCCAAGCCATGAACAATTTGACCCAAATAATTTGACAGATGCGGGTCCAACCTATTCTTAAAAATCTCAGCGGTGGTGATACAACACCCTTAGACTAGTGCTTTGCCTTCATCAGAGAAATGGAGTTTTTTACCAAAAATTAAACCCACAGCTTCTTGCTCTATTGCCTGTGGCCAGGAAGAAACAGCTCGTTCCCTTAATCCCTGAAAGAGCCTTTTTGAGACCATGGGATGTCCTTCTTTCCACTGGACTCCAGAAGTCTGTCTACCATAAAACACAACTAGAAAATAAATCTACAGAACAGAGCACATAAAATAAAGCTTAGAAAAGCAGGACTACAGCTACAGGATTCAGGATCCCCAATACACATTGAAAATCTCATTCATTCAGTAATAATAATAATAAAATAAAATGAGAGATTAAACTAATCTAAATACTCCAATTTTCTTTGGTGATCAATGCTCTCCAGACATCGTTCATTCTTGCCAACATCCTTTCTACTTTAACTGAACCAGACCTTCTTAGGATTGCTCAGCCAAAATGTTCAAAGCACCTAAAACTCAAAGTGTCCCATGCACAAGCCAACACCTAGCACAGCATGAGGAGTGGCCAAGAACCCGCTCTGGGACATAATTCAGGAAATCTGCCACGGGGGACAGGAACACGGTCTGACAGCACCACCAGAGTGAAGGACTTGCTCTTCTACAACAGGGCATCGCCTTCATTTTTCCTTCCGCATTCTTGACCCCAATACACCTGACTTTCAGGTCTCCACTGACTGGCGCACCGAGCTCAAGCCAAGATGGAGGCTCCAGGGCTGAGCTCAAGAGGAGCCCCAGGGCCATGGGCAGGGCCAGGGAGGCCCCAGTAGGCCTCGACACGTGTCACTTGTGAACACTTTTATTACTGGCTGCAAAGTTCAGCTGCTACAGGTATTTCCATCCTTCTCAGTGTCTGGGTTTTATCGACTTGAATATCCCGGCTGTATTACTTGTTATAGCACCCTATAAAATCTTTCCTTTCCTTAAAGCATTTGTAGGACCCACAAACATACTTAACATTTTATTTGGCCTGTCTGTTCGCATGCATCAATATTAATATTTACATTATAAAATAACAGTCACAGATGAAGAGCTGCACTTAAGTTGAAGTGAAGCTTTCAGGAAACAAAGTGATTCCATTTAAGAAATGCTGAGAGGAGAGGAGAGGAGAGGAGAGGAGAGGAGAGGAGAGGAGAGGAGAGGAGAGGAGAGGAGAGGAGAGGAGAGGAGAGGAGAGGAGAGGAGAGGAGAGGAGAGGAGAGGAGAGGAGAGGAGAGGAGAGGAGAGGAGAGGAGAGGAGAGGAGAGGAGAGGAGAGGAGAGGAGAGGAGAGGAGAGGAGAGGAGAGGAGAGGAGAGGAGAGGAGAGGAGAGGAGAGGAGAGGAGAGCGAAGAGAAGAGAAGAGGAGAGGAGAGGAGAGGAGAGGAGAGGAGAGGAGAGCGAAGAGAAGAGAAGAGAAGAGAAGAGAAGAGAAGAGAAGAGAAGAGAAGAGAAGAGAAGAGAAGAGAAGAGAAGAGAAGAGAAGAGAAGAGAAGAGAAGAGAAGAGAAGAGAAGAGAAGAGAAGAGAAGAGAAGAGAAGAGAAGAGAAGAGAAGAGAAGAGAAGAGAAGAGAAGAGAAGAGAAGAGAAGAGAAGAGAAGAGGAGACCAGGAACAGACCAGGAACAAAAAACTCAATAATATGCTGTGCTGCATTATTATTTACTGTGATTTAGTCTCACAGGTAGTTTTACAGGCTGACTTGTTTTCAAAGTCAGAGCTAGTCTGAACTCACCCTGTGCTTCTAATGGGCTCATAAAACTTCAAGCCAGCAGGTTCATATTCCATAAAAATCAAAGTGCCTTTGAAGCACAGTAGGAGCATGTCTTTGTCCTTCACCTGCTTGTGTCCCAAGCTGGCAGCATCCATCCTGAGCATCCTGTTTTGCAGAGGTAGTTAAAAACTCTGTGTGATAAATGGAGATCTACAGCTTTAGCAAGAACAATAAATCACATGCAGGCAGTGGTTTTCCTTGGAGGAAATAATCCAAAGCAGTGATCATGGCCATTCTCCACAAATGTAGTGCACAGAAGTGACACAGCAGGGAAACATCAAGGCTGGGGGAGACCCTTAATGAGAGGGAGACCTTGGTGGGTTCCACTTGGACTTTTCTGAACACAACCATCAGTTAGATCAGGTTCCTTAGAGCCTTATCTGTTGAGCTTTTAACTTTTCCATGCATGGAGATTGCACAGCCTCCCTGTGTATCTGTTCCATGCTAAGCTATTTTCTCCATGAAAAACTTCTCCCTTATGTCCAGCTTTCCTCCAGCGCAACATGTAGCCATTGCCTTTTGCCATCATGCTGAAATACCCTGCCAAACAGCGTGATATTTCTCCACAAGCCCCCTTGCACATAGCCCTCTGCAAGTGGTGCAGACGTCATGGCTGGTGCCTGTACCTGAGATGCCTTCGGCTTTCTCTTGGCCAAGGGCTCCAACCACACTGAACATCTGGGAACAAAATGAATGGGACAAGGAATGTGCTGAGCTGCACTGGAAGAGACACCAGCAGCTGCTCCTATGATGCCAAGAGAATAAAGCAGTAATTTCCAAAATTCTTCTCTGTGTGTCGTCTTCCTCTCTCAGACAGCAAACACATTTTCCTACTCTTCTGCACCACCTACTAGCTTGATGTCTCTGGTTTCACTTTACCACATGACTTACTCTGGCTACATCCTTCTCAGCTCTTTACATGCTGGGTGTTTTTTTTTTTGGTTTGGACTGTACTTTCTCTGGCCTTCACCCAGGAAATCTCTCTGAAGCATCAAGAAGCCTGCAAAAACATGCAGGTCCACTCGTGTGGCTTTGTTGTAAGACACAACCACACAAGGAAGGCTCCAGACTTATACAAGAAATCCATCTCCTGTCTGAATCCAGGTTTGAGCTTATATTGCTGACAGTACATTTCTAATCTATCTTATTTTATGTACTCGGGAGACTGAATAGATCTGGGGAGACTGAACAAAGGAGAGAGCAGCCCTATTACCTGCATTAACTGGACTCCAGCAGCGGAGTCCAGACATAGCCTGGGAGACTACATGCCCCTGTAGTTTCATTACAAATCACCTGGTGTCTTAAAGGCATATTTAAACCCTGCTTTATAAGAAGTTTTACTGAAATATGAAATGAATTTATATTTAGCAAAACAAGAGTGGCTGCATCCTACATCTGGAAACAAGCAATGGATCAACTAATGTTTCTCATGGGCATCAGGGCTCCCTTCATATACCACAATCTCCTTGCATCTATTTTTTTTGCTTTTGACTTTGTCCATTTGATGTGTATGTCTTTTTCAGAGCTGTGTATATGAGACAGACTGAATCATTCGTTTAACGCTGCATTTATAGAGGCAGCCTCACAAGAGGTAAACAGTGCCACACAGAGAGAGATTTTTCTAGAAACTGGTGATTCAGCTAGAGTGAATGGATGACAGTCCACACACGAATGGAAAAGCAACACAGAGACAACTTTTCATCTTCTACTAATGAAGTTCCAAGAGGCACAAAACAAAATGGCAATTACAAGACTCTGCTCAAACAGATACATTATTCAGTGTAAGACCAGCTAGCCAGTGTATGGGCTTGAGTCCATATCAGGCTTCTTCAAGATCACGAAGATGACAACAGCAGAAAAATTAAATTTCTTTTGCTCTCTTAAGCACATAAAGCAAAGAAATATTTTTTTTCTTATCCTGTAATTATTTCAGCAGCTTTTTTTCCCTTTACTTTTAAAACCAAATGCAATAAATCCCCTGAAACTCTGGGTCTGGTTAGCTTGATTAAACAGCTACACACACAAAAAAAAAAAAAAAAAAAAAAATCATTATTAAATCTGCAAGGCAGGGATGGGCAGAATATTCATCTTTAAGTGTTTAAATACTTTGTCATGTAAAAACTTGATTTACTTCAAAAATGGATTAAACTTATGCTTCACAAGGAGAACCCAGAGGGGAAGTTGGAATATCAAATAATTCTTTAGTGTTTTAATGAATGTTTTACTAATTCTCTAAATGTTTTACTTATTCTTTACTTGAGTGTGAGATTCAGCTGAATTTGAGACAAACATCACGATGACCCTGAAAATCAGTCAAGAAAATAAACATGATACTGAAATGTGGGAAGCTAGTTGTGTGCAGAAGACACTGGCCAAAAAAAAGGTCTTTTGAAGTCACCATGATCCAACACTTGGACTAGGTAGGCTTCAGAAAGTAAAGGGAAAATATTACCTACAATGAAATCTACATATAAATCAGTCCATGTCAGTCATAAACGTAATACAGTACTGCATGCTGAAAGGCATGCAAAGGAAAGCAGACTTGGAGAACAGGCAGAGACTCTGAATAGCCCCCAGTGAAATAGCTGCTTGATTAGAAGCAAAGCTGGCCAAAGAATCAGGATCTTGTTGTATGAAAGTAATGCAAGATCTCTGCGTTCTTCCCCAACATACAGCAGGTGTCGGGGAACACAGGGAGAGCAGCAGCCCCCAGAGGCAGTGGGTATGAGGCTGCTCACAGTAGGGTACGGACCTCATATGGGAGGTACAAAGCACTGTCTCATCTCTTTTATGTGCCCAGCACCTACCAGTTGCTGGCAAACTTCTTTCGTTTGTTTGTTTTGAAAAAACAATTTTGTTTTGAGCTGACCTTAGGTATTATTTTTCAAAAACTTTAACTGATTGAAGAATTTTGGAAGATACCTCTCTTGAAAATGCTTTCTTTAAGTAAAGACAAACCATTGCAGTTCAAACTCCAAGGCTGTAAGCCTAGGGATCTTTTTCAAAATCTCTGCCAATTAAAATAAATCTTCTCTGGGAAAGCATTATGTGTCATTGATATGTTCAAAATAAACCACCTCATGTTCATTTTTTTTTCTATTCCTCTATAACCTTGCCTTACCCTCCAGCCTGGAGGGCCTTCCAGGAAACTCATGCCTGTACACACGTTTCCTCTTGAAGGTTTTTCTGTTCCCATCAGGCTGCTCACAGAGAAATACCACGCGTTTCCCAAAATCCCAGCCCACCACCATGCACATCTGCAGAGCAAGGCTGAAGTGCACCTGTCCCCATGGAGCAGGCAGAGTTACAGTCTCCCTACAGCATAACTACAGACTTCATCCCCTTTTTGAGAAACTTCCTGAGGAGGCTACAAAGAGGACATTTACAGGAACTGAGCATCACTGAAAAATTCCCAAAGCTTTCTGCAGAAGTGATATGCTGCCTGAGTAGCTCCACTCCATAAACATCTGCTTGCCAGCATGTGGACTGAAAACATTGAGGAGAAAGAGAGGAAGAGAAATTTTTCCAGATTCCTCAAATTTAGCACAGTGATTATTATGAAAAATATGAATTTATTGAATAATGAAAAAGCTTCCTATTCCCAAATTCTGAAAAGTGATTATGAAGAAAATCTTTCTGAGAAAGATTTCCAGAGCAGTAAAGCATTCTGGAGAAACTAGGGTGAAGTTCAGGGGCATGTGAGGGTTTTGGGATGCTCCAAAACCTTCCTTAAGCTTCCATTTGATTAACATTGTGCCCACCTATGAAGCTGAGTTTACCATCTTCAGCTATATGCTTGAGTTCCACTTCAGACTCAAGTATATTAATTACGCTGCTAATGCATGGGAGATCATCTGCCTTGGCTTCCAAGATACAGCCCCTCCATGAGACTTCTCACTCCCAATTGAATTTCTAAAGAGATATCCTTAATCTGCTTTTTTTCAGAAATACAGTACAGTTTACTGGGTAAAGCAGTGCACTGACACAAAGAAGAGAATCCACTAGGATTGCCTTCCTGGCCATAGTGCTGCTCTGCAATGTAACCCCCCCAGAATCACTCCCCCTTCATTCCTCAGCTTCCAAATTATAACATGAAAGGACACTGGACTTCCTTGTAAGCCTGGGGGACCTACGCACTGGTGGTACCCCAAGGTGGATGGAAACACCTATTTCATTCATTCTCCAAAGCACTAATTTTCTGTAGACTATGATGATTTACAGAATTCAGAAGACTTTTGATGAGATATAACACTCAACAAATCAGCATCGCACTCAAAACCTCCTTCAGAGTTGTTGATCTTGTATCACAGACCATTCAAAATGCCACAGGCAGAATCAACTGCAGGAGAACCCGAAGCAAACTCTAAAATCAGAGCTGTTTGGGAAGATCATAATTTGTGTGTGTGTGTGTGTTATTACCTCAAAATCTTCCATCTACACAGCAGCAGATCTGCACCAGCTTTATCCTTTGTCAACCTCTTCTCCCAGAAGGACAGAGCAGGCTGTTGCTGATTAAATCCATGATTAACCCAT
This sequence comes from Aythya ferina, assembly GCF_964211825.1. Taxonomy (NCBI): domain Eukaryota; kingdom Metazoa; phylum Chordata; class Aves; order Anseriformes; family Anatidae; genus Aythya; species Aythya ferina. The sequence goes on from NC_140304.1 coordinate 16,131,530, forward strand.
AGTGTTAGACATTAAGAGTTATAACTAAAGGTTACACTTTCAGCCTTCTGGCCAGTAATTTAACAGATTTTTTTAACTTAATTCTGTTTTTAAACAAGCTCTACCTGATTTTACCTAACCTAGCAAGACATTGCGAAATCACAGCTTTGCAGCCAGACACCCTCTTGATCTGAGAATCATGGCAAAAATGGTCCAGAGGCCAAAGGCTGGTGTATAATTTATATAGCACAAAGAATAAAAATTTGGTAACCCTCCTCTTGCGCTTCTTACTGGCAGGTACTTGGACCAGCACTGGGGAGAAGTGTATTATCAGAGCACCAAGCTGTTGCCTCCAGCACTGCCCAAGCTCTCCATCAACCTGCAGAACTACGACTTGCACCACTCACGTCATCCAGAGGAACACACCTTATACACAAAGCCAAAGATTTTTTCTACTTAGTTCAAACCACGGCTTTTGCTTTACTAGGTCCCACAGCACAGGCAGGCCATGGCTGTTTTGCCGCCTTCCTTGCTCTGTTACACATGCCCATAATCGTCCTGTTTGCAAACAGAGAACTTTCTCATCCAGATTAAATACACCAAGCGCGCAGCAGGAGACTTTGACATATGTGCTCTCGTGCTGGCCCCCAGCAGACACAGGAGAGGTTATATGGACCCAGGAACCAGGCTTCTTCCACTTGCTCAGCCACTTCACATGGTGCCAGCACAGCTGTCCCATCTCCTCGCCTCCAGCCCAGCCATCCTCCGCCGGGCTCTGCTCACCACAGCCCTAGCTGCAGGCACTCAGGCTCTGACAGACAGCATCTGGACTAACTGAAGCTCCTCAGCATTCTTCTCTCAGAGGAAACACATCTGGGTGTTCTCCTTTCCAATTCAGAATAACAAAGAGATGGAACAAGTACAGACTTTATGCTCTTCATTGTGTTTTAGTGTTTTACTATTTTTATCTTGGTGCTACATCCAGAATAGTACATGAGGCACCAGATCTGCCAAAGAAACAAACAGAAAGTCTTCAAATAGTGGAGCTATTCCAGTTTGTGCTGCTGGCTGCCTTCATTTGTAAAACCTGATTAGATGAAATGGGAAAGTGTTTGGAGTAAGACATGAACATGAGCATATGTTCAAAGTGATTTAAAAAGATTCACTGCTGCCACCAATACATCATAAAAAATATAAACATGAAGAATGAATAACATTGAACTCCACATTTTTCATCTTATACATTAGTAATTTTTTTCCAAAATGTTCTGCAGAAGACAAATGCAAAAAAAATGTAATTTCATGCTTCTGCCCCCCCCTCCCCCGCCCCCCACGAATAAACTAACCAAGAGAGCTTTTAACAAACCAATCAGTGCAGTAACAAACTTCTTTGCTATGTTTCAAGTTGGATTTTCAGCTTCGGACAGAGCTGACCTCAGCCACCCCCCTCCAACAACCACATCCCCGCCTGCAATGGAAGCTCTGCCAGAAATCTGCAAGAGGGCAGGATTAGCATCAGCGGCTATAATTAAACTTCATGGCCCCATGACACCACTTTCCAAGCATATGCAACAGGAACACCACCATGGGCCCTGTGATTTGGAGCAGCTGAAGTCATTTTTTATGAGGCCGGGTATTTCCCACGGAGCCTCTGGATGGGACAAGGCTTCGTGGTGCCTCCCTCCCGCAGCGCGTGGGGAGCCCCGCTGACGTGCGCGGCCACCAGCAAACCCCTGCGATTACGTGCTGAGGCTGGGAGGTCAGGGCAGCAATGCTGCAGGGGGGTTGCTTCAGTTATTTATTTTTTAAATTCATTTCTAAATGGAGAGCATGAGTCTTATGGGGAATATGGGGTCTGGTTTGCGAGCATGGAGCAAGGGAGGATGGCCAATCCAATGTACCTCAGGACATGTCTCAGAACAGTTTATAGAGATGTGCAAGGCCCCTCATACTTGTATTTACATTTGCATTCCCCGTGGCTATTTGTTTTTTTGGTTGGTTGGTTGTTTTTTTTTTTTACGTGTTGGACAGCTTTGTGGCAGGGCCCAGGTGGGCAGGTGGGTGCAGCTTGTTGCATGCCCAGCACAAGGAAAATGCCAAATTTTGAGGGATATAAATAGATGTCAGAGCTGGGTCTTGGCATTTCTGATGCTTGCCACAAAGACTAGGAGAAGAAAAGAAAAGGTATTTGTCATCACTTTTCATTCCTAAATGGCTCTTTTCTGGAGAGGGATGACAGAGAGGGGAAACAGGTTCATGAAAACAAGTACACGTGTATCAGTTTCTTCTCTTTCTTCTACATTTTAAACACATTTTATGCACTGCTCTACTTTGATCCATTTCTACTGCTTCTTCAAGCCTCTGTAGTTCTTTCTGGAATAACAATCAACCAGGAAGTCTTGTCAAAAAATACTCATTGCCTGAAAGATCTCAGAATTTCCCATTTTATGCTGGACAAACATCAGCCTGCCCCAGTGCTTCTCACGCCATCTCCCTTCCCAGTCCAAGCAATGAGAAGCCCATGAACATGCAAATCACTTTGTTTAAGAAAAACAAAAGTCAGGCTATGTGAACATCAGGAAAGACATTTTGTTTGCCAATCATCTTGGGTGAAGCTTATGTCTAATTTATTCCTCTTGAAGGTGCTAACCCACTGAAATGTGGAAAGATATAATGTGTAATCATTTGTAAAAGATATGAAATACCAGGCAAAGGATGTGCTTTTCAGTAAGGTAAATTACTGATTTACATATTGTAATTTTTAAATAGTGTAATAATACAATGATTTGCCATCTGAACATGGTCCTAGACAAACTGCTCTAGGTGGTTCTGCTGGGGAGTGTTGCACCCAATGCCCTCCAGAGATCCTTTCCAACCTCAAACATTCTGTGATTCTGTGATTAAAAAACACAAAGACAGAAATGTGCATCGAGAAGACATGCACACACACACACACACAAAAAAAATCCATATCAATATTTTTTTTTCTAGATTGAGACAGTCAAAATAACAGTCTGAGTACCTGGCAGCCCCAGAGGGTAAAGGCAACTGGACAACTCAACACAACAATTTTTGAAGGCTTGGCCTCTAATGCTGTGCCTCTCTGCACCATGTGATTTGCAACAACTTTGACACACACCGTGCATGCAGCACTTCATCACCTCACGATTTTGTTACTTTCCCCTCTATCCCTGCAGCCACACCGCACTATTTAGAAAGAACAGCACTGGTGTGACAGACAGATGCACAGTGGTGTCTCTGCTCTTCTTGGTTGGTCTTCTCTGCATGGGGCAGTGGCACTTCCCTCAAACCACAGACTCAAATCCAAGGGGATGATTGTGAAAACATTTTGTCATTTCTAGCTTTGCCCAAGGCTGGGAATAGCCTGCATTACAGAATTCAAAGTGGTTGCTGAAAAAACTCACCAATAACATTTTTTCATTGTTAGCAGTGAGGCTCTGTTTTCAAGACAGCCTGCTTCTCCTAGCAGTCAGTGCTCAGAGTGAACAACACCCGCGACATCTTGTCTCATCCCACCCACCAGGCTGCCTGCAGGATACAGCCATCCTGGGGGACCAATGAAAGTACACAAACAAGCAGTAGCCATGCAGTTCAGAGACCTGTAAAGGCTGCTAATGAATTGAGAATATTTCAATTTTTTGTTTGTTTGACTTATCTGGAGGATCACACATGCTCTACCAAGTAGCACAAACTGGTCAGAGAGACCAGAAACTTCAGGATGCCAAAAAGCCAGTTTCCTAGAAATTAACTGAAAGAGCAGCTCCCTTTTTCTACAGTGGTATCACCTGTGCCTCAGAAGATAATTCATTTGGACAGTGTTTTGGGGAAAGAAATGTCTCAGAATATGCAAGGCTCTCAAGTTTTAGGATGGAGACTGTGCTATAGATGAACCACCACACTCCTCAGCAAGGCAGACTTTTTCCCTAGACCCCAGCATTTCTGGCTGTCATGTCTCATTCTGACCCTCTTCTCCCTTTCTTTACATTCTTCAGCAACTATCATCTTCACCTCATTCACTTTCCTTCTCTCACTTGGAGCACATCAGTTCTTGAACCATCTCATCTCCTGATGCTTCCCCCCAGGGCAGCCTGCAAATGCATCCGTTAATTCAAGAAAATCAGTCCTGGAGCAGACTAGGAGGCTTCAGACATCCCTATTTCTAGAATCTGTAGCAAAAGAGTAAACTTGTTGCTAACGTCAATTAACTCTGTATTTGCTCCTCCTATGCACAGGGTGCAAACAGGTTTCTGGGACCAGTTCCAGACAGGTGTAGAGGTCCACCTGGGCAAGGGCTGCAGCTGGAAGAAGACCTGTGTGCACCATAGGCATATGCAGAACGCACACGTGCCTGAGCCTACAGCTTACCCCTCCCTACACCAATGTTCTCTTTTCTAAACAGGAAGGCAGAGATGAATGCTGCCTACTTGGAGACACAGTAAGTTAGGTGCATTGTTTCTCCACTTTCCTTCCTTGCTCCAAAATGTCTCTTGGCTTTTTGCCCACCTTTCTATTTGCTTTGTACACTGAAAGAGTGAGGACTTTCTCAATTTCACTGTTTCTGAACAACTATGAATATTAATTCTCCCAATATGAACAAAAACATGTAAAATAATTTGAGTATTACATTTGCAGAATCTGATATCCTTTCCTAGGCAGTCAGTAAGCCTTTTTTTTAAAGCCTTCCAAGATTTTAACTGTTAAAAACAAGAATGCCACTCCTGAATCATGTTGGAGTTGAGGCAAAATAAACAACTTCTTACATAAAATAAGAAAGTCCAGAGGGAAAGCTAGCATGAGTAGAAAGTAAACTTCCTTGTTATGCAATTCATCTTGCCTAATGTTTTCAAGAAAACCTCAAGAATTAAAGCTAAGAAAAATGATGCAGAATGATCTTATTTCCTGCTGAACTCCCCAGCTACACGAGCGCCGGGTGTAGCTGATCACTGACACAGACCACTTTGACTTGCAAAGCAGCTCTCAGACCAGTTCTCTGCATGAAAGGAGACGCTGCACGCACAGTCCTCGATCACATACAGCCGTGTCAACATCAATTTGAATGTGTCAACATCTTAACACCCTTCTCTTCTTCCTCCCTGAAAAACTGTTTTTTCTTTTTTTTCTTTTTCTTTTTCTTTTTTTTAAGAAGTGGGATATATTGTTTGCACACATCTCAGCAAGCCATTTGAGCAAATAAACTTCCAAAGATAGAATCACTGCACCAAGCATGAGGAACTAAACTCTCATTTAAAGCCACTCAGCCCATGTCCGTGCACTGGGTTTTTCACATGCCTGCAGGCACTGCTCATTGAGCACTGCAGCAGAGGCAGCACCCCCAAAGCATACCCCAAAAAATAGATTGCATGCATTTTTGAGTACCTTTTGGCAGCGTTGGGTTAAAAGCAGAAGTGTTGCATTTTTTCTCCTGATATGGGATCCGTGAGAAGCAGGGCTGTGGTGCAAGGTGCCACCTGGGAAGTGCCTGGAAGTATCTTATCTGCCTGGGATGGAGCATCTTCCTGTCTTGGACAAGCTTCCAGCAGCATGCTTAACTACTAATTTGAGAAAGGAAAAACACAGTCTGGCACATCACCCTTGAAACACAGCCCACCCATCTATTATGCCAAAGGTAGTATTTATAGTTACCCTCAAAAAAAAAAAAAAAAAAAAAAAAAAAGGTCACTGGCTACTCTGCAGCACTGTAATATGTGATACACAGGGTGGGCCTGTGTATCCAAATAGGATGTGAGAAAATCACTAAAAAAAGAACTTTCTATGCAGAAAGCACTGAAAAAGTGCTCTGCTTTTTGCTTCTTGCAAAGGCAAAAGAACTGGATTTCTGTAATGCACACAGCCTTCTCTAAAGCTATGAATTTTCTTCTCACATTAAACAATCATTGGAGAAATCCTCTAGATCTCCCTCTACAACCTAACCACCTACTGAAGCCTGCAACTCATGACAAGAGTCAAATAAAGCCTTTGCAATGAATTCACTAAAAATAGGTACATGAATAACAAAACTTCCAGCATGACGGAAGAGGAAAATAGCCATCCTTGATAATTTAAGACCTATACCATCACAACTACAAACACATGGACTGCAGGTTGTGTGCATGGCCTCAAAAGCTGGACAAAAATTTTTGACTTTTGATATTTAAATATTCAAAATCTTGAATTTAAAGTGCTGAAACTTCCAACAGTAATTTGCTAGACCAGTTCTAAACTGCAATTCTGAAAGTCTAATTTGCCTTTCACTGTGAATAGAGATATTATTTGGATATCACACAAATATGCACAAAATATGCACCATCATCATCATATTAATGTTTCTCTAAAGACTGTAGCAAGTTAAGACATAGAGTCCCCCAGGCCAGCTAACCCTTTAAAATCTTTTGTCCAAGCCACTGAAATGCATAGAAGTGAAGATCTACCGCAGATCATGTTTTACTGCACATAGATTGAATGAAAACCAGCTTTGGACGAGGTAGCGGAAACAGTAGTAAGACCCCATCACACTTCCGACAAAATCCATGGCTTCTTGGGATGGTGATTCAGCTCAGCTTCCCATTCCTGAGCTTTTCTGGGAGCAGAAGCGACACTGTCTGTCTAAGCAAGTTTCCCAAATATCCCCTAACTCCTGCTGAATCCTGCCCACCAAAGCCCTCTGCGCTGGGCCTTGAAACCACCCATGGAAGAATGGTTATCTCCTCTTGCATACTGTTTAGAGAGCCTCTTTTATATTCAGTACAGAGGTTTTCCAGCCCCTGGCATTTTCACTTGAGCAACAAGGTCAGAAGAGGAGAAGAGATCCCAACTCACCGTTTCTAATGAAGTCTGCTGCTTTGTTGGCTCTTTAACCCCTCCGGAAAATCACTTTAATAATGTGATAAAAGTTTGATGAGAGAAGGTTTCCTTATACAGGAGGCAGGGATATTCACCAAACTCACATTTTTTGACAATGCACCAAAGTCACAACATAAATAGCTTTGGAAATTTCCAATCTTTCTCTTTTCTTTAAAGACAATAAAAGTGTTTTTTTTTTTTTTTAGGAAAATAAATAAATAAACTATATTAGACTCCAGACTTTCAAAATACAGCTGTGCAAATGTGGAGTCATTTTTACCAGTTCCCCTCCAGCATACAACCTGTGTCAACAAAATTTTCAGGGCAGAAAATATCCCAGGAGATTAAAGAGCTATTAAACAGATATTAATTGAGATTAAATAAGTATTAGATGTTGTAACACAGGAAATATAATCTTAATTTGCTGCCTCTTTGCTGGCTGACTTATCATGCTGTGGACAATTATGCTAGATAAAGTGGCTGGGGGAGAAGTTGCCCTCCTTTTCTTTTAGTGGTTGTATTAAAATATTCTCTGTTCAGAGGCATTTCCAGAGCTTTTTTACCTGCAACAGGGAATGGACCCCCAAAATTCAGAAGAGATATTTGGTGCCACTTCAAGGGCAGGAAGGACCTGACAGAGCAGTGCAATGAGGCAGGCTGCAGCCACCACCTCAACAATGAGATTTCTTGTGAAATTTGTGAACAGATCTTCGAAACACATCTCTTCTCTCTGGCTTCTCTTCTGCCTTTGGAAGTTCCTTTCCTCAGTCTGAAGGTTCAAGTTCAATCCAAGTTCCCTTTGTATTTCAATATACTGACCTCTAAGCAGGACGTGAGGCAAGGAGACTGGATGGTGGCATAGCATCTCACCATCTCCTCACTCAGAACTAAATACTTATTTTTACTTCAAACCTGGCAAGTTGTTCATACTCAGCTGTGCTTATTTTGCCTGAAGCACCCAGTAAACCTCTCTGTTAACCACAGAATCATAGAATGGTTTGGATTGGAAGGAACATTAAAGATCATCTAGTTCCAACCCCCATGCAGTGGGCAGGGATGCCACCCACCAGACCAGGTTGCTCAAAACCTCATCCAACCTGGCCTTAATCACCTCCAGGGATAGGGCATCCACTGCTTCTCTGGGCAACATGTGCCAGTTCCCCACCATCCTCTGAGTAAAGAGCGTCTTCCTAATATCTAACCTAAACCTACCTTCTTTTCATTTAAAACTATTACTCCTTGTCCTGTCACTACACTCCCTGACAAAGAGCCCCTCCCCAGCTTTTCTGCAGTCCCCTTTAGGTAATGGAAGGCTGCAGTAAGATCTCCCCAAAGCCTTCCCTTCTCCAGGCTGAAAAACCCCAACTCCCTCAGACTGTCTTCATAGCAGAGGTGCTCCTGCCCTTGTGATCATCCTTGTGATCATCCTCATGGCCCTCCTTCTTCTGTCCTTCTTGTGCTGGGGACCCCAGAGCTGAATATAGTGCTCCAGGTGGAGTTTGGTGAGAGCAGAGCAGAGGGGGACAATCCCCTCATGTGCCCTGCTGGCCATACTGCTTTTGGTGCAGCCCAGCAAGTGGTTGTGCTTGCATACTGCAAGCGCCATTACTGGCTTGTGTCAAGCTTCTTGTCCACCGGCTCCCCCAAGTCCTTCTCCTCAGGGCTATTCTGAATCCATTCTCCACCCAGCCTGTATGTGTGTTTAGGATTGCCCCAGAGCAGATGCAGGACCTTGCACTTGGTCTTGTTCATGAGGTTTGCATGGGCCCACCTCTCAAGTCTGTAAGGGTCTCTGCATAGCATCCCTTCCCTCCAGTGTGTCAACTGCACCACACAGCTTGGTGTCATTGGCAAACTTGATGAGGGTGCACTTGATCTCACTGTCCTTGTCACCGGAAGGCAATGTCCCCTCCTTACCTCCCCTGCCTGTCCTTCCTAAATAGCCTGTATCCTTCCATTCCAATGCTCCAGCCATGGGAGACATAGTACCATGTCTCCATAATGCCAAGGAGGTCATAGCCCTGCAGGCATGCATACATCTTTAACTCCTCTTGTTTATTCCCCATGCTATGTGTGTTAGCATAGAGACATTTGAGTTGGGCCCCTGATGAAGCTGGCTTACTGGCTGCAGTGGTTGGCATTCCTTTGCGCTGCTCTTCAGGTGCTCTCCTGCTGACCCATGGCCCTTCTTCAGGCTCTTGACATCTGTCACTGACGCTGATATCAAGCTGAGAGGAGCGGGATGAATTGAGGGTCCCTTCCACCAGCAACTCTTTTTGAAGTCCTCTTTTTTGCTCTTCACCAGCTTGGCAAGCTTACGACTGAAGATGTTCTTCCTCTTCTCTGACAGTGGACCCCATTAGCCCCCAGCAGACCAGGTTTTCTCAAAGTGAGTCCCTTGGTCTCAGTAGCCAAACCCCTGCCTGTGACACCAGCCCTGCAACTACCTGTTGCTTTGCCAGATTCTACTGGTCCTTTCAATCCCCTTCCCTTTGACCAGCAGGACTGATGAAAACACTACCTGTGCTCCTGCGTCCCTTACTGCTGCTCTGTAATCCCTCCTCAGACTGCTCCTGGCTGCATCATCAATGCCAATGTGAAACAGCAGCAGAGAGTAATAGTCCTTAGGCTGTACGAGGCTTGGCAGTCTCTTGGTGACAGCCCTGATATGAGCCCCCAGGGCAGATCGGGTCAGCAGATGGGTGCATCTGTGTCTCTCAGAAGGGAGTCTTCTCCTACTACCAGCCTTTGCCTTTTCTTAGTGGGACTGGTTGTTATGCAGGGAGCCGACGGGGCTGTCTTACCGAGCTCCACACTCCTGCCATGGGTCTTTCCTTTTCAGTCTGCAGGGGGGTGAGGCAGTTGGTTATGCAAGGGCCCCTCAGCCTTTGGGGAAATGTCTTCCTGCTGCTCCCTGTTGTTGCCAGCTTCCAGACTCCAGTGTTACTGGCCCCCCTCCCTTCTGTGAGTGGTGGTGAGGGAGTTCTGGGGTGTTTGGCCATGGGCTGTTGGTCCCCTGCAGACTGTGTAGGATCCAGATGCCCAATTCCTCCTCAGCCTCCCTAATGCTACATGGCCTTCTGACTGTCTTGCCTCCTGCAGCTTGTTGGGCACTTTCATCAGCCTGCAGTCTGCATGGCAGCCTCACCCCTCAGCAGTTCTTCTGTCTGGGTGGTGGCATCAGCCACCGCTGGGGCAGACAATGCAGACTGCCCAGCCAAAGCTGCAGCCTCTGCCCTGAGACGAATGCCCACTGTTCTGCCTTAAGGATCAGGAAAGGTGTGTGTCATTGGCCTGTGCAGATCTGGGTGTGGGGTTAAGGTATAACTGGTGCCTCCCGTTTGGCCTATGGGATGGTCCTCCTCACAGGGTGCCCTCCTTCATGGGGTACCCTCCTCACAGGGTGCCTTCCCTCAAGGGGTGCCCTCTTCACAGGGCATCCTCTCTGCTCACACTGCTATGCAAACAGCCGTGCTCCTGGTCACTCACACTCCCCAGGGGCTGCTTGTGGAGCACTGAGGGGTGGCTGCCATTACTTCTGGCCCCATCCAGAACTGATGGCAGCACCCCACTTTTGAACAAGCTGCTGTAACCCTGGGCAGCCTCTGCACTGCCCTGGGGCAGCCTCAGCTCAGGAAACCCCCCTGTAGGCTGTGGTCCCTTGCGTTGCTGCAGAACATGTGCCCCAGAGCTGATCACCTCGCAGAGTGACTCCATCTATTAGCTAAGAGAATTTATTCCATGTCTTCTTCCACAAAAATTTGTTTTCCACTACTATATTTTTTCTCTCTTTGAAGATCTTGCCACTACAACTTGCTGACAACCCACTGACTAGGCAGGCATTAATTTCCATTTCAGAATCACCAAATAATGACAGTTTTTTTTCTCCTCTTCTCCCTGTTTAGCCTATAATTTGTCTGCCTGTACCACAACATTTTAAACTTTTCAGATTTTGTTCAAAATCTGAAAGAGGACTGATTACAGCTTCTGAAACTCTTGCTAAGATGTACAACTTCATCTTCAATCATAAGCTTTTCAAGACAAAATGTTCTACAAAAAATGATAAATGTGAATATATGAGTAATAAGAACAAGTCAAAAATTTCCCAGCACCTCCAATAGAAAAGCAACTTATCAAAAGCAGTCTTCTCACCAAAATCTGCCAATCTTCAGGATAAATAAATAAATAAATCAGTTCTAAGTTATCATTTATGGCCAAAATAACTTCTTCCCTTGCCAGGGTTATTGGTCCTGGTTGTAACCAGCTCTTAGGAATTCTGCTCAGTCTATCCCAAGTTTTCTACTGGAGCTGTTCCAAAACGTTTAAATAAGCATTTTCTGAAGCAAGAATATATACCTTTAATACCCTGAATTTATAGTTTCTGTATTCCTCGTAAGAACCGTAACTGATACACTGTACATTCAGCTTTTCTCAAATCCAACCATTTCACAGAAATCAGAGCCATACAAGAGTAGAAAAGACCCAAAAGTTAGAGCACATATGTGAATTTTTTAACAGCTGAAACATAACACAGTAAAATCCCCCCCAAAAATTTTTTGCATCCTTATGTAGAAGATGAAAAATTTCAAATACACAAATTTTCAAGAGATGGGAAAATGGCTGCCTGTCCATTCCTTCTAACCAGACAGACAACTACATAGAAACAGTCATATCCTGCACCTGAAAAGCAACACATACAAACAGGACAAACTTAAGAGAACAAAAGCATGGTGTCTCCACTCTAGGATCATAGCTCACTTTGCTAAGAAAATATATGTTTGGACCCAGGGACTTGCTCCCACATTGTAGCCTTTCCCATATGATTCATTATCATATATGATCAATAGTTTCCTTATGATCTTTCTTTTACCATAAACTTATAACTTTACTCATGTATTGGCACAGAGCATACGGTATGAAATATGAATCAGGCTGTATTTAATATGCATGCAAATATTTGTTTTAGCAGAACACAATGAGCTGCCCCATCTATTGGTGTAAGAGAGAATATTTAAACAAAATTTAAGAGCCATCATAAATGCCAAGAATGGAAGAACTCAGTCAAAAATACGTGATAATCTCAATGACTGTCTCTGATTCTTCAAATTGATCCAAACTTTTACTGTCATACAAAATTATGAGAATAGCGGCTTGGTCTGGGGAGAAGAGAGAGGAAAAGGTGGCATTTGGTTGAGGATTTAAGGCCAACAATGATGCTTCCAAGCAAACATTTATATGACGGTTTTGGTGATTTGGTCCCAACAAGTAAATATTTGTGCATCTCTGGGCTTTATACACAAAGGGATTACAGAATTACATAAGTAGAACCAAAGACATTCACAGTGTAGAAAAAGGAGAAGGTAGACACTGTGCTGAGAAGAAGTGCCCCCCCAAAAAAAAATTAGGGGAAAATTTCTTTCTGGTTCTTCTTCATACGGTGACATCAGGTTTATTTGAAGTATTTTAAAGAAACTACAAGGAATACTAAATTAGCTTCAAGTTCTGTTTGTTAACTTGGATTTATTTTTTTCCAGATGAAACAAACTTTAATGGATCTTTATTAAAAATAAATAAATAAACTTTCTGGAAAGGTGCCCCTACACTTTTGACAACTGAAAATTCCAGAAGTCTCTCCCTGGCCAATATTTTCCTTCTATTTTTTTTAAGGTTGGGATCAGAGGCATAAAAGGTATTTTAAGATTTGCTCACCCCAAAGTGACAAAACAAAAAAGCCAACACAACAAGGTAGAAAAGTCAAGTCTAGTGCCACCATATCTGATAATGTGATAATCTGAGCACTTCATCAGACCATTCTGTCCAGTGATCACAGAATCACAGAATTTCTAGGTTGGAAGAGACCTCAAGATCATCGAGTCCAACCTCTGACCTAACGCTAGCAGTCCCCACTAAACCATATCCCTAAGCTCCACATCTAAACCTCTTTTGAAGACTTCCAGGGATGGTGACTCCACCACTTCCCTGGGCAGCCTGTTCCAATGCCTAACAACCCTTTCAGTAAAGAAGTTCTTCCTAACATCTAACCTAAAACTCCCCTGGTGCAACTTAAGCCCATTCCCCCTCGTCCTGTCACCAGGCACGTGGGAGAACAGACCAACCCCCACCTCGCTACAGCCTCCCTTGAGGTACCTATAGAGAGCGATAAGGTCGCCCCTGAGCCTCCTCTTCTTCAGGCTGAACAAGCCCAGCTCCCTCAGCCGCTCCTCGTAGGACTTGTTCTCCAGGCCCCTCACCAGCTTCGTCGCCCTTCTCTGCACCCGCTCAAGCACCTCGATGTCCTTCTTGTAGCGAGGGGCCCAAAACTGAACACAGTACTCGAGGTGCGGCCTCACCAGAGCCGAGTACAGGGGGACGATCACCTCCCTAGCCCTGCTGGCCACACTGTTTCTTATGCCAGCCAGGATGCTCTTGGCCTTCTTGGCCACCTGAGCACACTGCTGGCTCATATTCAGCCAACTATCCACCATCACTCCCAGGTCCTTCTCTGCCAGGCAGCTCTCCAACCACTCATCTCCCAGCCTGTAGCTCTGTTTGGGGTTATTGCGCCCCAGGTGCAGGACCCGGCACTTGGCCTTGTTGAACTTCATGCAGTTGACCTCAGCCCATCGGTGCAGCCTATCCAGATCCTCCTGCAGAGCTTTCCTACCCTCAAGCAGATCGACACACGCACATAACTTGGTGTCATCTGCGAACTTACTGAGGGTGCACTCGATGCCCTTGTCCAGATCATCGATGAAGATATTAAAGAGGACCGGCCCCAGCACCGAGCCCTGGGGGACGCCACTAGTGACTGGCCTCCAACTGGACTTGGCTCCATTCACCACGACTCTTTGGGTCGTGGTGAATGGAGCCAACCCATCACAAACAACCCATATCAATCTTTGGAAAAATTCTGAGAAATAAATGTCTTTATCCCTAAGACATTTTTCAATATGAAAAAGATTGCCATGTCCTTGGAATGGAGCAGCAGATGTGAACACAAGACAGCTTCACAGAGTAACCAGTGGTAACCTTTCCTTTCTAAGAAAACAGGATTGGTCTCAGGGCACCAGGAAACATTCAGACTGATACAGTCACAGACTACTTATTGCAGGCTCTTTTAAAATTAAAAAAATAATAAATTAATTAATTTTAAAAATCACTAAGATAATATTATATGGATTAAAGCTGCATTATTGTTTATTGTTACGAAAAATAAAAAGAATCAAGTAAAGGCAGGGTAAAGTCAAGGTATCTACCAGTTGCATCTCGGTTATGAAATCCAATGGCTAGTGATGATTTTGACCACATTAATTTTCAATATGGTTTCTAGTTCTAATAATAAAATTGGCTACCTTATAAAAAGATAGTCTAGAGACTATTTAGCTGTTATACCAGATAAACTAAATGACTTGAAATAAAAAGGAAGCCCTGCATAGAGACTGGTAAGAGTACATGGAAATGAAAATTACATCCAGGCTTCATGCAGCATTTCTTAATCTTTTTCTAGAATACACAATTATATACATGACACTTGTATCTTGAGTGGGAGAACGAAAGGAATGTTGAGCACTCAACTGACCCTCCACCCCCACTCTGTTTACGTAGTTATGATAAGATTTCTGTTACAAAACAGGACTGACTTACTGACTTCATTTCATCATTATAAAGCAATTCCTGTGTTGTATTTTTTTTAAATACAAGTTTATTCCAGTGGAACTTGAAAGTTCTTCAGGAGAAGCTCCTGAAAATAACTTCTCATTTGCAAAATGACCTGCCAAAGATTTAATCTTTCTCTATTTCAATTACTTGTGTTTCATGAGAAAAACTCATCAAATTGTTATAATTGCTGATGGCTCAAACCACATATAAATTAAGAAATGAAGGAATACTTCCATTTATACTGTTTTTTTAATGTAGCATCTATCCACTGAAACAAGCTGCAAGCAATCAAAAACAGTTAAGTGAAACACTATTATACCTTTGGGGCAAGTATTGCCTCTGAAGTATAAATAGCTTAAGATTTTTATTCAGAACACAAAATTTCTCTGTTCTAAATCCTCTCTCTTTATATTCAAGAAGCCAACAGAAAATAGATTTGTAATTACAGTCCTTGGAATCCATGTAGCCAAGCCTTTTGCTAATATCATTTTCTAGATGTTGAGTTAGCACAAAGATACCACTGTTAAAGTTTTATCTCCATGTCTTTTAATTCTTCTATGCACATTTAGCTCTTCCTACCATTTCCAAAATTATACGCTGAGGATTGCTTCATTAGTGGAGAATTAAGGTGCCCACACAAATATTAAAGTATCTAATGTTTTCATAACTCTGAAGAGTGTTTTTTGTTTGTTTGTTTGTTTTTCAAATTCATTTACTTTGAGTGGCAATTAAACAATTGCTAAGTACTTCCAAGTAAGTTCCATCAGTTTCAATTAAGCAAACAAGAAGTGAACAGATGAAGAAGCAAACCTGAAAGTTTTATTTGCTATATGCTCATGAAGATGTTATTCATATATTACATAGATGTCATATATATATCCACTGGCAAAAAGATGAGATGTAAAAAAATTATACTGTTAAAAATGATTTCTAATTTAAGACGACTACTAATAGACTAACAGCAGGTGAAACAAATTTTGTTCCAATTCATTGTGCTTTACAAATATGAATGCCATTTGGCATGAAAGAATTCACACTGAAATCAAAGAAGGAGTAAGGACAGCTGTAGTGAAACTGCTGCTCTGTAACACCCAGGGACAGCCCTGTATTGGAGTTTTGAGAAGAAAATCATCTCACTTCTCTAGACTTCATTCAAAATCAATTTCTGCCTGTCTACAAAGGCCATGTTAGTTTCCTGATAAAATTTCAGAGGGAAAATATTATCAAAACTAATAGGAATATTTTTCTTTCAAAGCAAGCTTGAAATCCTTCCTATGTGTTTGATCTAAATCAATCAGTGGACTAAGGCATTCAGAAAACATTGCCACCAGCTAACATGGTATGACACTTCACCAAACAACCAGCACAGCCACATGAGCAGAAGACACTCTTGTAGTTTGTTGAATAATTAAGTATTTAAATATAACTTTCAGTGTTTCATATACTATGGAAAAATACATACTGCCTTGGGGGTAAAACAAGCAATGTAGTTTTATTGCCCTATTTGCACAAGATGAGTTGGAGCTCTGAAGCTTGTGAAGGGAGCGTGTGGGTTTGCATGCATGCACCCATGTGTAAGGAGGGGAAGGAAGATTTGCAAGTGATGAGTTGGTGGTGATATTTTTCAACATGCTGTTTTCTCAATGGTATCTGTAGTCAAAGTAAAGATGCTTGCACTGTTTCCACTAGCAGCCGCTTCTGGACTTTTGTGAATATGGTGTTAATATCTGTAGCACGGCAGTTTAAAAATACATATTAGGGAGAACAGGTTTACAACCAGAGTTGCATTAAATACACTTCACAACTTTTCTGAAGTTGAAAAATATCATTGGAGTAATTCAGCCTTACTAAAATGGCATTTGTTGTATTTCAGGAAGGGATTTAGAGTATAAATCCTTCCATCTTAGGCAGGAAGATGAATATTGAATTCATTACTCTACTTTATCCATGCCTTCTCCCACAGTCCCTCTCTTTCCAGTTCTTGTAAATCGAGTTTCAGACCCAAATAGCTGCAATTCTGGAACAATTCATTCCCACGGTAAGGAAGATTACAAAAACCCACCCGAGTGTGGTTTGGCAGGGCAGATTCTGCCTTTGAACAAGAATTAAAACAAGAAGGATACGCTCAAAATCAAATAAATTTATGCGAAGATTAAGTGCAAATTCCTATAATACTGGATAATTTTTCTGTTACTATTAAACAGAAAAAGGCTAGTCAGAACATGAATTTTCCTTTTTACAGGTACAGCACAGAACTTCTGTACAGACACCTAGAAAACCCAATTGTCTCTATTACCAAACCTGTCTTAGGATTTTAAGAAAAAAGCAAAAGTTAATCTGTAAAACTGACTGAAATTTAGTCTGAGAACCAATCTTAAGTCCACCAAGAAGACTATTCTACCAGCTCTCTTGTGAGAAGTTCAGTGGAGATCAGAATTTCAAGAAATGAAACCTGATACAGAATAAAATTATTAGGAGAAACACATTTATCTTAATCCTATTTTTTAATAGCAAACATCTGACATTCTGACATTTCAGAAAATTCAACCAGGAGCTCCTAAGGAAATTTGAGACATTCCTTGGGAGACAATGAGTGATTAAAGCCATTTTTTCTGTGTGAATAGAACCCATTTGATCAGGGCTGTGGCTCAAAGATTTCCAAGCATTGGCTGCTCATCTCAGAAATGCTGCCCAGCCAGCCTACTCACCTTTGGTAAAACATCACTTCTGCTCAAGGGTAGGAAGGCTCTGCAGGAGGATCTAGATAGGCTGCACCGATGGGCTGAGGTCAACTGCATGAAGTTCAACAAGGCCAAGTGCCGGGTCCTGCACCTGGGGCGCAATAACCCCAAACAGAGCTACAGGCTGGGAGATGAGTGGTTGGAGAGCTGCCTGGCAGAGAAGGACCTGGGAGTGATGGTGGATAGTTGGCTGAATATGAGCCAGCAGTGTGCTCAGGTGGCCAAGAAGGCCAAGAGCATCCTGGCTGGCATAAGAAACAGTGTGGCCAGCAGGGCTAGGGAGGTGATCGTCCCCCTGTACTCGGCTCTGGTGAGGCCGCACCTCGAGTACTGTGTTCAGTTTTGGGCCCCTCGCTACAAGAAGGACATCGAGGTGCTTGAGCGGGTGCAGAGAAGGGCGACGAAGCTGGTGAGGGGCCTGGAGAACAAGTCCTACGAGGAGCGGCTGAGGGAGCTGGGCTTGTTCAGCCTGAAGAAGAGGAGGCTCAGGGGCGACCTTATCGCTCTCTATAGGTACCTCAAGGGAGGCTGTAGCGAGGTGGGGGTTGGTCTGTTCTCCCACGTGCCTGGTGACAGGACGAGGGGGAATGGGCTTAAGTTGCACCAGGGGAGTTTTAGGTTAGATGTTAGGAAGAACTTCTTTACTGAAAGGGTTGTTAGGCATTGGAACAGGCTGCCCAGGGAAGTGGTGGAGTCACCATCCCTGGAAGTCTTCAAAAGAGGTTTAGATGTGGAGCTTAGGGATATGGTTTAGTGGGGACTGCTAGCGTTAGGTCAGAGGTTGGACTCGATGATCTTGAGGTCTCTTCCAACCTAGAAATTCTGTGATTCTGTGAAAAGCAGCACAGCCAGCAGGGCACGGGAGGGGATTGTCCCCTTCTGCTCTGCTCTCGTCAGACCCCACCTGTAGCACCGGTTTCATCCCTGGAGCCTCAGCAGAAGAAGGACATTGAAGTGTTAGAACGATTCCAGAGGGCCACAGAGGGGCTGGAGCACCTCTCCTATGAAGACATCCTGAGGGATTTAGGGTTGTTCAGCCTGGAGAAGGGAAGGCTCCAGGGAGACCTTACAGCAGCCTTCCAGTGTCTAAAGGGGGCCTACAGGAAATTTGCAGAGGGACTCGTTGTCAGGGAGTGTAGTGATAGGACAAGGAGTAATGACATTAAACTAGAAGAGGGGAGAGTTAGGGTAGCTATTAGGAAGACATTCTTTACCCAGAGGGTGGTGAGGCACTGGCACAGGCTGCCCAGAGTTGTGGATGCCCCATCCCTGAAGGTGTTCAAGGACAAGGTGGATAGGCCCCTTGGAAACCTGGTCTAGTGGAAGGTGTCCCTGCCCAGGGCATCGGGGGTTGGGGGGTAGAATTAGATGATTTTTAAGGCTCCTTCTAACCCCAACCATTCTATGATTCTGTGCTCTTTAAAACCTGTTAATGGTCACCACCTGGATGGTTCACACTACACTTTTTTGAAAATTTTGAGATATTTTACATAATTCCTCTAACTCCAGGAAGTCAAATCCCCTTTCTCTGAAAATGAATCAACAGTATTTGGTCAACCATAATTGTTTCCAGCCAAAACATTTGCAAAAGGAAATTACAGCAGCCAAGATAATCAAGCATTGAGTTATAGGGGTGGATATTTTGACACCTTAAATTTTACCACGGAAATTTGTTCTGCTTGAATGAATCAGTAAGCTGGAAAGAAACAAAATGAGTAAAAAAAAAAAATACTACAATAGGTTGTGATTCATGTTTTTGCTGCTACATGCATTCACACCATTCTAAAGGACGCACTGTTAAGTGGAAGATTATAGAAGAAGAAATCCAGACTAGCATATGGATCAGCAAATGACCATGACACATCCACTGGGTTTCAGAGCTCCATTCACTAAATAGGTGCTTTGAGGCCATAATGATGAATCCAATAGGAAAATAAGAGGACAATGTAAGAAAGAATAGACGAAGAAGTCATATTCTGGCCACAGGAATCTTCTCCTAGACATTAGGCAAAATGTTTTATTCCTCAGGATAATGTTAAACACAGTGAATAACATGGTCCAGAGATTCTTCAAGCCCCATTTGACATCTGAATAGGTAAATCCTCTTATTTCAAGCCTAGAATAGAGTAGAGGTACACATTAACTTATCACCATATGTGTTGGCCAGCAAGATGCAAGGAAGTGAGGAAGCATGCTGTAGGTAGGGATGGTAGCTAACTAATAGCACCTAGGTCTGAAGTGAAAGGATTTACCATTTTTCCTATTAATACCAATGATATTGTAGTAGGGAAGGAAAGTTTAGAGAATTACTTTTGCTGGAAAAAAGCAGGCAGTCTGAACATGTTTTGCTTATACCATTTTGAACCTACGTGCCTATTTGTCCAGCTGAAGCTGAGTGTTTAGAATAAGAAAATGAAAATGTGGATCACACCTTTAGTACATGAAGCATTAAAAACCACAGCCAGCAGCCAGCTCTTGCAAACATCCATCTTGCCAAAACATTCAAGGTAACTGCATCAATCACTGGCTCCACACAAACAAGTTGAGGATTGGTGGCAGTGTGGTCTGACGACCAGAAAGAATTACTTTACTTTTGAGACAGTGCCTCTAAATCTATGAACTACAGTCACATCTCCCATAAATAAGCATAATTTCACTGATCTCATCAAAATTCCACCTATTTTGGGCTGAGTTTGTCCTGTAATTCAGGTTCATGCAGCACCACACCAGAGGTTGCTTTCTGGATACACATCACATCCTTACGTGCATCCCTCCTGCTTTCCAGCATGTCTCAGAGAAGGTCAGCCCTCAAATGCCAGACCTCAAATGCCAATGAAAAGGAAGTCAGTACAGAACAGGGTTGAGCCAAACATTAATAGCCTGTATACGCAGTAGCACAACTTCCACCTTCCTTCAGCTTCCCCCAGGAACCAATGTAAAGTAACTTTGGGGTGAGGGGAAGACTAAGAAAATGCCCAGAATTTTGATTTGGTTGTCAGTTATTTTCAACTGGGGGGGGAAAGAACTAAGAAATTTCAAAAGGATTTGGACATTGTAACTCAGAAGTTGCACTTCAACGTACCAAAGTCATCAAGAAACAATTTAAAATGAACTAAAATTAAAAATGAAAATATTATCTAAAGACATCAATTTCAAAATTAAATAAAACATCCTAGTGCAGTATTAAGCTAAGCCAAAATAACTTTACGTACTCATTTCAGCAAAAAGCACTGAAAATG
The DNA here is from genome assembly GCF_964211825.1 of Aythya ferina. Classification (NCBI taxonomy): domain Eukaryota; kingdom Metazoa; phylum Chordata; class Aves; order Anseriformes; family Anatidae; genus Aythya; species Aythya ferina. The sequence continues at coordinate 16,152,009 of NC_140304.1, forward strand.
TTATTTTGACTCAAACGAAATATGTATCTTTTTTCCACATTTCAATTACCTTGCTGAACCACATCTCTCTTCTACGCAACTTTACGGGAAAAGGTCATGTGAAGTCCACATCAGCATACAGATGAGAGCAACTAATGGTGCAAACACAGATTGGATCAGGGTTTTTACAGCAAATAAAATCAGTGTTGTTTTAGTTCCAGAAGTTCAAATTTAGTTTAGTAGAAGGGGAAGACAAAAAGAGAATTACATTTCATTATTTTAGAAAATTATATGTTCATAGGCTTTCTTCACATATCAGTCTGGCATGCAAGACTGGATTCATAACTAATATGGATTGCATTTTGTTTTCTGAAGATATTCAATTTTACACGCACTCAGCAACCTGTGAGATTAAACTTGTCTTGAAAAAAAAGAAAAATGCAAAAGATGTTTTCAGATCACGAACGCTTCTTTTATTTCAGACAATGAAGTCATAGCAGCTCAGTAAGATGACAAACAAAAATAAAAATCGCTATTCTTCCTTACATTGGATTCCTAAAACACCATGATGATGCTTCACAAGAAAGCAAAGTAGAAATTTTGTTATTGTAGTACTCCTTGGCTATAAGCATAAAGTTGTATCAAAGCCTTGTATTGATAATTGGTGATAACTGGCCCAATGTTCACATACAAGAATTATAGCACTGTTCACAATTTTCTTATATTTTCTTATTTTTCTTCCCTGTGGAGTTTGTAATACTTCAGACAATTTTAAATTCCTCAAAAGAGTCAGCCAGAAGAGGAGGAAGGTCCTGAAGATGTGACCCATGCCCCTGCTCATCCCCACATTGTCCATTACTGACTGCAGCATGAGGCATCGCTATGAGGCAGATGAGCCACGTGGACATGACTGGACGGTGATGTGCTCTAGGTACTCATTTTTGAGCAGCAGCAGGCGTGTGGTATGGAACAGCAAAGAAAAATAGTTCTGGCATTTGACATTTTGAGGAGCAGGGAGGAAGGACTGTGGTTTAACGGAATCCCTGACACCCCTTCTCCAGCAGCCCCCCGTGGTCTGACACCGAGCCCATTTTCCTGCAGTCTGGATATCAGCACAGGAGACGTGAGTGCCAGACTGTTTCACAGCTTTGCTTAGCAATTATCTTTTATCTTTCGACAACATGCTGTACCCTACGCCTTCACAGTCAAGAGCTTTCCTGACACAGGCATTCTGTGAAGCAGCTCTATCCCACTCAGTTTGGGGTTTCCTGTCCTTTTTTTTTTTTTTGGGGGGGGGGGGGGAGCGGGGGGTGTGGTGCAGGAGGGGTATTTATATTGGAACAACCTGTTGAAATATGCAAGCATATTCAGCAAAAGCCTTAAACTGGAGAAGATGGCCAGTTCTGCTGCCTTCATCTGTTTGTTTTTTTGCTGCAGCAGAGAGAAGCCAAAACATGGGGCTGGAAGGAGTTCAGATTTAAACCACTGGAACATGTTAACAAGTTTTTCCATTACTAGATAGAGTTTTATCTATCAATTTGGAAAAATATTCTCAAACCATACCAGTGAGGTTAGGGGAAGGTCACTGAAAATGAGATAAAGCCTCCATCTAACAAATCCCCGTGTCAAAACTACTGCATTTTTTGAAATTCTAAAGATGGAAAATAATACAGGAAAGGATAGTGACGACAATCTTCAGTAACAGCTGTGGGACACATTTAACTTGGAGAGAGGTAATGCAGAAGATGCTTTAAGATGGCTTTGCGGTCCCCGTGGCCCAGGACAGATGTGCCCATTCAGTCACATAACATAACTCACAACATTCTGCTATAATTTAAGCCAGTTATGTATGACCCTGGGGGCTGCTGAAGATTATTACAAGTAGCAGGTGTTCCCTTGGAGCATCTTTCTCTGTACATGTTGCCAAATGGAAAAAGAATGAAGGAGGAAGATGATGTCTTTTTAGAGCATTTAATCTGTTTTCAATTGCTTGTAAAACTGTGATTCTTTGTTTCATTTGGAAAGAGCAAGATATATTCATTTCACCTTAAGCCTCCATTTCTCTTTCATCCTCCTTTGGGGTACTTGCATCATCTGCACAGTATTTCCTCTTTATTTACCTCTCACTTGATATTTAGAAGCCTCATTACTTGTCAGAACTACTTCTCTGCAACATAGTTTTATTGACTTTTTTTTTTTCTTGAGGAAAAAATATATTTCTGCCTGAGATGTTTCAGATAAGCCAGAACTTTATACACTTTCCTCTCTCAGTCTAATTTCTTTAGTAAATCATTTCCAGGCTCTCAACACACTTGATCCAAGTGATGCTGATACCTTCTTAAGGGCTGATATGCTTTTCAAAAGATCATAACTATGAAAGTAGCCGAAGTCTGGTCTGAAACTTTCCTTTTGCTACTGTGAGATATGCAATAAATGAACATTGCTACACTAAAACCTCACCTCACTGAGTTTCTCCATTCAGGGTACTCCAGCATGACTCTACCATGTTTTACCTATTGACCTTCTCTTTCGCACACCAAAATGCACATTAGTATCCTGGTGAGATTTCTCTGAAGATCTTTACTTTACTTTGGATATCTTGGAAGTCAGTTATACCTCATAAACCATGAATTATTTTTTATAGTAACAACAACAATATGAGGGGTTAAGCAAGTTCCTCTCTCATCTAGGAACCAATGACTATGAACTTTTAATTCATCCCTTCTATCTCGGACTGGGATTTCTCCAGGGAGACTACCAGAGTTAGGTGGCCAGAACCGTGGCTATAGATGGGTACTCACTACCGATATTATATACCCATCTTCTGATCTTTGATGAGTCCTGTCCTGGCTGTCATTTCACATTTTCACATTAACATATTTCACATTAACATATTGCTTATGTTATAGGCTTTAGGTTCTCGACTTGCTTATGCTCTACTCTCTTATCTATTTGTGTTATGAGCTCTTTGGGCCAAAAGCAGCTCCAATGAGAGATGTGGAGATCTCATTCAAGATGAGCAAATAGAATTCTTGTGATATACATCCTGTTGTTTGTTTTTTTTTTTCCTCTCAGCTTTAAAAGCAATTTATTTTGCTAAAGGTCTTCAACAGTGATTCAGGAAACTGTTGTGGTAAGTGCCTATGAAAAGTAAAGCCCTCCACTCCAGATTCTTTCCACCCTGCCAGATAAGAAGATTGAAACACTTAGGGTGATTAGCCAAACAATTATTGATAAAATGATAATGACCACTGTAACATTTCTCAGTATTTGAGTGGATGCATTGTACTGCAACTGATAACAGAAGACATTTATGCATTTCTAAAACCTCTTCAGAAAGTCATGTTAGAAGAACCTCTGTCAGATATTGACAGGTCCACTTATCAAAAAAAAAAAAAAAAATCTTCTTATGTGTCTGCGATTTTTAAAGACATTAAGTAACCAATGATATGCTTAGAAATTTACTTCAAATCACTGTCTTTCCCTGAATCCAGCATGTAACCACTCGTCTAAGTTAAATGTCTTGATGTCTTCTGCAGAACAGACTGCTGCAGTGGAACATGCAGCACTCACCAATTTCATTGTTCAGCAAATAAACTTTTTTTAAGAGACATACACAAATACTAACTCTCACATAGAAAAGCTACCTATACAGCCAGTGAAATGAAAGTAGCTCTTTTTACATATAAGTTTTTAGAACTGCAATATTGTAAGACATAATTTTGACTAGGTGCTACGGTACTGGTATAGAAAAGATACAAACCAAGCCCTCGGAGGCTTCTAGAAAAGAGCCTTCAGCACAGGCATGTTAACATCACAAAGTAGGCAAGAATCGGAGCCAAAATTAGCAAAATGCATAAATCAGAGCCAAAATGATTTTTAAAATGTATTACTTAAAATAACAGGGAAAGTGAAAGCCCCCAGGACACACAGAAAACAATCTCTTTCCCTTAAAATTTGGAATCTGCCAGACTATAATACTGTTGGGCTAAATGCCATTATTAACATCATGCCAGACTAGACAAGAATCCTCCTCCTCAGGCAATGCTCAGCAACTTTAACAAAGGAACTCTTTCCAAAGTTAAATGAGGTAATATAAATACCCAAGGAAAGGCCAGGAGACTATTAATAGCCACTTCATATCTCTTTAACTTTGTGAATCCAACATACCTGTCAGTCAAGTAAGTCAATTAGTCCATTATTTCCACTGTACCTGAGCAAAGGCAAATAAAATGTTGAGGTGACTTGGACTGATCAAAATCTTAGTGTTACCTCTTGATCAATCACTGTACTTTGTACCAAGTACCAAGCACCAAGCATTTTGACTTTTCAAAGCAAAACCTAATTATGAATTTCACTTATGTTGTTGTTGTTTCGATTAAAACTAATATGTTTACACTAGACAGCATCCAGCTCATCTGACTGCTGTGTCAGTATCTCATTCTAACTGAAACAACCTCTTGTGCTCCATCATTTTAAGAATAAATTCTCAAAATTGTCATACCCTAAAACAAACTTGCCTTATAGTGGATATTATTACAAAAAATGAAGTGTTTCATACCAATTAAAAGAAGCCAGGAAAAGAAATAGTCAACACCATTTTGAAGCTATCCAGAAGCCAGAAGAAGTTCATATTGAGAAGCAGTTCATCCTGAGAAAGCCAGTAAGAAGTTTTCACTCAGTAAAAAAGCAGAGCCCCAGTGCAGTGATTAGAACATGGAAATAATTTTGTCTGCAGCAAAAATAACAGCACGAAGTGGAGATGACAGGGTTCAGCTGCCTATATTAGCAGCAGAGGGCTGACAGGGTGCTGAAACCAGGCAGACAGGGAGACCAGACGACAAGCTCAAGAGCTGCCATCACAGCAAGTCCACAAAAAAAAAAAAAAAAAAAAAAAAAAAAAAAAAAAAAAAGGTTAGATATGCCTGGAATGTAAAATTCACCCACTCAAACTGCACTAATTTCACAGTGCAACAGCAGAGAATCTAAGCAAACAGAAAAATGGCTGGTACTTGACACGACAAATATAAAATGGCATCCAGAAGATGGGGATGCTTATTTGAACTAAGAAAAAGGGGTAGTTTAGACATGATGATTCTGTGTATTGTACACAGCAAGCCTTGTGGAGAATGCTGGGTTGGAATGCTGCATGTGCTATTTTTCTGTTTCTTTTTGTAGAAAGAGAGGTGTAAGCACCAGCACCATAACACTAGCACAGATGATGCCTCTCTATGCTCCTGGTTGCCACGATTTCGCTGGCCCAAGCCAGTGCTGTGCTTTCCGAATGGTAAGCTACACCCTTCCAGTCAAGGAGGAATCAGATTTATTTAGTCAATCACAAGCACACAAAAATGAAATTTAAATTCCAAAATACCTCAAGCAAAGTGGGCACAACAGACCCAAAAGTTCAGAACTTCTTTGCAAAGTTTGATCATGGAACAAGCATGAATAAAGCACAGTATGTTCAGAAAATTCACTGTAGCAGAAGGGCAAATATTGACAGGAAAAGTCATTTCAACTCATTAAGCTTTTACTGTAATTTTTCAATTCCTTCAAAGAAACAAAATCAACTTAAGAACTCATATTCTGCCATATGTAAATGTGCATGGGACAGAACATGTACAGGTGACATGTATATATGTCTCACATATAGACATACAGGACAACATAAAACACACATATACGAGCCAGACATTCTTTAGCAAAAAGCTGATGCAGAAAAAGTACAACACAGACACAATTTTTTAAATGCTCAGAGGACATTTTCTAGGACTCTTGTTTAGGAAACAAAACTACAAGCTTAGCCACTTAAAACACTTAGGCGGAAGTGACTGAGAAACAATAAATGTGAAACACAGATTATTCCTCCCCCACATTTACTGTCATTTTCCAGAGTTTAACAACATTATACTTCTGTGCTTTTGTTTCTAAGACATGGACAGTGCAGCAAACTGCCAAGAAATATATTTGCTGGACATAATAAGTACTTGATTCCATCTGAGGAGGAGTGGCTTAGCATAATTAAACTCTTCCATGACGCAGGGGAACAGACCTGATGACCCACAAAGGGTTCTAAGGGTTCCTTCCAAACATGCTTCTGTGATTATATGCTGATTAAATACCTGTGTGCACAGCCAGCTTATTTCCCCATTTTGTTCAAAACGCATGGGTCAGACTTGGATCTGAATCACTTTATGGCATGCAGCATTATATCTGGACCTAGGAATAACTGCCCACCTCCTTTGTATATCTGCTCTAGACATTCCTGTTTCCCCTCCTTACCCCATCCTTCTCCTTTTATAATCATTTACCTTCTCCATGTCCTTGTGCACAAACCTTCACCCAGCCCCTGCATGAAGACAGCCAGCACAAGTGGTCTGACATTACTGTGGTGTCTTCTCCAAAGATCTGCCAAAAAGACGTCCTTGATAAACTGGAAAAAAAAAAAAAAAAAATATATATATATATATATATCACACGTAATTAGTTAGGAGCTGACCAGAAAGGATCCGAGCCAGGTTTCACTGCTATGCATGACATTCAACTTTAAATAAACTTTGGAAGAGTAACTAGCCATTAGAGAGAAATCAGAGACAGAGCTTAAGTAGACAAGCCAGCAGCACACTTCCCTCTCTGTTAGAAATGGTTTGCTTGCATTTTCTTCCAGACAGGCCAGAAGGAGAGAGGTCTGAAATGGGAAACACTAGCTAAACCAAGGGGAGCCAGGTCACCTGGCCCTAGGACATAGATGCTTCAGGTGCAGTCTCTTCAGACCAGGAACTATAAAATCCTGTATTCAGACATCCGTGTAATGCCTGCAGCTAACTGTCATCCTAACAATTGTCTGTGTGTTAAATCAATAGCTACATAAGATTGGTTGCACTCTTTTAGGGGGTAAAAACCGTTTCTGTTTGCTTTTAAAATATTCTCTAAACCATGTGTGGAACAGTGGTTAATCCTTGGGAAAGAAAACAAATGCATGCAAGTTACCTGCACATGGCTGCTGAAAACTTTTGAATAGCAGGGTGACTTATGGGTGAGTTTATTCAATTTGGTTTCGAACCAACCCTCTTCTCCATCAAAATATTTTAAACTTGTTATACACATTCACAAAAGATTCCTGTAACGCATCTTTTACACTTAGCCCATGGCAAATACAGTGGCATTCCCAGGTGATATATCCTAGGTGATACCATACTGATCATATTAAGAGTCAGTAAAAAGGACATACATCGCCGTTTTGGAAAACCACCATTTTTGGAAAAAGATCTCTAGAAGAATTCAGTAGCAGAACTCCATCTCACTCCAAACTGCCATTCATTCAATTTTAACAAGCGAAGGCTACCATTGCTAATGACAGACACAGAAAAGTCTCATTACCTGGCAACAAATTAGTACAGAAAATACAGGTGTGCCACTGAAAACTCCCAGCCTCACCCTTTACCTATTGTTCTGGTGAAAGAATTTGCTGCCAATACACACCAAAATTGAAGAACGTATGAGCCGAGGGAAGCATCTCTATGCCTTAGGTAAGAGTGCTCCCTGCTGGCTACAGGTCTGAAAGAAGTAACCTCCTTTGTCTAGATATAAATTCAGAAATTTGTGCATCATCGTCTTAAGCATAAAATTATATATATACACATATGAATGATACCCTGTTTGCATCTGGGTGTGGGTATTTCAACATATTTCAACCTCTCACCTCACGTCCAAAACATGGGGGAGATAAAACACTGATTATGGAGGAAAAATAATACCAGAACAGAGGCATAAGCAATGTCAGCTGAGCATTCATATTGATACATTTCCAAAAACACTAGCTGCACCATGCTTTCTGCAAACATTTTAGTAATAAGCTAGTTTTCATATAAATTTCACAATGAGTGGAATACTAAACATTATCAAATTAATTTATTTTGATTTGGTAGAAAAAAATAGTTGTGCTTCAGCAAGCAATTGAGCCAATTAAAAGAACACAGAGAATGATTAATGGCAGGGATTTGTTTTTATCAACAGGCTTGAAACACAGGAATTCAGACTATTTTGCAGTTAGACATAGACGTACTGCTCAAAAGCACTTCCACCTGTCACACACATTCCATAAGCAAAAGAATACTTATTTTAGCAGTTTCCCATTTCTTGATATGATAAGCTAAGATTTTTATACAACTAATAAATTCATTTTGCATTTCTGTTTGAAAAGCATTTAGATGATTAAGTAAACTACAATACACACAGTCTAGGGGTAGTTTACAAATACAACTGAGGAAGTAACTAAATATGGTGCAACCCACACAATTCTCACCTCACTTTCCATGTGAAAGCATATAGAAACTATATACAGCATTCTCATAACTACTCTACAGACTTTATTTCCCAAAGTATCTTCCATAATCACAGGCAAGCAGTTCATGTAATTGCTTTCATACAGACACAACCGTTGCTGCCATCAACAACCCGCAGTGTGCAGGTATCAGGATGAAGTGGGAGGGTTTTGGTTCACAGGCACGTCTCTGAAAACATTTCCTGTGTTCAGCCAGCAAATGACTGCATAAAACAAATTTAACACAATAAACACAGATGTGATAGATTTTCCCTCTGAATGTTTCGGATGGATATGCAAATATTTTATGATTTTTTTTTTTAAATATCATGTTTCATCTTTTAAAATGTAAGACAGCAAAATTTAATAATGTACCAAAGTACACACTAATGGTTTCCCTCTGAGTCACATCTTCCAAATGGAAAGAGATCGGTGTAACATTATTAATCCAAGGCATGCAGTAGAAACTGATAGAAAAGCAAGCTGTGTGCTTTGTGACAGAGTGCTTCAAGCATACGATTCTCTTCCTTTTCGAAGGCCAACACTGACCTCTATGGGTAAACACATGTAATGGTACCAAACAGATTACTAAAGAGAGGCCAAGTATGATACCAAAACACAGCAGAAATTTTTGTGGCCCTCTCTAAGACAAAGCTATTACACTGAAGTAGGATGCATATTCCTTCTCTGGACACAATGCTAGACTTCAGCCACAGCTATATAAATCTTTCGTTCACCAGAATAACTTTCATTGGTTTTGTATGGAACTGATTTTGTCCATAAATCAATTCCGAATACATAAAATGCACAACTAATCCTGAGGGAACAGTTCACAAACACAACATCCTCAATGTTCGAATGACTCCAAATTGCAACTTGGAACAGCCCAAGTTGGAAGAGACCTCAAAAGATCACAAGCTTCATGCTTGCACACTCCAGGTGGCACTGAGCACAAACGGGAAACACAGGTTTCCCAGGCTAACACCAGCACTCTGGATGGCAAACACATGGCAGTGATCCAGCCCTTGCCGCAGGACAACACAGCGGATGCACCTTGAGTAAGCTGGCAAAGGAGTGAGAGTGGATGGGCACCTGGGAACATGCCTTCTCTGTGTCCTCTTCAAATATGGGTGCCATGAGTGTGTGCACACCTGGCTCTCCCTGGCACAGGGATGCATGCAGGAGACCTGGACTACACGGGGAGAAAAGCCAATACACAAAATACAACACAAAATTCAAAAATATGAAATGACAGCACATGGCTGGGCAGTGGGAAAATGGGAGAAATCTCACCCCAACACCATCTGGGCTATCCCCAGATCACTTTCATGTGGCAGTGTGGCCATGGGGGTCAACAAGCCCCATGGTCGGTGATAACATCAGGCTGTTAACGAAGAAGCCATGAGGGATGTAAAGAGTTTAGAAGGAACATAGAAGGGTAATTCAGGGGATGCCTTGCTGTCTCAGACTGCTTGTTCTCCAGCCATTAAGACATGGAAGTTGCTGGCTGTTTGCAGTTGCTGGGCAAAGCTGTTGACCAATGAACAGTTACTGGAAAAGTACTGCTGTAGAGCCAACGGTATAAGAAGGAAGCTGTCCTCAATAAAGGAGTTAAAGTTATGTCCTCAGTAAAGAAGTAGAAGTTACGGATCTTTAATGAACCCTGGCCCCTGTGTGGTCATTACTCCACAGCTTCAGTGGTACAAGAGGCCACCCTGACAGCTGCTGTGAAAAACAATTAAATGGGACAAAAAATTAAGGTTTGCTGTGCCTCAGAGCTGCAAAGGATCTTGTGTCTGTGATGAAGCAGACACAAGAAACACATTGCTCTTCTTCCTGCTTTATATTTTAATCTTCCTTAAGTTAATGACAAGGATGCAAACAGGCAGAGTTTCCTTAATTGGTTTAGTATCAGTTTCCATGCCAAGACTTCATCATTGGTTTAAATAGCCCTTTGTTGCAAAAAGGTGGATTAACGACTATAATTTTGTAAATCTTCTGCAAGAAGCAACTATTCATCATTAGATACAAAGCTATAATAGCATAACACTAGTAATCTTTTTATTTTTATTTTTTAAAAATCTATCTTTCTGAAATTGTGGTACATGCTGTTGTTAGCAAATAAAATACAATTTTACATCACAGAAATGAAGGTTATCTTTTAATCTAAAACAGTAGAAGTGATATCTCATCAAAAAAAAAAATATATATATATATATATAATATATATGCTGTTGTCTGGAGACAGTGATATTATATGTTTTCATAAGGTATGAACCACTCTTCAAGTAATTGTCTTGCTTTTGCCCTTTTGAATAGAGTTACTGAACATTCCAATTTAATGGGATTTTCCATTAAAAATTAACAGCCATCTCATAAAAAGTAATTTAAATAATGTGCAGGGAAGCGAAGCAATTGAAGCACCTGCAGTCTCTGAAAGCTAGGGTGTATCAGGTAGGAAATAGCTCAAGGCAATCTTATCTTATCAAATAGAAACCTAATCAAGCAAGAAATAAAAATAAGAAAAAGAACAAATGTATATAAACTGCTACATAAATGCTAGAAGTTGGGGGGAAACAACAGTGAATTGGAATTTATAATTTTAAATAGTATTATTATTTACGTTTCTCAAAACTTTTTTTTGTTTGTTTTAAATCAGAGCACAATACATACACAAATCAAACTGGCTGGTGTCAGTGGGCACATGAACATGCACTGACACTGCTAAGATAAATGAGGTTAAATGTATCAAAAATAATACTGAATTTCATTTGAATGTATTTCCATGCTAGAACAGAGAAAGGATGGCAGACTGGCTTTTCCACTGGCATCTCAGCTGTTCTTTCACCTGATATGCTGTTCCCATGAAAATATTCCATCAAACCAGCCCAGTGGAGGCTTTTCTTCCTGAGCAATACTCCACTTGGCAGCTATCCGAGATAGACAGTTACTGTTCCAACTCTCTGCAATTTAAATATGGAAACATAGGAAAAAATCTACAGGAATGCTTAGCTTTGTCTTCCCATGAAGGAATCACAGTAAGGAATTTTTGCAGGTTCCCCACACACTTACAGTGTTATTTAAGAAAATAAACAACCTTTAATATGAAATAGAGTTTAATCCGTACAGGGAAAACTAATTGCTGTTATCCTTCTCTACCATCTTAGTTCTAAGAAAACAGGGATCCTATTTTTCAGTAATTTGCTACTATTCCGTAAGAAACTGGTACCAACTTATTAATTACTCAAGGAATAGCTGAGGTTGGAGTCACCTCTGGAGATCAGCTAGTCCAAGCCGCTGCTCAAGCAGGGCCTGCCAAAGCAGGGTCTCATTTCTCCTAATTACTCCTAATTAGAGTTCAGTTCTTTGGCAAACTTTCAGTTTTATAAAAGTCCTGGGTGGATAAAAGCAAAATCTAAAACTGACTAAAAGTTGGTCATTACTTTATCTCTAACATTAGTCACAAATCACACAATACCAAAGTTAACCTGAGCTATCAGACTGGCTCTCCAGAAACTCCTTTAGAGCCAGGTTTCTGAAAGTTCCACACACCCTGTGTCCTGCTCACTCTGTGCATAGAGCAGCAAACCCCATATCGCACCTCTGTGGCATGTTCTCTCTCCACATATTTTGCTTTTTACCAAGTCAATTTTGCTTATTTTGGTGCAACAGATAAATTACTTCCATACTGTTGCATAAGCACTTTGAATGAGCTGAAAGCAGCTGAGGCCTTTGTACAATTGCCGCTCTCTCAGAACAATAGACTGTGGGCTTAAAGAAAAAGACGACGGATAAAAAAAAAAAGGAGGAGGTGGATAGTGCTGTGAAAAAGCACAAGAGCACATATGGCTTGAATGGTGGGGTAGGAACTGGAGAGGGAAAGGCAGTAGTGTGGGGTCTGCTTGGAGCTGATGGACTAAAACTCTGCTGACCATTAAAGGAATTCAGTTCGCATTAAGTTTTTGGATTAGCTTTATCCAAGCAGACGTTATGGAACTTACAGAGGGATAAGCCTGCCAGCTAATTCAGGGTACAGTTTGAGAGGAAGAACTGTCAACAAAAATGCTCCATGTGATAGAGGAAAACAGCTCAAAACACAGCAGTTCCCACTCTCTGACAGGGCATTGATGGCAGCACTTCCCCAGTCCCCTACCTGTCTTTTGACCTCCAAAGGTGTCCAGGAGCACAAACATAGCAGCCCAAGCTATGCGCTCTGTGCACAGAAGCAACCCAAAGCCAGGTGCTGCAGAGCACAGAAAAGCTTGTGCATGGTGCTGTAGGCCTTCTTTCAAATGTGGTTCACGGGATTTCTCTGAACTTAGTATATTATTACAATATACTTTCAAACAGAGTAATATGCGAATATACTTAGCACTGACTGAGTAGAGCTTGGCAAGTGATAGCCTGCTGGGTATCTGGGTACTACAGTTCTCCTTTACTGCCTAAAAAAAGTGAGACGACCTCAAGGAGAGCATGACGACTCGCCGGTAAGGTGTAGGTAAGGTACCGCACTGCGCTCAGCTCACTTCTGCGCTGCCCAGCCAGGCGCTTCCAGGAGACACCTGGACACGGACATGGAAGTCAGGGTCCCTGTCCCTTCTCAGCTCTCTGCTGGTGTCACTACTTGAACAAATTTCAACAGGGCCGCACTGCTTAAGCTTGTCTGTGCAGCACGGTGGGCAAGAGATGGACCTTCTTGGTTGCAAGACCTCCAACTATGAGAAAAAGCCGCAGTCACAAAATGTTTAAACTCAAGTCTTCCATTGAAAGCTGCTCCAAATTTAACTGTTTCTTACAGCCACATAAGGCACTATATTTACGGTTTTCCACAGAGTAAACGTCTCTCCCCCTCTTCTTTTGTATATTTTTTTAATTCATGAGTAGATGGGTATGACTAGGCTATTTAATTAATTATTAGCATGATTTCCAGAATTAGCTTTATGCTTTTCTTTAAACAGGAATCCTATCACAATTCACAAGTCTTTAAAAGGCAATCAGGGTTGTAATGGTAGCTTTCTTATATGCAGCAATGGGTTATCATACTGTGCTTATAATCTATCCATGTATCTTGATCATTTTCAAGACACCTTGCTTTGTAATACCAAGGTGCCCATCTGTATCTTTTCTTTAGGCTCAGTTGTTTTTCTCCCTTCCCAGTAATATCTATGCACTAAATCCTTTAAATCTCTATCCAGCCTGCAACTTCATTGGCTCAAACTAACTAACAGAATTTTCTAATTCCCTTATGATAATCCTATTATCTGTCCAAAGCTATTTCTGCAAGGGTCATCATTATACAGAGATGTAAATCTGAGACCAGGTCTATCTATGTTCAGTTGTAATCCAGCTCCCCTCCTGGAAACCATCAAGGGCATTTGTCAACACTTGAAAAAAGAGGAGCTGAGCGACTGAACATCTCAGGTAGAGTGATTTGTATGTTAATTGCCTTTCAAGTTTTATTTTAGGAGAGGATAAAATGTGTTTTTTGAAGTTTGCCACAGCTGCAAATATTTATTAGTAACATATTAAACATTCTAGTAGTTAAGCTTCACTGGTATGGTCTGTCAGAAAACTTCATCAGACTGAAATGTAACTGAGATAAAAACTAATGCCAGATTTTCAGTTATGCATCTGGCAGGCTGTTTTGAATAAGGTGAGAATAAAAAGCTACAAGAGCTGTCATTATTCATGCTTTAAATAAATGTAGGCTTTACTTTAGTTTTATAGTAAAAGGTGCATCGCTCCAGATGGGGGTAATTTTGGCAAAGAGGAAGTGCATTAGAAATCTGACCCCTGAGCTGCTGATAGTGTCCAGACTATAGGAACTGACACCTATGTCTAATTTAACAGAGCTTTCATATTTATTGCATGGAATCCTCTCTCTGCTTATTTGATTTTGTCATAGGTTACAAAAAAGCAATTTGGTTTGAATGTAATCAATCTTTGAATACTAACCTATATATAAGAATGTGCAAAAGAATATAAACATGATATTTCTACTACCTGTACTTGGATTGAGTTTTACACACTGATGAAAGGCGAGTGAAGGGCTCAAATGTTTGGGATAATCCACACGACATTTTCACATCAAAATGTTTGAATCTGGGTTCCTCATTTTCAGAATCTCCAGGATACTCTAAATTCTAACTTTAGAATAAATCCTTCTTAATCAAGTATCTAATTTCAGGCTCAGAATAGTTTTGTTGCCAAAGAGCATTTCATTAAATATAAATATTGATGTAAAAGAATTTTAAAAATGCAATTGGTAAGAATGTAGATGGTATAGCAGCATTACTTTTAGGCAGGTTGCAAGTATGTAACTAAAGGTCTAAATGACCTGTTACATGAAAATACCTCCCTGTCAGGGATGCTAGGCTACCAGCTTTGAGGCCACTGTCACTGACCTCAATGGAAAAATGTTAGGTTCACAGCTCAGTGACGGTGCAGAGACTGCTCCACTTACAGATCAGTATTTTTCTGTTTTCAATGGCACATCTTTTTCATTTGTACTCAGACTTAGATTTGGTAATGGACTTAACAAGAAAGGATGTATTTTATATGCATGTCAATCCTCACAAAATCACTATAACAAGTACAAACAGAAAACTTAGTATATAGAACAAATCATTATGTCCCCATTTTTTGATACTCTACAGCTGAGAACCCCAGATGATGAGCAGTTGTGAATTGTATATTAAGTGGTCAAGAAACCTCAGGGCAAAATCACATTTCGGATTCTTGCTTCCCGTCTGCTTACACAATCAATATGATCTTCACAATCAACAGCTTTAAAAGCTCTGTGAAAGTACTTGAAATTTTTTTGACAGGAGGGAACAGTTTGAACAGTCATTCTTCCGCAGCTGCTATCTCCCAGATTGTTAGAATTATACACAAATACTTCATCCTGTTTCAAAATTGGATTTTAAGCTGATCTTTGTTATAAATATTAATGTCTAAACCTACCAATTCCAATTGCAGCACAGCTCAAATCACAGGGAAATGCATTAGGGAAAGATAGTTAAAAAATAATATAACTTGAGAGCAAATTACACAGCTAAAGATGATTGCTCTACACCAGTGTATGTAACTACCAGATCTCAGCGATAAAGAAAACTCATCGCTAGCACCAATGGATCTTGAAACTATCATAAGGTTCTCAGGCTTAGTGTTGTCAAAGAACACTACCTATTCCTAATTTACAAAGTGCAAAAACCCTACAGATATTTCACAGCTTCAAATTTCTCATGATATTATCTGTTCATAGCCTCCTCTCAACCACTGCTTTTTTTTTTTTCTATTATTAAAGGACATTCTTGTGCCCCTCCAGAACTAAGGAAAAAAAAAAAAAAGAGAGCATCAGTTCAGAAAAAAAAAAAAAGGGGGGGGGGGCCTGACTCCAATACAATCAGAACCCCTACCTCAATGGGGAAATAACTTTCAATAAATATTGCACCAGATACTGGACTGGATTACAGAGA
The DNA here is from genome assembly GCF_964211825.1 of Aythya ferina. Taxonomy (NCBI): domain Eukaryota; kingdom Metazoa; phylum Chordata; class Aves; order Anseriformes; family Anatidae; genus Aythya; species Aythya ferina. The sequence continues at coordinate 16,167,789 of NC_140304.1, forward strand.
TTAGTTCAGTTGTGCAACTAACTGCAGATATACGAGGCTGTATGTTACTATATGCAAAAGCTTTGCAAATTCAGAATTGTTTTAAAAGCAGAAGACAGAAGGACTTAAAAAAAAAAAATCTGTCAGCCTTAAATTTCCACCCCATTTTATAGACCTATTATCTTCTTAGACCACTTTCAGATAGCCAGTAGTATACAACCAGAACGAGAAACTCATATTCCACAAGCCACATATGGATAGAAAACCCTCCAAAGACCATACAGCAGTCGGATGAGATACTGGTGAGCAAAGAAAGGAAAGAAAAATGGGTTGCCTCTGTGATTTGGTCTGTTCAGTATGGTGATGGGATCCAGCAGACTCAGCTGGAGAGTGCAGTAACTGGCTTTCAGTGCTAACATAACTAAGACTAAGCTACATAACATTCATTTTAGGGTATACAAGTAATCACAGTTAGACTGAATTATAACCTCAACTCTGAGTTTCTTGAATGAGCAAAAGGATTTAGCTTGAGTTTCAATACAGAGAAATGTTAGACACAAGCTGGAACTGCTATAAATCAACACACAGCACTCCATTATATTGCAATGAGCAAATACCACAGTTCTTGCCTTTAAATGTTAATGCTCAGTGCCTACTGAGTTCATCTGAGAGCTGGAGAGGAATTCTCACAATCAGCATTTAGATACAGAGCAATTCCTACTCTGCTGCTTACTGGAAAGAAGATATCCAAGAACTATGACTAGAAGAATGTAAAACAAATGAGAAATGGGGTTTACCCAATACCATGTATGAGCAGAGCTGGCCAAGGCTAGGGGAATAGCACTTCCTGGGTAAAAGAACAAAAATTGAAACCCAAAGTCACCCTTTCTAACTACTCCAAAAGTAAAAGACTTTGTGAATTCATGTCAACTCTCAAATTAAGTTTTTCAAGCTGAAATGAAACAATTCAATTTTTCACTGGTATTTTCATTTCAAATAGGCATGCAAGATGGGGGCAAGAAGTAGAGGAAGTAGGATAAGCCTAAAAAATAATTCTATATACTTGCCTGACATAACAACAGAATCTATTTGATGACCCAGAACCCTTTCCATTGTAACTGCCACAGATAACAGAAAAGAAGAAAAATACAAGAAACTCCACTGAGCAAATGCCAATTAGTTTTTCTCTCTGCATTCAGTCAAAAGAATGGATAGAAACTTTGTGGGAACTGTGCTTCCTGCAGATAGAGCTACACTGGGTTTTAATGAGCTATCTCAGATGCTCCTAACAAAATGCCTACAGCATTGCCAATCTCTACATGCTCAAAGCTTCGCCAAGCAATTTTTGAACTACTGCTCTTGTTATCCAAGGCAGCCATCTGAATAAGGCTCTATAAATTGTAAGAGCAGCAGCAACTTCAAAGTAAACTCAACCATATTAAGTGTCAGGTTCAGGTCTTGTTTTTCCTCAGCCTCACACAGAACTGTTGGACTTGCATAAAGCCAGCTGAAAATGTGTTATTCAAAAGGTTTTTAAGAAATAGCATTTAATTGATTTTTTTTTTGTAATTGCTTCAGTGTTGATGAGAATATCCACAAAACCAGTATCTTTGTTTTGAACACATTAAATTAATAAATTAAAATGGCATCTTAAAATTAAATTGGTTTATAGTTGCATATTCTTGCCATTTCACTAATAACAGTAATTCATAATATGACATCACAGTTAAAATACTCTTAAATGATTGCATTTGTTCAATATCTTAAGGACAATTGTTTTGCATGAAAGTAAATGTTTTATCTAATTTGAAATGAAAACATATCATAATAGTCTTGTCATTTTTGACACAAAGAATCAAATAAAGTAATTCCTTAGCTGAGCCCTATCCTTTGTAATTGCTGAAATCCTATTAAAATAGCTGTGCCTTCAGCAGTACTCAAAGATAACCACAGATTACCATTTCTTCTTATAGCAGGGACACTGTCTGTGCTTAAAGCAGTGAAGATAATAATTATTCCTTTTCACAGAGATCCCTTAAGGAAGGCCTTCAAAACTTTTAAATAAAGCAAAGTGAGACTGTTTGCAAAGAAAGAAAGGAATTATGAGATAAGGCCTTGGATCTCACTGATGCCTTCATTGCCAATTTTAAGTCCAAGCATAACAGTGTTGCTGACCATTAAGTTCTGCAGTGCTGCCCTTTGAAACCTTATGACATGCAAAATTGGACTTGGAAAAACCTAATTTCTTTCTTGAAAAAAAAAAAAAAAAAAAAAATCCCAGAAGGCAGCATTTGGCAGCAGTTCATATTCATTCTCATGTATGCTGGATGCAGTCTGGGTTTATTTTGTTATGTATTGCATTTGGTCACAGAGAAGAAGTACATTTGAAAATACAGCCTGGTTGCTAAGACTTAAGCCAAACAGTATGAAGTAAACCATCAGAAAGAGTTAGGAAAAATCAGACTGTATTAGATGAGGAAATATGCTGGCCATTTATCCAAGTTCTAAAAGTGCCTTGGGGATTTCCTCGGTGTCCAGGTTACAGCCATGTCCAGGCACCATTTGCTTTCCAGCATGTCTCCCCTCCCAACGAATACAAAATTTTATTAGAGTTATCCATGTCTGTCTCCTCTCAAGATTAGTTAGCATGAAGTTCTGTATACAAAAATTGAGTTTGTCCAGAAAAGGGTTTCAGGCCACTGAACCAAGTTGTCTTGGAGATGTCAGTAATTTTAGAACTTAATTTGAAGGTACTCTTTCACTTCATATAAATATTGATATGCTACCTAAGACTCTCCTACAATATTTAAGATTGAAGGATTAACACAGATTTGCTGTCAGACAGACCAACCTGGTGTTTACTGAATGTTAAATAGTTAAATGAATTATGATTTGATTTTCTTCACAGACTGTGTTGTAACATTAATAAATAATGCTCTAACAAATTGATTCACATCTCAAGTGTTCTGTCAGGATAGTTAATGCTGTAGCAATCATTTTTCCTTAATTCAATTAACTGACCTCATGATAATCTGTCATAATACTATTGTGTGTTTTTTTTTTCCGGTTTATGGTACTCTGTGTTTTTGTATCTGAGCTTACTTTTCCCAAAGGGAAAGTGCTCTGTCATGCACTCATACCTTTAACACAGGAGAATCTGCAATTAGAAACACTTTAAATGCTGAAGCTGTCAAAAAAACTTTTAGACACCAAACCCACTAGAAAAATATGCTAGGAAATCCAATTTCATTTCTTCTAGGGCTCACAGAATTCCTTTCCTGTCATGCATACGGCACTCTATATGGCTGCTATTCTATCCACTTCTCGTGTCTGTTGCAGTTAACTCCAAAGCTGCAAAGTTGGGTACCCACAGCAGGTCACGTTTAACCAAGTGTTATGCTCTGCTGCATAATCACAACCGGAAGAAGATGAAAAAACATCACCAGAACACCTTTAGGACTTCTTGATCTTATATCTTTGATTACATGACCTGCTGCTGCAAAGAGAAAAGGTCAGGACCTGGCTAATTTTATCACTTCAGCCACAACAGCAATGAGACAGAGCTACTCCCTTTACAGAATGTACCTAAATTCTGCATCAAGTTTCTACAACAGCTGCACCAAACCTCTCAGTAATGCTGTTGCAGAGCTGGTGGGCACAAGATGCCCACACATGTGTTTTATGGAAAAGAACACTTTTCAGACACTTGCCATTCAATTCCTATTTTATTCACCAGAAATTCATGCTGAAATTCACTGTCAGTTTATCCTTGAAATTAGCAGTGAAAACCAAAGGAATTCAGACATCTTTGCCCATACCTAGGACTGCGATACTGTCATTTCTTCTGTTTTGCATACGCAATTCTTCTTTCCGTATCATGCAGGCGATAAGTAATGCTGAACTTGGGCTTCATTCCAAATCCTGTCACTGGGAGGTAAATTGGTATTTGAATACTGTATTGGTGTACACATTGTGCTGCTGTGTACTAAAGAAGCACCTGAAATGAATCAGAAGCATTCACAGTAAGATCTTTTTCAGATAAGATTATTTTGTTCCCTTCGTTTTTCCTTTTCCCCTTTCCCATCTTTTCCCCCACTTTCCCTAAACAAATAAGCTTCCTTGTATCTTGTACTTCTTGTTACAACAAGCCATTTTCTTTTGATGTTAATGTTCTTTTGTGTTGAGATACATGTTGGAAACATTCAAGAAAAAAAAAATAAAAAACACTACTAGATCACCGCAACAAGCCTGGCTTATTATGGGTTGATGCAACTGCAGCCTGACCGTGGGAAAGGGTAAAATATTCAGAATCTCATGATAAAGCTGTGGCAGCCCTTGTGAAAGAGTATTAGGAACAACTAGATCTAAACAGAAAATTTGGCTCAGAATTTACACCTCAGTTTCTACATAAATAAATTTAAGTCCCAGGAAAAGGACTTACTATGCTGTTTATCTGAGCTATGTTTTTGGAGGGAAGGGAAGGCATGTCTTTTAAGTCATCAGCCTTTTCTCCAAGTTGTGACATTTATTTTTCATGTTCAGAGAAAACCTGTGTAAATGCATTAGTTGATATAGGAAAACAGGAGGTGTACTTGTAGTTTTGGTCTGTAAAGGAAACACAAATGTTAATTCTAATCTCCTGCATTTTTACAAGCCATGTGTAAAGTTGTTTAAAACTTAGCTGGCAAAAGTTCACTGTTTATAGTTAAGAATAAATAAGCTGAAGAAAAATACAAAACCTCTGGAATTACACCAATGGTATAAAAGAGTTACACAGGAAAGGAATAAACCAAGAAGCAATGTAAACTCTATAGAAATTACAGCTCTCTGGGGTTCTCTGTGGGCACATGCTATTGTCTGCTTTGGCTTTCATCTTCTCATTAATAAAAGTAACATGAGGAATACATTCCTATTACTGCTTTTGTTTCACTCAATAGTAGTTGCCACAGGAATGTCAGGATCATATAGAGGAGATGTTATTCCTGATAACGTGAGTAATAGGGCTAGGCAATCCTGCCATATACACTGTAAAGTTGCAGCTGGTTGAAATGGGACTTGGACATCCATCATTTAATCAAATACCTTTTAAACCATTATAACCTTCTTCTTTTTCTTTCCTTTTTTTTTTTTTTTTTTTTTGTAAATAGTCAAGTAAAAATCATGCTGTTGTAATACATCCAACTGGCACAGCCCTACAGCTCAAGAGAGAAAACTTACTTTCCTCCCACTTAAGATGTGCTGATCTTACTCAAGATTACCTGTGTTTTCTTCAGTGTCTTTTTTGCCTTTTGACAAATCAAGGATATATCACTTTTACATGCAGATCTACTCATTTAAGATAAATATGAAAATTAATCCCAAAACTAGCAAGTTTCACTTTTTGTTCTATGAAGGGAAAACATTTCTAAATCCAATGCTGGCAGATGTAGCTACTGTGTTAGCATAAGCATTAAGGACAGAAGAAAAACGTTTTTCCGTTCTTCTTTCCACACGCCTAAGAAACTTTAGTGGACAGTTGGGAAGAGAGAACAGAACCATGAACCCAACCTACCTTTAGGTGGTGGCTCTTCCCATATTAATAGTGAGTGAAAGCTATTAATGCAGAAAGAGTATCTGCTTAACAATGTAACAGCAAGGAAGATGAGAGGTTCATACCAGCCCAGCCTGATCTGTGTTACACAGCTAGTCTCTTCAGCTTCCTAGAAGGGTCAACAAAACAAAGACACTTGAAAAAGGCAGCAGGCTTGTTTTCTGTAAAGCAACCCCACATGTTGACAAGATCATGTTGAGAAAAAAATGGCTTCCCATTGTTGGTGCCTTAAGTTTGTATTTTGTTACAACTGTTTAACATCTGTCAACTCTTCTAAAACATGTAGATGTACTTGTTAGACTCTAAGGATACGTAGCCAGTTTTATTTGTCTACCAAAATGATTAAAATTAAAAAAAAAAGGGGGGGGGGGGGAGGGGGGAGGAATAGAAGAATAACAAGTACCTCACACCTACAAGCAAGCCCTATCTGCTTGCTTCTGTCAGTCCTAAAGGAACAATTCCAAGGCAGCAAGCTGCAAGACCCAAGAGCTTCTTGAGAGCACAGGTCAAAGACAAATCAAAACCCTGCTCCTTACCAGAGCAGTCTTTCTTGGTCTGCTCTGACTTACCTTACCCTAGAATCATCACCACAAGACATATGTAAATCTAATACAGCAACCAAGAAGTTAATAAATACTCCCTGTCAAGAGTGACTGCCCTAGCTTGCCTAAAGCATTAGAAGTTGCACAGGGACACCCAACTGGTGTGAACAGGTCCAGCTGCAGAGAGAGGTACTAATCCAGTGTTATCAAGCATCAGAACTGGAAGCTAACACAACTTTTCAAATGATGGGAACATGGCAAACAAAATCTTCACACATCTCAGAGGATGCATATTAACAGTCAGAGAAAGCCAGGAATGAAGAATACATGAATTCGAAAGTTGTCATAAACAACTTCTGATAAATTACCTTATTCTATCAAATCTGACAGTAAAACTGTTTATGTAGACTGCATTTATACTGAGCCTGGTGGCTCAGTCAAGCCTGCCTTTTGCAGATAATGATAAGAAACTGTAGATATGAAGAAAGCAAAAGCAAGAATGCCTACTGATATACTTTTACAAATACAAGTATACACTTCAAAAACTTTCAGCCAAGCTAAGGAAGACCAGCAGAATTAAATATTGCTGTTTCACAGCCAAACTTATTTTGCTAACTGTTTTTCTGCAGGCATTTTTTTGCATATCCAGAGCCCTCACAATGAAACCCTACCCCCAAGCAGTCGGTGGATGTTCTCCCAACTTCACGAGTTTCGATTCCCCCAGCCCTCCCTGCAGGGCCCTTTGTTCTTGCCAAAAAGGAGCAGTAAGAGTCCCTTCAAAGTGCCTATAAGGTACTTCTTCCTCTAGGTTTTCAATGAACTCCACGACAATTTCATAAAAAATGGCCATCAACCTTTCTAAACATCTCTCTCTGGTCACTGTCAGAGTTACAGCTCTATCATAGGTGATTTTTGACAACTTACTGGGATGAGAGGCACTGCCAAGCATCCATCAGGCTTGAAAAAAAAACAACTCTCCATGGCTTTGTGCTATTCAGCAGGCATTTGCCAACCTGCAAAAAGCTCCAACCAAGTCTCTCAAGGACACGTCAATTCTAGCACGTGTACAGATGTTTACTTAGAGTTCAGAAACTAAATACATACTTAAACATCAACTTGAACATCTGTCCTGACTTTCAAAGGACAAATCAGGTCAGGAATTGAGGTTAAACATGGATTGAGGTTTGTGGCCTCAGATATGTGCATTTGAAAATGTTGGCTGCTCTGCTTTTGCTGCAAATAGATGTTTTCTTGGTATCCAATCCTCCCATTGTACCCCATTTGATAAAATCCACATTTACTAAAAACAAGATAAATAAGAGTAAAAATATTCATCACCATACTAACAAATATGTAACTGCACACATTCCAAAAATTCAAACCCTGAGTCAAATCCTGAATTTCAAAAGACATTTACTATTTAATACACAAAACTTAGATGTTTTGTTTGCTTGTTTTAAACCTGGTTAATGTTAACTGAAATTTGACATCATTAATGTTAATTTTTTATTTTCCTGAAACAACAAAACAAATCCTGTTTTAAAATGTTTGCATTCTGCCTCTCCATACAAGACACAGTGACACTGTGGTAGAAGCACTGATTGATGTAAAAGAAGTGGAGCTAGTTATCCATTTCAGAGTGAAATCCAGAAATAAATTGTTTAACTACTACAAGGCAATCTGATTTTGCACTTGTATAAGTGAATGACAAAAGAAATTGGCAACCCATAAAACATAATCCATAACATATGAATTATTTCTCATACATAATTGTAGGTCGAATTTTGAAGTACTCTTAAAAAGAAATAAAAAGGAAGAAGTATTTTGTTTATCCTGTGGAGTTTAACCTAATACAAAGACATGAAGCCAGGGGTGATCACATAAGGAATTTATGGAATTTCCTAATTGGCAAAGCCTTAAAGATAAATGAAACATTGAACTGCATCTACTTAAAATGTTTCCATCTTACAAATAAAGAACAGCATAACACTCCTAAAGCGGATAGACCAAATAATCCAATCCAGTGACGCTCTCATCCGTCACAATGATCTGCAGTGAAGCTGACAGCTTTCTGCGTCAACCCATCCTGGCTTATATTCTCTTCCTATCATAAGACCTATTCTTTAAACTAATATTGTCCCGTTCCAGCTTTTTGAGATTTTTTTGTTCCTCTCCAAACATAGTGATCTAATCACTACGTGATACCCCAGCAAAGTTATCCTCTAGGTAAACCCACAAAATGTTCACCTACCCACTTAAGTCTGCATTCACATATCTCAGCAACACTACACTGGTACAAATAGTCAAATGGGGCGACCAAGGTTGTGAAGGCTGGCTCTGAAACTGGTGTTTAGCACAACAAATGGGAGTGAGCCATTCATCACTGAAGGTCATAGGAGCTGCGGATACTTCGACTAGCAGCTACCTGGTTTGGTGCCCAGTGTCAGTGATCTGCTCTGGATGATTAAAGGCGCTTAAGGCTTTCAGTTGCCTCTGCAGTGCTCTGGCAATGGGTCTGAAATTCTGAACTCAGACCTTGACATTGGTTTTGCTTATGTAATGACGTTAATGCCATTTGCAAATCTAAATACATACATAACCGAGGATTGAGTTTTTTTTGTTTTTTTTTTGAAGGGACCAGCTGGTGGTACTGATGGTACAGTACTCAGTACTGACGGGCTTTACCCTCACCACTACGTCTCTTATTCAGCAAACATGCATTTTAGCTAACAGCAAGAACAACACAACATGAACGTGGAATGCAAAATCTGTCACAAATGTAGTGACTACAGAGTCACTATAGCAGTGATGAGACAGATCACATCTGGGTCTGAAGCACATATATCCTAACTAACGAAACCATACAAACAACCTCAAACACACAAATTGTGTTCACTGGTGCAGATCACACCCTGTGGTGCACACAAAGTGCACTTATTTACTGACAAGGCTTCAATGACATGGATAAGCTTTAGATTAGGCTCCTCAGAAATTTGTCTCTGTTGCTAGCACAGAAGGCGCTGCCTCCTGTCCCAACAGAAGGTGCAGTGTCTCGCACATGAAGGGCTCTTGATTCTGCTATATTGGAAAACTGCCTCCACCTACGTAGGGGTGGATGATGTCACATTCCGGCATCTGGGAGCAAGGACTGAATACAGTCTGCAAGAGGAACTTGACATCTCATTACTGGATCACGCAGAACTTAAAGGGAGCAGTCCTTCAGATCTCCCAACATGAGATTTTCACAGCAGTATCTGCATTTCCACAACTCTCTCATGGACAAAGCCCATAGGAAAATACAAACACCTGCAGGAAAATACACACTGACTTCAGAAACTGAAGTCAGAATGGGTGCTACAGTATTATTTCCAGTCTATCTGGAGTAGTATGTAGACTGACACTTAACATAACATTCAGAGTATCTGACTTCACCTGCTTCCTCCAATTTCTAGCAACCTAAGCATTTAAGTCCATAGCTACTCACTCCTCTTGGCTTGCTTAAGTAACTCTCCATCCTCCTAGTAAGTTCCAAGTTGATCATCAAATGATAGAGGGGACAAGCCTTGCAGGGAAGAAATTACACAAATGGAAAACAGGAAACAGTAGAGAGGAGAGATGTAAATGAGTGCTTGGAGAGAGGGAAATGCTGTTAATATTGAATTACTTTTTCCACGAGGGAGGAGACAACAGGGCAATCCGGGTGCACACATTGGCTAGCCAACTGCCCACGTACAGCTCAATACGAACCTGCAATTGTATCTCACTGACGAAGATGGCTTTGAGACATCATTTATTTTCCATTCTTCCATTTCCACAAGTTCCTAAATTTCATAGTTCATAGGCAATTTTCCACTGATTGCTGGGGATTAGCATGACGCTGATTTATAACTTTATGTAAACAGAACAGCATTTTGAGTGGGATTTGCACATATGGAGAGCAGCAAATTTGTGCCTAGAGCTTGTTTAGATTTTGAGAAAAATATTTCTCATGTTTACTTATTGGACCACTAGCAAAATTTTTTTAGGAAGCAATTTTTATTTATTGGCTTTGTCCTTTACAGAACACATCTTGCCTTTTACAGTTTGTTTATAATTTTTTTATTATTTCCCTCCTGTAACTATAATTTATTACTAAAATATACTAATTTTGCATTTGCAGCTGCAATATCTTACCAGGATTAAATAAGCCATTATTACAAATACAAAGGTAACAACATGCTTTCTTGCTGAGCTACCTTGAAATCTCAGTATGCATAGGAATAGTAAAAACAGAAATCTACTCTATGAAGGTCAAAAATACAAGCTATTTTTACTATATAAGTAGGAAGGATTATTTCATACTGGTTAAAAGGAAACACTTTTAAAAATGGTCATTTCTGTACTGTAGTAAGACAGGCCTGCCTGGTCTTATCACAAGAGAAGGATAAGCACCAGCAATGTGAATGGCCAGGAACATATCCTTGAACAACAACTCCAAAGCTCACATAAATTAATCTGTAGTTTCAAGCATATGCTAGGGGATTGGGCTTTGCTTTTGCTGAACATGTGGCTGCAGAGACATAGAAAGGACCCAAATACCCTCTACCAAGAAACGCTACTTTCTGCTTTGTTCACTCAGAAAGTTTGACAGTAAGGCAGGGAAGTAAAGAATTTATAGAATCACCAGTCTTCTAAAATATATACAGGAAGTCACCATCCATGTTACAGAATATCATCTAAAGCACTGATGATCAACAGAACTGATTAGGAACTGCCCTCACCCCAACATTTTTCAAATAAAAACATAAGGAACAGTTTTCAGTTGTCAAAAGCAATGATAAAAATCAATTAAAATGCAATATATCTTCTAAATAAATGCCCCCCCTCCCCCAAGATTTTTATTCATCTGGGGCATCACATGCTGTTAAAATGTTGCAAAGAGAAAAATTTTGATTAACAGCAACACAGCTGGAGCCCTGAAAGGTCTATTGGCACTTCCTTAGAATTAGCTGACACAACTAATAGCTTTAGTGACAATATGTCATCGCTTTATTTGACCATCATCTGAGAATGTTCTGGCTCTCACCATGTGCTCCTACACAGAACAAATATTTAGCAGAATTCCAAGAAGGCACATTTTCATGAAAAAAATTGTGTTTGAAGCAGAAAAAAATTTATATGAGATGGTTTCAACTGGACAAGGTCTTAAGTTCTCCAGCGTGCAAGTCCAACCCTATAAGTGTAAATTGGAAAAAGCTTTCTCTAGAAATATATTGTCCTATTACCACCTGATGCACACACATTCTTATACTTGGTTTTGATGCCTTTCACAGAAGCCTCCACCAAACAGAGAGTACCAACCTTGATGGGCTATGCTTTGTCAAATCGTGGATTCCTGAGAGGTTCTGGATACCCTGTGAGCCAAAAATAAGAAACAAAAATGGAAAAGCTAGGAACTTCTGTGGGCTTACAGGAGAACATCAGTCTAAATATTGTTATAGAGAATAAGTGAAATTGAGTTCATAGTCTTTATTTCCCACACACAAAGCTACCCTGTAGAGTATATTTGTCAGCTTCTGCTCAGAAATCACTCCTGCATCATCATTGAAAAGCCTGGAGAATTAAACTGTTGCAAAGCAACCCAGAGAGGTTTGAACAGAAGCTGTGTCACTGTGTACAGCTGCACCAAAGAGTGACAAGAGAAGGAATTCCCCAATGGTCATATAATCCTCCTCACCTGTGCCACTCCTTTGCAACTAACTGCTGCCTCCAAACTCTGCAGTCCACCAGGCTGTATGGCTGATTCAGGTTTAATAGCACTGTGCTAACAGATTACATTACATTTCTGAAAGACAGTACAGTCAGACCACTAATTAGGGTCCACTGGCAGATGGGAGTGTGAACACACTCTGGTCCATCCATGGGGTTGCATGGTGCAGTCACTCTTCGGAAAGCTGCTGACTCATTCAAAATACAGCTTTAGTTGCCCCTGCTCCTGGGCACACTAGAGCTCGGTGCACCTATGCAGCAGGGGAAGTTGCAACTTCAGGTCCAAGGAACTTTGTGCTGTGTCGTTAAAAATTGTTCTTTTACACAACCTGCTTCACTATCTCAGCATTAGGCTGACTGCATGGTTTTAAAACTTTGTACAAGTAACAGCTGGGCATATTTTCTACCTAGAGGCATTTACACAACATGTTCCAGTCCTGGTAGCACCCGAATACCCAAATATTAGGGATTTATTTTTTTCTTTTGAAAATGCTGTATGATTGTCTCATTACACCGAAAGAAAGAAAGAAAGAAAGAAAGAAAGAAAGAAAGAAAGAAAGAAAGAAAGAAAGAAAGAAAGAAAGAAAGAAAGAAAGAAAGAAAGAAAGAAAGAAAGAAAGAAAGAAAGAAAGACAGTAGCAACAAAGACCACATCCATATCCTCCAGTAGAACATAGGAGAATCTCCTACCCTCATTAGGGTAGGAAATCGCCCACACAAAACAGTAAATGCAACACCTTACACCTTTTTTCACTGTGCTTTTTTGGACAGAAGAGTATGTATAGAGGAGACCCAACTCATGCTATTAGCTGAGCTTCCCACAGATCACCTTGCAGTTACATGTTCATGTGCCCTTATCCTCAGGTGCTTGATTGGGAAACACCTGGCTTGGACAACCCAGTGCCTGCAGCACCAAGCTAAAACTATAAATATTTATAACTCCACTGAGAGGAACAGAGAATGATTTGCGTGACTTGCTCCAGGCTCACAGACTGACTCAGCTGAGGGCCAGGATTAAATTTGAGGAGTTCCCCACTCCTAGGCCTATGGTCAGCTTACTGGTCTGTGTATTGCCAAGATTATTGCCTCATGTCATACTTCAGAACAGTGGTGAAATGCAACATTGTGTTATTATGAGTCACCTAATCTTTTCAGATTTATTAGGTACAACAGATCAGTAACACAAATTTTAAAGAGACTTTTCATTCATTAAGCAATCAATTTCCATCATTAATGTTCACATAAAACATGGCCAGTTTTCTGGTTCAAGCCTGTAACAGACCGCTTAGCATCATATCCTGTGTTTTTAGTGTTTTTCAGGGCTAAAAGATATGAAAAAGCAAAGCATACAGAGAATTAATCCTTCTCTGTCCCCATGAAAGAAAAAAAAAAATCCTCAGCATCAGCACACAGTAGAGCTTTCTGTAGACACCAGTGTAAATGATGGGAATGCCTTACAAGGCCCAGCTTACCCATGCAACAGTATATCACTGACATGACAATTTTTAGTTTGGCACATGTGGAAAGGGATTAGCTCCATATTTCTATTTCAGAATTGACTGAATAGCAATTGACCCAGTAATCGGGATCTACACTATCTATAGTTATCTATAGATAGAATTTCTACCAACTCATTACCTACTTCTATCCAAAACTAATTTGCAAGACTTTCCACAAGTTTGATTAGTTGCCACCAATATATGTATGGAATGACATATCCACGTTTACTAATTAGAATTAGTCCTAATACACACAAGCATCAGATTCTTTGTGCCTTGCTCAGCCATTATTCCTCTTCATCCTTTGACACTGATAGGTAAAAAATGAATGCCCATTTCCTCTTGTGTATACAAACTACAATACTGAAGTCATATGGGTCTAACTCACCACCAACTTTTAAACATGACATTCATGGCATAATAACATCTAAGTATTTGCTTCAAGATAGGATTTGCCATGAAGTCAAATAAATCCCATCTTAACATCCGAACACCTAAAGCTAAAAACTAGTCTAAGCTGAACGGAAGCACTCAAATTCTCTGCCTTAAGACCTCTATGGACAGTGACACTGTGATATTATAATTAAAATTTTAAACTAAAAAGGAAATTTCTGCTTGACATGTAATGTGAGATCACTCATTACTAGGTGGTGGCTGAGTTCATACAGAGGAATATGTAGGATACCAAACATGGATTTGAAGTATCAGTACTTTTCTCTCCCAGTATATACTTCTGACATAGGAAATTGATCTGCTTGTGAAAGTTGCAGGACCTCAAGAAGTTTCAGGATGCAGCAGAACATCAGCCTGACCAGATGAGTTTGAGACCAAATGCTCTGGTCAAATCCTGCTGCTTTATAATGCTCTGGCATTACCCAAAACTCAGCTTATCTTCTGAATTCTTCTTTGCCCAACAAGTACAAATACTCAGCTCCATCCTCCATATGAAGAATGAGCTATTTGGACGTTCCTTAAAAATAGACACACTTGCAGGACTTGGAGAATAGGTTCCCACTTCCAAGGGGAAACCCTTGCACAAAGCTACAAAGCTTTACTAGCACTATTTCTACGCTGTGTTCAGAACTCTAAGTTCTTTATATTCTCTGATGACTGAGAAGAAACAGTAGAATGAAGAAACCCTTGCCCAGGCATTTTCAGTAAGGGTTTGGTCAGAGATCTTTAAGAAGAGATTGACATATGATCCTAATTGCTTTTTACAAGCTGATGAGAAGCTCTACAATTATCATGTGTTTTGATCTTCACTGATACCTACCTGCTACAGAAAATTACACACTGCACAGTATCGTGCTGTAAGGATACTTATTTCCTTTTCCATCCTGTTACTAATTGCTCTCCTTTTTGAACTTGCAGCATCTCCTGCACCAGTGACCAAAATGGAAGAAAATGCAAACACTAGCTTGGACGAAGATTTTGAAGGACAAGCTACACACACAGGCAAGAAAACTGACTATACTTGTTTTCCAAAAGAAAGCTAAACTGTCTCTGCTCACTGGGAAAGCCTAGAATCCAGGTATATTCACTGGGTTGCCAAAATCCTTGCACAGAAATGTATGCTGCAAATCCAGTGAGAATATTCACCGATCTACTCTCTTCAGTGACCAGTGATAGGACCCAAGGGAATGGAGTCAAGCTGCAACAGGGGAGGTTCAGGCTGGATAGCAGGAAGAGGTTCTTCACTGAGAGGGTTGTCACGCACTGGAACAGGCTCCCCAGGGACTCAATCGTGGCACCAAGCCTGTCAGAGTTTAAGAAGTGTTTGGTCTGTGCTCTTAGTCATATTGTCTGAATTCTTGGGTAGACCTGTGTGGTGCCAGGAGTTGGACTCAATGATCCTTGCAGGGGTTGGAAGGGAATCCCCTTCCAACTTGGGATATTCTATGACTATGGTATTTTGGATTCAGTGATGCCTCTCATAGAAGGGCATGTAACATCAAACTAATTTTGACACCAGTCCTCCTTGTACTTCAAACAAATGACAAATTCAGACACCTGAGGACAGCAACTGCCCAATGCAGACCTTAATAGTTTATTGCATCAGTCACAAACAAAATGCCTTTCTTCTTTGGGGGGGGGGGGGGGGGGGGGGGGCATGGGGGGGAGTGGGAAGAAGAATCACAGTGCACTAGAATTAGGTTACAAGGTTTTGCTTTAAAAAAAAAAAAAAAAAGATTATTTTTCCTTCTTATGGAAGGAACATTCAGTGTTAAAAATATATCTATAAATCCTTTTGGCAAATACAGCATAGCATTTAAAATCTTTAAAAGCATCCTTGCTCAGACCACAATTCTTTTTAAAACAGCCCTCAATCACCATGAATTTTTTTGAGTACTCACACTGTACTCAGTTCTTCAGTCATCACTTCATCCTATCACCCTAACAGGTCACTGTATGCTTTAAGACAATCATCCCTCTCCGTGCTCCAACAGCTTCTTTTTCTTGTGCTGTAACAACTCTTGCAGCTCTTATAACAACCATTTTAAGGGTTCTTTCCCAAGTTTCCCAAGCAGCCTTGCTGCTGTTGGTTAAGATTTCCCGCCCCCCCCCTCCAGAGACCTAAACGTAGGCACAACATCCAGTCTTAGTCTTCTGAATAATTTGGAAAATCAGGTCACTGTATACTTAAATCATTATCACTATGCCAAGCCTTTCAGGTTAATTCCTGTCTTGGAATCTTATCTACAGAAGATAATTCACATTCCCTTTCCACCTAGGGGTATAGTGCTTTTAGCTGCCTCTTTGAGATGCTGAAATTTAATCTGAAACAGACTCTTAGAAAAATGGCAGCAGTACTCTCTCCTCTATCTCAGGAGAGGGTGGTGAGCTTCTTACCTAGCCTTTTCTACGTCCTCCATTCACCTCTGAAAACACTGAAATATTCCTTGGTTTCGCTTTATAATGTAAGGTGCAGGTTTAAGTGCTTTGTTTTGAAAAACAACACTGGACTTTTGAGCTGAAAGTGTCTTCTGCCCGCCCCCCCTAGTTTAGTCAATCAACCAGCTCCAAAGAACAAGATCTGCATTACTATCAGAATTATCATACCAATGCCTTACAGGTTATTATTCCCAGGGAACTGATATGACTTTAAAAACAAAAATCTTGAGTGTCTTATGTTCTTAACTTTACTATCAATGTCCACTCCTTATGCATGGTACATATTCAAAGACCCCAGTCATAAAGATAGACAAACGTACAGTTACAAAACATTGGCCTTAGCCAAGACATCAGTTTTAATAGGCTTTCATTTGCCATTAACTATTCACATAGCTCACCAAAATCCTTTTATATGATCATGACATGTACCAGACCACCTAAATGATGCTAGGTTAGAAATACATTATTTTTTCTTTTGGGGGTCCATGTAACATATTGGTTCCAAAACTCTGGTTTTCAGCACTCCTAGAGAGTGCTCTGAAATGAAAAGAGGTGGATAAATTGCTGCACAGAAGGACAAGACAACAAAGGGCAGAAACTTAAGACAGATTCTTGTTGCAGTCAGTTTTTCATCTAATTTCTTCTCTCTCAGGGCCCAAAGGTGTGATCAATGACTGGAGAAAGTTTAAATTAGAAAGTGAAGACAGAGACTCCTTACCCTTGAGCAAGAAAGAAATTCTTCGACAGATGTCTTCTCCACACAGGTCTTTCAGTAAGGATGATAAAGACACCAGAGAGAGATTCTGTCGTAAGGTAAGAGGAAAAATAAGCAAAGTAAATACATTTTGATACCATATAAAACGCACAAGTCTATAAACATGAAAATCCTGAATTCACCAGACTCAATTCCTTGGCAATTTAGGAAAGGTCTTGTCATATGGACAGAACAAATCTGGACAGAACTACTGACTAACTTTCCTTTGTATTTATACTGTTGTTATAAATGAAGTCTCAACTCAATCTGAATTTTGTAATATTTATAAAAGAAATATTTATAAAAAGTATAAAAGCTATAAAGGGCAAGTAAACGGCGCTGGGTGTGCGGGGAGTCTACGCTGCACCAACACGCACACACAAACATCAAACATTCTAAATATATAGAAGATTGCTTTACATACTAAACCCGAGTATGCCTATACATACATACAATCAGGAAAGGTAACAATCCTTTAGGTTCCATGACTTAACAGTCTCCATTTTCCATTCCTTTTCTTGATTACAAACAAGTCTCCATTCTCCATTCCTTTTTAACAATATGTCTCGCTTTAAGTTGTCAAGCAACTAGGTCTTCAGGCCTTATGTATCCCATTCTTCCCGGATCGAAGAAAAGCATATCCATCTCCTTTTCAAGGCCAATAGGGCCTGGGTCAAAAGGCACGTCCAGGTCAGCAGGGGGCGGAACAGCAAAAGCCTTCGATGGCTGTAGCGGCAGAGGGGCAGATGGCGTAGCAGTCGGATCAGTAAAGGAGCCCGCAGCTCCCTCACTGTCTGCCAAACCACACGTTTCTGACTGTGGTCCCACATCGCCCTTTAAGGCCTCGGGACTGCTCGCCAGGTGCCAAGCAATCCCACTGCAACCTTGTCGGTTTTAGTTGCAGAGTCCCACACCTTGACCTCAGTTTGGTCCCGTTATTTCAGGCTCATAAACTGTCTGATTGTTAATAAGGAGAATAAGCTGTAAGGTTACCAGGACAGTCTTTGTTCCTAAGGACGAATGATTCCCCATAATGCCCGGCTGCTTACCAGCGAGGGGCAGTTGTGTGCGCGGGTCGGCTTCTCTCAGCTTGAGCTTCTTCCCAGCTCCGGTGCGCCTGTTTCCAGCGACTTTCAGTACGAGCTTCTCTGAGCAGTTTGCTGAGTTTGGCCGAACCTATCTTCATGAGGCAATCAATGTGCCTGTTCCTGTCCTGGTCTCCATTCTGCTAGCCTGTTCCTTTTCATTCCTCTTTCCTGCTTCTTTATTGATGACATAACTTCATCGTGTTGCCTTTTTTTTTTTTTCATCTTGAAGACAGGCTCCCCTCTTATATCCTTCTCCCCACAGCAGTTCTTTTCAAAACAACTTTTCATTGGTCAAACAACTTTGCATATAACAGCAACAGCAAACACGCAGAAACTTCCATGCCTTAACTGCTGGAGAACAAGAAACCTGAGACTGCATGGGGTCTCCTGAATCATCCTTTGTTCCCCCTAAACTCTTTTACATTCCTGATGGCCTCATCATTAAGAGTCTGATGTTACCATCAACCACGTGGCTTTCCAACCCCCATGGCCACACTCCCAAATCTCCCCCTTTTTTATCAAACATTTTCTCGACACGAATTACCACTCCATGTATAATACTGTAAATTTAATATAAAGCATCCCCTTGGGCACAGATTACACTACTAACACTAAGTGGCATGCAGCTATGTAGTGTAATTGAATGAGAGCATATTCAAAGAACAAAGACTTGCTTACCATGAAAATAGCAACACCTGATCTAAAATACAGATCCAACTGTCTACCTAGCTCTGTCTCCAGCAGGGTCTAACTTCTGTAAAATAAACAGAATACTTCACAACAACATACCACACAATCCGGTGAGTCTGACCTTTCATGCTTCCTTCCCTGCCTCAATGGTCAATGCTTGGTTAACGAAATTAAAAGTTTTTTTAGTGTGCTTAAAAACCTTGATATGGGATCTTCCTGCCTGTCTCAAGAGACATTAAAGAAACACTAGGAATTTGTTCTTCTTGCTAAGCTTTCTATGCAGCATTCTTTAGACAGCAACTTATTCTCTTCCTGTTTGAGTGTCAACAAATGACCACTTATTTATACAGCATTCTCTCAATATTCACAGATGAGTATGCAGGAGTATGAATTAATTCAAGATGAGAAAGAAGATGAAAGCTGCCTACAAAAATACCGCAAACGCTGCATGCAGGATATGCACCAGAGGCTAAGTTTTGGGCCTAAATATGGTTATCTGTGTGAGCTGCAAAACGGAGAACAGTTCCTGGAAGCCATTGAAAAAGAACGGAAGACTACCACCGTCATTGTCCACATTTATGAAGATGGCATCAAGGGCTGTGATGCTCTGAACAGCAGCTTAACCTGCCTTGCTGCTGAGTACGCCACTGTGAAGTTCTGCAAAATCAAAGCCTCTGACACTGGGGCTGGAGACCGCTTCTCAGATGAAGTGCTTCCCACCCTGCTCGTCTACAAGGGTGGGGAGCTCCTGAGCAATTTCATTAGCGTTTCTGAACAATTCAACGATGAATTCTTTGCTGTGGATGTGGAGTCTTTCCTAAATGAGTATGGGTTGCTACCTGAAAGGGAGCTTCCAGCACTGGGAAATGGTAACACCGATGAGCAAGATGTTGAATAATTAGAGAGCCACAATCCTCACTCTTATGACTCCCCTCAGTATGTCATAAATCCATCTCAGTAACACCCATCTCATTTAGAGAAGGATCTCTTTGCTCCCTAACTTATTTGTAAGATACACATATAAATATTCCTTAACTGTTAGCATGTGAATTTTACTGAAAACACCTACAACAGCCAGTCCTGTACGTACTTATTTATATACCTGCCACAAGCAATAGGAAGAATGGGATAATATCTGTGATCTCTAAGAAATCAGGGACACACAATATTAAGAGCCCAACCATGCACAAGACCTACTGCATTTCAACAGCAACAGAACTGACCTACCCATCTGCACAGAAGAAAAGCCATCCCCAGGCTCTGAAATTATGGAGTGGCCTGGCTCAAGAGATTCACTTCTCCAACCACCTTCAGTAGGAACAAGACCTCATCCAGCAGTTTTTAAGGACAAACAAATAGCCTGAATTCCTTGCATTCCTAAATGGCTTAGGTATCTCATAGAACCACAGAATGGTTCGGGTTGGAAGGGTTTAACGGTCATCTAATTTCAACCCCCTGCCACGGGCAGGACATTATCTTATGTTTCTGCATTTCAGTTTTAGTAATTGTGAAAATACGGAAGTTAGCTCATCGCTTTTATTAACTTTGTCATCCAAACTGCTAACACAAACAAATTAGCTGGTAATTTCAGTATATCATTGCTGTATGTTTTGAACTGTAATATTTAAAATATTTGCAAGTTACTGAAAAATTATATTGTGCTTATGTAATAACTCTGAATAAAACTTAACAGCTCTCAAAACCTGCCATCAGGCGTGTGAAATATGCTTGCAATACATACCCCTAACCTTAAAAATATGGGTAATATTAGTAAACATTTATTCAAAGTTTTAGTGTTAGCAAAAGGGATGCTGCAGAGAACTACAGTTTATAAACCTGTTTAAGGAAGATACATGGTAAATTAACTATAAATTCACTGGTTTTCCCCCTCCCTGTAGGCATAAAGACATCCAGCTCCTCCAGTTCTGATACAAAAAAGCGAAACATTAATAATGTTTCAGTGACTTTTGCACTGTGGCAAATCTGAAGGCTAAACTTTACTTTAAAGACAGAAATATCTGTATCTTGCTCTGATGATAAAAATATCTATATCTTGATCACAGTTTT
Organism: Aythya ferina; assembly: GCF_964211825.1. Classification (NCBI taxonomy): domain Eukaryota; kingdom Metazoa; phylum Chordata; class Aves; order Anseriformes; family Anatidae; genus Aythya; species Aythya ferina. The sequence continues at coordinate 16,188,638 of NC_140304.1, forward strand.
TCTGATAACATTTGAGATTACCACAATCTTAAAAGATGAGTTTTGACTTAACTGATTCACTTATCAGTTTTTATTTGATTTGGTAGTTTCAAATTTTGCTCAATTTAGAGCGAGAGCTTCCAGTTCTGCTTCAGGTCAGAATCCCACCATGGAAAAGTCTGAACATGGATCAGTTGGGATTCAGTGACTAGCATCAAGGAACTATTGCTGCAGTGATACAAACCACATAGCTCAACTTCCATGACCACATTAAAAGCAGGCTCCTCATTATTCTTTTAAACACATTTTCCTCCACTTTTCCTTTGCATGGAAAATTCACAGGATAACCAAAAGTCACTACTTTCCAAAAGATCTGCACAACAAAATAATAATGCTTTAAACATTTTTGAAAAATATGACCTTGTAAAAAATTACTGTAGGAATCACCATAAAGCCTTTTAAATGAAATGATTAAGACCCAACTTAAGACTCATTTTTGAAAAATGACAAAAAACAGTTTTTTATTTGTCCAATTTTAATGGCCATCAAAATACTACTGAACTGAATTTCTACTTTTAATATTGTTTTGTTATGGGTTAATGTTTTAATGGAGCATTCAAAACACCACCTCACATAAATAAAGCAATATGAAGTTTTGTATCTCAGCAACACAATGTCTTTCAATCTGTAAAGCAATTCATGATTTCATTTCACCAAGAAGTGTCAAACAGTACCTTCCCAAAATTCCGCGATTTCAGTATTATATATTTTTTTTTATTTTTTTTTTTTTTTTTTATGAATACAAGCGTGATATAAGTTCTTTTCTGGTGGATGTCCTGATGAAATAATGCTGGCACCACTCTCTTCCCTTACAGCAGACCTTTTCCCCCTTCAACAAGCATTGATGCTTACCCCTCAGTTAAAAGCACCTAAATCTTAGTATTTCATTTGCATCAGCATGTCAAATTTTCAAAAAGCTACTCTTTGCAGGTATACCTAACATTTTGAAAATCTCAATATAGCAGGTTATACAGAAAATAACAAATTACCTTCTGATCGTCAGAAAAAAAATAGCTCCCTAAATAGCAGGACATTTGTCCTGGGTGAAATGTTTGAAACAGGAGGTATGAAAAGTTTGTCCTTTACACACCAGAAAACCTCCACATAACTGGCTGGAGGTTAACACTCTTGAGAACTCTCCCTCTTCATCAAAAATGGTTCAAAAGTTCAGAGGAGATGCACACCAGCAGTCTACTCACATAAGTCTCATTTTTTTGAGAAACCAGACTGAAAGCAAAAAAACCCTTAGAAACAATAACCAACCCAGAAGTTACATTAATAGCTAGTTGTAAGAAACAAGCTGACAATCCAATTTAAAAGACAGATTAAGCATGCTTAAGCAGGATTTCTTTCCACCTGTAATTAAAAAAAAAAAAAAGAAAGAAAAAAAATAAATGTGACACCAAGCCTCAACAGAACTTCATGACTAAGTTTCATATAAAGCTGTGCTCACAGCAGTCATCCCTATTTCTGCAGGGAAAACAAACAAACAGAAAACACATACTAGAAACTTAAAAACAAAAAGCAAGACTTGACTCAAACATCATCCTACTGTACAGGAGACTCTTGAATAACAAGTAGTAAATGTTTTAACAAGCACATGGGAGCAGCCTTCCTGCTATCCTCATCTACAGTTATTCTTCTGTTTGACTCAAAGTGGCAGAGACCCTGCACACCTTCAGACACACCAACACAAACAAAAATGAAGGTGGGGACCCTAATTATCAGTGGTGTCACTGCTGATCAGACTGAGAATAGAAGCTCTAGTAGGTGCACGTCAGTTATTGACATGCTGAAAGATAACCCTTAGAATTGAAGCTTCTAGATGTAAACAGCAAAAGAAATACTGATGAATTAAAGGGACAAGCAGAGAGAATAAAGTTTGTTTAAAGTATTTCACAATTTCAATTTTAGAACTACATTTAGAGGAGCCAGATTTTTCTGACATGGAAGTTCCAACAGCTCCTCTAGACTCTTGCACATTACAATAAAAATCTGTTTGCAGATATAGTTACGAGTTAATCAAGCTCTATTTCAGTCACAATGGTATTTTCACACACGGAAAGCTTTAGATTGTCTAATTATCAGGAAAGGGATGTGCCTACGTAAGACCTGAACAAAAGTTAAATAAGTCAATAAATAGACATTTAGAAGTTTGCTTTTCTTTTTTCTAACACATACCTTTTAATCTTCCTTAAAATAAATCATTATCTCAGGTTGTCAATGGCCTAACAGTGCAAAAGGGATGGGAAGCAAGAAGACAATGAAATCCCTTCCATAATTCTTAAACAAGTGAGAACCTGCTTTCTTCTACAACCACTATTTCCTCACAGCAGGATGACTGGAAGGCACAATCTGTAGATACAAGTCAAATTACTCATTTTTGCTTTGATGGGGTTGAATTGTTTTCTTACTGCACAGGTAGTTACAAAATGCAGTCTCCTTTATTAAAGCAGAAAGCTCATCAAGGGCAACTTCTTTCTTCACCTTCTTCCAACCTCAAACTACAATACTAAACTATCATAGATCCTTGATACTTAGGAAATTATAAACTGAATGCTTAATTTTACAATTAATGTGATAACATCACAAAGATCATTTAGTACACTTTGAAATATGCCTGCATGTAGAAGGGAGAATAGAGTTCTTTGCAAGGGGAACCATGGAACATCTAAACAAGCTGTACTTTTTGTACCAGAGCTGCCAAACACAACGAAGAGCCATAGGAAGAGTATTTCATGACAATTTTCCTTTCGGGTGCAAGTGTCTCAAATGTTGTACTTCCCCCTTCCTTGGCTTAGTTTTGAGTAAAATACACCCACAGAAACTGCAGGCAAACTCCAGCTGGAGACTGGCAAGAGGGGTGCAACTTAGTGACTTTGTTGTTGTTGTTTAGGGTACAAAGATCACGCTTTTTCTAATCTCATACCAAATCATTTAACCATTAAGTAAGCCAGACAACAGCCACACTTGGGCAAGAAAATATCAAGTGGATACAAGTTTAAGAGCATGCTTGTTTAAAAAAGCAAGAGGGAACTTCTACGAAATCAAGCCCTGGTCCTCCAGAGACCCAGACAGGAATGAGACAAATAGAATGACAGGTAAGGAAAAAAACCCAACTGTTTCTTCCCATTATTACCCTGCCCTACCTTCTTATATAGGCTGTAGTAGAACAATTTTTAGACCAAGCATGTTTTGAAGCACATCGGTAAATTCATCTCATTTTCTGGACAGCACCCAAATTCCACCATAGGAGTGCCGGAATTGACTGCTTTTGCATAATGTCACTTTGTATACTGATTCCACTCATTTGCACAGAGCAACACGCATCTATAAAATATGCAGCAGCTGAAGGACTTACCTGAAAGCAGTGTTTCCAATTATAACATTCACTTTTCCCTGAGAGGCTCTACTTGAGCAATACTGAGCACAGAAGATAGCACTGTGTCCCAAAACACAGTTCAACACTCAAAGCAGATAATTTTAACAAATATGTGAAAACAGAATACAGAGACAAGAGGATTTAAAATACATCCTTTTCATTGTTGCCTTTTATTAAAGGTATCAATACATACTTGATTATGCTTTAGAACCTAAGTGTTTATTTTCCATAGTGCTCCAGAACCTTTACACTAAAAAGAAATTTGCAGTGGTATTAAAATGCCCTAAAATCTGGAATTCTATTCTATTGTAATTCAGATCCAAACAAACATCATATTTTATATATGCATTGCCTTTACTAATTTCACTGGAGTTTTTCCTTCCTCCTGCTTTCCTCATGGCAAGTTTACAATAATGTTATCGCCTAACATACCCAGGAGAATATCTTATAATGAAAAATTATCTGCTTATATTCTATAAGTCATGATTAGCAAACAAATTTTGACAACTTAGTTATCTAAAAGATAATTAGAGCTACATAGATGAAGCTGTTGCTGAAATAGTTAACATTTTAAGAGAAAGATGACTGAATCAGGACTGGACAGAGAAATTGTCATCAGAAGTCAGCAAGTAAAAGACAGCATATCTATATCCCAGAAGTTCAATATATTTTACTGATTTCTGAGTTTTCCGGGTCTTAAACTAAGGTATTTACAGTCTGAATTAGTCTACCAGAAACTATTTGTACACCTAGTAAGACAGTTAACTAATATTGCCTAAAAATGCATGTGGTGAGATGTTGGCTTCATAAAACCTAGTTTTTCCCTAATTAAGTTTAATGAGATAAGATTTCTCTTAACAATGGAACCTCTAAAGCAAGAATTCCCATACCGGGAAACTCTGCTAGTATTACCAATAGCCTGAAAAACACCATGAGGAGCATTTTACATTAAAATAGCAAGTCGGAGAAAAATTGAGGTTCTGTATTGGTTTAGGGGCTCTTTCTAGAGCATACTACTATTAATTAATTTATACACAGTAGTAGAGCTAGCTTCTTAAGAACTTGATTCACTGGCTACCTGATATAGTAACTATGTGCTGGAACAAGGTAGCTGAAGGTATCATTAGAATTTATATTGCACATCTAACTGGTGTCATTTGAGTAACAATTCTCAGTTACTAATGTATTAAACTCAGATGTTTCAGTCTTGTGTAAGTGTGATTACTGATCAATATGTCAATGAGGCTTCTTTTTCTTGATTTCAGTCACTGAAGTAATTGAAAGAGAAGATTGATGCAAAGACTGCAACAGCAGCTGCTATTACCACACCTAAAAACAACAAAAGAAAATAATTCAATGAGTGGCAGTGGCAGCACAGTCATGAGCAGCTAGGGTGTGGAGGGCAGGGTCAATGTGAATGACAAGCAAGAGGAAAAACAGTAAAAACCACCCCAAAAGCTAAGTACAGGAAAAAAAAGGACTGATGATTCACAGGAAAACATGGTTATATGCAAAACAAACAGAAATTAATACTCTTCTGCTTTAATCTTCCAGTTACCATGTTCTAGGCTTAAGAATTAACGGAAAACAAATGATATTGTTTTGATGACTGAAGTGTAATTATTATAAGACAAAAAGGTAGTCAAAGCTCACAGCAAAGAGAATTCCAATAAGTGCAGCCAGATGCATGAGAGCTAGACCAAGGGATATCATGGAGATGTCGTAGTTGGAGGAGTTCTGCGACTGCTCTTCCCCCAGTTTCTGAGGCTGACAATTACCACCCAAGCCCATACATATTTATCAGCATAAGAAGAAGCTTAATAAGTCACTAGCCAATTTCACGATATGCCTACTTGAACAAGCCACTCAACTGTAGTTTTGTTTTTCCAACTACAGAATTATAGAAGTGATGGCTCTCCAACAAAGGAAAATCTACTTAAGCTTTCTGTATCAACTTGTAGGCTGAACAAACTGCAAGCACTGGTTTTGTTCAAATAGCAGCTTGCAGTTCTTTCCTCCCCCAAAACGCCCTGCTTCTACAGCTGTGAAATCAGGGCACATCTTTAAAAAGCTGTTGCATTAGGACAGCAGGAGGGATTAAGACATTTTTAAATTAACCTTGCCAGCTGTGAGAATAACACCACCACCATGGAAGCAAACTTTAGTGAAAAGAACCCATTAGAATTTCTGATTTGCCACAGCAGAAACAATGAAGTAACATACCCATATTTTGTTGCAGTTTCATCAGCAACGTTGCTTTTGTCAGTTGTTTCTGTTGTGTGTCATCTGTGTTTTCAGTAACTGGACAAATATCAACTGCATGGAAATCAAGTGAACAATACCAGGTGAAAAGCTAACATCTGCATTTCATACTTATGTTAATGCAAAATACTATCAACTTTACAAAGTATATTTATGTTAGAAACAACAGTTTATTCTAGTAGAAATGCTACAGCAGCTACCCCAGACATATGAGACAGACTAACAAACTGCTCCTGTTCTGAAAACAAAGAGGAAAAAAAATACAGCAGTGCCAATTATCATGTCTACAAAATATTGATCTAAATAATAAATGGATTTCCCATTTCCAGAGTGAGATTGTCAATCTGCTTTAATTACAAATTGCATAGCTGACTAATACAAGGCACATCCCATTATGATTCATGTGTTAATGATTCATGGAAAAGTACTTTATCATAAAATATCGGGGAACGTATAAACCAAGTGTGTGATCAGATGGGCTGTTTCTGTCATGTAGGATGAGTCATGTATACATATCTTCAGAATCTTAAGTCTGACTTGCACAATATCTTCAGTTTCAAAAAAAGCATTCAAACTCATCTTTTACAAACTGTTTTTAGCCATTTCTACCCCTGAATCGACCGGCTTCGTATAGGATGTACTACAGCATAGCAGTTAAGAATTGTTTGATATGAAACTTAACAGTATATATATGTATATACATATATACACACACATACACACACACACCAAGCATAAACACAGCTTTAAGACGTCTCTGCAACCTGCACAAAATACATAAAATAATGGCAAAAAATTTCAATGCATGGGAGTGATTTTTTGAATGGGAATTATCATCACTTTAAAGTCCATTTGAGGATGCCGTTTCATCATTATTTTTTCTGTGCAAAGGAAAACAAGTTGCAGATATCTCCTTCATACATATGTATGCATACATTAAATAAGCATACATTAAATAAGCTATTAACTGTTACAAGATAGCTTTTCAAGTAAATACCTTAACCAGCAAAATAAGAGCATCACATTCTCTCTAAAGTACTTAATAGTTTTCACTTCCCTAAATAGCATCTTACTTTTAGAGAAGTTGACCATATTTCTTGGGTCCCCATTGAAGCCTAGATCCAGCAGATTACCTTCTCCTTTATTTCTGATGAGCAAGTAGGTCAGTTTGGGCCCTTTAGCTTTATTTTTTTTTTTACCCACTGTTTTAAGGACAGTTACACCTCTCTGAAAGAAACTGTTGAAGCTGCACATCAAGGCAACAAAGCTCACTTGCTCAGGGAAAAAAAAAAAAAAAAAAGGAAAGAAGCAGTAAAAAAAACAAAAAAAAAACACAAGCTATTTAGTTACTGAAGGTATTTATACCATTAAGTTATGGAAGGCCTGTATTTGAAGCAGCTGTGGTATAAATCACAAGGAGTTTTTGAAAGCAGAAGCTTTCCATTACCAATTATATGAATCCTTAATTCTTCATTAATTCTTCAATTTTCTAACAAAGATGGGGAAGAGATTACCACCACCACCTCATCTACTCAGTGTATTTAACATCCCCCACCCCAAGGAGGAACAGGGATTTAGTAAAGCCAATAATAAATGCAGAGCTTTCAATTGCATGTATTAAAGTACTAAATACCTTGAAACCACAGTGTTAGAGACGTTTATACCTTTCAATTACAAATAGGTCATTTTTGTTCTCTTTTCCAAGTAACAATTTTAAAGCATGGCCCATAGCGACCTCACTGGAGAGCTGTTCAAAGAATTAGGAGAACAGAACTGCAGGAGACAGCAGCAGGCCATATTAAGAAAGCACACCTGACCCTCTCAAAATATCTTTGTCATATGTGCTGACTAAATGCCGTTTAAAAAAAAAATCTTAACATTGCATTGACTGGATGTTCTTCTTGACAAGTTTCCTGTTTTAAAGAGTATCATTTAAAAAGCCTGCTCATTTTTTTGAATTTTAAACAGTACTTTTTAAAAGCAAAGGTTCCCCACAATTTTGTAATGGAAATAATTCCCACAGTTAATTCAAGGTTGGTGTCTAAAACCACAATAATTGGGATACAAACAGAAAGACGTCAAAACTCACAGCAAAACAATTTATAGTATTAGTGAATATTGACTGTCATTACTAAAGCCAGCTCCAAGCTCTGAGAAACAACAAATCCCACCCATATTAGGATGATGCACTGTGAATACACAAAGGAAACCCCAAATTTATGCCACAAAAACATGTTTACAGCAATCTATGAAAACTTCATCTCAAAGTAACAATAAAAGTCAAGCTGCCAAATGAATGCTTTTCTTTACAATAGATAATAGTGGGGGGGTGGGAAGAGCAGGCAGCTAACAGGTCTAATTTCTAAAATGGCCTCCTAGGATTAATAAAAATGAAGAGGCATTTTAACAAATGACAAGCTAATAATTTCACAGCGATAATTATCAGAATCAAACAGCACGGCGTTCATAGCATTATTGCCACCACCACTGTTAACAGAACTCACTCTTATAGACAAACATTTAGGTGTTCACTGGGACAAGGTCAGTTCTTAACAGGTCTTAACTTTTTTTTCTGAAATCATTTTAGTATGTTTTTCCCCTTTCTTCTTCTATATGTTTACTTTAATTCACATTAAAGAAATACCATGTGCCTAGCCCTATAACCAGCAAGTGATGAGAACAGCTGACAAAGTGAATTTGGGTATCTGGACATCACTTTAGACATATTAGTGGCATCAAATCTTTGTGATGCATTACTGTTAGTCTAAATTATGCTTTCCTCCTGCCTCCAGATCATACATCCTTACATAAGCAATAAACCCCAACTGAGTCATCATGTTTCCCCACACACACCTACCTTTAGTGCTGCTACAACAATATTAATTTACTTCCCTAAGTTATGCTAATTGTTTAATGCTCACTAACAATTAGCTTTAAGATTACTAAAGTTACTCTTATAATACAAGGCAGATTTTTATTGGCTTTACTGTTTTTTCTTTAGGCTCTTGAGCTGTGGACATCTTCTACTTCTCAACTTGAGGAGTCATTCACTGCTAACAGGTTTAGCTAACACCTAGGAATACTGATTTATTCAAAAAGACATATGAATTTGTGGTTAGTTCTCAAATTAAGAAATACAAAAAAAACCCTGAGTACACAGAGTATAAGTAATCACAGTTGAACTTTGAGCGCATGTTGGCTAAACATCTCCTTTTTTTGCCCACAAGTATCAATATAAAAAAGTGTTTACTGCTATTATCTGTGAATCACTGAGGCTTTTTTTGTATTCATGTTACAAAACTCTAACCAGTAGCTCATAACGACATGTGGGAGGAATCTCTTCCAAGAGGTGACAGGAAGTATTACTAGATCCATTTCACAGATTTGGCTTCAACGTTAAAATAAAACTCATATGGAAAAAATATGAAACAATTTAAGTCAGATTATTCAGAAAAAAATAAACAGTTATAACAATAGCTGTATTAAAAAATGTCTCAGACAGATCATAAACTTATAAGTAGATGAAAATCTCTGTTGATTTTCTTTCCCTTTCAAATGAACCACAAAACTTCAATTTTGAAGCACCATATTTGGTACATAAATTACAATGCTCAGAACAAAGAAGGGACTTGATATTTTTGAAGGGGTCTTATCATGCAAACTTCTTGAAAGACTTTTTTTTTTTTTTTTGCTAACAGTTTCATCTTCTACTATATGTCTGAACTTCATAGGCTGCAACCATAGTTGCACAGATAATGCAAGCAATGAAAAAGCATAGTTTTTTCTGGAGGGCAAGCACTCTGTTACAAGCCAAACTCAGAAGCTGCAAGAACCCTTACCATTTTTCAGAAATACATACAAAATGTAATTAGATTTATATAACAAGATGTTTAAGCTTGACAAGGAAACCAACCTTAAACATACTACATTCCATATCTGGGAAAAACAGGCCTATGATATTAGTCAACATTTCAGTAATCACAGATTCCTTCTATCCCAGTTCTCAGATACTTTGTTTACCTGTGTTAAGTTCTTCTGCTATATGGATATCTTCATCTTGCACAGATTGGTCCAACATCTCAACAAAACGTTCCTGAATTTCTACAGCAGCCTCATCACCGAACTTATAATCACTGAGCATCACACTGGATCCAGCAAAAGGGACAAACAGTCTCTGAGGTAAGACATGATATACCCTCTCAAAATCTAAGAGAAAATGGGGAAAAATACCTCCAAATAAATGCCTTGTCAGTTATGATAAGATTCTTAATTAATCTCTGACAGAGAAACAAAGCTATTGCAAAAGACCTGCTCAAGGTTTCCATGTAAAAATCCTGATTTCAAGCATGGTTTGTTTAGTTGTTACTATTTTATGAAAGTTCTGGCTGCGATTATACTGATTTATGTTTTCACATTACTCTCTCCAGAAATATCTGAGAGACCTCCAAAATAGACTATAAAATGTTAAACAGACTTTTTATCATGTTTACAATAACTAGCCAAAGAACTCTGGGAAAGACTTAAGATAAGCAGGACAGCACATAATTTCAACAACAGAGAGGATTTGCAAACACTTGGCTGCTTTTTTTGCATGTTCGCAACCACAAAGCATGGGTGCCATCTAAAGAGGAAACTGAAAACTGCATGCAAATAAAAGCATCAACTTTAAAGCACGGAGTTCAGATAAAAGTTAGCTGACATACCATTCTACATTACTAGTACACCAAAAAGAACTGTTATCCTAAAGTAAATGATAATTTTGAACACAAGTTCTTTTTCCTTATACAATCAACTTGTTTCTATTTCTTTTCCATCTTTTCTAAAACCACTACAAAAGATCCTATCTCCTACAAGGTTGTCCTCTATATATGATCTTCAAACAGATATTTCAACTAATATTTAAAAAAAAAGTAGATAATAGTGATAACACTGTCTCAAAGAAGTTTAAAGAATCATCCAGCATGACCTAGCAGATTTGGTCTCTGTACACATCCCATCGGTTTTTAATATAATCAGGACAACTTTTATTGTCATGAGATCAACTTGCATCATGTTCTGGCTTCTGTTAGAATGCTCTGATAAATTCAAGCCAAAGCGATTTAGCAATTATTAGTGGTATTGAAGTACGATCTACTTCTTTAAATGATACCAAGCCTATAAAATGAAATCTGAAGTGATTAGAAGTTCTGTGGGAAGAGCCAACATGGATGATATATTTGCATATTTAATTAAAAAATGAGAGTTAGGATACTTTTGCACAACATAATGACCAGATATAATGCAATATTTAATTTAACAGAGATGAAGTACTGGACTTCAAAGATCACGTCCACTAGCATTCATAATACGGATAATGTAAGAATAAAGCCATGTCCGGCTCGTTCTTTAATCTTGACAAACTTTGTATCTTTAATTTCAATATTAATAGGAATACCATAGGGAGATGTAAAAAAAAAAAAACACACAGCACTAGTGTGCTAGTTACAATTAGGAGTTCAATAACAGGAGCTTCAACTACAGAATTATAAAAAAAATTAGAGAATTCACAATCATTGAGAAAGAGGCTGAAACTGCATTTTGTGGTTAGAACTGAACACAAAGTTTGTTTGAAAACTGTGATACCAATGAACATATAGAAACTTAACCAAATTCTCTGGATTTAAGAAAAAGTAAGGGCTGCCGAATAGAAACTGTGCCATTTGCTTTTTACGCTGCTCTAAGTATAGTGGAAATTCTGTATGCCAGCTGATTCTTCTATAAAAACACAAAATTCACTGCAAGTGTAAATGGATTTTTCCATGAATTCCTACTTTTTTTGTGAGGTCCTTCATTTATAACGAGATCCTCAAACAGTATTTCACAACGATCATTCAATGTGTTTATTATGTCTCTTTTCAAAGCCTGCAAAGAGAAAGACAAAGCATGAGCAATATAAAAGACATCTGCAAACCTTTTGACTAGTAAGAAACAACAAAAGAAGTCCCTCATAGGTGAAGTCCTTGTTGAAAGATTAGTTTTCCAGACAATAAACACTCTAAAGAGAATTAAAAGTACAATAAAGACAAGCTAACATCACAAGAATATAAACCAGAAAACAACAAAGCAAAGATGAAAGCAGACAAAAAAAATAGAACTAAAACTTTCTGAATTTTTTTAAATTAAAAATTTCTATTTTTTTTTTCTGAATTTCTAAATTAAAAACTAAAAATTACTACTAAAAACAAAAGAAAATCAAGGCATTGATTTAATAAGAAACAAGAAAAAACACTGAACAAAACTAGATTTTCTCATTTATGTGTACATAAATATACAGTCTGAAATATTTTCTTAATTTAAAAAAGAATTGTCACTGCCTAATCATGTTTATGAATTGTGCAAAGATTCACCAGAGAATAGCATTAACAGAAGACCTATCTGCTAAAAGCGAGAAAGGAATTGAATTTATCACACACACAATTGATTTCAGAAACAAACCTTTAAGTTCAAGAGGTGAATGTTGCAACACCAGTTTAGACCTTACAATTTTGGAAAAGAAAAAACGGTATGATAAACTTCAAGTATTTTGGAAAAAAAACAAAAACACAAATCTGATGAACTGCTAGTTCACCTTTTCACTACCTGAACAGCTTCTTTAACTTTTGGCTTGTTGTTATGCACGTAGGCTCTGCATTTCACAGCACCTTTGAGATTTATGGAACCACTGCAGACTTGGACTGTTGCCGTTGATCTATGACTTGAACCCTGGGACTGAAAAATAAATGTTTCAATTTTATCTTGTTACCTAGGCACTTGCAGCATGATTAAGAAAAAAACAGAACAAGGAAATTAATAGCATACCTTAAGATGTTTACACATAATCTGTCTTCCCTCATAATTTTTTGGGTTTTGTTTGTTTGTTTTGTTAGCTACAACTAAGAATCTCTCTCCTTTTCCATTATGTATGATGTATTTACTTTGCCAGACATTCCATATTTTGTGATTTTAGGATTTCTTAAACCTTTCAGGGAAGTGGCTTGTGGCTTTTTTTTATTCTTATTATTTAGAGGTTTATACATTTACTATGTAGTAAGCATAACCTAGGGTATCCTGAAAGCCATCCCATCAATCAGCAGTAAGTCACAAATCTGGTCATGTTCAGAACTGTATCGAATTGCTGCTGCGTACAAATAGTTAACCTGATTACCAAAACAAAATGCTTTCTAGAATGTACTCGTTAAGACAATACCTGGAAACAAGTGGATTCGTAACTTCCACATGAACTGCTTAACTGACTCATGTCATGACTGGAAACCTTTTAAAAAAGCGTAATGGTTCTAAATTAAAAGGGTAAATTTAGATTAGATATGAAGAGGAAATTCTTTACTATAAGGGTGGTGAGGCACTGGAACAGGTTGCCCAGAGAAGCTGCAGATGCTCCACCCTTGGAAGTGAAGACCAGGTTTGATGGAGCTTTGAGCACACAGCTGTAGTGGGAGGTGTCCCTGCCCATGGCAGGGGGTTGGAACCAGATAATCCTTAAGGTCCCCTCCAACCCAAACCATTCTATGAGTCTACAATAATGTCAAAATAAAAAGCTTTCCTTCCTCCGAAGCAATTAACCATTGGAGCAAGGTATCAACAAAAGTACGTTAGTTTCTCTCAAGTTTTAAAAATGACACTTTATAAATGCTTTTCTAGATGCAACTTTAGAGAATACTATGTGCCAAAACAGGTTGACCTGTTTACAAATGGAAGCCTACAAAACAATGCCTATACATTGGGCTTTACAAACATGGCTGGGGCACCTAATTAAAATGTCACATCAACATAAGCTCGGCTGGAGTGGAAACTTCTAATACAGACCCAACAGCTCCAGATTATGATTCAGCTCACAGGATCTGTATCTTAACCCCAAACCAGTGACTGAGCTTCTGATGAAAGCATTCAAGTAAACGTCCGAAGATAGCCATGACAAACTAAAGCATGGGGTTCATTCTGAACATCAGAATGCAGTCACTGTGAACATATTGTATGCAGGGAGGTACAGGTGTCCTACTATTAACTGAATTAGTTCGTAGGACTTAATTTCTCTAACCAGCGGTTCAAATTTTCCTCACAACTATATTGTGCAATTCTTATACAACATGACTATCACACTATGATAATTTCAAAGACAAAAAGCATTCCAATCTGTCCATAGTCAGTTTCACAGTCAATATCCAACGGGGAAAATACCTTGCGATAAATTAAGCTGGATTTCTAGACAACATTTAAAAATGTTCTTTCATTTTTTATTGTATTGTATCAGAGTGCACTACTTACCAGCTGTGTCAAAACCTTGACGTCAGAAATCTGAGTGCTGTATTGAGTATTTCCTCTTAACTTTTTCTGAGAGAAAATGAGTATGTCAGATGAAATAGGAAAAATCTTCCTGAATCAGTTACGTCAAGCTACTTTACAGTTATCTTCACAATAACATAAAATGTGCCCTAGTTTATAGCCTTTAAGAGACAGAAACTTATGGAAAACAGCCATGAGAACATAATTACAAAACTCAAAGGAGATATGAACATGGCAACCACTATTTATTGAGCATTTTGACAAACATAGGTCTTAGAAATCTCATCACCTGCATTTACACCTGACTCAGGTTGTTTAATGAGGCAAAAAAGCCAGAGACAACATATAGAAAAATGTTTAGTCAGACTTCACACACAATAATTGCTTTTACTGTGGTAGAGGAAGAAGAGGCAATTTATTGCAGTGAGGATGGGAAAACAAGGAGTCTTGTGCATTACTTATTTGCAAGAGGCCACTTGCATCAACCAACATTGTACAGAAGACCTCCAATTCACTGTTTTATTACACAAGGAGTTCTAAGTACAAATCTATTAGAGTTTAATTCCTTGTTGTACAGCACTCACCTGTCCTTCCAGCAGCTCTGTATCATCATCTTTAACTTGTCCATTGATCAGGAAAACGCTGTCCTCTATCTGTTTTGACCATCGATTTAATCCATTCTTTAAGAAAAGCAAAGGCAAAAAATTCATAAAAAGAACTTCACTAAAGGATTTGGACAGTATCATGCTGAAGACTAGAGAAATACATGTTTCAGAAGTTACTCTGAGGAGGTTCTAAAGTCTATGAAATACTTTTATATATTTTTCTACACCAAATCTTAAAAACAAAGTATTCAGAATATATTAAAATATTCATTTCTTAATGGATAAGTGCTACCCCAGAGATGCAACACATGATTATATTTTTGTAAATTCTATTAAAGTTAATTTGTATTAAAAGCACCCCACCCATTTTAACTGGGTGCAACCTTTCACCAGGTGAAAGGGAAGAGACTTTAATTAGGATCCTCGTGACCTTGCCAATAATTCTGAGAAAAGGGAACTGCCAACACTAAGCATAGCAGAAAAAAAAAATATCTGTCAGCATTTTTCATACTAGGAATGCTTCACAGAAACTTCAGATAACATTTAAAAGATGAATAATAGTGTCAAACATCCCCTGCTTACTAGTCCTACTCAGCTACTCACACTGTGTATTCAAATCTTTGTCTCATGTAATTTTCAGCAGAAAAAATACTGTAGAAATTAAATACAAGGCTGGTGCAACCAGTTAGTTACCTTGGTATTCTTCTCCAAGTCATGGTTGGGTGAAGTAGCAAGAAGTGGAATGTGGATATTAACATTTACTGTGCAGTCCAAAGACAACCAGGAAGCAGACAGAGCACTCTGATATTTCCAATCTGCTGGTTTAGCTGAACTCTGAACGAAGAAATAAACAAGAAAGTGTCTATACAAAACAGTACATAACTAACATAATGTTTTTTTGTTTGTTTGTTGTTCCTTTTTGAACATTGTCATGCATTAAAAGCTGTGCAAAAACACAAGTCAAACTTACCTTTGGATCTTGTACATCGTAGGTTCGGCAAACTATTCTTCACTACTTAAAGAAAAAGATTCAGTGAAAAGTAAAAAGCAAGTAAGAACAATTACTCTATCCTTTATACAGTAAATTCTTCTCCAGTATATGCTTTGAAGAAAATTTGCATCTTTCATTAGTGAAAAAAAAAAAAAAAAAAAAAAAAAAGTACAAATACATTTGACTGTAAATTCAAACTACCATAGTGATGCTGTCCCATCTCTTACAAGTACTAAGATCAACGTGTTTTTACAACCACCAATGTACACATTTGCAATCTGTCCTAGTTTCTCTCACTTTTCTCTGGAAAATCTTGCTTTTTCTTGTGCTTATCCTGTTATCAACGGACACAACATCCTTCTGCAGCACTAGTGTCCACACGCTTGACACTTCCCCACTACCATTAGAGCACCACTTAACTGCAATCTTAAGTTGTACAGTATTTCAGATGCTCCCTTTATTTTATACAAATCAAGAAAACTGGTGAAAGGCACTGTTAGTAGCAGTGAGAAAACCAGAAGCCTTACTTATGGCTAATCAGAAAACTGTGATTGCAATTTACTGGTCTACCCAAACTCAAACAAATTTACCCTCCCAATTCATCTACCAGTCTAAAACTTTGTTCTCTATTCCAGTTCTGAAGAAAAAAGAAAGAACAGTTATGTCTATCGGTAACAGAACACAGAGTTTCACCTGGCAGTTTCCACATCAAAAGTACCAAACATAGCACACCCATTCCTTCTAATCCAGAGAAAAATATAGTTTCTAGTATGAGCAGTCTGATACCCTATCCTAGGTACTCATGCAGAATACCAAGAAAGAGAGAGCTGCACCTGCCATACCAAACCTTGTGACTGGTTACACTAAGCACAGACAACATATGTTAAATGGACATGGTGCAGTGAATAGAGCAAACCAGAAGACACACTGCTTTTTACGGCTTGTGGGCCAAATGAATCCTGGGAATCTTAACACAATCTTTTATTCAAAAATAATTAGAAAAAAAACAGACTGGGGGGTAGTGGCCTCATAATAAAGGATACTTCTTTGTAGCAGAACAAACTTGAAGGGCTGCTCTGTCTGAGACTTCCTCCTCAGCAGGTTTCCAGAGCCTTCTTTTAGTCAAAGACTTTTCTATTGAGAAGATTATCTAAAGATTAAAAAACAGTATTAAGTATTATGGATTTTTCCACACAAATAGTGCAAGACTATTTACCAGAACTTGTAATGCATTAAAAGTTGTAAGCCAAACAATATCATGCCTATAGATAAACTGAAAACACAGCTTATACGTCACCAAATTATCACATTAAAAGAACATTCAGCAAAGATTCATAGACTAATACTCCAAAGAAAAAGTTGCTTGTGCAAACTTCATTCAGGTTCCTCTTAAACTGAACCAAGCACATATGTAATTTGTATGCTTTTCTCCTTAGAAAAAGTGTTACAGCTTTATTCTTAAGGGTTAAGGATCAGGAAAGGCAGCTGTGCAAGACAGCTACTAAGCCAATAAACAAATTTGAATTCAGCAATCACTGATCACCTATACAGAAATCATTTTCTCATGTTGGTTTCTAGTTTCAATAATCACTGTTGAGACCTGATTATGCTGCACTATAACTATATTCTACTGCCAACGTTCAGTCTTGGACCCAAGGCTTTAAATCTTACTCATTTAAAATCACTTATGTTTGTCTTATGAAAAAAAGAAAATGAACCTATATCTAGGGAACAAGAAGTGAATGCAGCACTAGATGCTCTGATCCTGTAACAATAAGGCATGTTACTAGACATAGTAGCAAATAGTTTTTAAATATAATACCCCACATGACTAAGTCAACATTTATATACAAAATATTCCTTTAAAAGAAACCGGAACTATAGGTCTCACACTATTATAAGTACCTCTAAACAATTCAATCAGCCACAAAGATAATAGGCTACCATTACTAATGATTGTGCTACAAAGATTTAGCTTAATATAAGCAACTCTAAAGATATTCTCTTTAAGACAGAATGCCCACTTTTAGTAAGCACCTTAAAATAGCATATTTGAAGAATTGCTATTGCAGTAACACTGTAAGACACAGAAAGCTAGCAAATGAGGGCTGCCATACACTCCCAAAGGACAGCAGTTTCTGAGGTTTCAATCTCAAAACCAGAAATCAAAACAGAATGTTTTTGCTGCTTTATTTCTAAAAGCGTAAACAACCATGATTACTGAAGACAATAATAGAAAATTACTCAGCTACACACTTAAAATTATGCTCATCTTTCCTCCTCTTTCCTCTACTTACCTTGCGCAAAGCATTTTGACTGTCTTTTGACAGTTCTGGAGTTGCAATAATAAATACACCAAGAACTAATAAACCTCCAGGAAGCATTCTAGAAACCTTAAAAATAGAAAAGAACATGTATTAATAGAAATCAGATATCCAGCAAAGGTGTCTATATACCAAAAATTCCTAATGAGAGAAGTATGCAGAGAGCAGAAATAAAATAAGCAAGGCTGTTTTTCCCATATCGCATCCTCTGAAATGGAAGAAGAGAGTATCTTTCAGATTTTCCCACTTCAGCCCTATCAGGTCACTGTTTCATCATAAACTTTGAAAACAATAAATACATGTACTTTGGTTTAATTAATATACCAGACCGTGTGCCTAAAAAGGTTCCTTTACTTTGAGAAAGAGGCTAGAGATTACTGAAGTGATAGAAATTTCTGTACGTTATACTTCCTTTCTGTTTCTCCCATCCCCTTCAGTAACTCACTGTGCTACCTGACTTGCATGTGCGGTGATCCATTCTTCATCAATGGACTCCAGTTTTGAAAGGCTGGTGTTGCCTTCCTTCTGCTCTTCCTTTGGAGGTGTTCGAACAGCCCGAATAACGTAGTCTCTTTGTGACGAACACTTTCAAGAACATCAATATGAACAAATACAGCCTTAGGGTTATATCAAATCTGGTAATATACTATGTAACACAATACATCTAAAAGCTGCCTTACAGCATGTAGCGTTAAACTCTGTAATAACCTGCCACAAAACTACTTCCTTCGTGTGATTCATTTGCCTTAACTCTAAACGAGATTTTAATGCAAAGTTTTACAACTGAGATTTTTAGTTACTTTTCTTTGTGTCCTATCTTTCAGGGAAAAAAAAAAAAAAGTTTTAGGAAACTTGAGTACTCAGTTGATGCTGCAAACACTTTATAGCATCCTTTCTGGTCATAGCATGGTCATCCAATTTAATAGACTTAACAACAATGATTAAAACTAAGGGGAATTTCTCCTATTAACACAAACGTATGCTACAAGCTTCACAAACTTACCTGCCCTATTAACAGGCCAGTGACATAAGGTTTAAATTTCGTGCTGAGGTCTGAAAGATACTGCCCAATAGCTTCCTCAACAAAGTAAGTTCTACCCATTGCTGCAGGTTTGACTCAGTATTGCATTTTCAGCCTACAAAACAAGACACATGAAGTCACAGTATATAGTGGCAACTAAACCGGTTACATGAAAGTAAGCCTCAGAGAAAAAATCCTGAACACATTAATTCTTATCTAGCAAAGATTAACTATCTTCGTGAACTTCAAGTTCTTTATAACTTAAAAACACAAGTCTCTAAACAGAAGGAAAAGTACACACAAGCCTTACTTGAAAGAAAGCTTTTTAAAACCCTGGAGGAAAATGACAGGAAAAACATGCTTCCAAGTAACAGTTTCTTTCTGCATCATGTCACATCAGAGATGAGCGGGGCGTTTGCTTCCACATGCAGCCCCCTCTGGGAGGGAGCAGCTGTACTGCACGTTTGCACTGAGCAAATTTAGCCCTAATTATTATTAATTAAAAGCAAGGCGGCTGTGAACTCTCCAAGAGGCCGTCTTTACAGTGACCACAGGAGAGCACGTGGACAGGGGGACTCACCGCGCCCGTACACGCAGCCCTGTGCCGGGAAGGGCCCCAGGTGCCGCGGCTGAGGTCGGTGGGCACCGGGGAGCAGAGGGGGCAGCGCCTGCGGCCGAAAGCAGCCTGGGGCCGGCGGGGCTGCAGCTGAGAGCTGGGCCGAAGCACACAGCGGGCACGGACCGCAACTCACGGCTCTTCACCGCGCCTCAGCCCGTGCTGCCGTACCAACAGTGGCTCGGCTCGGCTCTACTCTGCTCCCCAGGACCGCCCCGGCCGCCCCCTCACCGCCTCCCGGGCCACGCAGAGAGAGGACTGGCCGCCATGCTGTGTGCGGCAGAAGCCCCAGCGCCGCTCTCTTCCGCCCACCCCCCACCGCTGCAGCGCTCAGCCGCACGGGACGCCCCGCGGAAGCGAGCCGTTCCCTGACGGGCCCAGCCGCAAAGCCTTAGCGCCTCGCGGCGCCGTTTCAGCCGTGCTCGGGGGGCAACTGGGGGTGCGGCCTCACCCAAGATGGCGGACGGAGATGCCCGACCAGAAGCGGAAGTGCCCGTCAGCGCGCCGGCCGCCGCGCAGGAAGATTGCGCGGCGCCCGGCGGTGGCTGGGCAGGGAGGTGCGGCGTGCGGCGCCAAGATGGCGGCTGTGCTGCAGCAGGTCCTGGAGCGGGCTGAGCTCGCCAAGCTGCCCAAGGCGGTGCAGGGCAAGCTGGAGCGCTTCCTGGCCGACCAGCAGAGCGAGATCGACGGGCTTCGGGCTAGGCACGAGCGCTTCAAGGTGGACAGCGGTAAGCGCGGGGCGAGGGGCAGCAGGGGCTGGGCCGGGAGCGTCGCTGCCCCCTGACGGGAGGAGCGGGACCGGAGGGGTCGCTCGTCGTGGGGCGGCGAGGGGAGCGTGGTGCTGCTCCCTCGAGGTCTCCTATAGGATCAGAACCTCTCCAAAATGGGCGCATGGAGCGTTTTGCGCTAGATTTGCAGAGGCAGTGCCTCGCTTCGGTTAGCTCCTCGTGGAGGAGCAGTACTGATTTGTTCTCTCGACTCCCCAAGTTTCTCTTTTAAATTTCACGCCGGAGACTGCGACCTTTCCGGGTAAAGTGCTCCTAATCCAAACAAAGGCTTTGTGTTGGTTTGGAGATTACATGGTCATGGAGAAACTGATGGCTGTGGAGAGCTAAAGTGGAAGGAGGGTAGATGAGTGTAAGCCCTGGACATGGCTGACAAAATAAGTTAGTTTACTTACTAGGCATAAACATTCTATTTTTCCTTCAACCTTTCTATCTGTTTCACGATAAAAGCCTAGCTACAGTAAGTGATTAAAATGTACGGTACGTATACTGCAAGTATACTTGACATGTCAAGTTAAGGTAAATCACAAGTTTTAACGCGTTAGTCTCTTTTGTGTGCTGGTTGTTCTCAGGTAGCTGGAAGGCAGCATTACTTGGAATTTTAAAATGTGGTAGGAAGTATAAAATAAGTTAAAAAAAAAATAAAAAAAAATCCCTCAGTACTTCCCTACAAGTCCACTGTGCCTGATTAATTAACTCTGATTTAACAAAGCATTTAACAGTTAAACTCTGCGACAGAGTGTTTCAGGTGATGAATCAAAGTTCAGATCTTTTTTTTTTCTAGTGCTACGAGAAACGCAGCATAGAGCACAAGAGTTGTTTTTTTAAGAACTGTTAAACGTTTTCCAAATTAAATCTCAACACCTAGACTTATGTGGCTTTCATTCTATATGTGTAGAGGTAGCCTGTTTTCTCACATCTAAAGACATAAGAATCTTTATGTTGACTCAACTGAGCCCACTACGTGATTGTGTTAATATAACTCTCTAGCTACATAAAAATTTTGAAGAAGTATAAAAATTAATCAAAACTGTTATTTTGTGGATCATTTCTGGAAACATATATTTCCATATTAAAAATGCATTAAACGGTGTTAAGTATATGTAAAAGATTATCTTTTAGCTTCAAAAAGACGTTTTTATTCAAATTCTATCTTAGTATTCTATATTTTATTGACAAATACTGCTTTTGTCTAAAGTCTGTAAGTATGGATCCTCGATAAATATAAGAAAGAAGAATAACAGCTTTGAATCAGAATTGAGATAATATTGTTATTTTTCAGAACAACAGTACTTTGAAGTAGAAAAGCGACTGGCTCAAAGTCAGGAGAGGCTTGTAACCGAAACACAAGAATGTCAAACTCTCCGTGAGGAGGTTAAAAAGCTTCGTGAGTATAACCATGCATTCTTAAGACTGGACGGGATTTTAATTCTTTAGTCCAATGTTATGTTGAAATGCATTAAGTTTTAAATAGGAGTTGAATATTCAACCATCAAATGCAATTATTACTTCTGCAAACAGGGAGGTTTTATGCTTATGTATGTCTTTTAATGGAATTTTCTGTTTTAACGGGGAAAAAATTGTAATAGTAATATGGTGGCTTACATATTTCTCTTCACAATAAACGCCTCTGCCCCCAGGGACTATTTGAGGCTGCCACAATACTGTCTAGTCCACTCAATCCACTTACTGGATTTTTATTACAGACACCTCACTACTGTGTGCTCTTACCCAACAGATGAGCAGTTGAAGTCACTGAACGAGAAAAACAGAGAGCTTGAAGATGCTCAGGATCGTAATGCATCCATCCAGGTACTGGAAGAACTAGGCAGTAAGACTTCAGTTTATCTGATGCCAGTGAAGAACACAATTAAATTTCAAGCTGGGCTGTGTCGATATCAGCACAACTTTGTATTGATACACACGTCCAGATGGACATGTGTACAGGAAAATTGCACGTGCTTCTTATGTTGGTTTATTTGAGTATGTTTGTGTTCTAGCAAATGAAATTACAGGTGAACATATGTCAAAGCAGATGCTCTTAATTCATTTTGAATAGATTAGTTTCGTCCCATCTGAAACCTGTTCCAAAGTGACTTTAAGATGAACCTCAAAAATCAGACAAAAACTTCATGTTACGGTTAATCTAATGCTGAGCTGCAAATTAAAGTGGAGACCTGTTTTTCTTCCATTCTTTCCCCTATCCTGGTACAGTTTTCATTGCATTACGCTCAGAAGTTATGGGGTTACAGAGTGAGTCACTTTGGATGACTGATCCAGCAGAACACTAGTTTCAGAGCAGGAAAGAAAAACGTTATCATTATATTGATTCTTCCACAATGAGAAGGCGGATGTGATTGTTTTGCCAGAGGGCCTTACATGGGTCTGCCTGAAGTGGTTTGTATTGCCACCTTAGAAAACAAAGGCAATGCTATGGCCTGTAAAAAATCCAAGACTGTTGACTTTGTTTTTTTTTAATTTGTTTTTTCACTTGTGTTCATTCCTCGGTTACTCAGTTATCTTTTATTTAACCAAATAAAACAGTTTCAATGAACACCATATCTAAAAATGCTGTATTTCAAAGCATGTTATAATTAGATGTAGTTTTGAACAGTTCTTGTTGTTTGATTTGTATTCTTTCTAGGCCTTCAGTTCATTTTATCTGCTGTATGTACAAAATTTTTCATTTTAGTCTTCATTCAAATACAGCTAGAACCCGGAGGAGTCTTATGGAAGTCCAGACCTTAATGTCAGTTAAAATGCAAAGGCATGGAGACTACCTGTTCAGTATGTTGGTCTTGAAAGCTGTGTTATAATTCTTCCTGCTTTGCTGTCTGATCTTTGATATTTTGCATTTAAGCACAAAAGGCCAGTTGGACATTAGTATCAGAATGATTTATGGGGGGGAAAAAGAACTGAAACCTGTTGTCTCTTAGGTTCTAGAAGAGTAGGTACATTAACTTGAAATTGTTTGACTTCTTCCCAACATGATGGAAACAACGGACTTCAGCCATAGTTTCATACTCTTTAGTTTAGACTGTTTTGGTTGTCCACTGTAGAAGCTTCTTATCCCAGTTTTCAGTCTCTGGAGTTGGGTGGGATAGCATTTAGCAAGCTTCCCTGTTATGGTAAGTGTAAATACTGTCTGAACTGTCTTAAATGCAATCAGCTTTCTCTTTCTTTATTTTTTTTAATTTTTTTTTTTCCAGAACCAATTAAGTAGAGAAAAAGAAGAACTGGAAGCTGAAAAGAGAGATTTGGTTCGAACAAGCGAAAGACGATCTCAGGAAGTTGAACATTTAAATGGTATAACCAAGAATATATTAATGAATTGGTTCATATGATTATGCTAAGTAGAACACTTCCCTGAATGACTGGACCACTATGGAATATCCAGTTTATATGGGCAGCTCCAAATAATGGATTATCAGGAAGCTATTTAGAGAAAAGGAAGCAAGCAAGGCAGGAATTTTTATGCCAGCTGCACAAAACTACAGTAGTTTGATAACTGATGTTTGGTTTTCCAGATATAAAATCATACTTGTGTAATGAGATATTGTATATTTTATGATTTATATATTGATATATATATGTTATTTATACATTATATATATATATATATATATATTATATATATATATATATATATGTTGTTTGTTCTCATTCTCTACAATTCATTTAAACTTGGTCAGTAATGAAAACTGAGTTCTACAATTACGTTTTGATTTTAACAATGGTTTCATTTCTCCTTCCCCCAGAGGATGTTAAACGCTTAAATGAAAAACTAACAGAAGCAAACACAGAAAAGGTGAAACTTCAGCTAAAACTGGATGAACTTCAAACATCAGATATTACTGTGAAGGTGAGTAGTTCCTACGTGTGTAGTACCTGTTAATGTCGTAGTGTTACCAGTAAGTAGTTGTTTATATGTGATGTAACCATTTTGTCATTATTGACTTTGAAAGTAGGTCAAGCCTACTCCTGTTACTTAAGATAAATGACTTTATTTTAAAATTGATTGTTGGGCCTGGAAGTGAGAAGTATACTCATGGAAGACAAGCAGGAGAGGGGAACATTGAGTTAGGCAAGCTTATCCAAGCCTAATCAGTGGCAACAGTGGCTGCTTCTGCCAGCTAGGAGGAAGGGCTCTGCAAAGGCAGGTAGAAGGGAGAAAAATGATTATTTGTGAACGTTTCTCTGTGGACAGAAGTAACTCCATAAAGAATTGAAAGGGTGAAAGGAGAAGAGAGGAGAAATACTTTGATACCTTAATTTATTTCTTTGAACTAGATATTACCCTAGTTAATGTTCCCAACTGACATAACTATTGAGGAAACTAACTTATGTGTCAGGAAGTTCTTAGTCTGAGATTGGTAACTCAGTATTGCCAGTGTATTACCTTTAATTTGGTGTTATTTACCAAATTAATATGCATCATTTTTACGCTGATCGTAGTACTTGGTTAGCTACTTTATTTTCTAGGGAACCAGTACAATTACAATGTGTGATTTTCTTTTTAGTACCGTGAGAAAAGGTTGGAGCAAGAAAAAGAACTGCTACAGAGTCAAAACACCTGGCTGAACACAGAGTTGAAAGCCAAAACAGATGAACTTCTACATACTGCCAGGGAGAAAGGCAATGAAATCTTGGAGCTCAGATGTAATCTGGAGAACAAGAAGGAAGAGGTAATGTAATTTCTGAGTGTTTTTGCCATTTATTTTTTTAAAGTTTTATTTCCTGTTTACCCAAATTTAACAAAAATAAGTAATAGCTGTATAAAATATAAAATAGGTGTATAAAATGTATAAAATAGCTGTATAAAATATAGGAAAAAATAATGTGTTTTATGCAATTAGTAAGGAGTTCTTTCTTTTAACTTGAGAATTGTAAGGAATACGAATGGTTATGACTGTCAAATTTTTAACGGTAAGCTAGAAACTTTGTAATCGCTGATAACAAAAGGATAAAACGATACAATGCAATTAAAATGTACAGGAATATAATTCTTAATTGGGAAAGGGGCAGAAGAATCTGATTTAACTTCCTTTTGGAGGTGAGTTGCTGATATTTTTGTTTTCCTGAATCAAAATATGTGTTAGAATCAGTGGCTGTATTTTGCAAATATTCAACTTTAGTGAGCTTCTGTTTAGGTACCTAAACAGTTATTTTAACCGGGTCAGTTGATCAGGCTTTCTGTAGTGCTTACCTGCATTGAGGATCATGCGGCTATTTGGATATACATAATATGAGCAATTTGAGGATTCTCACTATTTCATTTAGCTGAATGTGTTGGAGCCAAGAGTGTTTTATACTTATAAACAAACAAAGGTGCCAAAAAGAGCATAAAAGTTTACATTTTCTATCAATGGGATAGGTATTTTCGAAACTAATTACTAATTTGTCTAAAATAAAGACAAATTTATACATAGTATCCTCATTTACTGTTGCAACAGGTTTCCAGAATGGAGGAACAGGTTAACAGTTTAAAACAGTCAAATGAAAATCTTCAGAAACATGTGGAAGACCTTTTGAATAAACTGAAGGAGGTAAGGTAACTTGAAGTACGTGTGTAACAGCATTACAGTTGATTCTATAAAATAAAATAAAAAAAGTGTGAAATAGAAATGATTGAATGCTCCCTTGCCCTGTCTCTTCTTTCACTTACTAGGCAAAAGAACAACAAGCTAGTATGGAGGAAAGATTCCACAATGAACTGAATGCCCACATAAAATTATCTAATTTGTATAAGGTAAGTTTAATGATTCAGCAATAAGAGTATTACTTGTGGCTGATCTTAGGCTTAAGTGTAGTGCAAGCCAATTTTTGTGAGTTTTCTGCTTGTTTCTTTTTTTTCCCTTCTGCAAAGTAGAGGATGTGAGGAAGACTGCCTCCATTACAAAACATTGTAAAACATCCTGTCTTAGGCAACATGTTTGCATCATTTTGTAGTTTAAACAAACCTGGTTAAAATAGTAACTTTATGCTGACTGTTTTAGTGCTTCATATTTGTATCAGTAGCTATATTTTATGATGTATTAGGAGTTAAATGTTACATAAAAGATGAGTGGAAGCAATCTTTTATATTTTCTAGAAGTTTACTTCTGTAAACTCTGCAAGTGTTAGAGATCCAGCTGAGAATGCTGAATGTCATGCATTGTGTCTAGCAGTATCTAAGCAAGTAATTTTTGATTGTTTTGTCGGCTCAGAGTGAAAAATATTCTATAGTATGTTGAATAAGACAAAGATAGGTAAAGAGGCCAACTGAATGGTCATTAGTTCGCATGTCAGGTTCACATTAGTTCGCATGTCAGGCTAATTAGTTCTGTTTCCAGAGTTGTAATGCATAAATACCCACCTAAAATTAAGTGCAATAGAATGCTTGAATTCTGCATTAATATTGTGTCTGACCAGATGTTAGCTGATGACCCTTCAGTTAACAGTCAATAGCTAATTTACCCATGCATCACCATTTATCTTTTCGTTTGGTAGTGGTGGTTGTTTTTTACTGCTTTCTTTAAATTACAGAAGTGCTGGGTTGAAGGGGCTTGAATATTTGCCTTCTACTTAACATAAGGTTCGCCGTATGTTTGGAATCGCTGACTTTATACTAAAGGTGTCCGGATTTAGTGTCCTCACATGAGGGCCTACTCTGAGACTTTTCTCAACTTTATTTCAGTTATTTCCAATGGATTTGCAGAACTGCTGAAGTATTGTGAAGTCATGCACTCATGAGATCTTTAATTGGTAGCAAAGAAACATAGACTGTTTATATAAGATTTTTGAAAAATTAAAATTTTTAAGAATGATCAAAATCAAACACTGAAAATATCTTCAAATTGTTCCTGCTCTTCAATAAAGAAAAACCTAGTACCACCTGTGAAGCAGCTAAGGGGCATAGAAACATACATATTAGTTGGTTTTGTCCTATTGTATCAGTGTCTGACACTTCTTGCTCTTAAGACAGTTTGCATCAAGTTAATTCCAGTGGAAACACTTATCTAGTTCAGCTGAATCTCTTAGTATTTTACTCAAAAATCTGTATGTTTATAATCTTTGGTCAGTTCAAGCTTTCTTCTATAGTTGCTCTTACTATGTAATAAAAGCTTAAATAGAATGCTTTTATTTAGAGTGCTGCTGATGACTCAGAGGCAAAGAGCAATGAACTGACAGGAGCAGTAGAAGAGCTGCACAAGCTTCTGAAGGAAGCAGGTGAAGGTAAGCTGTGAGTCAGAAATGGCAAATGGGAGGAACAGAACTTTTCTCCTTCATAAGTAAGGTGATGTATTGAAAGATAGATGTTGAGCATTTCTGAAGGGATAATCTCTAGGATTCGGGGATAGAAAAATCAAATTTTGTAACAGAAATTTTACCATTTTACTATGTTTGAATTTACTTGAAGGCATTTATGGGCAGGGGGATCTTCAAACATACCTGGAATTTTACTTTGGATTTTTAGGAGAGAGAAGCATATCTCTTCATTTTATTTTCTTAGTTTTTTAGCTTTAGATTCCATTGATAAATGGGCAGTTATTATTTTTATCCCACTTGAATGCAAAGGGGATAGGCAGCAGTTCTAACTTCTGTCATACTACTGAGTTTTCTTCTCAGCGTGATCTGAAGATTATATAAAAGTCAAAGTGGAGTTTAAGGTTCATATGCCAACTTTTGTCTTAAGAAGAAAGAATAAAAATTGCTTGTTAATTTTAGCTAATAAAGCAACCCAAGAGCATTTGGCTGAGTTGGAAGAGTCAAAAGCTGTAGTGGAAAAAGAACTGGGAGAGAAGATCAGCAAGCTGGAAAAGGAGCTAGAGAATGCTAACGATCTTCTATCCACAACGAAACGTAAAGGTAACATTAAGAGCTAAAATACATGAAGCCTCAGGCATGTTATCCTTACCAGTCTACCATGAAATTACTATGCTTTTATATTCATTATAGATATATTAGATATATATTATAAAGTATAAATATACATATTTTTCCCCCAGTAGAGAAATGCATTTCTGTCAAAATGTTTTCTTAAGTTCTTTTGTTAATCTGACATACCTTTTCAAAGAAAATGGAAAAGAAAATATTTTCCTTAAGGCTGAATCATCCTGCTTGTAATGGTTTTCTGCAGAGTGGAGCGGGGATGGTAAACTATTCTTATTTTCCTCTTTATAAACAAACACCAGACATGCTGGTCTTTAAATTTGTTTACCATTAAATCTTGCTCAGTATTAACTGCTCTAGTTGTAAAGAATAGTCTGTTTGTTGAATGTTTGTAATATTGAAGGTAATTATGTGCAAGAGAGAATAGAACAGAAAGGAACACAGAGGCATTAAGTAAATTTTCTGTCTTCTTATGTTAATGTAGTGAAAGTCAACAAGCGCTCTGCCACTCTAAACCTTCTGCAGTTTGCCAAGAAATACGATGTTAAGCTCTGCTTCAGCTATCTCAATTTATTTACCTTCTGGCACGATCTAAGTCTTAAGAGTCTAATAGTAAAAACTGTTCATCATTTCAAATTAAACTAGTGAAAGGGCTTGATAATAAATGAAAACAATATTAAATATAATATCAATCACTTTTATATGCGTATGTATAATATAGAATGCAGAAAACTCTTGCACCAGTAACCTTAAGAAGTTAAAATACGATCATTTAACATACAGTAGTTAAGAAAGTGCAAAGGTGTATGAGGACACTTCTTATATCAATAAAGAATATTTAAGATGCAAATTACTGCAACTTTTTAATGGTAATTGGTGGGATTATTTATTCAGGAGCTATCTTGTCTGAGGAAGAACTGGCAGCTATGTCTCCCACTGCTGCAGCAGTAGCTAAAGTGGTCAAGCCTGGAATGAAATTAACAGAGGTAAGTGAGAAGTTCTTCAAGTTTCAGGGCCCTTGAATAGCCAACAGATGCACTAATAACAAAATTAAATAGACTTTCATGCACAGTCTAGGATTTGGTGTAATGCCTGAATGAAGCCAATGAAATCCTGTGTTTGAGGATTTTATTAGCTTTATTAGCTATGATTTTGGGATGTTTATGTGGCATAAATGACAGATTTTCCCTGGTATATCAAAATATTCACAGGGTTGTTTGTTTGTGTTTTGAGCACATCAACTTACTTTCTGTATGGATTTTTGATAGGAACTTTTCTTCTGTTTCCTTTTTTTTTATGCATATTTGCATAATTTAGATTTGTTTTGCTGTGGTATTGGCTTATTCTTGCAGAAAAATGAACATATCCATGAATTATTTTCCTTCTGTTATCGCTCATTCTGTCCATCCATTAAATAATTTTCTGTTTTTGCTGCTTTTTTTATATTTCTTTTGTCTTAAACTTGCTTGAAATTTATCCCTGTTATGGGATATTATTCTTTTATTATATATAGTTGCATATCTTTTATTATATATATTATTATTATTCTTTTATTATATACAGTTGTACTATAAATGTTTGTAGTTTTAAAATTAGTAGGGATAATTGGTTTGACATGGTATGACCCATAAGAACATTTTACTTGTCATACTCATTTCTTTGAAGAAATTAGTTTATTTCCATATAAAATTTGACTGCTCTAATGGTGTAATTACCAATGGTTCTTTGACACATCTGGACAGATGTCTTTAAAAAAAAATAAAATCTTTTGCAGCTGTACAATGCATATGTAGAAACTCAGGATCAGTTGCTTTTGGAAAAGCTGGAGAATAAGAGAATTAATAAATATTTGGATGAAATAGTGCAGGAGGTGGAAGCCAAAGCACCAATCTTAAAACGTCAGCGTGAAGAATTTGAGCGTTCCCAAAAAGCTGTTGCTAGTCTGTCTGCAAAGCTTGAACAAGCTATGAAGGTTAGTATAAAAGAAGGAGAAAAGGGCATGTAAAAATATTGAAAAAATAGATTAGTACTTCCTTAATCCTGCATATAATCCTTCCTTAATCCTATATGTATAAAATAGATCTTTTGGTCAGCTGTTGCTGTGGGGAAAATGTCCATTGAACTTTCTAGCTTGAGATTTATTTTCCTGAAACGCTGTATTTCACAGAAACAGCATTCTTCAGCGGTTATTACATTGAAGGCTTAAATGCAGTGACTTATCTCCAATTCTTTGTGAAAGTAGAATTCTTTATAAGCAAATATCAGTATTTGTCAAAAAATTAAAAAAAACAAAACAAACAAACAAAAAAAAAAACAAAACACCTTGGTGCCCAGTTCCTACAGTTCCTATTAATTTTAATAAGCACACTAATAGAGCATAAAACATCATGGCTTTTGATTCCTAAGTAAGTAGAGTTTAACCTTTACAGTGCAACTCCAAAGCTTTACTTCTTCAAGTAACTCGCTTTAACTGAAGAGAGCTATTGACATATCTTTATGGAAAGAAATGGATGAATTGCTTTATATTTCTGAATTGCAGGAAATCCAGCGATTGCAGGATGTTGCTGATAAAGCCAATAAGCAGGCTTCTACACTTGAAAGAGAAAACCAGAGACTGGGAATACAAGTAAAAGACCTTTCACAGCAGGTAGAACAAATGTTGCTATGGCTTTAAAATGTACCCTTTACAGTTTTTTTATTAATATGATACTGTATTTATGAAGTCTTCTTGGAAGAGTTGTGTTTGAGAGCCCTAATGCTATTAAAAAAAAATCTCCTTGGGACAATGTATTTACGTTTCTGCTAAATTAGAATAAGTTTATGGATGGAAGGGATGCTGCTTTAGCATAGTACTGTTCAACATCTGGCTGGAAAACTAAAGTATAACTTGTTTTGTTTGTTTAATTGGAGTGTCCTGTGCTATTTTCAAAGAACTGAACACCAAGAATAGTTCCATTTCTGTTGCGGTTTTCTTTTGCCAAACTTTTCTATAATGCAGTTATCTTACAATGATGTGTTGATAGTAATAGTTCATGTGTTGTAGAAAAATATAATTTCAAGCACTTTCTAATACTGTTTTTCAGAGCAAACTTCTAAAGCTGTGTCTTATGCTAGAATGTTCTCTTCCAGATTCGTGTCCTTTTAATGGAACTTGAAGAAGCTAGAGGCAATCATGTGATTCGTGATGAAGAAGTGAGCTCTGCTGATATTAGTAGCTCTTCTGAAGTAATATCTCAACATCTAGTGTCTTACAGAAATATTGAAGAACTTCAGCAGCAGAATCAGCGTCTCTTGGTGGCTCTTAGGGAGCTAGGAGAAGCTAGGGAAAAAGAAGAGCAAGAAACAACATCATCTAAGTAAATTATCTGTTCCTTCTAGTAAAGTGCTTATACTAAGTAGTAACAGGGATTTATTCACGTACATTTTGCTTCTTATTGTTACTTACTATGTATACTATATATATACTATGTATATATAAGTGCATGTATACTCATGAACAACTATGTAATCCATAACAGCAATTAAGCAACATTGTCTTGGTTTTTAGATTAAAATTGCTTTATAGATTTATACCTTAGCCAAATAAAAAAATGATGAAAAGGAATGATAAATAATATTTCTTCCAAAAATTCTTCCTAAATGTTGTTTTTTCAATCCACAG
Source organism: Aythya ferina (assembly GCF_964211825.1). Classification (NCBI taxonomy): domain Eukaryota; kingdom Metazoa; phylum Chordata; class Aves; order Anseriformes; family Anatidae; genus Aythya; species Aythya ferina. Next base: position 16,220,515 of record NC_140304.1, read on the forward strand.
ATGCAAGAACACACACTGAAATGCTAGTCTTTTATAATAGAAGTGGATTTGTGTGAAAATCCTTGAAAAATTTTTGAAAATGTGTTGTTCAAGAAAAATATTAGTCATTGAAAAACTTAACTGAATATTCATTTCAGTGAATGTAGGTACACACAGAGCTGTTTTTCAAACAAGGAAGATTAAGTTTTCATTCTTGCTAGCTGAGAAAAATTTGAGTATATGCACACACATCTGTTTCACTAGCTGTAAAGCCCACAGATAATATAATTCTGTATTACAAGTTAGTAGGATGGGCAAAATATAAGGATTATGTGTAATCTTGGTAAACCTTGCTTTGTATACTACTAAAAATAACTGGTCTTGGTTTCAGAATTTCTGAGCTTCAGAGTCAGCTTGAGGAAGCTCTCAATGAGCTAGAAAAACTGCGTGAATCACGTCATCATCAGCTGCAGCTCGTTGAGTCTATAGTTCGTCAGCGTGACATGTTCCGCATATTGTTGGCACAGACCACAGGAGCTGTCATTCCTTTGCAAGGTAAGCTTCACGTTTCTGTACCACTCAAATGACAGTTTTAGTTCTATTTATTTTTTGTTATGAGCTTCCAGTGATGATGCTGAAATGTGACCAGTAACTTGTTAATCTGGTATTCAAGTTTTACTCGCTAGAAAACCCATGACTTTAGATTTCGGCACCTGATTCTGTTTGTGCAGTGTAATAACTTACCACACAACGACTGAGTTGTAGTGGTGACTACATATGTTATCTGGTAGCATGTTGTACTATAAAGAATGGACAACCAGTTGCTTTCTCAGTAGTGCCCAAGGCTTTTCTAGGAAACGTGGTACTGTTGTTAGCCATGTTTAAATATGGTTATATGATGCTTTGACAAGCATTCATTCAATTGTTGCCTTTAAAAGCCCCTCCCATTTCTACCCTTTTTATTTTATTTTATTTTATTTTTTTTAGCATCAGGCATACTAACAGAGGAGATCTCTCTTACATCTACTCCAAAGCGCTCAAGCATACCTCAGGCCATGTCAACTCCTGCTCCAGTGTCGATGAGTGAGTCAGTGGAGACAGTGGAGGCTAAGGCTGCACTTAAGCAGGTATTATTTTCAGTAAACATGGTAGAAAACTATCATTGTTTTTACTTTTGTAAGCACTTCAACATCTGTTCTGTAATGTAGTTGCAGGAAGTTTTTGAGAACTATAAAAAAGAAAAAGCAGAGAATGACAAGCTGCTGAATGAACAAAATGAAAAGCTTCAGGAGCAGGTCACAGAATTAAGGTCACAAAATGCAAAGATATCTACACAGCTGGAATTTGCATCCAAACGGTAAATCAGTTACTTAATTGCAGTACCATATGTGTGTGTTCTTTGTCAGTAGAGTCACATTGACTCCTTGATGTAGGTTGCTCTGGGAGAGTTGTCAATTTCTGTTAAGAACACAAAATCATGAAGGTGGGATCAAGAACATACTTTCTAGATGAGTGTGCCACATAAGGCTATGAGAAAACGTACACGTGAAAATGATATGTAGCTGTGTACTTAGACCTCTTACAAATAAATTTGAAAAAAAAAAAATCACGAACATACTTTGCTTTGTTCTAAGTTATGAGATGCTACAGGATAATGTTGAAGGCTATCGTCGAGAAATAACGTCTCTGCATGAAAGAACCCAGAAACTCACAGCAACAACTCAGAAGCAAGAGCAGATTATTAACACTATGACTCAAGACCTGAGGGGAGCTAATGAAAAACTGGCTGTGGCAGAGGTGAGCAGTATATTGTGTTATAGTCTCAGATATTCTGAGTTTGTAGAAGAATTTTTCATACAATTAAAAACTGAAAATTGAACGTGTGGATTTTTGAAATGTACCAGCTATTACATTTGTACCAGTTTGTGTACGTGTATGTCATTGTATTTATGGGTGCCTTTGTAACATTCCAGAAAAAATCTTAAGTACTGACTAAAGATGAAGTGAAATAAAATGTACAAGGTGTTTCAAAACTCGTATTTATAGAGAAAACAGAAAGTGATTAGTAAAACAGTTATGTTCTTACTGTTCTTGGCCTATTTGCATAAATCTTAATTTACAATCTGTAATCTTACATAGAATGCTTGTTTTTTTCATGAGTATTAACAGATTATAAACTAGTATTGTCCAAATTAAAATTAACAAACAAATTTGGGATTGATAACAAAGTTCTTGTTAATTGTTATCTTAAAGGTGAGAGCAGAAAACTTAAAAAAAGAGAAGGATATCTTGAAGTTGTCAGATGCGCGTTTGACTCAGCAACGTGAGTCTTTACTGGTTGAACAAAGAGGACAGAACTTACTACTTACTAATTTGCGAACTATTCAGGTATGTGGTATTATTGATAAATCTGGTCTATCTGTCAGAGTTAGCAATAAATACCAATTGAAATTGACTTCAGCATTAATAGAACTTGTTCTGAAAAGAGGTTGGTTTTTTTGACTACAAGTTTGACACTGATTGTAAATTACTTGAGTAACTTGTTTAAGCAAGTTTGTAATTCCTATCCTGAATTATGATACTCAGGACTTTATCCACGTATAAAATAGAGAATTTTTAGATAAGGAGCAGGATTTTCACAGTAAAATATGGAGGAAATAATAGTACAAAGAAAACAAGATATATTAATTTTTATAACAATAAATGTCCACCTTGGTAGTTTTTATATTGTTTTAAGGTACCTATTTTTTTATAATTCTGTTTTCTGTTTTAAAGTGTACTTAGTTATATACAGCGTAAATATTGAAGGCTGCCCACTTTGTCATGTGACTGACTCTTATTTCTGTAGTCGGTTTTTGTTTTTTTAATCCCTAATATTGGACTGCTTAGATAATGGATTTTCTTCTAATAGTAGTTCTTGTATTGATGTTATTAAAGAATATTTCAAAACCAAGTCATAAATTTTAAATGTGACTTCTCATAGTATTCTATGTTTACCTCTTATTTCTTGTTCTGTGCAGTAATTATGTTGTGGATAAGAGAATTGTTGTGACAATAACCTTTTGTGAACTGCAGTAATTCAGAAAAAAATTTTTGAAATGTGTTGTAAGCATACTGTGTGATGCTTTTTTATCAGGGAATACTGGAGAGGTCTGAGACAGAAACAAAACAAAGACTCAATAATCAGATAGAAAAGCTAGAGCGTGAGATATCTCAGCTAAAGAAGAAACTAGAAAATGAGGTGGAACAAAGACATGCCCTTTCCAAAAATCAAGAGGCAAGTATAATTATAAATATGTAATAATTGCTTTAGTGAAAATAAAACCTGAGTTGCATGGCTTCTGCTAGCATACAGTGCATTGTTTTTCATACATGAAATTTACAAATGTGTTGGGGCTTCATGTCATGTGTGAATTAAATACAAGTCTAAAAATCTTGTGTTTTCAGGTTCATATCCTGGATCTTAAGAGGCAACTAGAGACTGAGACAAACCGTCACATTAACACAAAGGAACTTCTGAAGAATGCCCAGAAAGAAACTACAGTGTTGAAACAACAACTTAATAATACAGAGGCTCAGCTAGCATCTCAGTCATCACAGAGGGCTCTAGGGAAAGGTAGGGTGTTTTCCTACATTGAATTTCCTACATTTAATTTTTATATTAAATGCTGCTCTCTGCAGAACGATAAAAATTGTCGTTTAGAGTAAGATCATTACTCTAAATAAGAAACCTTTGTTATTGCAACCACAGATTCAAGCAAAAGATAACCAGGATAAGTTTTTAAAGTAATATCTAACCCCAGATCAACTTTAACAAAGGAAAAAAATTAAAGCCAAACTTATGTAAGGATCCATTTTATTTTTGTTTTAAGGCTCTTCCATCTATAATGTTACCTGTTCTTAAAAAGCCATTTTTTTGCGAAACAGTTGTTTACTGTAAGTTTCTATTTTGACGAGGGATGACAATTTTCTGTAGAGAAACTTTGTGAGAGTCTTTTACTATTATAATTATTATTGTTTTCTTTCTTGTTGTTACCCTTAAAAGACTTCAGCTTTTAAATAGAACAGTGGTTTAAAAGCTGCCACAGTTAACAGTATGTTCTGATATTACAGGTCAGCCTAGTACAAGTGAAGATGTGGATGATCTTCTAACTCGACTAAGGCAAGCTGACGAACAAGTTAATGACCTGAGAGAAAGACTTAAGACTAGTTCTAATAATGTGGAACAGTACAGGGCCATGGTTCTTAGTCTAGAGGAATCCCTTAATAAGGAAAAACAAGTAAGTAGTTAACATTTAACATTCTTGAATAAAGCAAAATGAAAGATGTAATTTTTGGTTCATATTGAAGTCTGTAGAATTATGGGATGTGTTGCAAAGAAAGTCAAGCTTGTTTAGAAGGCGTTCCAAAAACAAACAAACAAACAAACAAAATTGATTAAAAATACTTCTAGTGATAGAAATACTTTTTGCAGCATATTTTTAGAATGTTAGATCATAGATTTGACTCAGCTGTACTCTGCCCGTGTCTGTAGAAGAAAGAGTGGAATTATCTTTTAAAAATTCTTCCTATAACACTGAGATCAGTGATTAAAAAATTTATTAAGCTCTCAGTCAAAAGCAGTTAAATCCCTACCTTTTCCATCAAAATGTTATGGTCTTCAGTGATGCAAGAAAACATTCTTTGTGGTCTCCCTTCTGTCAAATACTTCACCGTGTTAATGGTGAACATTAACCCCTTCTTCTAAGCTGTTCAGCACGTCAAAATAAGAGTTGGGAAAACAGAATTCTCATTTTCTGCTTAAGTTACAGCATCAGAAGAAGACAGCATGTTTTTAGTCTAGTATCCAGTTCTCTTCTGGTCTGTGTTCTCATTCTGTAAAAATCTCATTGTAGCTTCATTTGCTTTATGAGTATTGTAGACTTTAGTGTGTACTAAGAAGATATACTGGCTTCTGTGTATTTGAATATAGTCACCTGAAACTTTTTTTTACATGTACTTCATGCTGTATTGCAGTTTTGAAAAAACAGATTTTTTTTTCTTCTGTGCTATATGTGGTTTTCAACATTTTCAGTGATGTTCTAAATTAGATCTTAAGAATACCTGCTCTGACTTTAAAATATCACTGAAATGTTGGTTTCACGTTGGAATACCATATTTAAAGCAAAATAAGACAAAAAATACTGACCTCTTATGATGGATTTTGATGAAGGTGACAGAGGAAGTTCGTGCAGCTGTTGAAGCTCGTCTGAAGGAATCTTCAGAGTATCAAGCACAGCTGGAAAAGAAGTTGATGGAGTCAGAGAAAGAAAAGCAGGAACTTCAAGAGGAGAAACGTAAAGCTGTGGAGAATATGGAACAACAGGTATGCATCGAATACCACCTCCCTTAAGCTCCTTTCCAAAGAGTCTGCAAGACTATGCTTTTACTTAACTTCCTAAATATAGATTTATTCTCGCTCCCTTTTGTAGAGGCAATACGGTGTAGTAGTGTCCAAAATAAATCTTTTAGGATATACAAAAGCCTAACTAAATTTGAGAGATGACCAAACATGAGTAGTACATTAAGTTTATCGCTTCATTAGGGTGGTGGTGTATTTAGAACTGTCACTGTCCTCTTGAACTTTGAGCACTAGTTGCAGAAAAAAAACACAAGTAAAAACCTTTGAGAAAGGTTTCAGAAAAACATTTTTGTAACATGAACCAAAAACACATTTGTAATGTTCATATACCCTAAAACTGGAGCAGTCTTTCCCCTTATTTGTTCGTTCTGCGTTTGGGCTCTTACTGGTCTTGAAAGAAGCATGATGACTGCAGCTAGTATTGCTTCAAGCCTGACTCTGAAAGAACAGTAATATTTTTCTGCCAGGAATGAGTTCTGAGTGTTTATAAGTCAAAGCCATAGAAGTATTTCATTTTACATTTCAACTTGTTGTAAAATAATACTTAAGCTTTAAATGATTCGTAACTCTCTACATTCAAAGCATTGCAGAGTTCAACATTCTGTAAAATACTTTACCATTTAGTCTTTAAGATTTGTTTTGTTTGGTTGCATTTTTTTCACTACAGCTATTGGAACTAAAGAAGAGTCTTACAACTGTGCAGTCAGAAGTTCAGGAAGCCCTTCAGAGAGCCAGTACAGCTCTAAATAACGAACAGCAAGCCAGACGTGACTGCCAGGAACAAGTATGTTTGTAATGTTTGACTACTTTAGCCAATGGTAGTAAAATTAATGTAATCTTTTCATCATTTTTTTTTTTTTTAACCAGAATTCAAAACATTTTCTAAGGTTGTGTTTCCAATCAGTGACTGACAGATAGAGAAGATGTTCTTAAAATTCTTTTCCTATTTTGTGAACATCTGCTTATTTAATGCTTTGTTGTTTCACCTTATCAAACATTTTGGTGTTACAGAGTAAACTGATGTTGAACATAATATAGTGTTGCAGGCATAGTTTTTGTCATACTAAAAAAAAAAAAAAAAAAGGAAGAAAAAAAATAAAACAGCAGAAGGTGCTATCAGAGAATCACACGATGGCTTGCGTTGGAAGGGATTTTGAAGATCGAATTCCAACCCTCCTGCCGTGGGCAGGGGTGCCACCCACTCACTGTTTCTAAGGTCTATTTCATTGTGAAAGGATTGATTGTGGAAAGTAACTAACTTTTTAATGAATTTCTAGTTCCCTCTTCTGAGGCGGGAAGGAAAAAGAAAATGAACACAACAAAACAATGGGGAAAATACCTTTTTAACCCAAAACATAATTGTCATCTTTTAAAACTGCAGGCAATATGATATTTAGCAGCACCTGATAAGATTGTCTTGTTAGCCATGTTTCCACAGTGAATCTGCTTACCTGTAGGTGAGAACTCCAGCAACACTGATTAGTGTAAAGGATAGAGAACAACTTTTAGCTGTTGGTTCATCCAACCCAAAATTTAATATGCAGGCGTTTCCATTTTTTTACCTAATACTATGACTGCAGTTGGTCTTAAGTTTTTTACCCTCATGTGATAAATATCTTTGCCTATTCGGTGGATGTTCTTGAAAGAATTCCTGCATCGCATCCATGCAAAATCTGCAGCAAGAGGATTGATTGTAGACTAGCTCCTCCTAGCCACTAAAGGAAATAATTACAAATTCTAACTTTTCTTAAAAATAATAGTTCCTTAAAAGGAACCATTCTAAGAATATCTGTTTCTTTCGTACTTGAGAATGACAGAGGTTTTGGCCAGTGGTTTTCCTTAGTGATCACTAATTTTGTCTAGCATTTGAGAATCTCTATGTATATATTAAATGTTAACATTAAGGATATCAGAATCTGTTCCTTTTTTTCTGCAGGCAAAGATGGCTTCTGAAGCTCAAAATAAATATGAACGGGAATTAATGCTTCATGCTGCTGATGTTGAAGCATTACAGGCTATTAAAGAGCAAGTTGCCAAGAATACAGCAGTACGGCAGCAGCTTGAAGAAGCTGCTCAGAAAGCTGAGTCTGCATTGCTAGAGTGTAAAGCTTCCTGGGAAGAGAGAGAGAGAATGATGAAGGTATGATCATTTTTATGGTTCTAGTAGGTGTTTTTATCTACCAGTCTATATAGGTTTCAGTCATTGAACCATTTTGTTGTAGGATGAAGCTTCAACACTTGCATCCCGCTGCGAGGACTTGGAAAAACAAAATCGATTATTACATGAACAACTGGAAAGTCTGAGTGACAAGATGGTGACATCTATGAAAGAAGCCATGCCATCTGCATTGAATGTTTCTCTCAACGAGGAAGGGAAATCCCAGGAACAAATCTTAGAAATTCTTAGGTAAACTTAGCTCCCTCTGGTGGTGTTTATAAATTCAGTTGCCAAATTAAATCGTTCTTTCTTGCTTTATATTTCAAGCACAGTGTGTAAAATGTAAGTACCCTTTAACTTGGTAGAGATTGTCCTGCATCACTAATAAAGGAGACTTCTTTCTACTCCTAGAAAGAAACTGAGAGTCAATTTCGACAAGAAGCTAAAGCAGATTTTGGAAAAATATGATTGGCAAGCAAGTTTCATAGGGATTATTTTCTTGTTGTTTTTAGTTTATCTAAATCATTCTAGAATATTTTTTTCTAGTATTTTCTTCTTGATCTTTCTGAACTCAGTAATTTTTCAGATATAAGATGCTTCAACTTCAACTTAAAATGCTTTGTCTTGCATTTTCATTGACCTAATGCTTTGTTCATTTTCTTATTGCAGATTTATACGTCGAGAAAAGGAGATAGCAGAAACTAGATTTGAGGTGGCACAGGTGGAAAGTTTGCGTTATCGTCAGAGAGTGGAACACCTTGAAAGGGAACTCCAGGAACTACAAGACAGTCTCAATGCTGAGAGAGAGAAGGTGCAGGTATGGCTGGATATTATTGCTTATGATTTCAGTAAGTAGAGGGCTGTTCTCTGTGTTCTACTTTCTCTCATTTACTGCCTTTGCTAAGCTGGGATTAGTATATAGCCAAATGGACGGTCTTGTTCTGGGTCCTGTGAAGCAGTGTGGCAATCCCAAAAACACATAAATAGGGAAAATAAAGATCTTTTCTGAGTTTTTCCCCCATCTTTTTTGTTACTGATATTTACTTGTTTTGAACATGTGTGTGACACAAGGAATGCCACAATAGCTATGTAAGACAGATCCCAGTAAGTATGTAAGCATATGTAAGCCAAAGCAAAGCAAATGAGTAAGTACAATCTTTTTTAAAAGGTAACAGCAAAAACCATTGCACAGCATGAAGAATTAATGAAAAAAACAGAGACCATGAACGTACTGATAGAAACCAACAAGATGCTAAGAGAAGAGAAGGAGAGGCTAGAACAAGAGCTACAACAAATGCAAGCAAAGGTTAGTACTGTATTTCACTTGTTTCTGTGTATTCAAGTCAGACAGTTAATGTCTGGATATATCACTGCTAGTTATTTAAACTGGGATTATTCCTTTACATCATACACAACTGAGGAAATGTTCCATTGAGAATTTTATAAGACACTGCTTCTCCTAGAGTATTGGAAAGTCGAAAGTTCCGTTTGATTTAAATGGAAGAGAAAATCTGGCTAAAGTTGTAACAGCAATATCAACAGGTAAATGAAAAATGGCACAGAAATAGATACAAAGCAGTCCATAGCTTTACTAAGAATTTAAAAGGAACATACTTGCCTCTTCACATTTCTGCATACCAGTTGCTTCGACAGAATCCAGTGCAGCATTGCTTGACTTCTAATACATAATTGATAATCTGTTTACTACTGCAAGGTACAAAGTGAGAATCTTGAGATTGTGAAGGTGTGCTTATAATTTTTTTCCCTGTAGGCTTGTACCCTGCTTTTGCTCCTTGTTGCTTTCCCTGCACACAGTTGGCTACTGAAGGGCAGTGAGTGGGAAAAGAAGCTATATCATGACTTCTTGAGGGTGGTTTTGTGTTGGGTTTGTTTTTGTTTTTTTTGGATCTCTCTGTCCCTCTTACCACCATTATTCAAGGCTTACCATATTCCATTTTCTTCAGTCTTAAAAGATCCAGGTAGTTTAATCCCCAACTATTCTTTTTTTCAGGTACGCAAGCTTGAGGCAGACATTCTACCTCTGCAGGAGTCTAATGCTGAATTGAGTGAGAAAAGTGGAATGTTGCAGGCAGAGAAAAAGTTGTTGGAAGAAGATGTCAAACGCTGGAAAGCCCGGACACAGGTGGGAAATGCATCTCTTAAAAGCATCTCTTAAAACAAGGTGTTCTGGGGGAGGGCAGGGTGGGGAGAATAAATTATCAACCCTTGGGGGGGAAAAAAAAAGTTCTAAAAGCTCTTTTAAAACAAAAAATGTAAGCTATATTGCAAAAAGTGGTCAAAACCAAGGAAATGTATTTGCATGAGCAATGCTTTTTAATTCAGTTTTAAAATAGGCTATTCTAGTTCATTGGCAGTCCAAGTCAAAATACAAAACCAGCAACTCTAATTAAAAATGAATTTGTGTGTAACTGTGTAGTCATCTTCTGAAAATGCAAACTGTTTTGTCAACCTTTCAGCATTTGTTGAGTCAACAGAAGGACACTGATCTTGAAGAATATCGCAAGCTACTTTCAGAGAAGGAGGCAAACACCAAGCGTATACAACAAATGAGTGAAGAAACGGGCAGGCTTAAAGCAGAAATAGCCAGGTATGGTATTTAATCAATTAGTAAAAACTTCCATGCATAGCTTCATTTATAATGAAACACCAATTGGAAATTTACTTTCTTAACTATCCCAATGTAGCTGTTTTATATTCTTACTGTAGCTTGATAATACATAAATGAAACATGAATTGTTTTGAAGTTCTCTCTTAACTGAACGTGCTCTAAAGTGCATTATCTGTTTGTACTGTGAAGTCCTAAATAACACAGTTCACTACAGATGATACCCATGGTATTACATGAATGAGCAGTATTGAAATGTATTGTTTCAAATACCTTATTTGCATCTCCTTCCAATCTTTTGCTATTTAGAACAAATGCGTCCTTGACTACAAGCCAGAATCTTGTTCAGAACCTGAAGGAGGAAGTAACTAAAATAAGAACAGAGAAGGACACTTTGCAGAAAGAACTAGATGCTAAAGTGGCTGACATACAAGAAAAAGTGAAAACTATAACACAGGTCAAGAAAATTGGGCGAAGATATAAGACTCAGTATGAGGAGCTGAAAGCACAGCATGATAAGGTAGATAAACTTCTTGTTTGTTTGCAGAGAAATTCATCTAGAGTTAAGTATAATCTGGATAATGATTTTCACATTCACTTAGTATGACAACACTACAGGAACACTTATCTGTAAAGAGAGAAGCAGAAAATTACATAACTTATTCTGCTGTTAGCTCAAACGGCCACAAATCATAAGCTATATATCATTTAATTATTAGCAGCATTGTTAACAGAACATTGGAGTTCATTAAAATACTTGTGTTTTCATAGAATTGTAGAATGGTTTGGGTTAGAAAGGATCTTAAAGATCACCTGGTTCCAACCCCCTGCCGTGGGCAGGGATACCTTCCACCAGACCAGGTTGCTCAAAGCCTCATCCAGCCTGGTGTCAAACACTTCCTTCCAGGAATGGGGCATCCACAGCTTCTCTGGGCAGCCTGTGCCAGTGCCTTACCACCCTCTGAGTGAAGAATTTCCTCCTTATATCTAATGCAAATCTACCCTTGTTTAGTTTAAAGCCATTACTCCTTGTCCTTTCACTAAACTCCCTGAAAAAGTGTCCTTCCGCAGCTTTCCTGTAGGCCCCCTTTACATATTGGAAGTTCAGCTATAAGGTCTCCCTGGAGCCTTCTCTTCTCCAGGCTGAACAACCCCAACTCCCTCAGCCTGTCTTTGTAGGAGAGGTGCTCCAGCCCCTGGATCATCTCTGTGGCCTTCCCATTCTAATTTGTTCTAATACTTCCATGTCTTTCTTCTGCTGAGGGCCCCGGTGATGAACACAGTGCTACCTACAGGTGGGGTCTGACGAGAGCAGATCTCAACACCCTCCTGCCCATGCTGCTTTTGGTGCAGCCCAGCATGCAGTTGGCTTTCTGGGCTGAAAAGCATGTTGCTGGCTTGTGTCGAGTTTCTTGTCTACCAGTACCTCCAGGTCTTTCTCCTCAGGGCTGCTCTCAATCCATTCTCTGCCAAGCCTGTACGTGTGTTTAGGATTGCCCTGGAGCAGATACAAGACATTGTACTTGGCCTTGTAGAAGCTCATGAGGTTCACGCAGGCCCACGTCTCAAAGCTGCCATAGAATCATAGAACAGTTTGGGTTGGAAGGGACCTCAAAGATCATCTGGTTCGACCCCCGTGCCATAGGCAGGGACACCACCCACTAGATAAGTTGCTCAGGGCCTCATCTAACCTGGTCTTGAACACCTCCAGGGATGAGGCATCCACAACCTCTCTGGATAACCTGTTCCAGTGCCTCAGCAACCTCTGAGTGAAGGTCCAGGTCCCTCTGCGTGGCATCCCTTCCCTCCAGCATGTCAACCACACCACACAGCTTGGTGTCGCCAGCAGACTGGCTGAGGGTGTGCTCAATCTCACTGTCCTCATCACCAGCAAAAATGTTAAACAGCACTAGTCCCAGTGACCCCTGAGGAACACCTGTCATCACTGGTTTCCACCAGTTTCCACATTGAGCCATTAACCACAATTCTGAGTGTGACCATCCAGACAACTTCTTGCCTGCTGAGTGGTCCATCCTGTCCTATTTAGAGACAAGATATCATGGCGGGTATGGGGACAGTGTCAAATGCTTTGTACAAGTCCAGGCAAATGATGCCAGTTGCTTTTCCCCTGTCCAGCAATGCTGTAACTCCATCACAGAAGGCCACTAGGTTTGTCAGGCACAATCTGCCCTTAGTGAAGCCATATCGGCTGTCACCAATCACCTTATTTTCTGCATTGGCAGAGTTTCCAGGAGGATCTGCTCCATGAGCATGTTTTGCCCAGAACTTAATTCGTTTAAGTAAACGTGATTCATTTGCATGCAGAAGCAGCTTGTGGAAGCAATAACATTCTAATTGGATAGTACCTTGTAGCCTTATACCACTTGACATATTTCAGATGGTTGCCGAAGCAGCAACTCAGTCTTTAGTAGAACAACAAGAAGAACAAGTTTCTGCCCAGGAGGTACAAGAGCTGAAAGACTCTCTCGGCCAAGCTGAAGGGAAGACAAAGGCTTTGGAGAATCAGGTTGAAAGTTTACAAAAGGTAAGATCAGAGTGAGCAATTTCAAAGCACTGTATTCTACTAGAATCTTAAATAAGTAACTGCAGACTACGAGGCTGTCATTGTTTTTATGTGTACACATACATCTGTGTGCGCACAAATGTGAAATGACCAAGCTATGCCTCTACCTTGCCAGGAAAGATGAACCTTAAACCTGGTTCAAATCCTGTGTCTAGTGACTTATTATTTCTTGGACTAAGTAAGTGGGGGGAAAAAAATGCTCTTCTCTCAGCTTTTGCATTCAGAGAGGACTGGACTCCTTTTGTTGTTGTTGATTAAAAGTTTTTTATACGATGGCCAGCTAATAATAGGACTGTGGAGCGTGTTAGACTGTATGTGCTGGAGTAGCTCATTGTGGCCAATTTCTCTCTATAGAGTATAGCAGAAAAGGAAACTGAAGCTAGAAATCTTCAGGAGCAGATATCACAGTTGCAATCAGAACTTGCTCGTTTTCATCAAGATCTGCAAGAGAAGGCTACACAGGAAGAACAGCTTAGGCAGCAGATCACTGAGAAGGAAGAGAAAACTAGGAAAACCTTGCTTGCAGCCAAGCAGAAAATTGCACAGTTAGCTGGTATTGTATTTTTTTTTTTAATGTTCTTAAGGTGTCGTCTTCTGTTTGTTTGATTTTGTTTGTGTGTTTTTTTTTGTTTGTTTGTTTTTTAAATTTATTCCTGTGGAAAGTATTTAGACAGAATCCCTAAAATATGTTCTTGACCGGATGTTACAGAATCTTTCTAAAAATTAGAAATTTAAATTCCTTAAGGAGATGATACAAGTGAACAACTAGCTGTATGCTGGGGGAATTAAAATTTTGCCATAGTTTTGCCAGCCATTTTTTTTGGCAGTCTTGTTGATTAGACTGACTACTTTGGTAATTCTTCCCTCCTTTCCTGCCTTTCCATAATGTACAGGTTCAAAACATATCAATTCTATTTTTAATTGATGTTGAGAGGAACAGTGGTGCAAGAACTTGCTGAAAACATCTTGGCATTCTATAACTGCTCATTTTTTTTTATTTATTGGATGTATTTATTGTATATTTTGTTTTTATTTTTAGTTAATTGCAATTAAATAGAAAAATGGCACATAAAGTTTACTTTTAAGATCTCTTTCTAAAGCTTAACTTTTTTAGGATTTCAAAATACTTCAGTAACCTTTTAAAACCGACAGACATCCAGTATGCAGAGTAGACAGTTTTACAGTGACAAGACTGGATTCTTTCCTATTCAATTAGGTACAAAAGAACAGCTAACGAAAGAAAATGAAGAGTGGAAGCAAAAGAGCAGTTCATTAGAAGAGCAGAAGACTGAACTGGAAGTGCGGATGAGTGCACTCAAGTCACAGTATGAAGGTCGAATCTGCCGTCTTGAAAGAGAGCTTAGAGAGCAGCAAGAGCGACACCATGAACAGAGAGATGAGCCACCAGAATCTACAAATAAGGTACAAAATCCTTCTAGTAAGCTGTGTGAGAGGAAATAAACTGCTTTTATGTTCCATGACTGAACTACAAAAACAGCTCGTAGCACTAGCACCATTAATTTGTTTTTTTATATATACAGTAATTAATTTATTGGGAATATTTATGTGAACATGTTTTTTCTAAACATCCTAAATAACAGGTGGAAATTCTAATACCCAATGTTAGCAAGCATACAGTTGTATTGTTCACTGTGAATCAGCCAATAAACTGCACTGTTCTCTATTTTTCTATTTTCATACATCTGTTCAGCAGGTTTTGACAGTACTGAATGTCTCAATAGCTTCAAAAAATAACTGAAAAGATCTGAGAAATTACTGAATTGGTTGATATATTTGGTATTATTGGTTTGATTTATTTTGAAGAACTTGCAGTAATCATGAAATCTAACTAATGTTACCAATTTTTAGTGAAGAGATCTGTCAGCTGAAGTGTTTCACCAAGTCACTCGCTCTGTTTCACATTTACATAGCATACTTTTACATCTTACATTGTAGGTCCCAGAACAGCAGAGGCAGATCTCACTCAAGTCTACTCCAGCTTCAGGTGAAAGAGGAATGTGAGTTAAAAGGGTTTAGGGATTTTGCAGTTTCTCTATTTGGGGATTTTTGGGTTTGTCTTCATCTATTTGCTCTTCTTTTTAGTAAACTACTGATTTTCACAAATTTTCTTTAGCAACTTGGAAGATACCAGTTGAGACATGATGCTTCTCCTGTTTTCTTAGACACATTTAATCAATAAAGAAAAAAAATTAATCAATAAATTGATTTAATCAATCCTGTCAGGTGTTGAATTGGCATATTAATCACCAGGAACATGATTTTTGTGGAACATAAAATATTTTTTAAGTGTTTTCAGACTTCAAGAATCTTTAAGTAGTACAGATGATTATTACCTTTCCCTTATTGAGGGACGGAATCTTCCTTGTGCAAAGAGCTCAAGCTTGAGAAATGCACTAAATAGATGGCACCTAACAGATAAAATTGTCAAATGAAAAAGCAACCAAGCTCTAAATTGGAGATTATTACTGTATTACTAAGTTTAGAAAAACAGCTCCCTATTAATTTTTCATAACAGCATTCATTTAAACCAAGGCTGTGATGTTTAAAAATGCCATTTTATAATTTGGCTGATCTTTGTCTCAACCAAGACTTCACGTTGCTCTGTATTGAATGAGCCAGTTAGCTTTAGTAACTGATTATAAGAAAGACCCAGTGCAGCTTATGTTATGAGCTATGCACTGCACCTTTTGACCTGCTTATGATTTTGTAGTTGATGAACCTTTAAGAAATCTGTCAAGCCTTTAGGCTGGACAAAATGCTGCTAATGGTATAGTGGGTCACTTTTTTAAACTATTAGCAAATTTTGGAAGACATTATGTCTTCGCAGGTTTTTAAATTCAAAACCGTTAAAAAATGGCTATGGTTATGATAATATATTTAAACTTGGTATTTTAAAATCTGCTTTAAAATGTGTGCTACCATCATGAATCCTGTCTTTCAGTGCTAGCACTTCAGATCCACCAACAGCAAATATTAAGCCAACACCGGTTGTGTCAACTCCGAGTAAAGTGACTGCTGCAGCAATAGCTGGGAATAAGTCTACTCCAAGAGCTAGTATCCGTCCAATGGTTACTCCTGCTACAGTTACTAATCCTACGACTACTCCAACTGCCACAGTTATGCCTACAACACAGGTGGAGACTCAGGAAGGTGAGCATTTTAGGGTAGTACAGGGATCTACAGTAAACATAAATGCTACTTTTCCCTTGAAATCTCATTAGTTTAAAGATACTTGAAGGTACTTTCATTGTCCCTTCATCTCTTTTAAATATTGTGCTTTTTAAGGCAACAGAAGTGTTCATAAGTTCTCAATTCCTGAAGACAGCTACGAGAAGCAATGTTAACTGAATCTAGGAAACATTGAGTTTGACTGTTCAGGGCATCCTGAAGTGGAGAAAGTGAACTGTGCTAGATAATATGAAGTCAGTTGAATGTGCTACTGTTTGCCTTTCAGCTATGCAATCAGAAGGACCCGTGGAGCACGTTCCCGTCTTTGGAAGCACTAGTGGGTCTGTGCGTTCTACCAGCCCTAATGTTCAGACATCTCTCTCTCAGCCCATCTTGACTGTTCAGCAGCAGACTCAAGCGACTGCATTTGTGCAGCCCACTCAGCAAAGTCATCCTCAGATTGAGCCCGCTAATCAGGAGCCATCCCCTACCATTGTAGAAGTTGTACAGAGCTCTCAAATAGAGAGGCCCTCCACTTCTACAGCAGTGTTTGGCACAGGTTGGTTTCATTTTATAGGCCTAACTTTTTGAGTCATTGATTTTAAGTAGCTCTACTGTCAAAACAGGCCTAGCTTCAGAAAAAGAATTTGCTTGTGATTTTTTTCCCCTTAGTTTACTACAAATTTTACACATTTTTACAAGTAGGCTCCTTTCTTGAACATTCCAAAGCACTACCCCTGAAATTCTGATGTCACCATATTCCTTAAAGATAAAAATTCATGTCTTTATCTATTCAGAGTGGTGTTGGGGTTTAACACATTAAACCCTTCTGCTCCCGTTTCCACCATACTGTTGGAGCAAGGTTAATTTTAGGAGTCATTAGTAAACTACGTAAGCTGGAATATGAAATACAGAGAACACATACTGCTCAGTGTGGTGCATTGTTGTGTGTCTATTTGCTGCACACAGTGTAGAATTTGGTTTAGAATACTTACTTCACAAAACAGACTTTTGTAAACTGCTTTTTTTTTTGTTTTCCAGCTGATACGCTGTTAATTCTTAGGTGCCCTTGTCAGAAGCAAAAATGTTGGAATAAGTATTTTAACTATAATCCTGAGAATCTTATATTGGGGTTCAATTAGGGAGTGAATGTGGATCCAAAAACATAAGGCTTGTAACCAAAGAGGCTGATATTTTCATGATGTAGGAGACAGCAAAATGAAATTGATTCTGTTATCTTTCAGTGCAGAAATAGAGGTGGTCTGCCAGAGTAAAATACCAAACCTCTTGATTTTCTGCTTCCTGCATTTGTAGTTCTGCTTCTGAGAGTAACTGAGAGGTTCTTCTAAGTTTCAGCTACCCCTAGTTCTTCTCTGTCTAAACGTCCACGAGAGGAAGAGGAGGATAACACTGTGGAAAACTCAGAACAAATTTCAGAGGAGACAGTGGATGTACCTCTTCCAAAGAAAATGAGAAACATGCAGAGAGTTGGTGCTGAGGTTTGTAGGAACATAAAATGCTACTACTTAATCCGCCACTTCGGTTGATTTTAATGGGAAGAGAAAGTGTGTTACTTCAAAGCAAGTCAGTTAATTTTTGACATGACTTTTTCTTCTGACAGTAAAGAAAGCAAGTGTGTTTGGGTAACATAAAAGGCAGAGGTTGTTGCAGTTGCAACATTCACATCTTGGCTGTAGTGTGGATCGAGAGAGGGGGCTATATTCTAGCATTTAAGAGGAAGAATTTAGAGTATTTTTAAATGTGGTCTAGGAGGTCATTATCTACAGTCATTCTGCCAAGAAAACAAAGATTAGAAGTTTCATGGAAAAGCTTAGAGAAGATGCATGTGACATACTGCGTGAGAGAGTTGGGGTATCCTGGAAAAGCGGATTGAACTTGAGATACCTCACAGCAGACAACTCATGAAAAATGTTAAGCAAGACAAAGGCACTTCATTAACTGTGTAGGAAACGGATGTTGCATAACATAGAAGGGCAAGATTGTAAGAAGATAATCACTTAATTTGCTTGGAGGGTGGAGATGGAGCGGGAGACTAAGGCTTCTTTCCTGGTTCTGAAAAATTTTAGAGATGTAGAAGAGAATAGGTCCAGTGGACTGGAATGGGAAAACTGTATTTCTTCAGGTGCTAGATAAAAACAGAGCTAAAGGAGAATAATAAACGTTACCGGTTTTCTTTGTGGGAAAAGATAAGCTTTATATAAAATAATTATAATGATCTCTACTATGTTAAAGAATCAAACTTTAGGACTAATGATGTGTTTTAAATGAGAAAAATATATGGTCTTTCAGGAGGAAGTGACAGCAGAAGAGAGCACCGATGGTGAGGTAGAAGCTCAAACATACAATCAAGACTCACAAGACTCAATTGGAGAAGTAAGCATATTTGAAAAAAAGAAAATCATAATTTCAGCAAAAATAAGCTTTTTTTTCAAACAACGTCTTTGAAAGAAATTTCAAATCGGGTCTCGCAGATTTTCAATAGAAAGCAGTTAAAATCATTTTAAGTTTAAATTTCCTATGTTCAAGGCTAGATACTGAATTTTTATTGGACTCAGCATATAGCTACATAAGTAACTGTGGGAATGTTAACGGAGCTTTGCAATTTTGAATGTAATTTAATGTGGTTTAGAAATCAGAGTATCCTTTTTACTAATTCTGTGATGTGAAACTGAGATGTAGAGATTAAATGTGTCATAGTCTTAAAACAGAATTCGAATTTTCGTTTCTTCATTTACTCCTTTGCTTTCTGACTTTAATTTTAGAGAAAGATTTCACAAATCCTTGAGCAAGATTAGTGTTAGATGAGTCATGGTGGGCTAAACAACAAACAAAGATACTAAAATAAAAGCCACTTAAAATGCACATTGTAGCAGAGTTAAGGAAGCCAAATACAAGTGAAAAATGTGTATTTAATCTTTCTCTTAAGGAACATGTACAAATCATGGTAATTTTGTAATTTAGCAAAGTCTCCTGTAGAGTTGTAGAATGTATTTCATTTAAGTAGAGTGGATATTGAGTCTTTAGTAAGGCATTTTCCCTCAATAACCTTTATATATTTAGATGTTTATCCCCCCACTAAATCCTGTCTGTGTGACGTCTGTTCCACAGGTATCTTTAAACTTTCTTTAAAAGTTCTAGTACTCAATGTGATAATTTTAAATTCTGCTGTTTTACAGCAGAATTTAAAACATTACAGCGACACGTTGTTTGGAAAGTAACAAAAACTAGTTACCTTACCTGAACCAGAAGTCCTGAATGCTACAAAAAGTATGTTAGGAGAGTCCTAATTTCTTTCCCATTTTTTGAGGCTTTTTCTTCTTGATGCCTTTTTTTTTTTTTTTTTTTTTTTTTTTACTTAGCATTTCTGGTCGTATTTGTCAGATTCAGTTCAACTGTTTTGAACATACATTTGTGCTGAATGAAAGGAGAAAATTTTAAAACTCTGGCTATCATGTGAATTGCTTTACTGTTCCTCCAGACTAAAAGAACTCTAAAACAGCAGCTCAGAGTTGATGCTCAGAAGAGGAATGGTTATTCCTTGATCCTGGGGAGACTTTTAGTTGTCTGTATTTGATTGTCATATGCTACATTTTGTTTTCCTTTTATTACTTACTTTTATATTTTACAGGGTGTTACACAGGGAGAGTACACTCCAATGGAGGATAGCGAAGAAACTTCTCAGTCTATACCAATAGATCTTGGACCTCTTCAGTCAGATCAACAAAATACTTCTTCATCTCAGGATGGTCAGTCCAAGAGAGATGATGTCATTGTGATTGATAGTGACGATGAAGAAGATGATGATGAAGAAAATGAAGGCGAGCAGGAAGTATGTATACCATAGATTTACTTTATTTAACAGTTACTGTACTTACATTTGATTAAAGATAAAATTGTGAAGCTTATCTTGCACAATCAGTGTAATTAGGAGCATCCTTTTAGCTGTATAGGTATTGTATAGGCTACTTCTGTAGCCTGGACTTAGTGTCTTAAAGACACTTGCTAATTCCACTTGATTTTTTGAAGTTATAAAATTCCACAATGCCTCTGAGTTCCAAAAGGAGATTTCACACACACCCCCAGCCAAGCCAGCCTCATGCCCTCTTTCCTTCACTTCAGACACATGGGAATTGCCTGCTCCTGCATTCTTTACAGGTGGCTAGCATTTGTGGACCTCAGCGGATCTCACTAACTAGTTCTTGAGCAATCTACAGTCTGCTCTCCCCAAATCCAGGGTAGTAGTTTTGCTGATAGTTTTTCTTGTATCACCAAAGGATTTTAAATTCAACCATTTCATGATTGCTGTGGCTAAGACAGCCACCAATCATCACTTCACCCACAAGATCATCTCTATTCACAAACAACAGAGTGAGGTAGGCAGCTTTCATAGTTGGCTCCTTTAGTCCCTCTGTCAAATTTATCTTCAGTATGCTTTAGGAGTTTCCTGGCCCTGTTGATGTCTATGATAATCCCAGTTAATATCTGGGAAGTTGAAATAAATCAGTTGCCCTTGTCCTTACAAGTTAAAGATTTTCCTTAATACTTTTTATTGATGTTGTCATCATGACTGGGTCATCTATAGCAGACTCCCATAATCTGCTATATTAGCTTTCCTCATAATCCTGATTAGTGGATCTCAACCATGTCATCCCCAACTACAAATGCTGTACAGTCCAACCCATTCCATAGAGTGCTGCTCCTCCACCTCATCTGCCCTGTCTGTCTCTCCTGAAGTGTCTGTAACTGTCCATCACAGTATACCAGCCACAGGACTCTTCACACCACATCTTTTTTCCCCTCCAAGTTGAGTCTGTTTTGCTTGTGACAGTAATCAGTAAGTGAACTTCTTGTCTTTGTCTTGCTTCTTGAGCTTTTCTATCTTATTTTGTGCCTCTCTCCTGCTGAAGAGAGGGAGTGAGAGAGCCGCTGGGTGGGTATATGGTAGCCAGCCAAGGTCAACCTACAACAGCAGTTGAAAAATACGTATATCCACTCTACGAGCAATAAACACTGAATGTCTTCAGAAAGAGTTCCACAAACAAAGGGGGTCTCTGTACCATGAAGCGAAGCTTACCACTTGACTATGCGAAGTGTTCCTGCCGCTCTTTCAGCGTTTCCCAAAGGTATTTTTATGATACTATTGCAGGATTATGAAGATGAGGAAGAGGAAGATGAGGATGATGATGAAGACACAGGGATGGGGGATGAAGGTGATGACAGTAATGAAGGAACTGGTAGTGCTGATGGGAATGATGGGTACGAAGCAGATGATGCTGAGGTGAGACTTGTACCTTTTTATAGTCTGCTAAATTACTTGGAAGAAATTGGTGGTGTAATGCATTTGAATACTTGAAAGTCATTTATCCCAGAAAATTGAGGTTGCTAGGAGATGTAGTAATTTCTGTTATAACTGATCTTTTCACAAGAAAAATCAACTTTGAATGTGTAAGACTGAATGAAAATGGAAAGTGTAAGAGCCAGCGTCAAAAAATGTGGATGCCACGTTAGTGAGGCACTTTCTTCAAAAAGCTGGATATTTCATTGTCTGTTATTAAATGATGATGACCATGTTGTTCACATTTGTGCATGCACATATACTCAAAATTTTTGAAATTTCATACAGTTGCATACATGTACATAACTTCATAGGTATTTACAGGAATATTTTAAGATTTCATATGACTTTTTTTTTTTTTTTTTTTTTTTTACTCTCTCAATGCTTTTATTTTTATTTTATTTTTTTTTTTACAGCCGAGGGTGTTTGGTGCTAAATCACACGCTGTTTGTTGGTTTTAGGGTGCTGATGGTACAGATCCTGGAACAGAAACTGAGGAGAGCCTGGGAGGAGGTGAAAGCAACCAGAGGGCAGCAGATTCTCAAAATAGTGGTATGGTTGATTCATGTTTATTCAAAGTCTGTTTGTAAAGGGGAAAACCTAGAAGTCACATTGCATGTGTTAAAAATTGCTCTTAAGGATGTACGGCAAAGTGCTAATGATCATTTTAACCTGAAATGTAGATTCTGTTGAAATGTTCTCTTCTAGATACATACTACATTCCTTTGATAACCCTGCAGCCTCTGGTTGCTGTGGAAACTGCTGTGGATGGCTCAGTAGATTAATCCCCTCAATTGAATCAGTGTTTGAATAATCAGTAGCTTGTTTTGGTACTAGTGTTGGCTTAGCTGGCACAAGTTCCCTTTCAAAGGATTTGAGGTAACAGTATTGTGCTGTCCCCACTTCTGCAAGAGTAAAAATGTCCTTTTTAATGTGGTAGCAGAATTTGAAGATCTACCTTAATTTTTTTCTGAATTGATAATATTAGGATGGCATACATTTACTGCTCCATATCTCCATATGTTTTAGGTGAGGGGAGTACAAGTGCTGCTGAGTCCACTTTTCCTCATGAAAGTTCAAGAGAACAGCAACCATCATCTGCCTCAGAGAGACAGGCCCCTCGACCCCCACAGTCACCACGCAGACCACCACATCCATTACCTCCACGATTAACTATTCATGCTCCTCCTCAAGAACTGGGTCCCCCAGTACAGGTATAAAATAGCCCTAGCAGTTCAGAAGAAGTGTATGATTTCTTCTAAATCAAGTCTAAGTACTCTGCATATTGTAAAAATAGATCACATCTATTTAGCATCCTGAAAATGGAAGCTGATCAAAATGACTTAACATGTCTCATTCTACAGATTATCGCTGGAGAATTTGAAAGCAGTAAAGCACTCATATCTTGAAATGATTATACCAATGTTACTTATTATTGCGGGCTGATACTTCCACTATTTTAAAAAAAAAAAAAAAAAAAAGTTCTTAAACATGTAACTCAGACTAGTAGGGATTTTTACTAGTCTCTGTCCCAATGCAAACTGGGCAAAGGAAAGTTGCTACTCATTTTCTAAGCTAAACCTTTCAACAAAAGTGTCTGACTGATAATTATGCTTTGACATAGACTTATAGATTTTGTAAATGAAAATGTCACAACCTGAATTTTACAAGAAATAAAATAATAATCTAACTATGGAACTGTACTTTTACCATTAACTTGTTGTGTGGTTCAGAGCCACGAAATTTCTGTGCTGAAATTTTTTGTCCTCAGTAGAAAATAAAATAGAATCGTAATGTTACTTACCCAGGATTTAAACCTACATGCTTCTCTTTCATGGTTAGGCCAGGCAGCAGATGTGAGCTATTGGGTATCTGCTGCCACGATCTATTCTTTAAAAAGGTATGATGGTGTACTGAGCAGTGTTCTATACTGAAATGTAATTGTTATGCTCTTACTCATATAACCACTGTACTTGGCTATGATTGAACAACTCTGTGCTATTAGAATTCCAGGGAGGCATTCACACATTTTTTTTTCTCTTTACTATAAAGAGAATCCAGATGACTCGAAGACAGTCAGTGGGACGTGGACTTCAGCTAACTCCTGGTATAGGTGGGATGGTAAGTGTATGAAAGTCTACTGCTACTAACTTGAGGGAATTCATAACTCTTAGACATCTTTAGGGAAAAAAAATGTAGCTGCTGGGGTCAGGAGTGAGATGAATTCTTGCAAGTAATATCTCAGTGCTGTTAGTTTATATATTAATTATGGAATGCAAATACTAGAAAAGTTTGGTTGAGAAAAAAGATGTTGAACTGATTTCGTCCAAGTCAGATTTAATTACTTGTTTTTAGAATGAGTCTTAAGTGGATATATTATTTGAAAAGTGTTTTCAGCCTCATACTAAAGGATCAATGCTAATTCATATATGATTTCTGACGGTCTCTTTCAACTAATTCTGACCCTTTGTCTAATTTCAACCATGTTTGACAGAACAAGTGCAAGTTCTTTGAGAGTGGGGAGAGATTGACTTTGATGAAAAAGTATACTTTCTGTGTTCAAAGGCATCAGCTCAGTATATTTTTATTCTGCTTGCATTGCATGTACCTGGCATTCAGTTGCTGCTTGGAACTGGCCTAACCACCTGTTTTTCTTGCCTAGACAATAAATGAGCATATGGAAGGGAGCTTGGGTATTTTGGAAAGGTTTGAAAGATGTGGACAAGGAGATGAAGAGGATGCTTCATGGATTGGGAACGGATGAGGGAAGAGGGAGTGGAAGTGTCTGGCTTTGTAGGTAGTGTAGGAACAAAAGATACAAATTGATTCACATTGTGAAAAATGCCATAATCCAGGTATATTAACTAAGGCAGATAATTCCTATGTATTTATGAATGAGTCACCTCAGGATTCCTTTGTAGTCGACACTTTGGTAGGGTTTTCTCTTGAAGCAGATGTCTACAAATCCTTTAAATGTTGGGTGTCATGGATAAGTGTTCTTTTTTTGTGTGTGTGTGTGTCACTTGTAAGGGCAACCTATATATGTGGCCCAGATTTAGATGTCTGAGGTGACATAAAATTTGTGTTACAGTTAAATCTGTCATTGTTTTCCTAACAATGTGGAAAAAGCAAACAACCCCTTAACTTGGCTTGGTAGGAACTGGAAATACATTGTAGGCTCTCATATCAGTCTTTTTTTTTCCAGCAGCAGCATTTCTTTGATGATGAGGACAGAACAGTTCCAAGCACACCAACTCTAGTAGTTCCACATCGTACAGATGGGTTTGCTGAAGCAATTCAGTAAGTAGATGTAAAAAACAAGTAGAATTCTGACATCTATTTTTTCGTTTTGTCATTTGAATGAAAATAAATTCAAGCAAAATGAATTTCTAATGGGAGTAACATGCTATGATGTATACAATATGACTAATCTCTATTAAGTAAACATTGAAGTATGTATTATGAAACTTAACAGCAAATTAGGAGGCAGGTCACCTCCAATATTTGTTTCCTTCAGCCCCCATACTAATATTCTAATAGTTAGTAACACATGGATAATTTTGTGTTACGTGTGCTACTGACCAGTAACAGTAGCACAAGTTCACCTCCATTTTTGAATTTGGGATGGTTCTGCACATGTCTACGAATCCACTTAAAATTGTGAGGATTTATCACGTGAATAAGGAAATAATATTCTGTTCAGGACTCTTTTACTACTTTTTATTGCTTTTGGATGCAGTCCAAATAAGTTTGAGAAACTAGTCGCTATTGAATTAGTAGTAGTTTAGCTTTCTTTTGATTATTACTATTAATTCATTTAGTTTCGCACGTAAGTTGTTCTCTTGTTTTGTTTAGTAATTTTTTTTTCCCTGATCTTTGGAAATTGCAGAATTCTTTTAAATTAAAATTTTTATTTTCATAGTTCCCCTCAGGTAGCTGGAGTTCCTCGTTTCAGATTTGGACCCCCTGAAGATATGCCACAAACTAGTTCAAGTCACTCTGACCTTGGTCAGCTTGCATCACAAGGAGGTAAATCATTTTTATACTTCCTCCTCTGTGTTTTTTTGAGTTTATTAAAAAAAAAAAAAAGTTCAGCCATTAAAATGCAGTTCTCCTTTGGGTACATGTGGAATGTGGAAACCTCTGACTTCTAAATAATTGTCAGCAGAAAGATTAATAGTAAAATGAAAAGGTGTTTTCCTTCAAGATGCTAGACTTCTTTTTTTAAACGATAATAAAAATAGAATACTTCTGTGGCTAAGAGACAGGCTTGTGAACTGAAGAAACATAGCTGCAGTTTTATACAGGACAAATTGCCTGCTGGTCACCAGACACTTATTTTAAGGAGAACTGAAATATTTCAGGTCTGGCTTTTTACTGTAGTTTTCCTGTTGATATAAGCTTTTTTCTCTCAATAAAATCACATAATCAGAATATCCTGAGTTGGAGGGGACCCACAAGGGTAATTGAGTCTAATACCTGGTTCCACACAGGAACACCCAAAAAACAGACCCTGTGTCTGAGAGCATTGTCCAAATGCTTCTTGAACTCCAGCAGCTCGGTGCCATGACTACTGGAACTGGGGAGTCTCTCCCATTGTCCAGCCACCTCTGGGTGCAGAACCTTTCCCTAACACCCAGCCTGACCCTCCCCTGTCCTGGCTCCATGCCATTCCCCCGGGTCCTGTTTCTGTCTCCAGAGAGCAAAGCTCAGCGTCTGCCCTTGTGCTCCCCTCGTGAGGGAGCTGCAGGCTGCCATGAGGCCTCCCCTCAGCCTGCTCTGCATTGGTCTGTAAAAAACAAATGATCTCATTGCTCCTCAGACATCTTGCCCTCTAGACCGTTCACCATCTTTGCAGCCCTCCTGTGGATGCTCTTTAATGGTTTTATGTCATTCTAATGTTGTGGTGCCCAGAGCTGCACCCAGTGCTCAAACTGAGGCTGTACCAGTGCAGGGTAGAGGGGTTGATTCCTTCCCTTGACCAGCTGGCAGTGCCATGCCTGAGGCACCCTAGCATGCAACTGGACCTTTTGACTGCCAGGGCACACTTGACATGTATTCAACTTGGTGTCAACCAGAACACCACGTTCCTTTTCTGCAGGGCTGCTCTCCAGCTTCTTGTCCTACAGTCTGTATCTACCCAGGGTTGCCTCAGCCTCAGTGCAGAAGCCAACACTTGTTCTTGTTAAATGTCATATGGTTGGTGATTGCCCAGTCTTCTAATTCATCAAGATCTTTTTGCAAGATCTCTTGACCCTTAGCAGTTCCTCCAAATTTAGTATCATCAGTAAAGTTAATTTGGATGCAGGACTTGAATGCATACTGACCGTTTTTTTTAAACCATTAGAGAACTGGCACTAAAATAGAGCCCTGCAGAACCCCACTAGTGACTGTCTGCCAGCCTGATGCAACTCCACTTACTATAACTCTTTGAGCCTGACCTATCAGTCAATTGTTTGCCCATCGTATTATGTATTTGTCTAGCTGTTTCCTGGATATTTTGTCCAGAAGGATATAAATAATAGGGGAAATCTGCAAATGCAAAGAAATCTTTGAGATATATTCTTACTTGTTAGGAGATGGCCAGGCAATCTGTATTGTCTTTACTATTGTCCTGACTCAGTTTCTTTCCCCTGCATCCATGTCAGCATGGAACAGTCTGCTATTCTTTGAAGAAAGCTGACAGCAGAACAGTGGTGTAAGGAAAAAGACTAAATCAAAATTAGTATTTTCATCAAGCTTATACCTTTCAAGAAATTGTAATTAGCTATGACAGTAAGTCAAAACCATTTGTAATAACAAAAATCTCCATTCTTAACAACCTATCACTGGATTCTGTCAGGTGTACAGAGAGAAGAAAGCAGTTAATTTGTACTTTATCTGGCTATATAAGTTGTCACTACAACTTTGTGTGTTGCAGGTTTAGGAATGTATGAAACCCCACTCTTCCTTGCTCACGAGGAAGAATCAGGTGGTCGTAGCGTTCCAACAACACCTTTACAAGTAGCAGCACCAGGTAAGTGGCAGGAAATTGGCAAGCTGAAGTAAAGGTTAGAAATTTCAGTTTTCCAGAAATTAATTATCACAGAATCATAGAATGGCTTGGGTTGGAAGGGACCCTAAAGATCATCTTGTTCCAACCCCCGACACAGGGTTGGATCAGGCTGCTCAGGATCTCGTCCAGCCTGGCCTTGAACACCTCCAGCAATGGAGCATCCATAACCTCTCTGTGCAACCAGTTCCAGTACTTCAGCACCGTCTGAGTGAAGGATTTCCTCCTAACACCTCATTTAAATCTGCCTTTTTAGTTTAAAACCATTCCCACTTGTCCAATCATCTGACTAACCAAAAGTTTCCCTGCATCTTTCTTATAAAACCCATTTAAGTATTGAAAAGCTGCAGTAAGGTCACCTGGAGTTTTCTCTTTTCCAGGCTGAAAAGCCCCGGTTCTTTTAGCCTTTCTTGCTAGGAAAGGTGCTCCAGCCTCTGATCATTTTTGTGGGAATTATAATTAATTATATACTGTCAGGAGCATTCCAGTAGCTCTTTTCTTTATGGGCCTAAGATTTCCTAAAGCAAATCTATGGAAGTCCAAGCGAACTCTTTATTGAACTACCTTTCCTGTACAGTTACAGTTTTTACTGAAAGTACCTCAGCTGATGCTTCAGAGCATGCTTCTCAGTCTGTTCCAATGGTTACAACATCTACTGGCAATCTGTCCACCACTACAGAGGCTGGAGCTGGTGATGATGGAGATGAAGTTTTTGCAGAGGCAGAATCTGAAGGGTAAGCTGTACCTTCATTGTTTGACTTGAATTCATAGTAGTTTTAATTTTAATTTTAAGTATGCCTGTGATCCATTGAGTTTCCATTTAACCTGTTCTGGTACAAAGGTCAGTCCACCAGGCTTTAGTAATTTTGCTAAGTGTTGTGACCTTTTCATGTGAAAACAAAGCTTTTCTTCTGCTAACATAGCTAATACTTGTCACTTTAAAGGTATTTTCCCCATTTGCTGAGAATGCAGAGGGTTCCATTGTAGTCAAATATAGATCGTAAAGGCCCCTGTTTGAATGAATAAAGGCTAAAGCATTGCTGGTTGTCAGTAGATAAAATCACTCCTAAAAAGGAGTTCAGAAGTCGTTCAGTTAAGCCAGCGCACAAGGGAGAGGAATTAATGTTTTTTTAAAATGGGGTAGACAAATGTCTTTGTCTCCTACTTTGCCATTGCATTTTTTATATTTATAATAATTACTGTATTATGTGTTATGATCAAATATATTAGAAATCTAAAAGGGCAGAGGCTATATTTTATGATATATTTTAATTTTATTTGTTACATAATTATAAAAGATGTGTGCTTCACAATTTACCCAAACTTGCATGTATTGATTATAGGAGATCGGGTCATAAGTAAATGAAATGTTACTGCTGCAGGTTGAATATGCCATGTAGTTCTCTTGATGCAGCACCAACCTGCATCACTATCGTCTGTCTGCGTGTTTGAGTAGCAAGGGCTGAGGATGGATTTTCTGATGTTAAGATCACATTGTTTCCTACAAAACATAGACATGTTAGACACAAATCCACGTATGAATTAAATGGTGCACAGAATAGTGCTTGTAGTTCAGAAAAAACATTTCCCGCATCTTAGGAGTTTCAGTTGTCTTCTAACATTTTATTTATATATGTTTACACTTTTATTATGTAAGTTTATCGTTCTATTTATTTATTTATCTTATTTTATTTATTTCTTATGTAAAATTATTATTATGTAAAATATATTTATTATTTATATGTTCTTTATTATTTAATATATTTATTATTTATGATTATTAAATGTATACCAAAAAGCAAGCTGTATTGAAACTAAATGGAATGTTTAATTATCTTTTTCTCTTCCATCCTCATATTGCTTTTCTTTTGTCTTCAAAAGACAGAGTTCAAAAAATTTAGATATTGCACCACTGGGTAGATGTCACTCAGCTTTATCCTTCCCCTGTCTAAATGTGCATACAACTATCATGTTCTGATTTTAGTCATTGTTATTAAATAGCTTATATAACTTTCTCTGAGAGGTGATTAATGTTAGATGTGCATGTGGAGTTGGCCTACATAACAAGGGGATTATATCACTATTTTTCTAAAAGCCAGTTAAACTTGTTATAATTAAGGGGGGCGGGGAAAGCTGAAGAAAACATGAAAATTTCTGTGGAAGGATGTTTGGAAAGGAATCTGTCTGCTCTAAAATAATGCTTTCTTTCCCTGAGTTTTTTTGTCAGTATGAATACAATTCTCTCTCTTTTCCCCATCCTAATCCCCCACCCCCTTCTAGAATTACTTCAGAAGCTGGCCTAGAAATTGATAGCCAGCAAGAAGAAGAATCTGTTCAAGCATCTGATGAGTCAGATCTTCCTTCTACTAGTCAAGATCCTCCCTCTAGTTCATCTGCAGGTACTGGTTAATTGCTGTAAACAACTATTTCAACTATATCATTAAATGTAGGAACTTCTTTGGACTAGCATTGTGTGCTGCTGCGCGTATACAACACAAGCTATCAACTCAGAATAGAAGAACGTGTTTAGATGCCTTTAGTCTTGATGGCAAATCATTTTTACTTGGACTACAGTAATCCATAGTAAGAATAATGCTTCAAGGAGCAAGACTTACTGCTGATACATGAACGATGCATGAATCTCATCAATCTATCAACTGTTACATTTGATGTCAGATTTAAAATAGTTTTCAATTAAATTATCACAGAATATAAGTAAATGACTGTTCAGTTACTCATTTACCAGCTAGCACAAGATAATGAATGAAATGCCACACTTACTTGTTTTGAGGCTTTTATTTATATCAGAAGTGTCAATGAAATAGTGCTCACCTTCATAATTTTAAGGTAAATTCAAGACCGTAACACGTGTCAAGTCATGTAAACATTAACAGTGCAAAACCACGCCAGAAAAATACATTCTTTTCTGTATTTCCACCTCTTCACAGACACAAGTAGTAACCAGCCTAAACCATTTCGACGTGTTAGACTTCAGCCACCAACATTAAGAACCGGAGTTCGTGGCCGTCAGTTCAACAGACAGAGGGGTAAGTGTGGTTGCTCAAATTCAGGCTCCTTTTTTCTTTCAAACCAGTTTTTATTGCTTTCTTCTTTGCTGACCATATATGCAGTACTTTATATGCTTGTGTTTGCTTGTAAGACACTGAATAATACAGCAACCCTGCCCTAGCTTTCAGTATGTTGCCCTAAAAGCTCTGTGTTTGTTTTTTTTTTTTTAGTATATTAGTCTGAGCATTTTTATAATAGGCAAACTTTTCCTGCGGCACTTGCTTTATCAGTGGAGAGAAAGTGAACGGCACTGTAGACCTTAGCAAAATTTTAAAAGAAGCTTTAAAAATTAATAGTAGAATATAAGATTATAAATCTGTTTTTAAGATTATATGTCAGTTTCCTGCTTGACACACAAGAAGTTCCAGTTATCTCACCATGTCTTATGCTGATTTTATTTTTGTTTGTTTGTTTGTTTTTTAAAAGGTATTTAAGTAAGCATTACAGTTGCTTTTTTAATCAATGTAGTGTTAAACCAGGAAAATAAATTGTTTGCAATTCCTGTATTCAGAAAAATCTTTATATTAATTGTATTCAGTTTAGCATTATTTTAACATTCCATAAGATTTGACATGAGTATTGAAATATAGTGTAGTTGTTAAACTAAAAAGTGAAAGAAAAAGTAATGAGGAAGATGACCTAGGATAGATTTCCACTATGCTCTATCACCATTTCTTTATTGAGGGGGCTAACGGATTTCAAATATGACATGAGCCCTGTACTTGTTCTTTTGGCATAGAGCCTGAGACAGGATCACAAGTCAACAACATTCCCTTAAATGACAGAAGAATAAGGTATCCATATCACTAGGATTTAGGGGAAGAAGAAGGAGATTGAATTTTAACGGAAGGGAAGTGTTCCACTGCAGTAGAAATTCTTCACAGAAGGATGAATATCATTTGTACTAATATTTGATTAAAAGGGTGAGAAGGATTTCTCTTAATGCATTTGTTTTCTTTCCCAACACAGGTGTAACTCATGCAATGGGAGGCAGAGGAGGCCTGAACAGAGGCAATATTAGTTAAATGATCTGTGAAGTAATTACAGCTGTGTATACAAATGTGCCAGTTTGCCCGTGGTTGCTTTAGTGTAATGAAGCCAGAGCTTAAAGCAGCATTTTATACTTAGTTTTGTGTGCACACACTTCAATGTCTTTATTAATAAAATCAGACAAACTGTCAAAATTCAAATGGCATCTTTTTTTAAAAAAAAATCCTCTGCTCTGCATCACTTTTCAGGACAGTTATACCAGTCTTTGGATACAGTCTTTCCTGTGAGAGCAGTAACAGGTCTTGCTATTCTTTTGCCCACATCCAAACTGTAGTACCGATCTGAAATGAAGATATGTCAAAATTAAATTCCAGAAGCTACATTTAGTATACAGAAAGAATCTTGAAATTAAAGCCTGCCTTTTAATTTCATTTAGGGATTAATAGCAGATTTTCATTTCACATGTATATATGGAATTGAGAGGCTATAAAAATCCATTTTTGGCCTCAACTGTTTGATCTGTTCTTCTTTATGTTCAGCTTAGTTTTACAATACTGCTAATAAATCTGCTGCAAGAACAGGGAGTACAGAAGAGTTACACTTGTACTGCTACAACACAGAAATATGTTTAAGTATTTGGAAATCAAACTAAAAACAATCCTGCGCTACTGTAAACATGAGAACTCTGTGGTCCATGAGTGTGAAGTAGCTGATGTGAAGGTTATACAGTTATCATACTGGCAGAGACTTACTTTAGTATCCTGTATTTGGATAGTCTAGTATTTGAGCTTTTTTTTTTCCCCCGAATAATCAAGAAAATTCTGACAAATGCTTTTAGATGAGCCTGGTGAGAGGGAAAGGATCTACCTAACGTGGAATTAGAAATAGTTATTTCCTGGGAAACTAAATGTTTTGTGTTCCTCCCTGTATTTTTGTTGTTGTTTTGTCAGAAACGTAGTTCTGTAGAAGCCAGTGAAAAATCTTTTTATGTATAATGGTCCAAGGATCTCATTCTATCATTAATATGATTGTGTATTTAGTTGTCAGCTTTTTTTTGTCATTTTATAAACCTGTACTCTTATGGCAATGCATTCCATGAAGGGCTATTCTGAATGATTGTACCTCTCTGCTACTAGCTGTCCTGTAACTCGATTTTGAACAGAAACATCTCTGTTACAGGCAACAGTTTATTTCTCAGAACTGCTTAATAGTGCTTGCTTAAAATTAGCCTTGCAGACTCATAAGTGGTAACTTTGTGCTGTAGAACACTCATAGGTACACGGGCTTCTTTCTTTCCTATCACTGAGCATTTTGGAATACAGAGTAACTTGCATTAGCTCTAACTTACTGTAAGAGAAGGCGTAATAATCATAGCCGTCTGGCTTATTGTAGTTGGGTACTGATATAGTTGAATGAATTACTTTGGGGAGTCCTCTCCAGTAGGTAGTCATTTTTACTTCTTTACGCAGAACTCCTGCAAACAAAACGAAGTGTTACATTTAGAAAGTGTTACAGCATGACTGACAAGATCTGTCATCTGTTTATGTTACATTTAGAAAGTGTTACAGCATGACTGACAAGATCTGTCATCTGTTTATATAATCTACAGCAAGCAAGAATCATCAGATTGTTACAGTTTTATTTCCTAACACAGTACTTCACTGTTTTTCAAAGTTGTTCTTCAGAGACTACTCAGATTAAAATAATTGTATAAAAGAAACTTAATAAACATAAGCTACCGGATGGATATGGATTGATTCTGACAGTCTGAATAACGGTTGGCAATCCTACTGCACGTTGAAAGCGTCTCCTTATTACAAGTCTTGGGACAAAAGCTGGGTATCTTATGGTAATGCGGGCTTTCCTTTGGCACTTCTTGGCTGGCTCTTGTCTGTATACGTACTGTTGCATGTTACCATCTAAAAGAGAATTAGTGTAATTAAAAAATAAAAGCTAAATCAGAGATCACAGTATCATCAATATCACAGGCAGAAAGTCAATAGCATCATTTTAATACATCTACAACTGTCTAATGCTGTTGCAACCTGCAGCTTTTTCTATGTATTCCTACATCTTGCAATGGAAAAGCGTTGCTCTCTAAATCCAATATATGCTTCTAAATGTAGCAATAACTCCTCCAGCCTCATCAAATTTCCTACAGTAAGTACAATTCCAGTGGAACTGCTTTTACTGCTGTCACACCTATTTATCAAAGAGGAGGCTAAGACCATAGCTTTGGGGTACACAAGAGGAAGGCTAGAGTCCAGAAAAAAGATTTACATTTCATTAACCTCAGCTTTTTTTGATTTAGATCATTCATATTAGGTAAGGAAATTACATTCACTTTAAGCATGAAATGAGAAATAGAAAGAACAGAAGGAGATTTCCATGCATAGTTCTGAACTAATAAGCTTATTTAAAGTCTTTCCATCTCAGATTAATTTGAGATTGAAAAAAAAAATTACCACCAGATAAAACTTACCTCAATATTTGTTTGCAAAGATTATGTTCCCTTGTGGTCTGGTCTATTTTAAAAAGCACTTAAACATTCTAATACATTTTTTTAAAGCCTCAGGCTATGGTTTGACTACCTAGTGTCCTCTTACATCACTTAGACATATTTTGTTCAAAACAGACAACAAAAAACAGTCAAGAGAAACAGTGTTTTATTCCTCACTAATGCAATTCAAGCACCTTTTGATCATCTGTGAACTACAGGACATACCTCTTTTGATAAAATAAACTGATTCTGGTCTGCTGTTGTATCTTGCCACAGGGAGTGCTGCTACCATTTTCCCATTTAACCCTGCAAATCCATTTGCAAGAGGTTTGGGATAGCCTTTGTCCATCACGCCATTAGTGAAACGCCAGTATAGGTTACCCTAGTGGTTTAAGCAAAAGATGAGCTTCAGAGGAAATTCATTCATGGTAACTGAGCTTCAATACAGACATTATAATTAATTGTAATGCTAGCATTTTGATAACCACCATGTAGAACTGGCTGGAACTATTCCTATGTCCACAAAAACAAGCTATTACAACATCACAAAATTTCTGCAGTCTTCTAACTGTGCCTTTGAGTACGGGAAAAATCTTGGAAATGAACTGTAATAATGGTTACTAAACAAAGTAATAATCAGATTTAAAGGTTTTGTTTGTTAGTCGGTCAGTAACGAATTATGGGGAAAAAACACTGGATTAAGTCTATTTGAGAAGCACAATGCCAAGTCAGTGGAGGTGGGGCAGGAGAAGGAATATGTTCAGTTCACCCACTCAATTCTAAGTGTGAAAATGCTGCTTATTCTATAAAACGAGCAATGTGGCCTTGGAGCACAGGGCTGAACTGAACTGCTGTGCAGCAGGACGACATTTCAAAGCCTCTCTGCACTTCCCCACCTTGATAAAGAAGGTCTTCCCATCGCAGTTGCACCGGGAGAAGACGGTGTCAATGGGGGATGGGATGCCCCAGCCCTCGCTGATCCGGCGGGGGTTGGTGGTCGGTGGGCTCCTGCCATTCAGCAGCCAGTAGTAGTGACCTGCAGGTGGGAGGGGACAGCAGGCCGCATGGTGAGACACGTGGGCGGACAGACAGACACGGGGAGAAAAACGTTAGAAAGCAGGACGCCCCTGTGTTGCCTCTCCTCACGGTCCTCCCTGAGGACCCTGTTCCTCACGCCTCCACCCTGAGGTGGCAATGTGGCAGCCACGGAGGCAGGCCGGGACCAGTGAAGGCCGGGGCAGAGGGCTGCAGGACCAACATACCTCGGAAGACAGCCAGGGTGCCATTGGGCAGGGCTACCATGCTGTCCGCCGGCTTCCCGCTGCACAGGTCCTTCTCGTCGGTCTTGCCCACTGCAAAATAGCATAGTTCAGATTAGTTTTTGTTTGTTTTTAAACAAAAAAGGGCATTGCCTCCCCCTGCCCACCTGAAGCAGCGTTGGCCACATTTAAATGGGATTTTCATGTGTAGGATGGTGTTCAGGGCTCTCCTCAGATCTGTCTGAGGTTTTTTCATACAAACGGTTTAATTATTCATTCAAGATATATTGTTAAAAAGTTTAACTCTCATGATTTGTTCTGAGAAGCATAAGACTAGCTGTTTATATAACTAGGTACAGCTAGTCATTTATTGCTTACCTTATATAATTCATAAAAATATTTATAAATGCATCATATGCTGTCTCATACTAAATTTCTTCATGCTTATGGATGTTTACTCTTTTCTCCAAGCTTCTGTAGGTTCCTTCATTTTCCCCTCCTTCATTCTTAATGGATTCCTTTTCCCCTCCTTCATGTAGGTTCCTTTTCAGTGTAGGTTCCTCTTCCCCTCCTTCATTCTTAATGGATTTACATTTATTTTAGGTTGAATGTAAAGGAAGGATATGTTTCAGACAAAAATACAAATATTTTCAACCTAGAAGACCCCTTCTTTGTTTTTGCAAATCATCTGTCAAAACATGAATGAAAAAATGCCCAAGAACCTCATGGGCTGTACCTTAATATATAATCAACAGTGAGGACATGAAAAATAGCTGTGGCAAAAATCACAGAGAAAGAATATAAGGAAAATCTTTCTTGTTTTTCTTATGAGCCTACAAAATCTCAGGTTAGGTACTATAACTAATAGTGGGTATTCAGCCTGATGCTCTAACAGTGTTTCCATG
The DNA here is from genome assembly GCF_964211825.1 of Aythya ferina. NCBI lineage: Eukaryota > Metazoa > Chordata > Aves > Anseriformes > Anatidae > Aythya > Aythya ferina. The sequence goes on from NC_140304.1 coordinate 16,256,583, forward strand.
AGACTTAGAAATTTAACTTGTTTTTCCTTTTTCTGTTGTTTTTGTCTGCATCTACCACGGTATTTACAGCAAATATTTTTCAGCAGGACCAATTGCTGAAATGAGATCATGCTATAAATGAGGTGGAGAATTTCAGTAACAATACAACTGAAAATTAAGGTACCAGTGTTCAAGATGCTGACAACTGCATCACCACAGTCACAGTTAACCACTGAGATAGGTGTGCCTCCTTCTGACACCAGATAGAAAGGTCTTGCACATCCTTCTCTTGAGGTTTTGTTGTGCTCCCAGTTTTTGTACCTACTGGAACACACTTACCTTGTGTTTCTCCAGGTAGAACTGGCAAGTCCACAGTTTGTATTAAAGGCTTGTTTATATCAGGCTCTTCTTTTACTGGCATGGTTTCAGGGTTGGCTGGATGAGGCTCATCACGTGTGTCAGTAACCTCCTGGAAATGTATATCTGGCTTGGATGTCCCTCTAGAAACAATAAACATTTCTTCTATTGTATCTTTTTTATCTGTTGTAGTTCTCTCTCTGGTAACTGTAGTTTCCTCTTTCTTGTCAAGACTAGGGGCCTTTTCAGTGGCATCTTCTATTTCTTTTTCAGTTGTGTAGCTAATTTCATCAGTGAGGGTAGTTATCTCTTTTTTACCAGCTGTTGTTGTTTCTTTACTGGTAATTACACACTCATTAGGTGCTGCTGCTACAGTCTGTTTATTCTCTGTGGTTGTATCACTTTTAGTTGTTGGCACAATCTCCCTGGTTTTAGGAGCTGAATCTGTTTTGGCATTTGTTGGCAGCATGGTGGGCTTGCGCATGGGAGTTGTAGCTGCTGGTGTTGTTACAATCATGGTACCCAGTGGACGTTCTTCTTCCTTAACTGTTGGTGCTAAAATCTCTCTCGGTTTGGGAGTTTTGTCTTCTGTAGCCGGGATTGCTTCTTTTTCTGTAGCCACTGCAGTCTTTTTGTCTACAGTAGTTGCTTCTAATTCAGCTGCTGTAGTTACAACTTGTTTGGCTGCAGGAGTTATACTTGGAATATTGTCTGTACCTTCAGGAGAGTCATCAGCCATGGTAGGCTTCTTGGTTACAGTGGTTGTGTCTTTCCTACCTGCTGTTAAAATGTCTTTAAGTAGAGTAGTTTTGTTTTTCTTGGGTGTTGTTATCTCTTTGTTCACTGTGGTTGTTTCCTTTTTAGTTGTCGTCTCTTTGGTTACAGGAGTTGTTACAGGTTTAGTTGTCGTTTTGTCATTTTTAACAGGTGTAGTTGCAGACTTCTCACCTGAAGTAGTTGTGTCTGATTTAATGTTGAGGAGTGCAGGGGTAGTGAATTCAACTTCAGGGATGGTGGGAGAGCCTGCCTTGGTTGTTGGTGCCTCTGTGGCCATAAGAGTTGTCTCTTTTGCTTTAGGGGTGGTGGGAGACTCAGCCTCAGTTGTTGGTGCCTCGGTAGCTTTTGGGGTTTTCTTCGCAGCTTTGAGGGTCGTTGGAGCCTCAGTGGCTTGAGGGGTGGTGGAAGAGTCAGCCTTGGTTGTTGGAGCCTCCGTGGCTTTGGGGGTCATTGGAGCCTTGGTAACTTTTGGGATCGTTTCCTCGGCTTTGGGGGTCGTTGGAGCATCGGTGGCTTTCAGTGTTGTCTCTTCAGCTTTGGGGGTCATTGGAGCCTCAGGGGCTTCAGGGATTGTCTCCACAGCTTTAAGGGGTGTCTCCTTAGCTTTGGGAGACATTAGAGCGTCCGTGGCTTCACGAGTCGTTGGAGCCTCTGTGGCTTCGGGGGTTGTCTCCTTGGCTTTGGGAGTCGTTGGAGCCTCTGTGGCTTCAGGAGTTGTCTCCTCGGCTTTGGGAGTCGTTGGAGCCTCTGTGGCTTCGGGGGTTGTCTCCTTGGCTTTGGGAGTCGTTGGAGCCTCTGTGGCTTCGGGGGTTGTCTCCTCGGCTTTGGGAGTCGTTGGAGCCTCTGTGGCTTCGGGGGTTGTCTCCTCGGCTTTGGGAGTCGTTGGAGCCTCTGTGGCTTCGGGGGTTGTTTCCTCGGCTTTGGGAGTCGTTGGAGCCTCTGTGGCTTCAGGGGTTGTCTCCTCGGCTTTGGGAGTCGTTGGAGCCTTTGTGGCTCCTGGGGTTGTCTCCTCGGCTTTGGGAGTCGTTGGAGCCTCTGTGGCTTCAGGAGTTGTCTCCTCGGCTTTGGGAGTCGTTAGAGCCTCTGTGGACCCTGGGGTTGTCTCCTCAGCTTTGGGAGTCGTTGGAGCCTCTGTGGCCCCTGGGGTTGTCTCCTCAGCTTTGGGAGTCGTTGGAGCCTCTGTGGCCCCTGGGGTTGTCTCCTCAGCTTTGGGAGTCGTTGGAGCCTCTGTGGCTTCAGGAGTTGTCTCCTCGGTTTTGGGAGTCGTTGGAGCCTCTGTGGCTTCGGGGGTTGTCTCCTCAGCTTTGGGAGTCGTTGGAGCCTCTGTGGCTTCAGGGGTTGTCTCCTCGGCTTTGGGAGTCGTTGGAGCCTCTGTGGCTTCGGGGGTTGTCTCCTCGGTTTTGGGAGTCGTTGGAGCCTCTGTGGCTTCGGGGGTTGTTTCCTCAACTTTGGGAGTCGTTGGAGCCTCTGTGGCTTCAGGAGTTGTCTCCTCGGCTTTGGGAGTCGTTGGAGCCTCTGTAGCCCCTGGGGTTGTCTCCTCAGCTTTGGGAGTCGTTGGAGCCTCTGTGGCTTCAGGAGTTGTCTCCTCGGTTTTGGGAGTCGTTGGAGCCTCTGTGGCTTCGGGGGTTGTCTCCTCGGCTTTCGGAGTATTTGGAGCCTCTGTGGCTTCTGGAGTTGTCTCCTCGGCTTTGGGAGTCGTTGGAGCCTCTGTGGCTTCGGGGGTTGTCTCCTCGGCTTTGGGAGTTGTTGGAGCCTCTGTGGCTTCAGGGGTTGTCTCCTCAGCTATGGGTGTCGTTGGAGCCTCTGTGGCTCCAGGGGATGTTTCCTCAGCCATGGGTGTCATTGGAGCCTCTGTGGCTTCAGGGGTTGTCTCCTCAGCTATGGGTGTCGTTGGAGCCTCTGTGGCTCCAGGGGTTGTCTCCTCAGCTTTGGGAGTCGTTGGAGCCTCTGTGGCTTCAGGGGTTGTCTCCTCAGCTTTGGGAGTCGTTGGAGCCTCTGTGGCTTCAGGAGTTGTCTCCTCGGCTTTCGGAGTATTTGGAGCCTCTGTGGCTTCTGGAGTTGTCTCCTCGGCTTTGGGAGTCGTTGGAGCCTCTGTGGCTTCGGGGGTTGTCTCCTCGGCTTTGGGAGTTGTTGGAGCCTCTGTGGCTTCAGGGGTTGTCTCCTCAGCTATGGGTGTCGTTGGAGCCTCTGTGGCTCCAGGGGATGTTTCCTCAGCCATGGGTGTCATTGGAGCCTCTGTGGCCCCAGGGGTTGTCTCTTCAGCTTTGGGAGTCGTTGGAGCCTCTGTGGCTTCAGGAGTTGTCTCCTCGGCTTTGGGAGTCGTTGGAGCCTCTGTGGCTTCGGGGGTTGTTTCCTCAGCTTTGGGAGTCGTTGGAGCCTCTGTGGCTTCGGGGGTTGTTTCCTCGGCTTTGGGAGTCGTTGGAGCCTCAGTGGCTTCGGGGGTTGTCTCCTCGGCTTTGGGAGTCGTTGGAGCCTCTGTGTCTTCAGGGGTTGACTCCTCGGCTTTTGGAGTTGTTGGAGCCTCTGTGTCTTCAGGGGTTGTCTCCTCGGCTTTTGGAGTTGTTGGAGCCTCTGTGGCTTCAGGGGTTGTCTCTTCAACTTTGGGTGTGGCTGGAGGGTCTGCTGTTGTCATTGGTGCTTCTGTTGCTTCAGGGGTTGTCTCCTCAGCTTCAGGGCTAACAGGAGAGTCTGTATCAGTCAGGGGTTCCTCTGTGGCTTCAGGGGTTATCTCTTCCTCTTTGGGTGTGATGGTAGGGTCTGCCTCAGTTGTTGGAGCCTCTGTGTCTTCAGGGGTTGTCTCTTCAGCTTTGGAAGTTGTTGGTTTTGTGGTAATACTTGTGATAGGTGTTAAACTAGGTTTTGGAGTAGATGGTTTAATTGTGGTTGCTTTGATTGGTGGTGTTGTATCAGGCTGTTTTGTAGTTGGAGGAGGACTGGTCACCATTTTTTCACTGCCCATGTCTATGAGAAAAAATACATGTTAAGACATTCTAATTTCAATGCACACACCTGTTTTTTGGTGTTTGTTTGTTTGTTTTCTAGTATGCTGATTAGAAGTAGCTACTTATTTTTTGAATAGCAGTGTTATCTTGTTTTTGTGTCTTTGCTTAAAAATAGAAAAAGCCTTATGTGTAAAATTGCAATTTTTGTGTGTGTGTTTATATAAATACATGGAAACTCAAGTTCAATTTGATAAATACCAGTTATGGACTTATGTAACTGCCAAAAGACATATATATTAGAGATCCAGACTAACTTGGACTGTATATTTCCTTTGCCTTTCTGAGACTTCACAGCAGTCCACTAAGTTTTAACTAATACCTTTGATTAACCTGTAGCACCTATGAACGCAGCACAGCAGATTTTAATTCAGTGTTTGTATGTGAGACCACATAGTGTTTCTATCTTTTTCATGGAAGGGGAACCACCTTATATAATTCTTCTAATAGGACACTTCCCTTCCCAGTTTGTACTTTTGATTTGTTCCTTTGGCTGTAATTACAACAAAGCCTGCACCTGTGACCTGGACTTGAAGGAGGGGATTAATGAAACAGGAGGAAAACAAACTTTTTGAGTACAGACACATGCATACATCTCATACTCTATATCCTTGGTATTTTTCCTCTTTGTGATTTACAGCGTTAAGAGTCTACTTTTATATGTAGTTACACGAACTTGAAAGAAATTACAGATATATTCAGCAGAAACTAACATAAAATGTTTTTTGATCTCTCAGTGTTACCTTTGTGATATTTTTCCATTTAGTTCTGTTTTCAAGGTTTTTTGTTAGTTTGTTTGCTTCTTACTTCTATGATTCCTTACTATCTACCATTATCACTGAGATAACACTTGGTTCTTGAAAACCTGAGAAAATCAAGTGCAGCATCATGTGATTTGGGGTCATGTTGTTCATCTTTTGAACAAGTATTCTGAAAAAATCTTTCAAGATCTGAGCGATTGCTGACAGTCATGGCCTGATGAATGTACTGATGCAATGCCTCTCTCATCAGACTGGAAACACTTAGGATCTTGCAGTATGAGGAATAATTCCTGTGTAAATGTATTGTAGAAACAGTGTAGTATAAGCAGAGCATTACAGAATAGTATTCCTCCTTCCCAAAGTGTATGTAATTCTGTATATCAAGTGGGATTTTGTTGATTGAATTTCCTTAATTTTGTTTCATTTGATCTGCTGTATTGATTTCGTAAAAGGAAACTGCCACAGCAGAAAGGTAAGTATTCCAAATAATAATAATAATATATATAATTATGTATATTTATAATATATAATATATAATAATATATATAATATATTATTATTTTATTATATTATTATTATTTGTTATATTATATCATTATATAATAATATATAATATATATTATATAATATGTAATAATATATTATATATATAATAATATATAATTTATTATTATTATTATTATTGATGGTGATGATGATAATAATAGCAATAATAATACTAAAAGAGTTTAAGTATTGGCCAGTATTGACTTCTAGCCTTGTTTCATTGTTGTTACTTCAGGTTTCAAGTTCACATTATCTCCCAAATTATCATTTTAAATGCTGGAATAGAATATCAAAGAACACAGGAATGCAACATGTTTTCCATTCTGAAAAATAAAAATAAATTCTTCATGTTTTCTGAAGCCACATGAGGCTGGGCTTGATTAAAGGTAGAGAAACCTGTTAGGAGATTTTCCTGGCCTGGTTTTGCCAGTTTTCACTGTCCCAAAATACAACACCCTTCCTGTTCCAGCCATGGATTTTATCCAAAACTGACAATGGTATGTAATGTAGTTTTTGAAGATACATGTGGAAATCAAATAGAAATGTGGGAAACATCACCACAATCTAACATCTGTCTGAAGTGAGCGCTGCAAAATTAGTACAGTCTTTCTTGAGAACTAGGTGAGGTAATGAGTTTATAAACTGAGTGGTTCCAAGCTTGGTAACTGTCTGGTAATGTCTCACATTGCCCTTCTATTTCCAGAGCAGGCAAATGGTCTCTAATATTCCTTCAAGTAACACCCATCCTGTTTCATTTGTGTTCTTTCCTACCTTCTATAACTTCATGGGGCTGTGTTACTTCCTCTGGCTTCTTTTCTTCATTTGCAGATGACCTCTTAGATGTTGATTTATTTGGTGGAGGAGTCTTGGGTGTTGTCTTTTCTGTGTGCGCTGAAAGAAATGAAATAATCTGTTAATGGGAGTGTTTTTAGGTGTTTGGTGTAAGAAGAAAGTGATACAGAATTTCAGTGTCCCTTTTCCACATAAGTCTTTTATTTTTTTCCCCATCTATAATATTCTTTAAAATATTATTTGTGAAAAAAGACAAAAATATCTTTTGGATCCCTAAGTGTTTGTCATAGATCAGAGAAATATTTTTCCCAAAAGTGTGAGGTGAGGCATTCCTAGCTAACAGGAATTTTCAGGAAAATTCAGGAAAAAGAAGAATTCTGAGTGGAGTTTTATACTCTGAGAATTTCTCTCTTTTTTTGTTTTCTTTATTTTTTTTTTAATACAGATATCTTGGGGCTATCTTGTGAGTGTTTTTTATAGTGGGTATCTGAGAGATGGTGTATTACTTTGATATTCCCTTGAAGATTTAGTTATGATGTAGTTCTTCAGACATGGGATAATTCTGCACAGATATCCTGAAGTTTTTATTAGGAAAGAGAGAGAAAATGCAATTGTTGAACAAAATCACTCTGGGAGCTGAATCAGCTTTCAGATGAGTCAATGTAGGGATATTTGATCAGTCCTTAACTCTGTGTATATGTTCTGGGGTAGAGGGCTTTTGGAGTAATGGAAAGATAAAAATGATCTCTAGATGAACTTAGCTCTATTGTCCAGAAAAAAGTGGTCACGATATATAGACAGAGCAAAGTGAAAGGTAACTGCATGCCTTAAGTTATTACATTATTCCAAAAAGTTTAAAATGTTTCTTAATTACTCAGAGATAGCAAAAATACTGAAGTACTGGGTACTGAGTAGGGTGTATTTGGGGTGTCTGGTTTTGTGTTCGTTTTGACAAACATTAATAGCAAAACTAGGAAACTAAAATCCTAGAAGAAACTTTCTAAGACCATGCACAGTTGGATAATTTTTCATTATGCTTGAACTGAAGAACAAGTGACACAGCTAAGTATGTCCTGTGGGTGTTCATGCATCTTAAACTGCTGAACTTCCAAATCGGTTGCACTAGTGCAATGGAACTTTCGTGAGCCTGGAATGCCACTGCTACTGTTCTCTGAGTTTTTTTTGGAAAAACATCAGATAAATCACACATGTGTCTAAGATTTCCAGCAGAATTTTTCTTCTTTTCTAATGTCATGCTATGTAATGTAATGGCAATGATCTCTGGGCATCCCTGAAGCTGAGACAGAGCCAGGTACCAAGCCAGGATGGGTCTATGCATTCCCTGAAGGCAGAGCTACAAGTTCCTGGGGGATTTCTGAGCCAAAAGGAGATACTTGGTCAATCAGGCAGCTCTAAGCAGGGTGCTCTAGTGTCATCTTTGCCCACTTCAGTCCCAGTGTTACACTTGTACACCTTTTTGGGAATCTTGCTCTAACTGAAGGAGTTTCACAGCAGGGATTAAAAAGCAAGAAGAAAAAGAAGAAGGAATGTAATCACTGATAAAATAGTAGATAACGTCATTTAAATCAAGTGGCATCCTGGTAGGTCCAGCTGAAAGAAGCAACCTCAAAGGTAGCAAATTCAGCTCATGACCCTTTTAAGACATTTATCTCGTAGATATCCAGTCAAAAGTGCTCAATACAGAGTCTATTTCAGTATAAATGACGATGCAACTGAATAGCAAAACCGAGCAGCTATACCAGGGCTTGGGGACTGGGAGTGGTTGGTAATTTGAACCAAATGATAATCCCTAACACTTCTCCTGTCTGCTAAAGGACAGGCTTTGAAAATTGGCTGCCTTCTAGGTTGTCTGGTCTGTGAAGGGCTGGATAAACAAAAGTGACTTGACTGTGGGGCAGTATAAGTATTCGGTGAACTGAATTCACAGCCTGAAGGCTAAATGGGGACTTTCTTAAAATGACTCACTTGCAGTGTGAACGTGCAACCACATCTCATCAGGGAGGCCCTCCTTACCCCCCAGGAGGGGGTTCTATGTTGGGCTACTCTTCCTGTTTTGGATTCAGGATGGGAAAGATCTGGGCGATCTGCCCATGTGCTTCCAGTGATTGCAGCAACCACAAGCAAATGGTCTGAAGGTTCAAGTAGTGCTATCCCCAGTGCAGGGACTGGCTATTACACACGTCTGGGTGGGTTGCAGGGCAATTTAAGGGAGTTTGGACCTACCTTACCACTTCTCCATATATGACCTAGACTTTTTACTGCAAAGCATCATTCATTTTTGCCCAGCCTCTGTCTTTGAATTATGTTATTGATATAATTTTAGTAGCACGAGTGGAAATACACGTGTCAAACCTGGCCTTATGTGTATTGTTCTGAGTAATGGTTCTGATAGTGAACTAAGGTATGGAGTGCCAGAGAGGCTAAGACAAAATAAAACTTTCCCTGTGGAATTCATATCATGTGATGGATGTCAGTATATCTACCTATATGCTTCAGTGTTCACACTTCAGAAAATGGCCAATTTATTTCTAAAATGATTTTTGTTTTGTTTTGTTTTCTTTGTTTTTGTACAGCTAATGCTATGTATAGCTGATGCTGAGTGCTGGTGATTTTAGACAAGACCAGCAAGTTGTGCAGGATCTCTGTGGTATGGAATTGTTAGCAAACATTTACGTAGTCTCTGCCTCCTGGTTCCTGTTTATTGGGCTGTCATGCTGTGGGTGTACTAGCATGGCTGAATTTTATGGAAAGGTTCACCTGAGAACTAATGTGGATCATACCAAGAACAAAGTCTATGTGGTTTATATTTTATGGCAACGTAAGTTATAATATATGTAGGAAAACTTTTGTGATACAGAAATTTCTTACCTTCTTTACAGTGTTTTGCATAGTCGGGGCAGCATTTGCCATATCTTTCACAGTCTGCATCACAGTCACACTCTCTTCCTCTTTCAAAGGCTTCAAAGCAACGTCCTTTGCAGGAGACTGCTACATTAAGGCAGAACAAGGGAGTTAGTATTTTTGTCTGGCTCACATTTAACATTGGGACCTTTCTATAGTGAAGTTACTTGCTTTAGCTGATTTAAACAACAGCTGCCAAGGTGGTTATTCTGGTCTGATCCAAAACTTGCTTAACTAGTGGAGTCATCAAGTTTTGGATCAAATCATGTAACCAGAACAGCACTTTGCCATGGTGGTGTAGTGAGACCGTTTAGAATTCATAGTAGAATGAAACAGCCTTGGAGTTCACTTTAGATAGGCCCCATCACAGAAGGGTTCCCAGACTGGCTGAGGCCAGTAAGGACTTCTGGAGGTCACCTTGCCCCAGGCCTGCCCTACCAGGGCCCCCCCAACTGGTGCCCAGCCCCATGTCCAGGCAGCACTGGAAACTCCCCAAGCAGGAGCCCCCACAGCCTCTGTGGGTAGCCTGTGCCATTTCCCTAATCAAACAGCAGCTATCTCAATAATTTTTAAATTCAGTACGAAAGTAATTCTGGGCCACATTTTCAAAAAGATGGTGCTTCAGAGCACCACTCTGCAGCAACACAGATGTGTCTACCAAAGTATTTCTGAAAAAGAATTGGCCTGTATTTATTATGACTAAGTGTACCAGGTGTCCACAGGCAAATACTGTAACTTAGTTATATGAATTACTACAAAGTTACACAAAGTCACTATTTTTTAGGTTTTATCCCCATCTAATACAGTTCTTAAATTATTAATACTAGAGGAGTATCTGCCATGTTTTGACAGATGACTAATAACCATGTTTTTAATATTACATTAAGGGTTAACATCTGATAACCTTAGTGACCACGGTATGTCTGTTTTGTACTAAATAATGACCAGATTGTTTTGGAAAGTGTGTGTGCAGCTATTATAGACTTGAGCAAAACATGCTTGCTATATATGTCAAGAATTAAGTTTGCCCTTAAATGTTTGCATTACAAACTATTTTTTGAAATTTAGTAATATCTTTAATAGGTACTTAGTTGATAGCTAAATTGGAGTATGTTAGACCTGCAGTGGATATCTTTTAAGATGCTTAGCATCTCATAGAATTGAGCTGAGAATTAACTATCACTTGGTATTTCCAGCGTTATCATGTGATCTATTGTCCTGTATCTTTACTGTGCATGAGTCCCTCTGAAGTCAGCGTCTTGCTGGTACTCAGGGCATAAAATCCTATTTTATAATTAAGTAATTATCTATCAAAGTTAGCATTACTGTGTAGGCAGATTTTGAAGAGTTTCTGACCAGTGTAGAGATGGTGTGATCTGTTGATGCCAGTGTATTCGTTCCACATGCCTCTGTGAGAATTGTTTTTATTTTTTAAAGAATTAGCATTTGAGGTTGTGCTGCTTTTGAGTTTTAATACTTAGACTGTATTGCTAGATCTAAGAAGTCTTATCTTACACCATCAATCTTATTAGAACTACAGTGTAGTGTAACAAACTACAGTTATCTAAATCACTGGTATTTTTGACATATTGATAATTTATAAGAATATCATATATTTGATGAATTCTTCAGTAGAACAGCTTGGAATACCTGTGTTTATTTACACTATACAGTTTTATATTGCATATAAATAATACTTGTTCAGTCATCTTTTCTGTCACACTCCAGACATGGCTATGATCCAGAGTTAATTTCAGTCAGTGGAAGGACTTCCTCTGACTTTGGGTTAGACTGTCCAGTCTCCATATCTGTTACATTTGAATGGGATTGTCCCAGAATTTCTCTCTGGAAAACCCTGAAACTTTCCTTCCTTCCTGAATTTGCTTTGAACAGTTTTGTTGTTTTAAAGACAAACAGATACAGTACAAATGCACAAAGAAGGAGAAAGCAAGCAGCTGGGAAAATCTCCCTCTTGCTCTGCTCTTCCAAAAAGCAAAACTTTTCTTGGTGATAAACTGCAGATACAAAATTTTCATTGAATGGTCCATGAGAGGTTATCACTGAGGCTTTTAGAGGGGGGAACCACACATATGCGAGGAGAACAAGGAGGCAGAGAAGTGGAAGAAACATTTAAGCATTCGGCAGAGAGACACTGGTGCAAGCAGGAGGAGAAGCCTTTGCTGACAGGAGCTGGCTGTGTTTGGGAACTTACCCACCGTGCAGACTTTCTTGAAGTCAGCGCAGCACTCCATGTAGTATTGGCAGTTATAATCACAGTGGCAGCCATGCTCTCTAGAATACCCTTCCCCACATCTCCCTGTACAGCTCCATAAATCTAAAATCACACGACACCAGTGTGAACGTTGCCAAACCAAAATGCTACGCAAGGAAACACTGAAGGGCAAGGTGGGAAGATTCACCCTCTCCTAAAGAAAGCTGTTTCTTTTCTGGGAGTCATGGAGCTGCAGGCCCGGTGCCACCCAATGGCCTGCAGAGAGGGCCCACCCCCAGGCTGCTTAGTGGCTCCTCTGGGTGAGAGAGGGGCTGCACTACATCTGAGACAGACTCAGGCTTGACTTAGGCAACATATCAGCCAAAACTATATTGTTTTGCTGATTTATTTTCTGTCTTAAGACACTACACATGGTGATAGAAGTGCACCTGTGCCAGCTTACCTGACGGACAGATTAGGTCTGTCCAAATTGTACTTTTGCTAAAGTTATTCATATCAAAACCAGCTTAGTTTTTAAACTGGTGAGCATTGTTATGATAAATACAGGTCCCTGGGGCCATTTTTGTCAGTTTTCAATATCTGCCATATCAGATATTTGCCTGGAACAACTCCCCCTCCTATGTGAAATCTCTGCTAACGTAACGCACTAACAGCTTCTTCTGGAAATGAAACATGCAGGACCACAAGTAGAGTGCCCCTAAATACAAACAAAGAAGCTGAACAATCAGCAAGCTAAAACAGACTTTGGATAATTAGCTGAAACACTGAGGAACAACAAGAAAATAACAAGGAATAACATGTAACACAACACAACACCAAACACAATAATTTCTAACAGCACACATTCTGCATGTGTGTATTAAGGAAGACCCTAAGATAACAAAAAATTAAGCATGTTAATCTATATTGTTTTTTTTTTCAGCAGTTAGGTATAACATTTTTTACCATTTCTTTACAAATAATAAGTACTACCATTCTTAAGAGGACTGCTGGGGCCCTGATAACAAGTCATCAGCACAGGGGAGCTGGGGAGTAAATGGAGAAGTCAGTGGGTGTGAGTTAATGGGCTCATAATAGGGGAGCTGTAGAGGGAAGCTAGACATCTTCATTCCTGGGTATGTGTTCAGTATACTGCACCTTTCTTGCCTTGGGGGAAGAAAATATAGATAAATCCAGAAAAGAATGCCTTTTCATCTGTTTATTTTTTTAAGTTTATGACTTGGAAGTTGTGAAGGTACTTGTAAGGAAATGCCCAAATGGTTCTAGCTGCTGTTGGTATGAGTCTGGTTTCTGTTAAGCTAGCAGGAAGGTTCTTCTGTCTGTGGAAGGCGCAGCACCAGATGCCTCTGACCTGCAGGTAAAGCCTGACACCTGTGCGCTGTGATGAGCTGCTCAGACGGACAAATGTTATGCTTCTACACTCAAGCAGTAATAAATTTTATTTTACTAGCAAGTGGTACACCATGTTATCACTGTAATAACATGAGAGCCACTTGAGAACCATGACAGCACATGATTTGCCAGGTTGTAGGTTCTTTCATTTCTTCATAATGGTGCTACTTTCATCAAAGGTCAACTACAAAGCTCGGGAGTAAAATAAATTCTGTAGTATTAGACACCTAAATGCTGAAAATTGCCTTGGCAGTGATAAGAACAGTGTATTTAATGGCAAAGAATTTAGCATGGTGTGCATGTTCCTTTCCTTCAGCCCATTCTTCTATTCAAACATTTCTAACTAAAGTATATGGGTGTTATAATTCAAGATTCTCCTTGAAGCATATTGCCAATCACTTTGGTTAAATATGTCAACCTAAGAACAACAGGATCTGCAGACTATGTCTACAGAAAAAGAAATAGGCTTATATGTATCTTGCATAATATTCATATTTATGTTATTCCTAAAAAGAAAAAAAAAAAAAAAAGAGGACCACGCTGTGCCAAAATTTAGGTATGAAAGTAATCAGTGATGATAAAACTGAATCAGAATGCCTGTCTGAATATATAGACAGACAAATAAATACTAAGTTCTAGAATTTAGGATTTTTATGAGGACACATTTGGAGCTTTCTTACTATTTGTCTGATATCCTAGACACCCTCCCCTCAACTTTGTATGTTACAGTACCTTGAGAAGACACTTCTTGAATCAGGGACAATGAAAGGATCACCAAGGATACACAAAGTGCGTTCCATCTGATATTTACTTTCAGGTACAACATCATCCCTAAAAAGAATAATTTCACATCACTACATGCAATTCATTTTTTTTTTAAATAATGAACCAATTAAACTTGAAATGCATATCTTTATACATGAGTTTCATAGCAACATAAAATTCATATTAAAATTATTCAAGTAGAGTTAGTAATTTAGAATTATTCCATAAATTCTCTCATGTTTATTAGTTGATTAGCTGTTAAGTTTTGTAGTAGGACTTGGAAAATTCACTATTAACAAATAATGGAAGTATTTTTTGCAGAACTGTATTAGGTAAAATCTACAGTCACAGTCTACTCCTTTTATTTTAACCTTGATGGAGTTTAGTACACTGGTCCCTAAGGCTACAATACTGATAAATATAGATCTATTATATTTTTAAATTGTCAAAAACAATTATTAAACTGTCAAATTAATTATTAAACTGTCAAAACAATTATTAAGCAGCATACTTTTATAAACCATAATCTATCATCAAAATATTAGTGTTTAAGCAAGTCAATGGAAATGTAGGATAAAAGTAAATCTCCTTTCAAAAGGAAAAGTATTTTTTTTCCAGCCCATCATTTTCCTTTTGAGGAAGAGCACTTTGATCAGAACACTCTGAGTAGAGAGAGGCGTTACACTTACCTAACAGAGGATATGTCTGCCCTTAAGGATGGTTCAAATGCCTTATATATCTCTTTGTAACTATGCTGGGGTTAACTAATTAGACTTCTTGTTAAACAAAACTGCCAATGACAGCCTATGACAGCAAACTTTCCACATGAATTGGAAGAGGTCCCAGATGACTAGACTAACACAACATCTGGAAAATACTCCCATTAAGAAAAATGATTACAGAAAAAAATAAATAGACTTACTAGTCAAAACACATTTTGATTACTGAGTGAAATGAACAAATTGTCCTGAATGCATCTGGAAGGCATTAGACGTTATTGCATAGCAATAAGAACTCATTGTAGGCAAATGCAGAGTATATTTTCATTCCTGTCAAATAAAGCTTAGGTGACAGTAGCCTAAAATTATGCAGTACTATCCACTACTGATGGTGTTTCTTCTCCAAAAACTTTTGAGATTCAGTTCGCTTAGTCATAAATAATTTTCCAGTTCTGCACTGAATATATGTTGCTTTCCTCTAAGCTGAATGGAAATGTTGCTGAGGTGTTGGCTAGAAATCAAACAATTTAGTCAAGTCTCAAATTTATTGCATCTATTCTACGCAAAGCATCAGAATGAATGGAAGAGAATTACATTGTTTTAATGGTCTATGCGTTTCTCCATTCACTATTCAGACTACTGGAAATGGCTGCTTGGCACTCTCAGAGCCAAAGGCAACTCCCTTTGAAACTTCAGTCGTCCTGACTCTCAGGGCTTGGGGGCTGCCTCTTTACACAGAAACTAACTTAAATAGAGGCACGGAGCTTTGTTACTCCTGTCTTATGCTATTATTTGAATCCCAAAGTAACTTTAATATCCCAAAATAACAAATATGTACAATTCACACTGATCCCACCTGAGGAAAGCACTTAACGATTAGGCTTAAGTCACTTAAAGAAAAAATGTAGGTATCTCTGAAAAATAATGGGTTTAGATCTGGGTTCAAATGTTTTCTGTGCTCAGTCCAATGACTGAATAGCTTTTTTTATGCTAGAATTTCTTTGTAATTTGTATGTTACCACAATAGAAGCAATTTCATTCAATCTTTCTGCATTGTGGACATTTCTAATAGCTTTCATGTCACTGCAACATTTCCATTAATTCTGATCAATAAAAGAGTGCTTTTTTATTGCTCTAGGAACATGCATGATCTTTGCAAAAGTTTCTGTAGTTATTTACACAAGTATTAAATGGGCGCACTTACAGTATCAGTCTGGTATTCGAGCTCTTCTGCACACTGCCAATAATTTCCTGCTATTAGCATACTATACGAAAAAAGAAACCTGAGGCCCTGAGATTTCATGGAGTTTATTCAAGGTAATACACTGGAGGAAGTACATTACCTTTCTTTGTCATAATAAGAGCTTTGATTCAGCCTTTAGTGGAGCTGACTATACACTTGACACAGAAACTCTGTGGATTAAGATGAAAGGTACAAACCTGTAGATACTTAGAACCCAGGAAAGAAGTTAGGGTAGTTAAATAGAATCAACTTCATTTTCTAGATTTTCAAGAAAAATACTAAAATACTCGTAACTTAAATCATTTATAGTTAGATCAAGCTAAACATTCAAGAATACATTGTAAAGTGTATTTTGATATCCTTGTTTTAAAGGAGATTTCATCACTTCTATCATTTCAGTCAGTACAGCTCTGAGTGCCAGTTAATAGTGGACAGCTACATGAGGTGAAAAATATATATATATATAAAAAAGTAAACAAAAATAAGCTCTAAATGTTTAATCGTGATCTTGTAACATGGCAGTATGAATAAATCAAAAGCCAATTAGGTACATACACAGCTTGAACATATGGATAGTCATGACTGGCTGCTACAGATATTTTGTTTTACAGATATGTTCATTTTGGTAGGGCTGTATTGTTTCATTTATTTTATGAATTAAGTAATTGGATTGGTAAGATGTATATTGGGTTGCAAAGTATGAATGGTGAGATGATTTCCTAACCTGCTGTGACCTGATTTCAATTGCAGTTATCCACATCTACAGCATTTGTATTTACTATAGTTGAATGACTGCTAGGTGATCACTAATGACCACTAATTCCTTAGCATTAGTTATATGAACTTCAAATAGAAAATGATAATGTTGTTTTTCCTTCCTTTCCCATCAGTGCAATTTTAGCTAGCAGCATCTGACAGTATGTCGGATTTTTATCAACCTGTGTGGGTTCCATTTACTTTTGTGATGCATGGAAACTGAGGCTGTTACACATTTGCTCTGTTACCTGTACAGAAAAACAAAACAAAAAACATATTTTAAAATCTCAAATGAATCTTCTTTGTAGTACTTTTCTCTACAGCACTAAAAACTAACTTAGAAGAGCATACTTTTTGGAAGACTGGTAGAAGGTTAAATGGGAAGGGCTTTTGTTTGTTTTCCTTTGGAGATTAAGGAAGTCAATGAGGATCAGTTCAGGTTGGTTTCCCATTCTGAGGCAGGCTTGGTCTATGAGTTTTAGCCAAGTCACTTATCCTGAAAGTTAAATTAGGATTTCCAGAATTGTGAGGCTGTACCTTTAAATATTCTTTTTTAGAGTCTCTTTTTTCATAAAAAAAAATTCATCACTAAGCTGCTTTTGCGGGCAGGTTTATCTTCCCGGTGTGCTGTATGGGATAATTCAGTAAGTGGATTAACAGAACATAAAAAGCACTTTAAGAACTTTTAAATCCACGTAGTGGATACACTCTTGCTAATGATCTTCCAGGCTTTCTGTCTTGCAGGGATGAGGAAGGAGAACAATGCAGGGGAGGCAGAAGCCCTAATGTGGGAGGGCATGGGGTTACAATTAATTCTTCTGAGCCATCTGATAACTGACCAAAGGACAATTCCCTGCATTTCCTTCAATGACCATGCACCTTCTTCCATACCAGAACTGGCTACATTTTATTTCCATATTTAACTAGATTCTAGGGAGAAAAAAAAAAAAAAAAAAGAAGTTAATTTCAAAGAGAATTTATGCTTACTTTTAAGACAAAGGAGTATTAGTCTATGGCTTTTCTGTGATCTTTGAGTATTGTGAGTAGCAGTAATATTGCAATGAATTCTGATCTAGCACGCTACTGTAATAAGGGTCAGATGGACACGTACGTCAGCCATTTGATGTCTATATAGACTTACTACATTTCCAACACCTAAAAAGTTGACAGAATGGTTTAAAAGTAAGTAGAGAGAAGAATATGACTTATAAATTGTATATGTCCACACAGAGAATCACAGAATTGTCTAGCTTGGAAGAGACCTCAAGATCATCGAGTCCAACCTCTGACCTAATACTAACAGGTTCTCCACTAAACCATATCGCTAAGTTCAACATCTAAATATCTTTTAAAGACCTCCAGGGATGGTGACTCCACCACTTCTCTGGGCAGCCCATTCCAATGCCTCACAACCCACTCACCACGTGATGACACTCAAGATAATCTGCTCCATGAGTTTCCCTGGCACTGAGGTCAAACTGACAGGCCTGTAGTTTCCCGAGTCTGCCCTCCAGCCCTTCTTGTAGATGGGTGTCACATTTGCTAGCCGCCAGTCAAGTGGGACCTCCCCCGATAGCCAGAACCACTGATAAATGAAAGTAAGCGGCTTGGCCAGCTCCTCTGCCAGTTCTCTCGGTATCCTCGGGTGGATCCCATCTGGCCCCATCAACTTGCGTACATCCAAGTGCCATAGCAGGTCGCCAGCCATTTCCTCATGGATAGTGAGGGTCACATTCTGCTCCCCATCCCCTTCCACCAGTTCAGAGTACTGGGTATCCAGAGAGCAACTGGTTTTGCTGCTAGAGACTGAGGCAAAGAAGGCATTAAGCACCTCCGCCTTTTCCTCATCTTTTGTAACTGAGTTCCCCCCTGCATCCAGTAAAGGCCGGAGATTCTCCTTAATCCTCTGTTCTGCATTAATATATTTGTAAAAAACATTTTTTGTTGTCTTTGAGGGCAGTTGCCAGATTGAGCTCCAGATGAGCTTTGGCCTTTCTAATTTTGTCCCTGCACTGCCTCACAACATCCTTATAGTCCTCCCGAGTGGCCTGCCCTCTTTTCCAAAGATTGTAAACCCTCTTTTTCCTCCTAAGCTCAAGCCACAACTCTCTGTTCAGCCAGGCCGGTCTTCCTCACCAGCTCATCTTTGGGCACGTGGGGACAGACCGCTCCTGCGCCATTAAGATTTCCTTTTTGAAGAGCGCCCAGCCTTCCTGGACTCCTCTGCCCTTCACAACCACCTCTCAAGGGACTCTACCAACCAGTGTCCTCAACAGTTCAAAGTTGTCCCTCCGGAAGTCAAATACAGCGGTTTTATTGGCCCCCTTCCTGGCTTCTCCAAGAATGGAGAACTCTACCATTTCATGTTCACTCTGCCCAAGACAGTTTCCAATCACCACATCCTCCACCAGTCCTTCTCTGTTTGTGAAGAGAAGGTCTAGCAGGGCACCTCCCCTGGTAGGCTCAATAACCAGCTGCATCAGGAAGCTATCTTCCACACTCTCCAGAAACCTCCTAGACTGCCTTCTCTGGGCTGTGTTGTGCTTCCAGGATATGTCTGGGAAGTTGAAGTCCCCCACAAGAACAAGCACTGACGATTTTGCAACTATTGTCAGCTGCCTGTAGAACTCCTCATCAGTCTCCTCATCCTGGTTCGGCGGTCTATAACAGACCCCCGCCAGGATGTTTCCCTTGTTGGCCTTCCTGCTGATCCTAACCCATAGGGACTCAATCTTATCGTTCCCAGCCTCAAGTTCCACGACATCAAAACTCTCTCTGATACAGAGAGCCACACCACCACCCCTTCCATGCTGCCTGTCCCTTCTGAAGAGCCTATAGCCAGACATTGCAGCACTCCAGTCATGAGAGTGGTCCCACCACGTTTCCGTGATGGCAACCAAGCCATAGCCTGTCTGCTGCACGATGGCTTCCAGCTCCTCCTGTTTGTTACCCATGCTGCGTGCATTAGTGTAGATGCACTTCAGTTGGGCCATTGCCTTCTCTCCCAGCCTTGCCATTGTTCCCCCTGGCACAGCTCTAACAAGCCTTGTTTCAGCCCCATCCCCCTTCTCACCTAGTTTAAAGCCCTCTCAATGAGCCCTGCCAGCTCCTGGCCTAGGATCCATTTTCCCCTTAGAGATAGGAACCTGTCTGCGGTCATCAGGCCGGGTGCCGAGTAAAGTGCCCCATGGTCAAAAAAAAAATAATAATTCTGTGTTGGCACCAGCCTCTAAGCCACGTGTTTATCAGGTGGGCATTCCGTGTCCTCTCTGTACCCCTCCCTGCCACCGCAGGGATGGACGAAAACACCACCTGTACTCCCACTCCATCCACTAACCGTCCCAGTCCCCTAAAGTCCTGTTTGATAGTCTTCAGGCTTCTCTCTTCAATGTCATCACTGACAGCCTGGAGTATTAAAAGAGGGTAGTAGTCAGAGGGGCGAACCAGGTTGGGAAGCTTTCTGGCAATGTCCTTGACCCTGGACCCAAGAGGCAGCAGACTTCCCTATGGGTAGGGTCAGGCTGACAAATAGGTCCCTCTGTTCCCCTGAGAAGGGAGTCACCCACAACAATCACCCTTCTTTCTGTCCTGGTGGAGGCAGTCCTGAGGCATGGAGTCGACTTCTTCACCCTAAGCATCCTCCTGGGTAGACTTTCTATCTCTTCTTCAGCTACCGGTCTCTCAAGCTGCAGGGCCTCAAACCTGTTGCTTAAGGGCACCTGGGAAGGTGGGGTCAGTAGGGTGGGGCATCGCCTGCAGTGTCGAGCAGGGACCTGCTTCCATTCCTCCTCAAATCCTAGGTCCCCCCCCTCTGCCTGACAGCAGCAGGGCAGGGGGTCCACCCCCATTTGGGGTGTCTCACCCCAGTACCTGTCCTTCAGGCCGCGCAGGGAATTGCTCCACAAGTCTTTCTCCCGCTCACGCTCCCTGATAACCCTCAACCTCTTGACCTCCTCCTTGAGTTCTGCCACGAGGCAGACCAGGTCGTCCACCTGCTCACACCTCACACACACAGTCTCTTTGCCCCCCGCAGGTGGTAGCAACAGGCTACCACGTGCACTCGGAGACACGAACTGCCGCAGTTTTGAGCGGGCAGTCTAGACTGGATGTGAACAGACTTCCTAGAGAGAGCACCGTGCCTGGTGGAGACCATTGCAGCTGAGCTAGCGGTAGACCGCCGTTAGAGGAGGTGTTCGTATGGGCGGGGGGGGAGAACGCTGCTGCCCTTCCTGCTCGCCCTGCCTGCACGAACTGCCACGCCCTCCTTTCTGCCGCGCCACGCCCTGTTTGCCCGTCCTGGTCGCTCGCGCTCCCTAGGGGCAGCTTTTGAACGGCCGGGGCGGGGGCGCTGCCGGTTACGCCTCGCCTCGTTCTCGCCTCGTTCACCTCCCTCGCGAGGGCTGCCGGGTTCTGGCGGCTCCCTCGACTGGACTCGGTGCCGGGAAAATTAGCCCTGCCTGTCCGATCCCCTGCTCCGCTGCAGAACGCGTCTGCCCTGGAGCCGATCGCCTCGGCAAGATTAGATAATGAGATAACAGATGAGGCAATAATGATAGGTGGAAGACGAAGGATAAAATCTGCATGGTGTTTATGTTATTTTTGTAGTATTATCGAGATCGGTAGGAGAAAGTTTTTATTGCAGAAGCCTCTCTGTACTCGGCACAACTGCAGGCATTACTGAACACCTTGAACAGCAGGACGAGGAGGAGCAGGTCTGCTGGCTGTTTACACCTATAGATATGCATAGCTTGAATTCCTCTGGAGCCTCGACCCTACGATCATCATTCAATGGCTATTACAATATTTCTCTGTGGGTCCTATCAGTTTCTTCTAAAAGAAGAAAGCCTCAAAACTAGAGCATGGGTTTACTTAAACTAGGCTAGAATCTCATGTTGCGTGGAATACACAATCTGAGTTTATAAGCAGTGAGTGTAAACAGAGCAGACTTTTAGAGGCAGAAAGTTACAGGGAGAAATCTTCCATGCAAAAGGTCTGACAGAGCAGTATGTTACTAAATCAGAAATATTTGTCTTTCCTTTCTTTCCAAGTACACTAATTATTCCTCACCCTTAAGTTCGTTCTGTTTATTGATTTCAGTCCATACAGGCTAAAAAGTGACTATTGTCTCATTAAAAACATATCTCAAAATGAACTGTATTCCACATTGTGTTTTGTTTTGTTTTGTTTTGTTTTTTAGCAATATAGTATATGGAGTGATTCTTCTAGTGAATAATAGGAAAAATGCAAGACGTTCAACTATAGGAAGAAAAAATAATGGAAGGTTTGGTTCATATAAAGGATATCAAATAATAAGAATAGGGAAAATGAACACAAGAAAGGTGCCTGGGGAAGTAAAAAGAGGTAAATCTAGAAGAGTTAAACAGGGAATTCCCAATTAAGTAGTAGGAGTGGAATTAGCAGTGGCTCCTTGTTAACTTATGAATGAAAGATGCAGAAAACTCTTTCAGGATACAGTTATTTCATTACCACCTGCAGGACTCTTAATAAAGTTTCCCAGAAACAGCCACCACTCGTTAAGTGACTGACAAATGACACCCTTGCATTGGCAAAATACCAGTGAAAAAGTGTGAGACATCATTGCAAGTCTTTATTTTATTTTCAGACTTAGTATGAAGTAATTTTCTTGTAACATGAAGAATCATCTTTCTTAAACATTACGCTCAGGCTACTATAAATAATCCTCTTTACTCATGCTCAAGCTTTTACATCTCATGCATTCAAGCAAAAATGGTCTGTTTAAATGTCTGTATTCAAGGCGAAAGAGTAGCTGGATCAGCATAACTGTATATAAGAACAAGTAATTAATTTATACTTCTTGGAGAGGGTTTATTTTTTTCTTGTTTGTAACTTTTGAGGTGTATTCAACAGGAAGGTCTTGAAGGACAAATAAGTTAATGTACAAAAAACCTCCCTTGGCAGTACCGAATACTATGTATTAGTACTAGTAGTGAGAGCTATCATTGAAGCTGCCAAAGGCTTGTGGAAGTTGCCTTTGTCTTTTTTCTAAAGTAAACACCTGATTTTGATCATTCATAATTTTACAACAGTCTGAGTTCTTCAACTGAAATGATCAGTACTTAGCTTCTGTTTAATGGAGTTCTTAGAGGACAGGGGCATTCTTCTTTTAGTCTCTTCAGTTTTAATCACCCGTGTAATTCTGTATGGTCATTGAAAACTGATGCAAAGTACAGCACTTGAAAAGATTTTGCAGAATGAGGCAGAGTTCTTCATTATGTTTGTGAACAGATGTAATGGACTGGGATTTTGCCAAGCAGAAAAATATAGCACAGAGTTCCAGAAACAGCATGGGCTCAATAAAGAAGGCTTCTGAGACAGACTTTATACAGGTGGCTTATAACCTCACTATAAAGTCTGATTTCTGTATATTATAATACAACATGATTTATCAACAAGAGTAACTAGCTTAAGGATGATCTAACAATTTGATGGTGTGAGTATCACAGAAACCTGCTCAAAGTGTAACACAAGCTGGAGGAAAGCTTAATGTTTTTGGAGAGGAACAACACTTGGGTACTGAACGATGACACACAAACCCACTTTTCCAGGCAGGACTTGAGGACATGTTTGTGTGGTGGTTTTACTCGGGTAGGTGGCTGAGTTCCACCATGGCCACTCTCTCACTCCCCCTCCTCAAAGAGGAAGGGGGAGAAAAAGACACAAAGAGCTCAAGGTTTGAGATAAGGATGGGGAGATCACTCAACAATTATTGTGACGGGCAAAACAGACTCAGCATAGGGAGATAGTAAGATTTATTGCCTATTACTAACAAGCTAGAGAAGTGAGAAACAAAGGAAAGAAACCAAAAACGCCTTCCCCTCATCCGCCCTCTTCCACCTTCTCCCCCCAAGCGGCACAGGGGAATGGGGGTTGTGGTCAGTCTATAGCACTTGGTCTCCACCACTCCTTCTTGGTCACTCTTGCCCTGTGCTGTGGGGTCCCTCCCACAGGATGCAGTCCTTGCCAAACTGATCCTGCGTGGGCTTCCCACAGGCAGCAGTTCTTCAAGAACTGCTCCAGATATGGGTCCATACTACAGGGTTCATCCCTCAGGAGCAAACTGCTCCAACCTGGGTCCCGCACAGGCAGCAGCTCCTTCTAGGTCCTTCTAGCTCCTGTGTGGGCTCCTCTCCACGGGCTGTAGCTCCGGCCCGGGGCCTGCTCTGGTGGGGGTCCTCCACAGGATGCAGTCTCTGTCAGTGCAGGTCCACGTGCTCCACTGTGGTCTCCTCCATGGCCTGCAGCATAGAACCCTGCTCCACCATGGTACTCCATGGGCTGCAGGAGGACAGCCTGCTTCACCATGGTCCTTACCACAGGCTGCAGGGAAGTTCTGTTCCAGCGCCTGGAGCACCTCTCCCCCTCCTTCTTCACTGACCTTGGTGCCTGCAAGGCTGTTTCTCACTCCGCTCACTCTCCCAGCTGCTGTGAGGCAGTGTTTTTTTTGTTTGTTTTTGTGTTTTTGTTTGTTTTGTTTTTGTTTTGTTTGTTTGTTTGTTTGTTTGTTTTTTCTTTCTTAAATGTGCTCTTACAGAGGCACAAACAACATCGCTTATTGGCTCATCTCTGGTCAACAGCGGGGCCATTACCTAACATGGGGCAGCTTCTAGATTCTTCTCACAGAAGCCACCTCTATGCCCCCCTGCTACCAAAACCTTGCCACATAAACCCAGTACAGTTTGGAAATCAGTAGCTGACAGAAGACAATTTAAATTCTGGCAGTATTAGTTTTCAGAGCACCAGATGTGGTTTTGTGTAGGGAAAGGTACAGCGGAAAAGAGGCCATTCTTTCAACTGAAGAGAAAATATAAGGTATTGCAAGACAAAATACACTATTGATACTTGTGGACAAAGAAGAGTTAATTTAATGGAGAATATCTTCACTTAAGTTGAAAACAGAGACACTTTTTTATATAGATATCCAAAATCTGTATTTCAAAAGGGATGTCAGTCCACTGATTTCTTTCTGACACTGAAATTTCATGCACTTTCTGACACTGAAACTTATTTCATGCACTTCTGCTGTACTGTGGTTTTTCTCTTTGCTGTTATGTAAAAGACACCCACCATGAACAAGAGACAGCTGGGTGTTTGGCAGAGAAGATTGTCTCAGTATGACAAATACCTTTTTCTTTGACAAAGGTAAAGATTTAAAAAATATTTTTTTTCTCTTCTGTTTCGAAGATCTTTGAACAAGTTGTGTTCTCTTTTAAGTGCCTTCAAAGTGAACTTTGCCTCTGAGAAATCAAACTGACAGGAACTGTGCACTTACCAGGATTGCAGCAATTCAAACCAGGGCACGCAGAACACAACCCATTTGCAGTTTAAATATAACAGCAAGATTTTTTGCAACAAATACAATTATTGCAAAAATGTAAATTATCCAACAAGGCTATAGCACAGCACAGCTGGTGCAGTGCTGATCCAAGTCTGACTTGAAAAAGGAATTATCTGCAGCACAGGCAGGATTCATAATTTGTCGACTGAGGAAATTGCAGGGCAAAATGAGGAAAATAACTGGATTTCGTTCTTTGTAACTCATATATCTTTCTGCTGTATCCAAAAAAATTCTAATCATTGGTCTCTATTTGCCTATGATTAAGTCTGGGGTTAGAACTGAAATAAGTATTACGTGTTAGAAATCTAAATCTTAAGGTCCACTTAATACCTCATTATCATGGACATGGGCAGGCAAAGCATGAATGGTCCTGACAGAGCTCAGCTCTTTACCTCACCTACGCATCCCTCTTTCACTGTATGGACGACCGTAATGAAAAGCTAGCATTAGGGTTGGGGAGGAGGTTCTGAATTAGTCCTCAAATCTCTCCTCAGGTGTACCTTTGCTTGAAGCTGGGGCTTGGTCAAGCTTTGGAAAGATAAAAACTTGAAGGGATGTGTCGGCAGATTTTAAAAGCCCCATGAGTTAAAGACAGCTGGCAGCAGCACGGATGAGGCATGTGGGGTTTTGTATGCATGTGTCTTAATGATTCATTCCCCTTCTAGACTTCAAATTAGGGTTATGATTTGTATTAAAGTTATATTATAGGAATCTAGTGATTCAGCTTCATGGCTTTCGGTTTTAGGAGTGTGTCAGGCAGACCCTGTTTACTCCCATTTACCACAGAGATTGATCAATATGTTGATGTTATTAAGTATGTATATTGGCTCAGAACACCCAGTTTTGAAGTCCAGTTACTAAAGCTTAACTAAAAGGGTAAAAGGAGGGCTGGGGATTGATGAAGATCTGTTTCACTGTAGGAATTGGTCTTCAAAGTAAAATACAGTTTTTGTAGTTTGCACTATTAAGACCCTGATATGTGGCTACATTGCTCAGTATATGCTCAGCAATAGTGTTACAGTAATGTTTGATTTATGTTTCAGCTTCAGGATACATTTTCAGATTACTTGTGTGTTGCTTACTGTAAACATTGGCCACATTCTTATAACCGAGGTTAGTGTAAGGATGTGGGCTGCAGCTAATATTGAGGAATTTTCAGCTTTAAGAACCAAGAAGCATGGGCAGACGTGCACCACAAAGATGTATTTTACTTTTCTAAAGGGAACGATCTCTGAATATTAAAAAAGATTAAATTTAGGTTGCAAAGATCCAACAATTCAATACACCAGTATATACATTATCAAGGAACTACAGAGATTAGGTTAGAGTTATACATCGGATTTGTGTTGTGTTATACATTGGATAAAGGTTTGTGATTGTAAATGTTCAAGAGCTTCCACTGTTAAGGGCTCTTCAGAGTTAGTCTGCTACCAGCAATTGCTCATGACTTAGGTTTTCTTTCAGTGTTTGAGTGAGACCCATAAGAATGAGTCCTGTAACTAAGTTACAGTGGCTTAGGACAGAA
Organism: Aythya ferina; assembly: GCF_964211825.1. Lineage (NCBI taxonomy): Eukaryota > Metazoa > Chordata > Aves > Anseriformes > Anatidae > Aythya > Aythya ferina. The sequence continues at coordinate 16,282,726 of NC_140304.1, forward strand.
GTATGAGAATTTTGAAATGCCTGTCTTATCTCTGAAAAACAAGGGACAGGGGAAAGGGGTGTAAAATTATGCTTAGATTAGTAACCATTTAATTTTAGAGTGATTTTAGCTTCTTGCTCTATTTCACAGGCACTGGACATCTAAGCATTGGATTGATGTTAGTAGGAGATAATGTTTCATGTTAGGGGGTGTTTTTGCATATATGAATCCCATACTTATGGCAGAGTTCAAAACCCAAAGGCCAGACGTCTGTAAACCTCATGTTAACCAGAGACATAAAGAAGAGATTTTTTTCATCAGAAGGTCTAGTGCCTTATATGCTGGCTTGGGATGCAAATAATACTTTAGATTTTTATTAAGTTAATTTAGCCATAGGGTTACACTAGAGGCTGAGAAAACAGCACTCCAGGAGCCTTATTTGTTGATGAGTTGAAAAGGGTCACAAGAGTCAGTACTAGTCTGTAGTTGGTAGAGAAGTGGTAGAGAATTCAGGAGTTTGCGTCATTCTGAGTGGGGCAGAAGTTTTATGGATAAAACCTGTCATTAAAAAAAAAAAAAAAAAAAAAAAAAAAAAAAAAAAAGACCTGCAATAGAAGCTAGGTGTGAAAATGGCATCTTTCCTTGGCTGGACTGTGGTGATGATTCCCTTTTTTAGTGTAGCCTGTAGGAATTCATCTCCATTTTTTCCCCCTCAAAGTTAGAACAAGTTTTGGTTGTGAGGTTCTGCAGTGAGGAAGGAGGTGCCCTTTGAACTGGGATGCCATGAGAAGGTGTTTCAAGTAACTAGCAAGCCATCTTTATAAGCTTCTGCTCTTCCAAAGAAAATCTCATCCATTAGCACTTAAACCACCGTGGGCATACTCCCTTGCAGGAATTCCCTCTGTTGGGCTCTCTAAGTTGGCAGCCAATATCTTCTGGTCTTCAGCTGTATGTCAGTGAGTGATCCTGAGTCATGGCAGTTTGCTTTTTTATTATCATTGTTTCACAGTAATATTTTCACAAAATTTAGAATCTGTTAAGTGCTTTTCAGAACAAGAAAAAGTCCTCACTGTATAGATCTAACAACCTAATTTTAGTATATCATGGGAGATGTATCTGGAGGGTGGGACTTCATTCAGACAGCTTCCTTAGCCTTTCATACCAAGCTCAATAGAAATTCAGATCTCTTGATGTTTTGATTCCTCTTTTTTTTTTTCCTTGATTCTTTGAGTATGCAAGGAATAGACACATCAAGTGTGTAAGAATATAACAAGTGTTTCAGTTAAGGATATGCCCCAAATCTGCCATCCTTTTCTGAAGAGCAGTTCCTTCAAAATATTTTGTTTAATTTTTAGATTAAAGTATTTTTAGGAAAGTGTAAGGTGAGCTCCACACTTTCAAAATAGCCTTTTGAATCCTAAAGTTTGACCTCAGTTACTAGGATGAATTATTAGGAAAGGTGTAAGGATGGAGAAGGTAAAGCAGGTGGATTACAGACAGTCTGGGCATTCTGAAATTCATCTTAGAACTTAACAACAGTGCATGACTTGTGTTTACAGGTAAGGCAAGAGCTCCTCTGAAAGTACTGTATTTATTTTAAATAAATCTGTTCTAATGTGGGCTTATGAGACATGTCTAAAAAAGAAATATCTAATATTTAAACACGCACATAAAATAATAGATGGTATGGTAATGTATTCCTGTCTTTTACCTCCTAGCAAAAATACTACAAAGAATCTGAGCCTTTTTTTTTTCCCCAACATGGAATAGATTTTAAGCATTAGAATGCTTTCAAATTCCCAAGAGTTATGTAAAAGATGTCATCTTCCATTCTAAAACAGTTTTGCAATATGTACGAAACCTGAATATTGTTTTGATGCTTTATTGAGATTATTGATTTTTTGAAACTATTGCTTTTGGTGTGGAAAATTTGAAGGACAGACTGGCACTACTGCCAGGTTGTCCCTTTTCTAGGTGGTGTAGGTTTGTGATAAGGCCTTTTGTTTCACTTCAAAATTACTGAAACAGGTGGTGAAATAAATGGTATCCAGTGTTGGTAGTTGTCTTCTGTTTTGACTAGCTGCATTATTAGATCTAGTGACAAATTGGGCCAATTAAGGTAAACTTAAAAAATTTTTTTTTAAATAAGATGTAAATTTCACATCCTAGTGTGAAGTTTAGCAGCAGCATTACAGGCAAGCTTGAATCCCTGGCAGGAAAGTGCAAGGAGACCTTAGAGGACATAAGTAAAGACTGAGTGGCATTGAAAGCATAAATGAATACTGCAGTACTGGTGGAGATGAGGTATTGGTTTGTTTGGCCAGCGTGGCGTTGATGTTAAAGGGCTGGGTCGCAGACACAGGACGTGTGAGAAGAAGGAGAACTCAGTGTCAGGAATCGGCCACCAAGCCGTAAGCAGCGGAGACTGGCTGGAATATACAGTCATGAAGGAAGCAGGAACATGCCCTCTGCCAGCAGATAGGTTTATGTTTTTGTCCTTGGCAATCCTATGGGGGCTGTATGAGAAGGCTGTGGAATGTGCAGAGGTTGCAGGAGCCTGGCAGACTTTCAGGACTGATGTTACGTCCTGTTCCAAGGCTCCGGCTTGGGCTGATGACTCTGCCTTACTTCATGGTAACGCCCTAACGTCCTGCTCCTGAGGGCTCGGATTACTCAGCGAAGTTCATTATTTGGCCAGATAAAACTTTGCGGTTATTGTGACATGTTGTTGAGATTTTCTGATGACATTTAAACCAGAACATCGTAGAGGTCCGGTGTCCTAGGTTCACTGAAAGTGGAGATCATAACTTAAAAATATTAACCCAACACCATGGGTTACTTAAATATTAACCCAACACTATATGGGGTATTGTGAGCACATTGGGCTACCTATGCACAAGTTACTGAGACTGAGACAGGTGAAAAAAAGGGGCTAAAGCAATAAATTAGGTAATGGAAAGATGCAAGAGGAAATTCTTGAAGGATTTGGTTTAATTCTAGCAAAGAAGGGCTTAGAGTTTTGTTCCTCAGTACCTCCAGGCAATAAGGATTAGAGGGACTGAGTGGAAGAGGGTTTTTTTAAGCTAAAGGGAACTAAGAGCTAGAAGTCAAGTAGTTCTACGCAGTGTGCAAGTAAATAAGGCAGAAAATTAGAATAAGGTTCCTAACCATTGTGTCACTGAGGGTTTGAAACAGCCTTCCCATCAAATAAGTTTAAAGATGGAGCCCGATGCATTTTCGAGCAGGGTATTTTTGGAATGTGGCTGCGTGGGGAAGGGCACGCACAATGCTGCTCCTGCCCATGCTCCCCTTGGGCAGCATCACCCAAGGGTGGCCGTGGAGCTGGGGCCGTGCTGGTCACCTGCCACCACTCTGCGAGGCTGCTTCTGTCAGACAGCGCAGTGGTGATGGTTACTTTAGAGACATTACTTCACTGTAAGTGGATGTGACTTGTTTCCACTTAGTAAGTCGTTTATCATGACCATCTGTAGCAAAGACCTCTTTGGGCAGCCAGGAAAGCTTTGCCATTACATAGCTACATGGAGAGGCAACAGCCTCGTTGTCTCCAGTTCCCTGGTTCTGGAACTCAAATGCCAGTGGCACTAATATTTTGCTCGTATCCTTTTTCTGCTGAGGGCAGTTTCCTTCTTAGTGTATTTGGGCATCTGGGAAGAGGAAGCAAGAACTCCATCATTCCTCTGAACTTGGTTCTTCTACTTCTGTGCACTCCCTGCTTCTCTTACTGCCTTTCTCTTGCTAACCATGAAATTCAAGCAGTATAAATTTTTATGAGAGCAAGACTCACAAAAACCATGTGTACCACAGTAGTCCTAAAAGATCAGGCATGTAGCGTCTGCAGCTTTGTGTGTCATATAAAATTTTATAGAATATTAATTCTTGCTGTTCAACGCCAGTTCCTATCCAGGTTGTTTTGTTTTGTTTTGTTTTGTTTTTTATGTTAGAAGGAATGTTGAATTTGATTGTGTTATTGTTGAAGATGATGTTGTTAGAGCTTCCTGAGCACAGTATAAGGCCATTTTTTAATCCAATTTTGGACCTAAAGCTAAATTTAAACTTATATCTTCTTAGTGACAAAGATGATAACCTCCAATGTTATGCACTACTATTTCTCTGAAATGCCAGGTTAGGATAATACATTGCATTTAAATGCAGCTTTCCCTCTTCATGTATTTTATAACAAAATCACATCAGTAAATAGTGGAGAGAAAGTGTGTGTTAGTGATTAGCCCCTCCGTGTTACTGTCAAACAAGAGGAAATAGTTGTATTAGCCCAGCTGTAAAATAAGTTTAATGTTTTTGAACATTAACCATTCCAACATTACTTTTTGGGGAAATTAGTTTAATTCATGAGTCTCAAACTTAGCTGTCTCACTTCATTTATAAACAGTAGTCCTTTGGAGAATGAGGACATTCACAGAGCATGATAAAAAGCTGTTGTTTTCTCTCCTGTTTTTGTCCTTCTTTGTGATCATCGTGTATGTTCACTCTCTGGGATCTCAGACTTGTGCCAAGATGGTAGTTCATTTGTGATTCATATGTGATCCTCAGAAAATATGAGCACTTAGTGATAATTTGGGGGATGTGATGTTACTTCTGTCCTTTTAAGGTTTTTACATTTATTGTAATGGCTGTGTCTGGAGTAAAATTGCAAATAACATTTATTTGGAGAAATTACTCTTTCACAAGACTGTCTGGGAGATTACAGAATTCTTACCAGATGTTCTGATCTACAAATACTGTTGCTTGTCTTTCAAAGCAAAATGATTTTAAATAGGACCAAAAAAAACCATTGCATAATATGTGGATGCAAACTAATATTTTATTTACCTACAAAATCTGTTGAAACCTCCTGAAGAAAATTCACTGAATAACTGTCATATTAATGTTGCTGCTGCCAGCAGAGCTGAAATTTTTATGATGTTTGAATTTTGTGTTCCTTGTGTTGTTCTGCTGTCCAGATTTAATGTAAAAATTGTGAATTAATGTCTTCTGAGAACTTCCAGCAAGAGGAGAGATCCTTTTCCTTTGCCGTGATAATTCAGGTGATAACAATGATTATTTTGCCAAACTGAAGCTGCATTCCTTGCGCTCAAATCAGCTTATTTCAGTGCTTCAAAAGCACTCTGAGATCAGGGATGGGGTACAGTCAGCTTTCTACTTTCACAGATCCGTCTGGATCTGTGGGAGGAGCCTCTGTTACCTGCTCCTGTCTTAGCCACTGAAGATGTGAAAAGGAGATCATTCCCTCTGTTTTGCAACAACTTTTTGGTTACCTGCAGGCTGTTCCCATGACTATCCTTAATTTACCACCTTTCAGCTATCCTTTTGGTTCTAATTCCTACATCGCATTTTCCAAGTTTCTGTTAATTCATCTTCTCATCAGAGTCTCTCAGAAATGATCTGCTGCTCTCTTGGAACATGGGGCCCAAAAATGGATACGATACTCCAGATGAATAATGTATAATAAATAATAGAAAATGAAGCAAGAATACATTGCATATCTTGTATGCTGTGCTTTGTTCAAGTATTGGTAGGAAGCCTTTTCCACCTCAGAGTATGAACATTAACTCCCATTTAGCTTGTGATTCTGAGTAATACCTTGAAATGCAGCTGTCACCAGACACTGTACATGTTATTTTTGTACAATTGCCTTTTCTCGTCTAATGCGCAACACATCATTTTTGATCTTTGACCAGCACACTGTTTTTACACAAGGCATCTTCAACTGATCAGCTTTGTAGTTAAAGTCCTAATTCTACTCTCTTCCTCTTGGGTTGTCCGCTAATATTCACCCTGCCCCAGTCATTCATAGAAACATATAATGTGGGTACCAAAACCAGCCCTTGCAAAATCTCATTGAATGTCTCCTTCAGACTGGACAGTAAACAAATAAGCAGTTGAAGGAAGTCTGGTTGCACAAAGTACAATGTGTGCCGTCTATGGTTGCCTTCCTTGTGTTGTATTGTAATTCCATATTTTTCTCTACCCTTAGAAGCCTGAACACAAGAAATGCCAGGTGCTTATTTCTGTTGACAGCCTTACAAATTTGGAAATTGATGTTCCTTACACACATGTCACAATGTTGCAAAACCCACTATTTCATCTCCAAAGTTCAGAACCAAGGTCAAGCCCTATCACTACAGACATGCCTGTCACTTAACAAAGCTTTTTAATAGTGTGTTTATTCTGCTGTCATCAAAAGCATTCCCAAACATACAAAAAATAATACTATTCATTGTTTCAGCAAATATGGACTGACATTCTCTTTTTTGAATTGAAATTGTTCCAGTGGTTGCATGGTTGCATTGCAACTTGCATAGAAATACAGTTGCATTTATAAGCACTCAAATACTCCGTCAGTAGTTGCTCCAGATGCTGTGGGGAATTAGTGATGGCTCTCACTAGGACAGGCATCATTCTGTAAATCCACCGTGTAATATACAATGGGATCCAGTGCTCTCTTACACCTTTTCTGATTTAAATGTAGAGATGGTCTTTGGTTTGGGCTTTTTTTTTTGCTGTTGGTAAGAGACACTCATGTTCATTGATGCTCACAGATCCATGCTTTTTTTTTTTTTTTTTCCCCCAGTAACGATCACTTGAGACCAGCATGTTGGATAAACCAGATAAAGAGTACTGTTTACAAACATGACATTACTCTGGGAAATGTTTGTCTTCCAAAGCTACAATAATTTTTATTGGAAAAAAGATGATTTCCTCCTTATCATTACTTTTCTTTCTCGTAGGTATGTGTTTCCCTGTACCTTTGTTTTCCACTGTCTTTAATGGTATCCTACCAGAGGAGCACTCTGGAAGAAGCTTTGGAGGAGCGAAATTAAATGCTTTTGTGTGCATGAGGCGCACTTCTGCTATGTACAGAGAGCAATTTGAGGGGAAGAGCAAACTTCTTGTCTAGTGGGTCTGTTTCTTGATGGTAAGGAAAGACTGCAGAGAACATTAAAACAGAGAAGCAGCAGCTCGTGTTATGTGGCTAAGGTAAAAGTCTTTGTAGCAGCAATCCATGTTATGGTGAATGGGGAGAAAAGGATTTGCTGTGGTCAGAGAAAAGGTTATTGCTACTAATGAGAGACAGCTGGGAAGTCTGGGCGCTCAGACACTTAACACTCATTGTGACCATGCTGCAGTGGTCATTATGGCTTTTCATAGATAGCCATGTTGTTATGGTCAATTAAAAAACACCACACCACCACCACCAAAAAAAACCACCACATTGACTTCAGAGCAATTCAAACTAAATATCTCATTTGAAGATGATGTCCAGGTTGTGCGGAGTATCAGAAATACTTCCTGAAAGAGGCAAAAGCTGGGAAAAATGCCACTGAGGAAACAACTTTGATTTTGCCAGGTTGAAAAGACATACATCTACCCATTTGGGGATGTCAGAGAAGCTGAGATTTATTTTAGCCAGAAGAAAAAGGGATGGGATTTTCTCAGCTCAGCTTTAAGTGCTTAGAGATCTTTGGCAAAGTGCTATCAATGTTTCCACCTGAAACAGTCCTCCTTCAACTTTTGTAACTGGAAAATTAGCTAAGTATCCAACCATGGCACCTAGAGATCATGAAATAAATCAGTTTAGAGACAGATGGTGATATGCTGTGTAATAGGGCAGGCAGCCCCAAGGTAAACGTGTCAAAGACAAGTGCGTATTGCAAAGTGTTATACAAATTATATGCTAGCCACTGATGGTTTCCCTCATACAAATAAACGTAAACATCTAACAATGGTTAATTTCTTCAAATTTCTTTAGATCCTGAAAATGTTTCAGAATGTATCACAACCGATTTAGATTAAAGGTGATTATTTTCTCTTAATTCATTTGTTGCACACAAAGTAGAAGCAAAACCAGTGCTATGTGATTTATTTAGGTAATCAACAGGGCTTTATAAATAAATAGTGACTAATTTGGCAAAGGCTGAACTTCACTGCTCAAATAACAATCTTACTGCTCCAAAAAGCTAGTTCCCAGCAACATACAGAGGATTTTGACTCACTGCTCCGTTCGAAGTATCTTAAGGCAATGTTTTGCTGTTGTTATCATCTGCTGAAAACTGGTTTTATGATTAAGAGAGATTGTATTGGGCAAGATTTCCAATTCAAGAACATTGGGGTTGTCTAGAAAGGTTGTAACTGGCTTTCACTTGATGCCACTCTGGAAATCACCGGTGTCTTTTTTTGTTTGTCCAGAGTAAAGCTTATAGATGGTAAAGGTACCTTGGCATTCCCTTCCTTTGCAGTTCAGTTGGTGAACACAAATCACTTTTGTGATAGAGCCTCATCTACTAAAGGACATCATTTTTTGCATCCCAAAACTTTTCAAAACATGAGCTGCAAAATGTTAGCAGTAATACTTTGGCAAAGGCTTTGCAGGGTTACACCCAATTTGAGGTTCCCTATCAGCCTCCACATTGCTGAGAGCATCGCAAATGAACCAGTAGGCAAACAAACCTTTTTTTTTAAAAAAGGCCAGACCGCAGAAAACACAGAACACAGTCTGACCGGTATGGTTAGTAAATATTTGAAGATTTGTGAGCTAATTCTGTTAGCAGACAGTAATGAGGAGGGATGAATAAATTTGATGTAATCTGCGTTATTTATGAGGTTCGTATTCAAAGTCCAGTTCCTGTCAGCGGAAGAGGAATCAAAGATCTGACAGTTCAGTTGCAGATTTGTGTGTCTTTTCAGCCCATCTCCTGCTCATATACTCTCTGCCATTTAAGAGTTTTCGTCGAGCGGTGACATGCCAGCACGTTTATGCAGAAACCATACTACTCCGGTACAAGAATGCCTTGCCTCTGCCATTTATCACTAAGGCTCCATCAGCATGTGTTTTTAATGTCTTTCCTCTGCCAGGTGGGTAGACATGTGGGTAAGGCTCCCCGAAGCCCTCCCTCCAGGATAAACTGTTCCAGCTCTCTCGGCCTCTTCTCATACGTCAGATGCTCCAGTCCCTTAACCATGGCTGGACTCCCTCCAGTACATCCGTGTTTGTCTCGTACTGGGAGCCCAACACTGGCCACAGCACTGTTGATGTCTCACCAGTGCTGACCAGTGGGGAATCCCCTGGGCCAGCTGGCAGTTCTCCTCCCAGTGGTGGCCTTTGCCAGCAGGGCACATGGCTGGCTCATACTCAGCATGGCACCCATCAGGACCCCCAGGTCCCTTCTGCCAGACTGCTTTCCAGCAGCTGGGGTTGTTCCTCCTCAGGACCTGGTCTTTCCCCCTGTCAAGCCTCACGATTCCCCTCTGCCCACTTGTCCAGCCAAGCCTCTTTCCTAATGATGTCCTTGACTTAGGGCAGGGCACGACTGAGCGCAGAGATTCGTGTGTGCTGTAGGCTGTGGGGATGCCACTTTCAGCCTGCTCATTCATCTGATACCAGATTGTGTAAATGTTGTCCTCGATGTTGTAATGGTAGGTGCTTGGTGTGGAGAAGTGCGAGTCAAAAAGCAGCGGTGGGTGAGATCAGTAGTGTTCACTGTTACTGTTGATAGCTACTGCATGCCAAAAATTTTACACATCTTTTTCACTTCTCTGTTCTTGTTATGTGTGACGTGATGACAAAGAAGATGTATACAGAAACTTCCTCCTTAGTGTCTGGGACCCTAAGCTCATCACTCGGACTCATCACTGGGACGTGAGAACAAGGCGGGCTGCAGCACTGTGGGTGTGCCATGCTGTCACTGAGGCAATCTGAGTGGTGTCTCTTCTTTCTGCATGCCGTCTCTTTCTGTGCCTTATGTGATGCCAGTATTTTCACTGGAAACACGGAGCTGCATTGCTGCGGCTGTCACTGAGACTAAGGGCAGAGGAGTAACCTGGTGTGAAATACAAAGGTTTTTCTGTGGCTGTTGGACTTCCTTTGTTCTGTACCCATGTGCGTACACTACCTGTGCTGGCAGCCTCCTGCTCTCTCAGAGGGTGCCCTGGGATATGCTCCCTGGGGCGATTGCTGCCACTAAGCTCTGCAGCACTCCTCGGCCTTGCCATCGACAGAGGGTAGGGAAGGGATACCCCAGACACATGGTTATTGCACAGTGCTGCTTCAGAGCACATCCAAACTACTGCTCTGGGTGCTGAGCTGCTTCCTGGCATGATTATTCTCCTGATACCTTTGTCATCTGGCAATTCATAAATGATCAGGTAAACCTCTGTGTAAAAGATTAAAGCTATTTATTTCTATATTTATTTTCTATATTTATTTTCTATATTTATTTAATTTCTATATTTATTTTATTTAAATTTTAATTTCTATATTTATATAATTTGTATCTCTGTGCCTTCGTCTGTAAGCAGGTATTCTTCGTTTTTATTCCTTGTATAAAATTTATCAAATCAGGAGACAAAGCAGCAGTGCATACCGTCTGGCACCAGTTGAATGTTGAAGGTACTGGAGAGCTGAACTCAATGACCTAAAAAAGTAATTGGAGTTGTGTTCATTGCATCCACACATGCAAATGTGCTTATAAAAAACATCTGCTTGCACAGCAGGAATTACATCTAACATTGTTTAGGAGGCACAGCTGGATAAATTGTGCTTGGTTGTTAAGTTTATTCGTGCAATGCTGCTGGCCGTGGTATGCGCAACAGCCCCTTTTAGTTCTGTTAATCTGCTGACACTCTCTAGTGTTTCTTGTCTTTCCCAGCTCACACCCAGAGATACCCTTGGCCTGGCTTTCCCCTTTCTGTTTCAGAAAGTACATCTGGGGACAGAAAGGACAGAATCACAGAATCATCTAGGTTGGAAGAGACCTCCAAGCTCATCCAGTCCAACCTCTGACCTAACACTAACAAGTCCTCCACCATATAACTAAGCTCTACTTCTAAACAGGTAAGGTCATCTGCTAAGGGTTTCTCACATCCCACATGGAGCAGCAGGGCCCAACAAGCCGAGCTCCCAGAGCACTACCGCAAGTGCAGGAGCTGGAACCCCCTCATGCAAGAGATCTGGCTGTGCTTGAACAAGGCAGTGGCTGCTCAGGCTTTTTACCATTTATGACTGTTGGTGTAAGAACGTGTTTTAGCTTTCTGGACTTCACTTGATTTCTCAATTCGTTGTTGAATAACTACAGATACTAGTCTGTCTGGGTTTGTGCTGATTCTCCGGACAGTGACCAAACCATGTGTGAAGAACAGGTTCAAGCCCAGAAGCCTGGAGGAGCCTCCATCTGCCCACAGGTTTTCCTCAGGGATGAAGCAGCCTGGCCTGGCAGCGCTCAGCCCCACAGCTCTGTACGTCAACACACCTTGGCGGGCAGGCGTGGAACGGAAATGTGCCAGACTCCTGCAGCGCCGTGCCTCGGTGAGCGGCCATGGGCAGTGCAGTGGTGGCGACACATCCCTCCCTGCACCGTCCCACCCATCCTGGCCACGGCCTGCATGCAGCTGGGAGGCGGATGGTTGGATTCCAGTCTCATAAACTAGTCTGTGTATTTCAAAGGTCATAACGTGCTGGCAGTGGTCTTAGAGTGGAGCTGCCAGAAGTAGAAATGCCTCTGAAGTCAAAGGGTGCCAGAGCTCCCACTTGTACCCTGAGAACATAGTCCTGCTGGAATCGCCATGCTGCCGTGGGAGTGATGACGCTTGCTTTACTCATTATCCTTCTGCTTCGTTTAGCATTAACTCTCTGCTCTGTACTTGGCAAGGGGACATAACCTGTCAAGCACTGTTACTCTCGCATTTTCCGAGCATCGTTCTCTTCTGGTAACTGTTTCCCCTTCCATCCATAGTAGTGTGTGCCCTGCATTGATCCATTGCTGTAAGCATTTAATAGCTTTTATATTCAGCCAGTGCAGGAAAACAAACAGTGGTGAATTCCTGGCTCAAAGCTTTGGCAAGCCAGCCTTGTACAAAAGGTGTGGGGGGTCCTCTTACCCATCTCTGGTTCTTGAACACATCCTGTGTAGTCAGTGGGATCATTGCAGCTTCCCGGCCTGCCTCTGGCTCCTGGCCCAGGGCTCCTCCCTCCCCTCCTTTTTGTGCTGTACTCCTCTGCCAGGACTTAGATCTGGAAGAATTGCGCAAAGTGCTGCATCTCCACATGGGCTGTAGTAAGCAAGTCATAAGTGGGACTGGCTGTACCCTAGCAGTATGGTACCCTAGCTGTATGGTGCCCTGGGTGGAGTAACGCAGGGCCATGTGGTGCACAGGGCCGGTACCCAACGCATACGTGCACAGAGACTTGTGTGATCAGCTGTGTGCCACTGGAGAGCCACAAGATGTCACACTTAAACCACCAGCATATAAAAACTCATCTCTTCAACATATAAAACACATTTGCCATCTTTTGCAATGTCTGCTTCATCTCTGTAGCAGTTAGATGCTGCCCTGTTAGCGCCTAGGGGAGGCCCAGGGATGCAGCAGGTATTATGGGTGTGGGTCAGGATGAGGATCAGAAGGAAAAGCCATGTCCCTTCCCTGAGAACTGAAAGGCAGTGGGAGTAGGCTCGTACAAAATGATCACACAGTCTCTAGGTAGCATGACATGTTACTAGCTTGCTTTTTGGCTTGTCTGAAAGAATCGAGAACTGGGACCACCTGCTTACTTGTTGTTCTAAGGTCATTCAGTGCTCTTCATACAGCTATTGTACAGCATGAAACAGGCACCAGCATATACTGACCATGTCCCTTAACAATTCCAGGATGTGAGCAGGAATGGTGATAGTGCACTAGGACAAACAGCAGGAACCAGTCAGTTACATGTGGTACAGATCAGAACATTTCCTTTACATACTTCTCTTTGCATCTTTTAACGGCTACGTACTTTGCTCTTTGTCCTGGTGGTGGGGTGGTTGTTGTTTTTAATAAAGCTTTAGGTTCTCCTACACACCACACTAACATGCTAGGAAGGGTGTTTGCTCCGCAATTAGGTAGCCAGAAAGTAATGAAAGGTATTTCTGTCTGAGAAAGAGGCCATGTCTCTAGCTGAACTCTAACAGTGTTCCTGACTCTTTGCATGGTGCCTCCCACTAAGCACAGTGGCTTCAGCACCAGGGCTTTCTTTGTCTCTGCTGTGCGCCTGTGGCTGTGTCCTGCTGGCTGCAAAGAGAAAGTCAGTCTCTGGGCTGCTTTTAATCTTTAAGCCACATGATGGACAGAGATAGTAATTAATTTCTACCATTCCTTGATGCATTATTTAATTAAAATATAGGGTGATGACTGGGTAAGGCCAATGGGGAACCAACAATTTGTTTTCAGCACTGATGCCAATATAAGTGAGGCTCCCTAGGAGATCCCGTATTGCTTGCTGGACCAGCCCCAGTTCTGTAGAGGGGCATTGGCCAACAGGGCTGCAGGTTCGAGCCTACAGCTGCAGTCCTTAGACACTGAAAACCCCATGAAGTTATCAGTTTTAATGCAAAAGATAAAACTCCATCCACAGGATTTTGCTAACCTTACCTAAAGTAAATACAAATACAGTAGAATATTTATTGTTCATTAGGATTTATACAGATTTTGTTTTTAAACACTAACAATTAACAACTGCACAATTTGATGCAGGCATGTACACATGCACAAAAACCAACCTGCCTCTTACCACGCAAGTTTGTTTACAAACTAATGGCACAGCTAACATTCTGGCCTGTTAAGACTAGTGTCAAATCGTTTTTGGAGGTAGAACTGAGCAGATCTATTTGCTCTGCCAGTTAATCCAACATTTGTGAGTCTTAAAGCACAAGAGATTGGCATTTCGTAACATAGAATGAGATGTCCAAGGAAGAGAAGGGCATGGCCCATATCCCCCTTTCTAATTCAGAAGTTCACTTCAGCCAGTAAACCAACTGAAAACCAGACAGCTTATGCCATACAATATACCTAATTTTGCTCTTCCCTCAGGCCTGCGGTCCTCTAGCGCCACCTCAGCATAAGCAACTGCTTCCAGATGGGCAAGTGGCTCCTCCTGTTTGAGCTGCAGCTGAACACCTGAAAAACACAGCATGGGAAAACAACCAGAAGTGACAAAGCTGTGGATCTGTCTGGAAGTGTCATTGATTTCTGTCTGGTAAGTAAGTTCCTAACCCTAAACTAAGTAATAAGGTTGCCATAAAGCATTTGAATCCTATTATTTCTTTATTTCCCCTCTCAAGCAGCGTATAATAGAAGCTGGTTCTTTTCCTTCATGCCTCACAGTGGAAATAAATTCCTTCAAGGGAATAGTTTTCAGTGTGCTTATCAGCCTTAAAAGAAATCGCATGACTGTACTTCTTAGCACTTACTCTCATTTGTAGTTCCTTCTCATTTTTACCGTGTAAGTTATCTCCTTTTTCTTCTTAAATTGCTTTTACTTTTCAAGTCAGGCTTACAAGAAACCAACCTGTTTCATTTGAAATCTGTCACTTGTATAAATAATTTGTACAAAGAGCAAAATGATGTTAAATCATCCTTATTTTTCAGGACTGTCTCACTTCTTGCAATGGATATTGAACAAAAAAGCAGCTGAGGAAAACTGGTAGGGCTTTCACTAGGGACCACTATTAAGGGAAACATAGATTCAAAGTTCCATTAAGGAATCTTTTGGCCCTGTTGTGAAAAAATGCTCTTGAATGCTGGTGATAATCGCTCACTTTGCCTTAGTGTCAGGTGGAGGGAAGACAGCAGCAGTCAGGTGGGTTATCACTGGCAGGAATTATTCTTGGGCTATTCCATGCAGCCCAAGCATGCTGCAACAATCTGAGGCTGTCTCAGCAGCAAGGGTTCTGTTGACATCTTGTTCTCATGTTGACTGAAAAACTGCAGAACTTTCACAGGGAAAACTGATAGTTGCCAGTAGGTTTTAATCTCAATGCCCTCTGTGGATTTTTTTTTCCCCATTTTCTTTTTTTATGTACATTGGAATTATAGCAATGTATTTAATGTTTGGCAAGAATATTTACAAATAGACACTTCCTATACATGCAACAAAAATGTAACTTTTAGCAAAATCTATTTCCTCAGAGGAAATGACATGTCTCCTAGACAGTAGATACTGACTAAACTAAGAGGCCTTGGTGTAAGTAACAGTACGTATGGTAAGTGCAACAGCCTCCATGACTTCTTCTGAAAAACTGGAGGATGGGGGAAGCCAGAAGATCACTAAGCAGGAGATATGGCTACATTTGTGTAAGCAGCTCCCTGGTTTGCTGGGCACAGTACCTTTTGCATTCTTCTCTGGTACTAAAGGCAAGTGTGCCTTACACATGGGAAAGATTTTATTTTTTTTACAATGATAAAACTTGCAGCAATCTCAAAGGCAATGGGAACTTTTATTTTGATTATTTCCAATGTACTGACATCGTCCTCTTATGAAAACTTAACTGTAGAACAGTCTTGAGATACTGCATAGAAAATACAAATAGGAAAAAACATATATACACTTTCATAAAAATAGAATACATCTTGGCAAAATTACTTGTGTACAGTGTATTGACATTATTGAACCAAACTTACTACATCTTTGGAGAAAAATGTTCTATTTGAAAGAAAACAAAAAAAACAAAACATTTAAACTGAGGTGGGAGTACTGAAGTGGATATGGTTTTGAGCTAAATAAATGGCTATACCAGAATGTCAAATGTCAGCTAAAAAAAATTATAAAATACTTGCTGTATAAAGTAGAAGTAGCCATGTTGTTTTTTTTCTTCCAACCAATAGTGATGTTCCTAAACTTGCACAGGAAACAAATGTACCAGTTCCTAATTCTACGGTAGATTCTTTAGCTGAAAACAAACTTTACTAATGTAATGTTTCAGCACTTGCAATCATTAAGTACAGTGGTATTTGTGTTTTGTTTTGTGTTTTGTTTTTGGTTTTTTTTTGAGCACATGACATAGTATATGTACAGCCCTAGTTCTATCAGGTATTTGAAAAGAAAAAAAAAAATCTAACAGATCTAAAATTTAACATACTTAGCAACCTTTAACATATGTAGACCATTTGAAATTGCCATTTCTTCTTCTGGTTAGGCATTCCTTTAGTTGCTTTTAACACAGGCTGCTCCTTGCTTACTGCTTTTGACCATATACTTCAGCTCATACTTTGATTTGTTCTGCTGGTTTTCAGAACAAACTGTGGAAGATGACTACTAATGTAGCCAGTTGTGTAATAAATACAGGAAGCGGTAATGGGTCCTCAAAGCCATGGATTTTCCTCCTGACTTGGAATAATGGGACTGTATAGGCAGCCTTGGGGTAGGAAAAAGAAAAGAGCATAGCACCGTTTTCAAGTTACATGGTTCACAACTGTTTGGCAGGCAGTAGAATCAGTCTGGAAGTGGTAATACCCACTGGCATTTATGAATGTGGTTAAAATACTGTGATTACTGTCAAGTAGTTTAGGCGTTTAATAGGGATAGGCTGACACAGCTATATAAAGAATGAAAGTTGTCTGATACTCAATGTTTCCATCAACGCTGTAGGATAAGGCTCTGACTCTCATGCGGTATGTCTTTGGCTCTCGCAGTGGTCTGATGGTGAATACAACTCCTTTCAAATTCTCGTCTCTCAGGGCAAATGGGATTGTGGGGTCCTCATCTGCCATTAAAAAAGTTGTCCTTGGATGCATGACTTGATCTTGTGTATAGGCAACCAGCCGGATTAGATCCTGACCAGCAGCTATGCCAAAGGGGAGGGAAAGGAGTTTGTATTCCAAGGCGTAGGTACTCAGGGCACACTCCAGATCATTGGCTGGGCAGTTTTTGAGACAGAACCTGGGAATAAACAGAGCACTGTAAGTCCTACTCCAGTACCTGCCATGTGGTGCCTAATCCCTTGGCTAAAGATCTTCCCATTGGTCCTGTTGTGATATACAGATTCAAACTTCCCAAGAGAGCTAACCTCATGCACTCTTTATCCACTCTTCCTTGAAGTTGCATCCCAGTTTAACATCCCATTTTCCTCAACAGGATCATCTCAGAAAACACCAAGAGGATATATAAAAGAAAAAATAATGAATGCAGTATTTGCCATTGAAGTGAATAGTGCATGTTTTAGTGACCCTTAAAAATTACAGTTGACAATATTCGTGTAAAGTGTACTGGCAGCTCCATGTGATGTGTCTGTGTGTTAAATCATAAAACAAAGAATTTGGAATAAAGAAGGGCAGAATTAATTTTACTTCTACTAATCTGTAGTCAAAATAGAAGGTTCCTTAACTCTGTTCATCAGTGAACGTTTATCCATTTCAATTTAAATATAATTCTAGCGCGTACTCAGAAACCATCTTTTGTGATCAGACTGAACCAAGCTATTTCCCTGCTTACATTTAAAGATTAAAAATAATTAATGTGTTGTTTATTTTCCAGAAGAGGAAAAACATAGAGTAATTTAAAGAAAAACTGCCTATGAACCGTAGTGTTATTTTCACAATGAAAACAATACTTTCAAAGCTTTGAAAATGATGGCAAATTAGGACTTTGGCAAATTAGGATCAAGTATTTGAGCTTGGAGTGGGCAGGAAAACAAGACCTAAAAGGGGCTGCAAATAAAACATACCCAGAAAGAGGCTCTCGCTGATAGTTTGGTGGACAAGGTGTGTCTATGCACTGGTAGCTGCCTCTCATGTTGAAACACATTTGATTTGATCCACAATCAATGTTCTGTTCGAGACACTCATCAATATCTGAAGGTTACAAAAAAAATAGACAAATTAGTTGCTGGTACCATGAATTTAACAGAATTAGAAACTAGTTGGATCAGTAAAGGCTGAACAAGAAGACAGAGGGCACCTGTACCCATAAGTGAGATTTTTAGAAACCTGTCTTGGTATCTGAGGCACTGGTTCCAATAATATGCATTTATTATATTTCATAAACTGTAGTTGTCTTGTCAATAGAGGCTAATTGGTTTTTGTTGTTGTTGTTGTTTTTTGTGGAACAGAAAATTTTGCTACCTCTTTTTTTTTTTTTTTTTTTTTGACAGAGACAGTTAAAGATTTTATTGGCTTTGACCCTAGAGTTGCTTTGTACTTGCATGAGTTAAATGTGTAATGTAAGGGTACAAGAGGTAACTTCAGAGAATAAGAAGTTGCAGTTGTCTAATTTGCCAGTATTGTAGGAAGTGTTATAACGCGAAATACTTGCCATTTTGAATGCTGTATCTCAAACCAAATTCAACAAGTGCTTATACATGCTCTGAATATGATCTAAATCTTATGATTTACAAACACGTTTCTGAACGGTTAAAGAGACTTTTGTACCTTGGCAGGTTTTGCCATTGGGTGTAAGACGATAACCAGGTGGACAAGTACATTGGTAACTTCCTAGGGTGTTTCTGCATTCATGCTGACAGGTATCTCTGGTTTCACATTCATCAATGTCTGTGGAAAAGAAACATCAAAAGATAAAAACCAGGCTTAACAGAACATAGGTAGTTCTTGTTCTATTTATGTACAAACATATGGGTGGAGTTGGAAGTTACAGGGATCTTGTTTTCTAAGGGGGTTGAAAGACTAAGCTTAGCAAATTCCTTCACAACTTACCTGCTTCCATTCCCTATAGCTTTTAAAGCCACCTGTCCTGGTTCCAGCTAGGATAGAGTTGATTTTCCTCCTAGTAGTTGTTATGGTGCTGTGTTTGGGATTTGGAATGAGAAGAATGTTGATAACACGCTGATGTTTTAATTGCTGCAGAGCAGTGCTTACACCAAGTCAAGGACTTTCCAGCTTCTTGCTGTCCTGCCAGCGGGCAGGCTGCGAGTGCAGCAGGAGCTGGGAGGGGAGAGACCCAGAACAGCTGACCCAAACTGGCCAAAGGGGTATTCCACACCATATGGGGTCATGCTGAACAATTATATGGGGAGGCTGGCCGGGTGGGGGGACTGGCTGCTTGGGGATAGACTGGGCATCGGTCAGCAGGTGGTGAGCAACTGCATTGTACATCACTTGTTTGTACACATTATTATTAGTAGTACTATTATCATTATTATTATTATGTTCCCTTCTTTTCTGTCCTAATAAACTGTCTTTATTTCAACCCACAGGTTTCATTTTTTTCTGATTCTCTCCCTGGTACCAGAGAGGGAGGGGGAAGGGTGAGCAAATGGCTGTGTGGTGCTGAGCTGCTGGGTTAAACCACAGCACCACCTTTGAGGGGATTCTCACTTCCTCTGACAACAGCTATAACAGGTCTCTACCAGCTGGAGAGACCAGTCTGATACAGAGTTCTGGGAAGAAAAGGGGATACACAAGCTACATAAATCCACAAAGGTTACAAATATAGTCTTGTCCCAGAAAGCAAGTCAAGCTGCCTGACGATAAGGTTTTAGGCAGTATGCTTAGCATATACACATATCAGTTTTCTTTTCAGAGAAAGCCTTCACCCCAGGGAGTTGTTCTTACAGTTAATCCCTCCTCTGGCAAAGCTGTTTCCTCTCCAGACCAATTTCTCTCATGCCATGGGAATGAATCTCAGTATCTGGAAAGACTACCTATAAATACTCTCAAACCTTTTTTTTTTTTTTTTTTTTTTTTTTTAAAAAAATCTCCCTCTCAAATACGGAAGTAGCATACCACTTTATTTAAAATTTTCAAAGCAGACTAATGTGATTTAGATCATATATAATTATTACTTCTTTTGAAATTTCTGCCTGCTTCAGGAGGGTAACAGAGCTCCTACTCAAGTTACTCTCATGTGCAGGAATTAAGACTTGATTAAATCAGTGAAAGGAAGGTCTTTGCTTCCCCTCTCTTTGTCTGATTTACAGGTCTTGCATTAGATACAAATGCAAACACAAAAGAGAAACAAATGTGACACTAAATATTTAATATGTGTTGTTATCAAATCTTGATGGTTGTCTACTCAAAGGACCCTCTTAAAAAAAAAAAAAAAAGGAACATTATTGGGATGTGTTTTTCATATTAAACAGTAAATTTTAAATCTACATATTTATTCCTTTGAAACAGAAGTACAGGAATATTAACTACCTGGAACTGGAAGCTGGGGTATGGATCATACAGTTCTAGTTCTTTCAATTAAAGCAGCTACACCCATAACAAACTGTATCTATGAGACGTCATTATAACATATATACAAGGTTAATCTGATGTCTATTTATCTATATTATCAGTGATAAAAATACATTCATATTTTTCAATATTATATATTGCTATATAATCGTAGCAATAACTCCGGTGGCTGGAATCTAGCTGTAGGTCACTATTTATCCTGGAGGTATATTGCTCCTCCTATGATGTGCCATTGGTATATATATTAGGTTGAGGCACATATCTAAAGCATTACAAACTGCTATGTTAAACGTGCTGGGAAAAGTTCTCATAAGAGCTAGACTGCAGTACCCTTGGTCTTAAACTCAGCAGTATTATCAAAAAATGATTGACTATATAGATAGATAGATAGATGGATAGATAATGATACTCAAAACATGAGTTAATGTGGCAAAAACCTAACCTAAGAGAAGCTTATTTCAGAACAAAAATATTTTTGCTATGCTTGCTTGGGAAATAAAAACATGCATAACTCACTGAATATTCATCATGGTAATATGAAAAAAAAATACAGCACCACAAACCATAGGCCCCTAACATATATATAACAGTAACCTAAGAATAAGGTCTAAAATAGAAGAATTGCATAGATATGACTGACATTTACCTACACATGTGTCATTTCTTGCCTCATAGCCTTCAGGACAAGTTTCTCTAATGTTCCTTCTAGTCCTGGAGAAAGGTATTCTGCTGTTCCTATACTCTGAAAAGGAGCTGTAGAGATTTGAGGAGTGCCTGTAATATTGTTGAGGTTGATAGTTGTCTCTCACAGGGGAGAATTGAGCATAGTTATAGCTATTGTAATAGGCACCATTATTTGGCAATCTCTCCAATCCAGCGCAAGATTTCCCATCACCTAATAAATGTTGTCCAGGTGGACAGATACACTTGAAGCTGCCGGGGGTGTTGGTGCATTGAAATGCACAGGGTTTAGGCACTTGTTCACATTCATTAATGTCTGCTCATGTGACATGATCCAGAGCAACAAACCATGTGGAAAGGAAAAAACAAACAAACAAACAAACAAAAACAAAAAAAAAAAAACAAAAACAAACAAACAAACAAAAAAAACCACATAACTATATGTGTATATATATATATACATATATACTTAACTCAGTCTGCGTAACAAACTGAAGACAAAAGTGAGATCTTGAAGGCAGTACAATACAAAGAACACAAATGCCAAGCAGGGAGTTTTTCTTCTACCCTGTACAGTAATATACCTTTATTCTTCTTGTAAGGCTACCTGTGACATAAAATTTCTCATATAGGACAAAAAATCTGTTGAAGGTCTTGCCTTGAGAGCTACTGAAGGTAAGATGTGACTACAAAACAGGGATCCAAATCTCTTCCCCTGCTTTTGCAGCAGCAGAGCTGTGTGACAGCCTGACTACTGCTGACTGTAGTGAGCAACTCCTGTTCAACCAAACAGAAATAAGTGACCCCTAGTACCCAAGCCATTCGTTGTTTCCCTATAAGCTGTTCACTGCTACTACAGAATTGTTTTATTTTTTTTCACTTTGTTTAGTGCTCTGCAGATGAGCAGGAGAAGCTGTGGGGCTCCTTCTTAAAGGAGGACACAGCACAAAGCACTCTTGAGAAGTACAGTTAGTCTTCCAGGTCCTTCAAGCTGGTACTGAGGTAAGCTCGAAATGCACTGATACGGTTGTTGCGCTCTGTCAGGGGAAAAATCCCGTCTTGAGGACGTGTTGCAGGGCTGCAGGGTAAGAAGGCTGTGTATGTTCTAACCTTTTACATTGTTATTGGTCGTTCCAGTTATGAATGTTTTAACACTTACCAGTACATATTAATTCTCTTTCATACAATTTAAAAATGGAGTTATTTCTGTTTGCTCAGGAAATCCTTTTCTCAGGTCATTTCTCTTTCCCTTTAAACTGTAATCCCAAATAACTAGACCAACCCTAGCAGTAAATTGTCATCTTTAAAACCAAAACAGAGAGGTGAGCATACAGAGTATAGCAGCAGGTTTAAGGATATAACACAATGAGTGTCCTTGTGTTCTTCAATGAAAATAAATTCAGGATGAGTGCTGGATATTGTAGGACCCACAGTCTCTCTGGCACTAGCAGAAAAAAGTTTACCAAAGTTTTCACTGAGTTTCTCTGGCCCAACTAAAATTTTGACATATATGGTATTCAATTCCAAACTTGCAAACGTCCTATACTAGAAAAAGGCAAAAGATGGCCAATTCCATCCAGGAATGTGCAATTCTGGAATGACCAGAAATAACCTGATATTACTAAGATATTCTTAAAATACATGACATGTCTATTAACTGACATATATCCCACAACTTTTTAAACTACAATTTAAAGGTTATTTTAATGGTGACTCAGTAAGGGTTTATTTCGTATTAGTGGAAAGTGTGTATTTCTAAATTATTACTGTAAAAATGCCATTACACTAGCATTACGGTTTCATTTGAACATATTTTGTGCATAGTGTGTAAACCTATGCATACTAATGCATAATATGCATGCATACTAATGGTATTTTGAGAGTAATGCTGTTTAGAAACTTGTTTTAAAGACTTTTTTTGGTCTTAGCAATTTAATGCTTTGAGAATCAGAAATCCAGGGGTAATTTATCATAGAGTACTGCAGTATTATCCAATTGTTACTTCAAAAATGCATAATTTAACAGATATATGTCAGTTATCATTGGTGTAATATTGTCAGGTGTTGTAAAAAAATAACTTTATTTTTAATAAAGTAACAACTAGTATGATTTTTAAGAAAACCAGAGCAAGTTCTTTTGCAAGGAGCAACCTATGCAGTATCAACAAAATTGAATACAACAAGCCATTGCATTTACATCATTGCCATCCTTGTGAAATTTGATCACTTACAGACTGGTAAGACAAAGTTTCCCTGGACAGTATCCCTTTGATCATGCACCATAAATACTAAATATTTACAAGAATAAAGTGAAATGACTTTGAAACTTAAATTCTCGGGCTTTCTTTTATTTTAAGAATATTATTTGATTTTAAATTCTAGGTTACCTTACATGTGTTGAATGCAAAAATGCATTACAATAGCTTTTGACAATGCCCTTCCATCTACAATGTGGCATGTTGACATGGGACATAGTTCACAGAAATGTTATAGTTTAGCTGAGTGGGCATACACAACATATCTATCCATGTTTTGATGACAAATACCTTACCCCATCTAAATCTAACAGTCTGTGAACTGTGTCATGAATGATTTTACACATGGCAGCAGTGGCACAGGTAGGAACAAAGTTTGACTCTTCTGTTTCAGTCTGGGTTCCTACTTACTTTTCAACTCTCCCATGTGCTCACTGGAAACACTAACACTAAAACCTATTTTTATTAACAGGTGAACTAATATTTTTGCATATATGTTTCAAACATATTTTAAACAGATAAAGAAAAAATCAAAGGAGCATAAAAGTCATACTTCATTAATTTAAAGAGGGAACTTTCAGTGGTCATTACCCCGAAAACAGTTTTAGGGCAGCTGCTGGTGTTTTCTGAAAATCTGTAGTCCTAAAGTTCATCCCATTAATTACTGTAAGAAATTTAAATGTTTTTAAGATATGTTAAAGAGTCTGGGACTGATTTTATTTTAGTAGAGAGGAAGCTGGTGGAAGAAATTTCTTGGTCTGCAGCCAAACAGTTTCTTACTGAAATTTAATCTTTAAAAAAGCATTTCAGCCTGGCTTTTGGCACTACAAAAACTTAGGCACTTTAAAAAGAAAAAAAATCCTATCCTCCAAAGCAGTTATTTATCACTTATGAAGCCTAATATTGAAGAAGTCATCATGGAGGAAAGCTTCTCTGATATGATATGTCAGAGCAATGGAAACTGACTTCACTTAGGTGTCACATACTGACAGTTATAAATGATTATATTTTAGGAGGAAATTCTTCACTGTAAGGATAGTGAGGCACTGGAACACGTTTCCAAGAAATGTTGTGGATGCCTCATCCGTGGAGGTGTTCAAGGCCAGGTTGGATGGGGCTTTGGGCAACCTAATCTAGTGGGTGGTATATCCCTGCCTATGGCAGGGGGGTTAAAACAAGATGATCTTTAACGGCCCTTCCAACCCGAGCCATTCTACAAATCTAAAATTCTGCGATTATGAGCAGGGTGGATCAGCTATTGAATTTTAAATACTCTACATATATAAATTGTGAATATAAATGATCCTAGTGCCATGCTGAGGTCTGTGAAATGCCAAGGGATTTTTTATTTTATTTTATACACTTGCACTGACATCATACATTAAATAAACTCTCTTGCTATCCACATTAGAATTACGAGAGTATCTGTGAAATGCTGCGTGTGTTTGCATGGGCCAAAGGTCTGCACATTTTTGCCAAAGGGTTCTACACAGATAGCATAGGGGAGTAACTACATGGTCAGCATTCCTATGGCTGTGGGGATTCCTCCTGTGATTCACCCAAATCAGAAAAAGGAGTGTTAATTGATAAGTGCAGCTTCGTCCCATATGGGGAAAACCTTCTGCAATTCCAGAGGGTAGATAAGGGTGGTTGTGACATTTGCTTGCAGATGCAGGTTCTGGGTGTACCACGCCGCTTGCAACACACTTCCTTTAGGTGTTCTCCTTTAGTAGAGTCCACATTGCTCCCTGCTTGACTAGCTTCAGGTGTGAATGGTTGCAGTCCAGTGTAGAGCCAAACATGTGTCACTGTCCAGTCAACTCACAAAACTGATCTGAATTTTATAAATTAAGCCTGTTGTTGAGTGGTAGGTTGTTGCATCTATCCATCAGTACCTTAGAGGTCCTCAGCCCTTGTACACTTTGTTTTCAAAGTATGGGTCTGTAGCAATCTCAGCTTGGAATCACTGAGTTTTGACTATTTGTTTTGACTGGGACACTGTTTTATATGGGTAATTTTGAACTTCAAAGCAGATTTATCTACATAGAACAGTCTTCAAATAGAATAGAGTTGTTGGATGTAACTGCAGAAAGCACAGACAAAACCAGTAGCAGAAAATATGCAATACTAGTGTGATTGGACAGCTTACCCACACAAGGTCTTCCAACTCCCTGGGACCGATATCCTCTTGGACACACACAGCGGTAACTTCCTCGTGTGTTCTCACAAATCTGGTTATAGCGGCACTGATGGGTTCCATCCCGGCATTCATCAATGTCTGCAAGCAATAAGGCAAGAGGGCAAGAATCAGATTTTTTCTTGAAAGTTCCTACAGCTTTACATTTTTTACATGTAATGAATGCAGCTAAACCACAAACAAATTTGGCTCTTTAGATAGATTTTGCTTCTGAATACACTTTTCTCACCATGATGAAGGGTTAATCTTTAACAGTTGTTACAAATCTGTGAAACAATCTTTGTTTCACAACCTGAAAGCAGATTTTGAACAGACACACATATTTTTTAACTGCACTGCATTTACTCTTTCCATTAGCTTTCAAAACTTTGAATTGAGGATTTCAGTTCTAACAGTTATGCCATCCAAATAGACATAATCCATCTTTCTCTCGTATCCCATTATATTTGGTAACCTCTGTGATGTTGGTTATGTTTAGAAACAGTCCTGAGTAGCAGAAAGGACCGCCAGTCTTGATTTAGAGCTCCTGAGACAAACTAGTTAGAAAGAACTCACGAGTCAAAACATTTCAGTCAGTGAACTATTTCTAGAATTGAAGGTGACAATGCAGAAGAGATGCCGATGAGAACTTCCCCGTTCTTATTTAAGAGCAAAGGAAAACTGGAAGTGGTAAGGATATCTAATGTGTTTTTTGATTTTTTTTTTGTTTGTTTTTGTTTTTTTGTTTTTTTTTTTTAATTTTATTTTTGTTTAATTAATTGATATTAAAAGAAGTTAAATATGTATGTTCCCATAAATTAAACAAGTCAGTGCCTTGATATGTGTGAATCTTAATAACTGAAAATGGACCGTCTTAAGGATTTCTTTCAAAATATATTAATAATTGTCCCTGTGTTTACCATCACCATACAGTACACTAATGTTTCTACTCACCAACACAAGTTCCATTTTCTGCTTTGGTCATTCCATTTGGGCACAGATCGATGCACTTATAGCCACCACGGGTGTTTTTGCAAAGTTGATCAGGCCTGCATACATTCTGCCTGCATTCATTTACATCTTATTAAAAAAAAAAAAAAAAAAAAAGCAAGAATGGAAATGAACATAGTTCCTTATGTTCAATTCCTAAAGAGCAGAATAATCCAGGTGTAATTATGCTGTGTACATACATTTGAATGCATTTCACGTACATTCATTGGTCAGCCCACTTCCCACTCTAGATTTTAGT
Organism: Aythya ferina; assembly: GCF_964211825.1. Classification (NCBI taxonomy): domain Eukaryota; kingdom Metazoa; phylum Chordata; class Aves; order Anseriformes; family Anatidae; genus Aythya; species Aythya ferina. The sequence goes on from NC_140304.1 coordinate 16,309,042, forward strand.
AGTACTTCACAAACAAATTCAAAAATACATCCTGGTATCATTTGTAGTAGGAGTTTCATTCATAAGGTTTCAGGTAAGATTGCATATAGTAACAAATACATATTGAACTATTTCCTTTATAAAGAGAGAATGAAAATTCAAAATTGATTCATACCCATGCATTTTCTGCCCTTTAGCTGGAATCCTGGATCACAGCCACACTGGAAACTTCCTATAGTATTGAAGCAACGGTGGTGACAGGAGTTGGGTTCTTGACACTCATTAATATCTGTTGGACAAAACAGACTATCAATGTCATAGCTGTGAATCACCTTGCCATCATTTAGATGAATGGTGTTTTGGTTTAGACAACATTTTGGGCTCTGTTTTGAACTCTATTTATTACACTACTGACATACGTTTGAAAGTGTATACTTTTCTCACTTCTTCATAGAAGAAAATGCAAATGGGACACAAAAGCAAGATTTTAATTTATTTCTAAAGATGGAAAAAGCAAAAGGTTTTTAAAAAAATCTTGCTAGGATAATATTGAAGATTTATAGACACCTTAGTTGCAGATGTATCTTTTTAAAAGTTACTTTTTTATTTTGTGTGAAAGACATTTTCAGTTCATGAAAGCTAACACCAACAACCAAAAGGTAACTCCAAACCTTGGCAGCTAAATCCATCAGCTGTCCTTCTAAAACCATTCCCACATCTAACTACGCAACGGTATGAACCAATGACGTTTTCGCAGTCTTGGCCACCATGGCAGGTATGTCCACCTAATGCACACTCATCAATATCTGTAATTAAAAAGAAGCTGTAAACTTCACCATGGCAAAATGACACAGACTAAGTAGCATTGAACATGATGGATTATGAAATACTTTATTGCAAACATCCTCAGAATAATTAGAACACATTTTGTACAATGACAAAACTGCCCAGCCTGAACAAAGCATTTACCCAGCGATTTATTTGCCATGGGACTTTTTCTGTCAATAACATCACTCATCTTACCTTGGCATGTTCTACCATCTGCGGAGATGGTGAGGCCTTTTGGACAGGAGCAGTGGTAAGTTCCTATGGCATTATGACAGGTATGGGAACAAGGATTTCGCACAACACATTCATCTTCATCTGGAAGAAGGAAATATTAGAAAAAACAGTCAGACTTTACAGGACTTGAGAAACTACGCCAAAATAACCTTCATAGGAGGTATGTGTCTGGTACAGATCCCAGGTCAAGACTAATCTAGCAATTGAGCTGCTTCACAGAACCAGTTCAGCAATGCATGCTCCTTCCTTCCCATCCCCATTCTGTTCCCATGGTAAAGAGCATCTGCCTTGCTCTCTGTGTCACTCAGAACACCCCTTCACGGAGCTCCCAGATCACATCAACAAATCTCATGAACGCCAGTCTCTGCTTGTTTGGCCCTGCTCAGCTAAAGCAAAAGGCCACTGTGGTCAGCAGAACTACACCAGGTGACCACGTGCAGTCATCCTTGGAGTGCTTTAGGAAAGTGAGCAGAGGCAATTAGCAAGGCACAAACCGGAGCATAAAAATGCTGTGACTGAAGTTCTAGTTAAAATCTTAGTAATAACCCCCCCTGAAGCCTCCTTTACATGTTACTGGTGCAAAATGTCCACTGCTACACATTGAGAAGACTAGAATTTGCATATAGTACATTCTCTATGTCTAATTTAAGATCCTGCTCTTTACTGCTACCAAACCTACACTAAGGTCCCAGAAATCTTGCTTGTGTTAGATCTGCAGGCCTGGGCCACTATTGCAGTAATGAATGTTTGATACAATCTATTACAGGTAATCTCTATACAGCAGAAAAGATGGAGTTCAGTGTTATTCTTAGCATTCCCACATAGACTTGCAAAGATTATTACATTTTTTGTATTAAAATTTTAGAACTCACTGTTTTACAGAAAATCTGCAGGTGGAAAACTTTTAAGCAGCTTTATTATTTTCAGCTTTCCTGGTTTTAAATTTTTCTGATGCCATAGCATTTTGTTTTTAATTTCCTTAATTTTTAAACTTTCCAGGGGCAATGAAGTAAGTCCACAAAAGTATATCAAATGATTGTTTCCTAAAACAAACATGACTCAGTTATCTAGAGGAGACAGCTAAAATGCTTGTGAGTTTCTTTTCACACTCACTCCCCAGGCAACAGTTGTTTTTTTTTTAAGTGGGCTGTTGTCTAGATTGGCAACCCTCATCCTTCCTCCCCACAGATCATGTAAGTGTTTCGCTGCCTTGCAGGCTCAGCAGATAGCATAGTTCAGCATCCCCAGCTCACATCTGAAGAAAGGCTGCCTGGGCACTACTTCTGTTCTAGATGAATACAGAAGTGAAGTTCTCACCCACCTCTGGATCCACACCCTGTAATCAACAGTAATTTTTACTTTTTGAAGTATGTACTGCATGCTTTGAAACTGCAAATAAGTTGCTGGTAGTTGATTACATATTACATTTGTTACATCATTACCTGTACAGTAAGGCCCGATTGAGTCCAAACCAAACCCAGCAGGACACTGATTGCTGCGATCTCCTACATGGTAAAGGAATCACATTACTTGTGGATGAAAAGTAAGGATGAAAACTACGATGCTAGTAAATGCTAGTAAAATAGGATATTATTTTTCCATTGCTTTATTTCTGTGAAAGAATTGAACAATACCTTTTGCAATGGAAGCATGGATTTTAAAAGCCACAGTTTCTTCCTGGGGGTTGTATTCTGCCGTGATAGAGGAAGCATGGAGTGTTTCCACCAAGAAAGGCATTTTTCCTTTCGTATAATCATAGGTAATAGTGTGGTTCCATGTATAGGGAACACTAACTCCATCTATAGTGAAGAGACGAGTAGAATGGGCATACAGCTGCCCAGGGCCGGTTTGAATATAGTCCTCTGTGTAATCCTGAAATAGCAAACATCAGCCACTGAGCACAATTAACACCACTGGGGTCTTCATGTTTAAAGATTAAAACAAACAAACAAAAATAAAGCAAACACTTTTTCAGAATGTACTAGATGAACAAATTGTATTTCACATAATACGTCTTTACTCTTAATTTGTCTGTTGAATCTTAACAGCCTCTGTATGTTTCTTTTAATAAGAAATAGGATGATGGTCCTGATAATTGGGACTACTATTCTACAAAAAACAAACCTGGCCATATTGTTCAATAACAATATTTTGAGGCCTAAATATTTTTAATCTTCTAAATCAGATTCTGACAACATGTACTAAATAAACAGTCAGTAGAGAAGAATTATGCTACTGAAAAGGGGTATAAATATTGAGGATGCTTCTTATGGAAATGTAACAAAATACTGAGAATTTCATAAATATGTATTGCATTGTAGAATTAATATATGTTTGTACAGGTTACCTACCACCAACTAAGTATCACCTATGTAAAAACAACTTTAAAAAATGCTTTTTCTTCCAGAGTAAAATCAGTTATCAAGCACATGATTCTAACCCAAAATTTTAATACCATGAATCATATTAAGTAAAATGTTTTTCATGGCTTACACTAAACCCAAAAGGTAGAAAAAAAATTCCTTTGAACTTCATCATTCTATTAAGTGTACAGGGCCAGTAACAGAAGCTTGTTTTCTTACTACTAGCATATCCTGGAAAAAACAGACAGATTATAACTTCTTACCATAATGTCATGCAAACCACCCTCTCTAATCATTCTTGAAGAAGTTTGAGAGATTTCATTCTTTGGAAAGGAAAACTCTGGAAAATGTTTCAGAGGCATTGTGTAACGGGACTGTTTGCCATATTAGATACATGCACAAGACCAAATTTTGATGTTATGGCAGAGAAAGGAGCATATCATTAACAGTATCATGACAGCATGCATGACACGAATACGTAAAATGGCCTGTGATGTAATCTGATTTGGAATCTGTTAATGCTGTCATTGCAATTTTCTCAGCCAAAGAAATGTTTCTCTGCCAGACTATGTATAATTGTAGCTGCAAACAAATCATCAGTAACATTCCAAAGTTTTTTTGCAGGGTGCCGTGGCATAGAAAAACTGATGAAAAGCTGTAAAATTGGAGAGCATTAAGACACGCTTCATAGCTCTATTAAAAGCCACACATGCCTCTCTGCAGTATCTAGCCCTGAAGACACTACAGTGTTCCCTTCTAACATCTCAGAATTTTGAGTGACCATTACTACCTTTCTGACAGCATCTTTTAGTTTTCAAAGGCAGTGTTAACATCTGTCAGTTAAACCAGGCATGAAATAAGTTACATACAGTAAAACATTTTTCAGGACTTAATGTCTAGCACTTTAATATAGACAGGTGAGGAAATATGGAAATATGTATCAATTAGAGAGGAGAGGGTGGCATCTGAGGGCAGCTTTACCTTCACATTAACATCGGCTAATGACTGGAGCTGCAGAACATGGCCACTCACAACGACATCCAGCATTAAGGCTCCATCTGAATCTAAGCCTCGGGCAATATGAGTCATTCGCAGAATCTCTCCTATGAATTTTAAGAGCATGCTGATTTATAAAACATCCTAACTAGGGACTCCTGTAAGCCACACAGTATCTGAACCAGATCCCTTGACCACTTATTTTACACTAGTATTTTTATAAGGCATACCATACCTATAATATAAACATTACATGTTCCAAATTAAAGCTCTAAGGGCTATATTTAAGCCATAGATACTCAGAAAACAGTGTCATGAGCACAAGACAAAATTCAGCAATGATGAGGTGGTATTTTTAAAGGAATGTGGTATCTATTAAGCTTATTGGAAAGAGATGGTGTATCACAGGTAGCTAACCAGTTGCAAACTCCACTTGAGTTTCTCTCTTGAAGACCGCATCGGTGAGTGTAAACCCATTCATTGCTTCTCCAATTTCTTTTGCAGTTGTCCAATAAACTGGGCTCAGAATAGAAACAAGCTTTCTAATGGCTGGACCTGAAAAAAATCCAATATAACATGTGAGGTTTTTTTCCTAACTGTGTATGTTCCACATCAGTAGGTGCTGAAAGAAGACAAGCGCCTGAATCTAACATATAGCCTTAAGATTTAAACCACAAAAATAAGAGGAAACATTTTACAAATATTAATATACTGGAGATAAATAGTGAAGATTCCCTTTTCCCCACTCTGTCTATGAAAAGTTTAGGTCAGGTTCTCCAGTGACATTATGGAAATGAAGTAGTGAAAACTAACATTGCACAGAATTCAATCTAGTTCAAGAAAAAAAGAAAAAAAAAGTAGCAAAAAGCCTACCAAGGCTCTGAGGGATGTTGGTAATCTTTGCTTGTATTACTCTGTTTTCAGAGTCAAGGCTGTCTGTTACTGTGGCATTCAGGAAAGCAATTCCAAATTCAATGTTGTTTATGTTTCCAATGATACTGCCTTTGGCATGAGAAGGCCCACCTGTGCAGGGGAGGGAAGGGAGGAAGGGAAAAAAAGTACCATACGAAAACTCAGTCGTCTGATATTTTGGGGGGAGAGAAAATCCAGAAATATGGCCTATCATGTTAAGAAATAAAGGTATTTCTGCATATGTTATTACTACAATAATTGCAACAGTAAAGTTTACAACCTGCAAATAAGAGGATGCTGTTTATATATGGTCTAAGATATACTCACAATAACATAGTAATCACCTTATACAGTCACCTCTGTCAGAAAAGCAGCTATGCTTTAAGAGCATACTGTAGTGCTACATAACAAGTTACAACAACAGAGTTATCCACCTACAGTTGCAGGGAACATGTAAACCAAAAAAATGTACCAGTTAGATGAGGAGAACCACAGGCCTTCATGACATTCTCACTCTGTATTGCTGTAAATTAACTCACCTGGACATGCTTGGACATTGCACCTGGAGATCTGAGAGGAGTCTCCAGGACAAGGACGTCCACGATTTAATGGGGCTGGATTGCTGCACAGCCGTACTCGGGTCTGCTCTCCTCCTCCACATGAAGCAGAGCATTGGCTCCATGTTTGCCACTGACCCCAGTTTCCATCCACTTGAAGAAAGAAAGAAGGAGGAAAATAACATCTCAATTAAAATATTTTAGACTGCATCAGTCATGCTTTTGTGTCAATCCTTCTTGGTGGAAACAATGTGATAAAGAAAAGATAGCTAAAAGGATGATAGAAAGACCTTAATGGGTAGAGGTGAACAGTGAACACTTCTTTCTTCAAGAAACACACCACCTTCAAAATTTTGTTTGTATATTGGCTATACTGGAAATGAGGAGACTCCTCCAGAAAGTGCTTCCTGTACAATGGTTGGGGATTTGGCAAGAGCTGGGCAAAATTCTTCCCCGTGTCATGTCGAATAGCTACTTCTTCATGGCTGGCCAGGAAAGTTTTGAACAGTGTGAACTATGCAAGTCCCTCTGCACAGCCCTGTACAACCGCACCAAGGGCAGTGTGTCAAGAGGCCCACAGTGCACAGAATTATCTCAGGCTGCCTCTGGGTGTGCCTATGCATCATGCTCTGCGGGGTGAAGATAATCATAACCAACGTAATCAACTGCTGCCTAACTTCTGTGAGCTGCCCTGTCCAAGAGCGTCTGTAGAGATTCCTTTTGCCAGTCTCTCTGCATCTGTCCTGAGAATATCAAGCTACACAGAAACTGATTTCAAAACTAAGAAGCAGTGTTGAATATATGCAGATCCATCAGAAACCAGTTTGTGAATATTGACAGTGGTTCTTTACAATCTCCTATCATCCTTTGTGGTAGTCTTAGTAGAGAAGCAACCAATCTGTTCAGAGCTCTGGGTGCTTTTCCTCCTAAAAATAAGTTATCTGAAATTGCATGAGGATAAAATTGATGGAAGATTACAAGAAACCAAACAAACCATATATTTTGCAAATAAAGAACACATGTAAGAGCTCAATTAGATTTGGCTCAAATTATATGGAGGGGGAGTCTCCATTGCCTCCTCTTGGTAGCATGGCCTCAATCACAACAGATGTAACTATAAGAATGTGGCTGTATACAATGTGAACAGAGTATCTGGAAACACCTTATCAGAGCTGACAGTTGCCCAAAACTGACAATGGTAAGGAGAAGGTAACAATGAAAAGTTTGCCTAACACAGCCATTGGCCAAATTAAGCAATAACTGGGGAAATACTAGGAGACTTTCTAATAAAGGGGGAAACGGTTTGAAAAGTGATATTAGGTTTACATGGCAAGGGGTTGGTAGCAGGGGGGGCTGCAGGGGTGTCCTCTGTGAGCAGAGCCCGACAGCTGCCACATGTCAGATCAGAGCCAGCTCCAGACGGCTCCAAAGGGACCCACTGCTGGCCAGAGCTGAGCCAGGAGGGCCTCTGAGAGAGCAGAGTTAAGAAAGGGAAGAAATTGCAGCTGGCAGAGAAGAGTGAGAAAAGGAGAGAGAATGAATCCCACAGACACCGAGGTCAGTGCAGGAGATGCTCCAAGTACCAGAAGAGAAGTTCCCCCGCAGCCCATGGAGTCCCATGGTAAGGCAAGCTGTCTTCCTGCTGCCCATGGTGTACAATGTCAGACCAGATCTCCACACTGTAGCCTGTGGAGGAGCAGGTGGATCTAGCCTGCAGCCCATGGAGAGCCCCCACAGGAGTAGGTCCCAGGTTGGCGCTGCAGCCCGTGGAGAGAAGCCCACGCAGCAGCAGGTGGATCTGGGGGGAGCTGCTGCCCTGGGGGAGGCCTGTGATGGAGCCAATTGCTGCTAAAGGATGGACCACTTGGTACAGACCAATATGGGAGCAGTTCTCAAACTGCACTCTGTGGGAAGCCCACACAGGATCATATCAGGAAGGATGGCATCCTGTGGGAGGGGCTCCATGCTGGAGCATGGGAAGGGAGTGACCCTGAAAGAGAGGCAGATAAGAAAGCAACATGGACTGATGCAGCCCCTGTTCCACTGCACGGCTCAGGGGGAGGAGGTAAAAGAGGGAGGATGGGAGAAGGTGGTTTTAGTTTGCTTTTAGTTCTCACTGCCCTACTTTGATATTAATTGGCAATAAATTAATCTTCCCTACACTGAGTCTGTTTTGCCCATACCACTATTGATGAGTGATCTCCCTGTCCTTATCCCATGAGCTTTTTTTTTTTTTTTTTTTTTTTTTTTTTTACATCATATATGTATTTTCTCATTCTGTCGTTCTGAGATGGGAGACTGAGATAGCAGTGTGGTGATACTTAGCTACTTACTGGTGTTAAACCAGCACACAAGTAAAGAAGCAGCATGAAAATCTGTGACTGGGGGGAGAAACCTGAATACAAGGAAGGTAAACAATCAAGTCAAACTGACCCTGCCAGAAGTTGTCCCATCAACACTGCAACCTCCATCAAGACCTGATGGAGCACTGTCCCCCTCACACACCATGAGCAGCTGGGATCCAAGATAGAAGAGCTGACGGTATGGGGTGCAAGAAGCAGAGATCCACAGCCCATGAGTATAAATGTGTCCTTGGTAGGGGCTTTGTCACCAATGTGTGGGTCAGCAGGGTGTCAAAAGTGGCACGGGTACACAAAAAGATGCTGCACCTCCCACAAAAGACAAGTGTGTAAAGGAGTGTGCACAGAGCAGGGGTTTAATAATTTCTTATTATATCAGGAATACTAATAATTTAATAACAATGCTTTTCTGGGATGAATTATGGAAGGATGTTTAGAACTTTGTAGGTGTTTAGTAAGTCTCTAGCATCATGGTTTATCTCAAATATTGCTGATATGGATTTTGAATGCATTAAGTTCACTGACTGCCCTTTGGTTTTGTGTTGTTAATACTGCTTTTATCATGACTTGATTTAAACCACGAGCTTAGCATTCTTCCTTGCTCCTGGAATACATTATAAAATTTTGCTGGGAGCCTCATAAACTGTATTTACTGTAAAACAAAAGTAGAATTTCTAGGTGTAGGAGTGATTTTCATATACTATTTCCTGTTTAGAATTATTCCACCTCATTTTGGTAAAACCTAACATGTGAAAGGGGAAAGCATGGTAACGTGACAGTCATGTAAAGAAGAAAAAAAAAGGTGAGAGTAGATTATTAGGCTGTATGAAAATGTAAATTACAAGAATGTTCTACATTCCTCTCACAACATGAAAATACTGCATACATTATGTGACCTGCAGTATTCCAGAGGAAGCTGTGTTTAATTTCTCTGTTAGGTTGAGGACTCACCAGGGCACAGTTCAGTGCTGCATCTCTGTATTTGCATATCAGCCCCTGCACATGCCCTTCCACCACTGACAGGGCGAGGATTGTCACAGGTCCGGTATCGCCTCATCTGCCCTCCGTTGCACGTGCGACTACAAGTTCCCCAGCTATTCCATGGGCCCCAGTTGCCATGAACTGTGAAAATAAATGTTAGATTTTTATCTGCCTTCTCCTTAATAACAGATACTAAAAACAGACACTCAAGCTAGGAAAATATTCCTATTGGACAGTAATTTTTAAATACTTTTTTCCTAAAATAAAAAACAAAATAATCGACTGACAGATTTATGAAAGTTAAGCATTCGTCCAGCATTCAGTGATTTCTCAGTGTGTATTAACCAGCTTTGGAACATTGTAGCTCATTAACCGAGTAATATAGAAAAGCATGAAGCAGATATTGTTAACAAAGGGAATCACTTAATTATGGTGTGAGATCCCGAGAGATTTGATTTGCAGTATTTTGTGACTGGACAGTTGTAACTTTACAGAAGTGCACAACCAGGCCATCTTGATGGTTGGACTTGATGATCTTGAAGCTCTTTCTCTCTCTAGATGTTTTGTGACTTCTCATAGTCTGGCAGGAGCTTATGCACCAGCTGCCACCGCTTTGTGTTCCTACCAGCTGGTGTTTAAAATGCCACAGTTTTGCTGATGCAGAGATCTAGTACCACTTACCTGTGTTCAGATCCTCTTATTTTTCTGTGCACATGGAAAGGGAGTACAAACGAGTGTGTAATTTGTAGAGGACTTCTGTCCTCTTATCCATCCCTACAAACCCAGTAGGTGGATAAGCAGCTTAACCTGAAGCACTTACTGGGACAAGGATCACTGTTGCAAAAATCAATCTGTATGTCGGATCCTTCACATTTGTGACCCCCAAACTGTGGGGCTGGGTCTGAGCAGTGCCGTGTTCTCTGCCTGCTGCCTCCTCCACAAGATACAGTGCAGGCACTCCAGCTGCTCCACGTGGCCCACTTCCCGTCCACTGGTTAGAAAGGCAAAGCATGGTACAGTTACAGTCACTGATGTTAGAAACAACAAAGTCAGGGTTACACCAAGGTAAAGCTTACTGTAGGATGTTATTGACAGTCTCTATAGAGTATCTCAGCTATGTAGGGATTTATACATAGGGATTTCCAGGAGTGAAGGTTGGTGAAAAGCACATGTCTTTTAGATAAGCTGTGAGCCTGACTAGATCCACAGTGAGGGATCACTGAGTCCTTGGGCTCAGTCACTCTCCTATTTTTAGGTATCAACGTATAAAGTGATGCCCAAAATTACTGCACTCATGGTACTCGTGCCATCCTAAAAATCTAGTTTTTAGTTGTGTCCTCCCTGGTTGCAGCTGCACTGTCTGAAGATGTGACCATTACCATCATCTCCCTGCTCCTTCTTAGCCACGCTTACTGCTTCCTTTGACTTACAGGCTCATCTGTTTATGTGAGTTATTGTTAAATTATCTCACATGAGCAGGTCTAAGCATTTGAATAGTAGGGGCTTTGCTCTCCCACCACATCGTGGCACAAACTGTTATGCATACAACCATGTGAACACTTGAGCTGGTAGCTGAGAAGAGGCAGGTTCATCACAAATCAGCTGGAGCAATAGCATCCTCTGCAGAGGTACCTCTATCCAGGTAAGTGTGCAACATCAAGCCCTCAGTTGCTCAGCTACTACACAAACAGTTCTCTCTTCTACTGCTTAATAGTTACAGGAGACACAGCTTAGGATCTGGCATGAGCAAAATGGAGTGTAAAGCCAGAGGAATCTAATCTGAACTGCTGCATATTCCACTTCATTAAATTTCCCTTCATTATCCCTGCACTCAGCCAAATACAAAGGTCATATTTCAAAAATGAGCTTTCCTATCCAGTCATTGAAATGTGGAAGAAAAGGATAAACGAGTAACAGACCCTAGGAAAATTTAAATTAAAAAACAAGCTTAGGAAACCTGTAATTTAATTGCCAAGGATTCAAAATGCTGCTTTTGCACAGTGGAAGAGTAAAGAAAGGGACTGGAGAAGAAATCCCATGTTAAGTCTCTAGAGGATTGTTGAAGATGGTGAGAGGGGGCCACTGAAAACAAAAGACTTCAGTGGAATTTTTTCTGGGATTTCATTTTTAGTACCGGAAAGCATTAGATTAAGTACAAATTAAGTAGAGTATGGAAACAAGAAGTTTGTCATGTTTCTCTTTGTATTTGATGTATCTTACCTGGGCAGCGTTTCTTGTTGCAAACCTGCATCTGTGCATCAGATCCCTCGCAGTATGATCCATCATGTGAAGGAGGAGGGTTATTGCAGAGCCTCAGTCGTGTCTGAGTACCTTTCCCACAAGTCTCACTGCAAGGACCCCATGGCAGCCAAGAACTCCACTCACCATCAACTGCAAAGGCAGTATAGCCATAAAACTGTTTAAACCATACAGCTACTTTACTTGAAATTATAGTTCCACAGCCTAAGGCAAAAAGAAAAGAAAAAGGGGAAAAAAAAAAACAAACAAAAAAACACAATAACAACAAAAAACACCGCTACCTTCTTTAATATCAATAAATGAAATACTCTGAATAAGCACTTTAAAAAAAAAAAAAAAAAAAACAACACAAAACTTCACCTTGAGCAACAGCTGAAACAGATAAGAAGTTTCCAAAGGAGAGATTTTTTCCTTTTTGTTTCCTGAATCACTTCACCTGATTACAATCTTTAAACAACAGAACTGAATGCTTGATCAAGTCTGGTGTTTTCATAAATTACCCGGATCTGAATGTTATGTACTAGCTAGGCTGAAGGTCTCAGTAGGAGAAGGGGGCATGCCAGCTAAAAGCTGGCACACCAGCTTCAGGGGCTACTAGTAAGCAGGAGCCAGAACTGACTTTGTTGCCAGGATCCAGAGAAATCAATCTCAGGCGGTGGATGAACGTTTGGCTTTGCGGTGAGACGAACATCAGGGGAAAAGGGAAAAATCAATATCATAAAAAATGTACAGAAGGAAACATGCCAGTGGTTACAGGCTATGAATAAACTACATCCTGTCAAACTGAGTAGGTAGTACCAAGGCAGAAAGGAAACCTTAACATTCCGTTAGTGAGGAGAAAGACATATGGCTGAAAATTTAAAAAGCAGAGAAAAAATACTGATAATATCTTAAAGTATTAATTAGCATGCTTTACATGGTCTTTTTATCTTTTTTTTTTTTTCAATTTTAATAGGCTTTGCAGAATAGGTTTAAAGTAGCAAGTTTTACTCTGTGATCGTGTGTAATAAATACTGAAAAACATAAAAATACAGAATTTTATACAGCATTTTAATTGGGTATGGGAAAAAAAAAAAAAGAGTGCTGAAATTTCTCCTTGTGTTTAGTTTTATGATTTCTATTTCCAAGAAGTGCTCCCATTCAATACATTGCAAATAATGTTAAAACAAACTAAAAAAAAAAAAAGGGCATTTAATTCTTTTATAAGCTGATCACTTGAAACAAATTGAAAGAATTTAGGTTTTCAGAAAAACAAGAAATCTACAGAGAAAGTGTCTTAAGCAGCTAATTCTTAACCAGTTTTCCCTTACCTGGGCAAGGCCTAATATTACACATGACTGAATCCACAGCGCTACCATCACATGGCTTCCCACCGTGCTGAGCTGATGGATTGCTGCAGATTCTGGTTCTGGTCCTGTTACCTTGTCCACAGCTCTTTGAACACTCTTCCCAAAGCCCCCACTCTGACCAGTTGCCATCCACTAAGAAAGAGAAAACTCCAGCTTTATTATTTATTTATTTATTTATTTATTTATTTATTTTAAACAGTATATGCTGAAATTTACTTTCCACAAAAGTCAAGATGAATTACACCTTGTTAAAAAAAATCCAGCTGTCATGAAGATCCATGGTGATAATTGTTTATTACTAGGGCACTCAGCAGACAGCAAATGCATCAATTCATTAAAGAAATACCTGGACACAGCTTGTTGTGGCAGCTGCGTACATCTGTATCAGGCCCCTCGCACATCTTCCCACCATTTGCTGGAAGAGGGTTGTTGCACTGACGAATCCTCTCCTGAACACCTTGACCACATGTTACACTGCAAGGTTGCCATTCAAGCCATTCAGAAAATCCACCATGCACTGCAGTGGGAAAAATGATGCTCTGTTTGGAACATGTGCTTGTGGTAATAACTCTTAGATTGGCAGAGCAGAGAGAAATATACATTTGTGAAGCCATACTTGGAAACCCAACTCACCCAACTCACTTCGTATCTTCATTACTGCAGAAATATCTTTCTACAGGTTCAGAGAACACCTCAACTGCTCTGAAATAGTGTTCATGTTTCTAAATGCTTTTCTTTAGAGATATGATGAAGTAATGGCTTATGTTCTGATAATGGGATCAAGATCCTTTCATTATTATTTATGTCTCTCACTCCTTCACATTCATCTGTCTCACAAAGCTGGGTGAGGAGCATAATTACATGAAGGAGCAAAATTACATGAAGAACAAACCCACTGACATCTCAGACTAGATTTAACATGCACCTAATGCAATCTGCAATCACCTAATGCATATATGGAAGGGATAAAATAAAATCTTGCTCTTATACTGAGTTAATGCTGGAATCTAGCAGTTTGTCAGTCACAGTCCTATATTTTGTGCACCTACCCTGGACAATCAGTGGTACTCTGACAAGAACAGATCCCATTAGATTCCTTGCTACACACTCATATTCAGACGTATCTTCTTTCCGTGCTGCAACAATACGCAAGGAACCATTAGACAGGACAGTCACTCTCTCCTCACTCACAACTGGATGACCTTGACGGGACCATGTGATGGTTGGAGGAGGTTCTCCCTTTGCCTGGCAGTTCAGCATTGCTGTGGCACCAGCTTCAATAACAGTCCCTGCAGGTTCAATGGTGATGACTGGAGGACCTTGAAGAGAAGTAGCACACGGGTACATTTTTTCATTGGGATAAATAACAAAAGTCTGGTCAGAAAGAGGGCACAACAATGTAGTCTTTTTATTTTGACTACAATTATTATTTTGGTCTTCGGCTGTCAAATGGTAGGCTACACGCAAGTTAAATCAATGCTGATAGGCTGTTTTTAATGTGTAGCTGAGAGCCAAGGTTGGGACTGAGGCGTAACGGCCTGAGCATACAGTATTCCTATATTACTAAAATCTATTGTTTTTTATAAAACCTGCAGGAAGACGCTATTAATCATACCTGTTATATATTAAATTATGCATAATATATTAAAATTAAAATAGCTGTTATAAATAATATTAATTAATTATATTATTGTAATTAATTATAATTTAATAAATTTATAATTAAATAAATTATATTAACCACATTAATTATATTATTATTAATTATGAATATTTGATATTATAAATAATATTAAACTATGCATTATACCTATTATATATATGTTAAACCTACTATATATATATTAAACCTGTTATACATTAAATTATATATTAAATCTCACACTATTGTTGTATTAATCAGACGCTATTAATCATTATGATCTTCAGAGGTCCCTTCCAACCTCAGCCATTCTGTGATACCCTAAGACAACTGAGACAGAAGTAATACATCCATATGAGTTAAGGTTATAATAGAAAAAGGATGTTTAGAAACTACCACCAGTGAAAAAATAATTCTAAAATATTATTTCCACAATGCATAAAATATTGTCAGTGAAGGCTGGAATTCATCTCATATAACTTTCTCAATGTGAAAGTTAGTTCTACTTTAATTCTGTTGTATGGACTCTAAGTCAGTTATGAGAAATGGACCCCTTCAGAGGGTGATTCTTCCCTATCTAAGCTGGTTTCTAAGATAAATGGGCTAAATCATTCCCTGCATTCTTTCCTTCATTGACCTCAGTTACTAGCTTAACCACTAATGATGAAAGATGAGGTGAATCTTAACCTTAAGTGCAGTGAGGTGCCCAACCTCCAAAATTTCAACAGGAGCTGCATATACCTATCCAAAGGTAGATTACTGCTCCAATCTAGAAGTATTGGACTTTTCATTTTGAGTCTTACTCTGAAGTGTTAGTGTCAGACTGCGTTCCACCACACCAGCGTCATTGGTAGCCACGCACTTGTAGTCACCAGCATCTTCATTCTAAAGAGCAAATAGCAAGCAATCATATAACTCCTCAACATGTTTGTAAAGAAGGTTTCAGTTTATAGTGTAAGTGAATTTTCTGCAACATGGCATGCACTGGATCCTAAGAGGCACACTGTCAGATTTGACAGTATTCAAACATTTTGTTGTAATTAACAGCAATACTGTGAATTATTTTTACTGTGATTGTTCTATTTCTTACTACCTGGAATTTTTAAACTTTGAGGTATATATATATATTTTTCTCCTAAATCAACTCCAGGGAGCTGTTTTTAACCTTACTTCAAAATACAGGCATGAGTTTATGGTGGGGGGTGGGTGGGAAGGATCTTGTCATTCATATTAGGAATTTTGATGCTATGAGGTTTGCACTTGAAGAACACAATTGCTTTTTAGCTGACCTAACTGGGTAGAACTTGGGCTCTTTTAAGGTCCAAAGAAAAATTCCCATGTAATTGGGCATCACCAGGATTTCACATACCCAAGATTAGTGTGCAGATGCAGTCCTTCTTACAATTAAATAGAATGATGTCTCTCTGGATTTTTTGTCACGATAACTTGAGTGTATTCTAGCCTGAACTAAACCAACATTTGTTAAAGGTAAAAGCAAAACTGGATTAAATGCCTAGCCTCAGTCTTTCAAAATGACACGATCTAGAATGCCTTTATTAATTAACTGCAATGCACAAACACATTGTAACAGTCCAGTGACTCACCACAGTGCCATAAATAGCAAGAGAACCATTGTTAAGCTGTTGGATCCTGTTGCTGATCTGAACATCCACTCCTTTTTTGCTCCACTGGATGGTTGGAGGTGGATCTCCTCTGACTTCACAATTCAGCATAGCATTGCCACCCAAGGGCTCAGTTCGGATAGGATGGTAATCCCCTTTGAAGACTGGAGGCTCTGAAATTCCAAGTGATAGCAAACAAGTAGCAGAGTCAAAATAAAATGCCCTGAGTGGAAACATTCTTCCATGGCTTTAAGACATTCTGAAATGTGAATTTCAGCCTGTTTCTATTTTTTCCACTTAACCGTAGACAAGGTACCAAATAATATGAAGACATCTGCATAAAACTGTGACAGTGATCACAACTGCTGTTATTTATACATACCTTTGACATACACAAAACCAATAGCTTTGACTGAGCCAACTGTGTTTTCTGCTGTGCATATATATGTACCAGAGTCATCTTTAGATACTCTATCAATAACAAGTTCACTGTGTCCATTCACATCATCATACTGTGCTGAAAGGAGAACACACAGCACAAGATTACTTCAATGATTTTAAACATATATTTCTTACGATTTTTTGAATTACAGTGCTATTAAGCAGCACAATGGCATCATGCCGTTTAATTTCTGAGATGCCTCAGAAACACACAGAAAAGTCACAGCTACAACATTTGCCCACATGCATGTATTCATTTAAGTTGTCTCTTAATTTCATGCTTTGTGCATCTGTATTCTATGAACTGCTGAGGTTTTCTTCATATTTGAGAGAAATAGCTTTAGCTGTTGGATAAATGTCATCAGTTACTGAAAGTTTTTAATGTGTTACATTATTCACTGCAGAACAGGAACAATTTCTTCATTATCTTTCTTACAGCTGTGTCTCAGGCAATTTAATCATGTAATTGCAGAATACTGAAGATATTTCTCACACAACTGCTGCCTAACAAGTTTCTCTCTGTATTCTTTTTCTCTCTTATGCCAAACTAATTGCAGTGCTGTGTGGGGAAAAAATCTAGAGCAGAATGACCAGTAAGATCCAGTGTTTCCCACCTGGAATGATGTTATTGTTAAAGGTCCATGTTATTTTGGGTATAGGTATCCCAGTTGCTTTGCAAGTTAATCTGAGTTGTTCTCCTTTAGTCAAAGCTACATCTCCAGGCAGTTCACTAAAAGCTGGGAGTATCTGGACAATGAGAGTGACAGTATGTGTCTCTTCTCCAGCAGCATTGTTAGCAATACAGGTGTAATTGCCAGAATCTTCAGGCTGAAAAATCATATTAGGAAGATCTCAGTTTTGATATATCCTAAACAAAATTATCACATGTACTGACAAGAGAAGCTCAAAACAGCATTCAGTAGAATTGCTCATCTGTACTCCTGCTTCCTCTAAATTTGAAAGATGACCTATACTTGCTTTTGCCTTTTCTGAGAATTTATCACTACAAGTTTTTCAGACATTTTACTCTTCAGTTGAAAATGAAATATTTATGAGGACTTTGGAATATTAACAATGAGAAAACAAGCAAGCAAGCAAACAACAAAAAAATAATCCAGAAATGGGTGAAAATGAAGAGAAGTAGGGTTGTATTATGTGCAAACTAGTCAAGTCAGACCTTAAGTTTAGTGAACTTACAACGACATTGTCCAAAATGAGGTCTCCATCTGGCATGGCCCTGTATTTTCCCACCATCTCTGTTAACAGTGTATTGTCCTTCTTCCAGTTTATTGTTGGTGTTGGAATCCCATCAGCCACACAAGTCAGAACAGCCCTGGAGTCCTCCATGACAGTGTATTCCACCTCTGTACTGCGAATCTTGGGTGGAACTGTGAAAAGATTTATTTAAATAAATAAATAAAGTTACCTCTATGTGTTATCCAAGCTTTACTGTGAAAACATACAATACTGGATTGAAGAAACTTGGATCTTATATATTGTTTCTTGTCTCAGTCAGTGACCTCCCATTAAACATGCCAGCTAAATGTGTGAAATAAATGAAGCAAAGCAGAAATTGAGCTCAGGGAATGTAATACTCTTCCTTAATTCAAACAACTGGCTGATGCTACAAACCAATAAACTTCACACATTAAGGAGCATAACTTCTCCCTTACATCCTAACTCCTCACCCTCCATGGGTTCATGCTGTCATACTCTACACCGTTTCCATACAGTCCCACTTACTGTGCACAATGAGCTCCATGCTGGAACTGCTGGACCCTGCCAGGTTTGCTGCTATGCATGTGTATCGGCCCGTGTCAGCAGGCTGCACAAACACAATCTGCAGAGTGCCAGTGCTAAGAACTCTTCTTCTCATTGACTCAGTTATCTGCTGTCCGTCTTTATGCCAACTGATCTCTGGCCCAGGGTAGCCTTCAGCTTCACACTGCAGAGTGACAGATTGATCTACAGGAACAACATACTCCTTCAGGTGAGACTTGATGACAGGAGGAACTGAAAAAGAATAAAAAATATTTAGAAAAGAATCAGATGATGTAAGAAGCATGAAACACTTAAATTCTTTGTGAAAACCACCCTAAAAGCAATCTTTGATCCTAAAGTAGACAGACAAATAAAGGGAATAAATCTCCTAGGCTCTGCTCAGTGTCACATCAAATAGGGAAGCATTAGGTCTTTTTGTGTTGCTCATATTTAGGCTTTGACTAACAGAAAATGTTCATGAATTTCCTGTCCGTCAATCACAATAGTTTAGAAGACAATCTACCTTGAACTTTCAGTTTGATCTTCCCCAGAGCAGTGCCAGCTGGATTTTGAGCAACACACGTGTAAGTACCAGCATCTTCAACAGTTGATTTTGCAATCTGTAAACTGCCACTGGGAAGAACCATGTAACCATTGCCTAAAACAAATATAAGCAAAGTATGACTTTCTTTTATTTAAATGAATGGCTTTCTTAGACATAAATTTGAATATTCATAGAAGAGAGAGAAAGTATCTGAGTTCCAGTAAATAGGCTAGAATTACAGGCTTCTAGAGGATACCTGCTGTGATTACATTGATGCCTTCCTTTTGCCACGTTATTATGGGTTGAGGTGTACCCATGGCTTCGCATGGTAATAGGACGGGATTGTTCACAATGACATCCAGCATCCCTGGTTGAGTTTGGATAACTGGTGGTTCTGTACAACAAAATGCAAGGCAAAATGCAACTGGTAAATTTTCAAGGCTAGATAACACAGAGGATATTAGAAATCACATAATATGAGGAGTCTGAGAAGGCTGAATTAGCAACAGCTTGATTCTGCCAACCTTTTGAAGAGCTCTTCTACTGACAGTCCAATCTGTGCTTACCATTACTCTACAGCACTTGTACTTATTATATAGGTAATGCTTTCTGATAGAATGCATTTTCTCCTCAGCTTCCCATCTTACCCTGAACGTGAAGAGTGGCGTGTCTGTGAGCAGACCCAGCTGCATTGCGGGCCACACAGGTATACCGACCTGCGTGCACTAACTGCGCAGCAGGTATTTCAACAGCACCTACATCAGAGATAGAGAACATTACGACATACAGCAATACCCTGTATTCATGGAGAACTCTCTTAAAGCATTCATATTAAGAGGTCTATACTCTTATTCTAATAAAATTGGACAGTTGTGCTTTTTTGAGAGACTGTATTTAATTTATTGCTTCCAGATATGCACAATCATCTCCCCAAACCCTTCACTAATTTTCTGCATCTGAACTCCATCCATGTACAGTACCTGAAGAGAGTATTCTGTAGCCATCTCCTCTGGGAATCAACTTTATGCCATTTTTGGTCCAATGAACTGAGGGAGTAGGAACCCCTGATGCGGTGCAGGAAATTATTACTGGAGAAAGCTTTGTTACCAACACATCTGTGGCTTCATCTGCTATGGATGGGGGCACTAAAAATGAAGATCAGTGTTACTTGCTCATTTTTATTTGTTGTTAATCATTGGAAATAACTTACTGTCTTTCTTGGGAATACCATAGACTTAAGGATATCAGTATCATAAAAGAACCATATACAAATCTCATTTTAAGATTGGAATAATCCAGTGAAATGCTACACATGCACATGCAATAGCAATATCCCCTCTACCTTGAACAGTGAGTTCAACTGCTCTTCGATCTTCTCCTGCATCGTTTGACACAGAGCACTCATAGACAGCTGTGTCATCAACAGTAGGAGAAATGATAACTAAGGAACCAGAAGACAGAAGTCTGAAAAAAGAAAAGAAAGTAAAAGACATTGAAATACTTCTTCTCAGGTAATCAGACGACTGATTTTATAGGCTATTCAAGATTACATTTATGTATGGCTGTTTTTTAAAGTGCCAGATTCATCACTGAACATTTTAAACCCACAAAGAAATGAAAACATCCCTCACCTGTAAGTATTCTGGTTCTGGTCAACACTAAGAAGATGGCCATTCTTCTTCCAGCTAATTGCTGGCCTGGGAATTCCAGTGGTTTCACAGGGCAAAGTGGTCTGCACATTTACAGTAACTGTAATATTAGTATGTCCAGGAGCAATAGTTGGAGGAACTAAGGACAAACAAAACCTAATTATTCAGAATCATTATACACACATGTCCATCCACCCCTTCCTCCCCCCTCATATACACAGAGCTGCACCGCCTGAGCACATTCACTTGATTTTTATACAGAGTAACTTGGCAGTAATTAACCTACTAAACATGTAGTATTGGATGTGTCACGTCTTTCTATTTCCAGTTGGTGTGCACACAACAGATAACAAAGAATAAATATTTTCTTTTCACTTATATTTGGTTGTATTCTTAAAGTTGTCAATTCATTTATTTTTTATTTTATTTTTTAAACAGAGAAACTGAAAAGGGACTAAACTTAATATTGGATCAGGCTGAACAAGAAAAATGATATATCTGGACTTTAGACTTGTAAAAATAAGTATATTGATCTAAACCCAAAACTTTTACCAAGGATCTGCAGATCAATTCGTTTGCGCTCAGTGCCAGCTGTATTAGTCGCCATACACATGTATCTTCCTGTGTCAGTAACATGTGCTGAGTGGATGTGTAGAGATCCATCCTCTAATATGGAATATCTGAAACAAAGCCACACAATTTTTCCCTACTGTCCAATCAACAGAACCATAGGCCATTCTGATAGTACAGACAGAAAAGATGACTGTCTGCACAACAAATAACCTCAACACTTGGTGTCTTAATTTGGGCATATACAGTTTTCTCATTTATTGCAGTTATTATGACTTCATTTTTTCCCAGCACATCCATTTTCTTAAGAAATTATGAAATCTAACTGACATAGTACTCCTACATAAACGATGACAGATTTGCAGATGTCCAAAACTTGTTTTTATGAATTCCCACTGAACTTCAAAAATAAAACAAAACAAAACAAGTTAATGCTTGTATATTTTTCTTTGAAATATAACTGAATTCTTAACCATTTGCCCAGTTCTAGAAAATGCCTAGCTAATTTCTCCTAAAGCATTCAGAAGACAGAAAACATTCATTATAATAAATGAGATCATTCATTATAATAAATGTGAATACTAGAACATATATAAAGTATAATATATTGGAAGCTACAGAGTACACTCAAGGAGCTTTTGGACTGCATGAAATTGCTTGGCTTCATCCTGAATCTTCAAATCTATCAAAAATTGTAAACATCTCCCAGATTTATTGTTCAAAATCTTCAATATCAAAAAAAATCATTACTTTGAGGTTGTCAAAGGAGGCTTTTTTGTTGTTGTTGTTTGTTCTTTTTTTTTTGTCTTTCTTAACAGTAAAAGGGTGAAATCTTTGCTACTGCTACTTTTCTCAAGAACAACTTCTTTAGATATCTATTTTTGCCACCGTATTTTCCATATTTGGGTTTATTTGAGATTATAGCACAAACAGCAGTTCTGATCTGTGAAAACAAAACTCATTTACAAGTTCTAGAAGTCAAATCAAGCTTTCTGTAACTAATACATTGTTAAAAAACAACAACAAATTAAAAAAAAAAGGAGAATATTTATTCTGACTATTGCACAATACCTCGTACTGTTTCCAGTAAAAACAACCCCATCTTTCCTCCATGTAATTCTGGGGGTTGGTACTCCTTCTGCAATACACTCCAGAACAGCAGATGCGTTTATATGGACAACAGTAGTCTGAGGGCTACTTCGGATTGTTGGAGCCACTGTAAAGAAAAAATTCCAAAAGGCATCAGAAAAAAAAAAAAAAAAAAAAGAATTCTGCTCTGACTGAAACTTTACACATGAAAACACATGCAATAACAGGTACAGGGAGGGTTACAATGATGGAACTAAGTTTCTTACCACTCTGAGCACTACATAATTGCCACACTGCAGTAAGGAATGAAAAACAAAGTCTGTCTTAAATGCACTGTGAAGATCATCTTTGCTAGTTACTGTAAAAGTTACTACATAGCTAAATCAGCAGAAGAGTTTAGTATATTTAACTTAGCAAAATAAGGCTGTGAAGTGATATCCTTGATTAAGGAGGAATGAGGAAAAAGAATTTTAAATGGACAGCTAAGTACACTCACTGTGGGGGCACAGCATAATGCAGGTACTTATGAGTGAGTTGCTAAAAGAAGAGAAAGAGGAAAAACAGTTTTTCAGCATCACGAGAGTGTGAGAATAGAATAGTTTCTAATCAGTCTACAGTTGAGGAAAACAAAACAAAACAAAGCAGGTTTAAAATGAAATTCAGAACGTACCAGCAAGCTGATGTTATTAGAGGGCATGTATCAGGATGCACAGGGCCCTCCAAACATTATGTGCCTACCATCTCCTGCTTGGAGCTGCAGAGAAGCCCCAGTTTTCAAGTAACTTGCAAAACCAGTGGCCAAAACAGCTATGCAAACCAAGTCCCCCAAGATACCAGTGAACTGCTTTAACAATTTACATAAATTTGCCCAAGAGCATTTCTCTGTCTTGGATCTGTGTGTTCAGTCTGGATGTATCTTGACTCTGTATCAGGATGAAGGCAGGATGCACAGCACCCTCTGTCAGCAGGAAGCACAGAGAGACAGAGAAGGAGCCATGGTGAGTCCCCAGCAGGTCTTCTAGCATGGGGGACAACTGTGAACTGCAATGGTGAAACACGTGAGGTAATACACCTGGTTTCACAGTTCAGATGCAGCCTAAGTGGCCTGCACCTGGCTACAAAGGGACTATTAATGCTTCTTTCTTGCCATTTGAAATCCAGCAGAAATACCATGCAAAGATCAAAACCAACAAGAACAGTTTCATAATTTTACCATGTACTGTCAGCACGAACTCCCTGGTCATTTTTCCTGCAATATTACTTGCCACACATGTATAGCTTGCTGCATCACTGAGGTCAGCATTATTGATTTGCAGGTATCGCCCACTGGATAGGATTCGAACTCGAGGAGTTCCCTAAGGGGAAAGAGAGAGAGTTTGATGGATTTAATTTTATGATTGTTCTCTTTCTAAAGATAGAGCTTTTTTTTTTTTTTTTTTCTTTTTTTTGTTTCAGAGTATGAACAGCCACGAAAGAGGGACAAAGACAAACAAAGGGCTGAATTAACTGCTTGTTTAACTTTATTTATAGCCATGAAGATAATAGGATAAACAAGTTTTTAATAAGTTATCATTTAGTAGTGGTTCCACCTTGAAACTCCTTCTGGGGTGTGTGCCTGAATAAGGTGGCTTTTTGTGTTAACTAATCCACAACGTACAGCCAAAGGGCTTTTGAGTTTTTACAGAAAAGGGGAAGCCATTAGCACATGATTATTATTTTTTTTCCCCCAAAATCCATGCATACCACCAGCAGAAGAAATACCAGTTTCTCTAGACTGTTCTTCAAACATTACAAGTCTCGACCAGACAGAATCCAACATAAACTTAGCCTATTAGGTTTGCTAGCCAGCATTTCTGGATATGAGGAAACCACTCTTTTCAGCTCTGAGAATGTACAGCACCTGCTCAGCAGCCTTTTTTTTTTTTTTTTTTTTTTTTTAACCACAGCTAGTCTGGATAAGAACTGAACAACTGAATGACAGTAATGCCAACTACAAGTGTTCCAAAAACTGACTGGATAAAAAAACAGGAACCCACCCCCACCTCCCCTTAAAAACAAACAAACAAACAAAAAACTTTACAGTATGCACTATGCACACTTCAGATAACATTTGAAGCCAACATTCCCGTTTGCTCTTTTGGTTAGAAGGTATGCAGAAAGTTAGAAGGTCTGTTGTAGCAACTACAACAGATATGTGAAACACTTCTGGTTCTGCACCTCTCTGTAGTACCACTCAAGTACTCTGCTCTAACACTAGGCACCAACACAGCAAGTCTAAGGATGCAAACCAGACAACACTGTCGGAACCTCACAGGTGAAATGATTCACCACCAGGATGGATTACAGACACAGAAGGCAAAACACAGGCAATGAAGCTATTGTTTAAAACTTTCACTATACTCAAGGCATGTCAGAAACATCAACTTTAAAAAAAAAATACAAATTCAGAAATTCTTTTAGTTTCTAAATAAAGATGGACTAGGTCCAGACACTCCTATTTACTTATTTTGGTAACACTCGAGGTGCATTTCCCAAAAGCAAGGAAGAGTGCCGAGACTATGACTGCCAAAGCTGTCCCAGGCTAGGTCTTCCTATAGTTCTGCTACTGAAAGTGGTGGTGTTGCACAATTACATCATTAAACGCAGAGAAGTCTAGCGTTTTCAAAATCTGCACAGTGGAAGACAACAAAATGAGGAGGAATGACACCCTCCATTACCAGGCCGTTTCAAAAAGCAGTGATGACTTAAACCAAAGTGGCACTGCAATCTGAAAATCTGACTTCTCCAGTCATCTCTTGTCATTGTGAATCCTCAATGTTCCCAAGATAAGGAGGTCCATATCACAGAACCACAGAATTGTAGGGATTGGAAGGGACCTCAAGAAATCGTCGGGTCCAACCCCCCTGCCAAAGCAGGTTCCCTAGAGCAGGTTGAACTGGATGGCATTCAGACTGGCCTTGAATATCTCCAGAGAAGGAGACTCCACAACTTCCCTGGGCAACCCGTTCCAGTGCTCCATTACCCTCACTGTGAGGAAGTTCTTTCGCATGTTGGTGTGGAACTTCCTGTGCTCCATGTTTTGGCCATTGCCCCTTGTCCTGTCCCCAGAAACCACTGAAAAGAGGCTGGCCAAATCCCAATGTCTCCCACACTTAAGATATTTGCAAATATTGATAAGATCCCCTCTCAGTCTTCTCTTCTCAAGGCTGAGCAGACCCAGATCTCTCAGCCTTTCCTCATAGGGAAGATGCTCCAGGCCCCAATCATCTTTGTTGCCCTCCACTGGACTCTTTGCAGGAGATCCCTGTCTTTCTTGTACTGGGGAGCCCAGAACTGCACACAGTAATATTCAAGGTAACGTTCCCTAGCAGCACTTAGTAAGACACAATCACTCCTCGTATTCTTACTTCTACCACAGATATTTCATTCTTCTAAATTTACAATAGAAAAAGAGCCTGAAGAACGGTCTGACGCAGGTAAAACAAAGAAGCAGAACTTTGTATGAAGACTACTGATGGGCTACAACTAAGGGAGACAAAATTCATAAGATAAATTTGTTTCCTCTTTATTCACAAATAAAGATCAATATAGGGAAAATTATTAATTAATTTCAGTTAATAGCTTAATTTAAATTGTTCTGTTGTAAATCATCTGGCTTCCGAGTCATCATAAAATGATGAGAAATTTAGAAAAGAAAAAAAACAACACCGTTCTGTTTAAACTATCCTCATCTTGCTCAACCACCAAGGACTCAATGCCTTATATGACACTACATGGAACCATGAGTGAAAAAGATGCATTTGATACAAACCCGTGGTGGTTAGCAATCCATGGTTTGTTTTTTCCCCAATGTAAAGAAATTTAATTCCTTCCTAAATGCTACTAGAATATGAGGATGCATAATATACCCAAAGGAAATATATAGTGTAGTCTTCTCTCAGCTACCTTTCCTGGGAAGCCATTCAGGAGTATACCGAAGGCTTCTAGGATTGTTCAGAGGATCCAGGAGGAGCAAGGGATCCCCCTAAAGGAAAAAAGAACAAGTAACAGCGGGATGGCCACTTCACATGCTTGCTAGCTTCAGGTACTCATTTAGGACTAACTGTATTTGTACTGGGGCAACTCAGCTTGAATTCAAGGCACTGTAACTTGACTGCACTGAAGGAGCAAGTGAACAGAATAAGAAACCTCAAGCATTGTGTGTAAAAATTAAAGGGAGCAACAAACTAATACAAATAATATAACTCCTGTACCTCTAAAAGTTCTCCATTTTTAAGCCATGAGATTGTCGGAGGTGGTACAGCATCTGACTTGCATTCCAGTATAACTTGCCTGTTCTGCAACACAGTGAGGTCCTGTGGACCACTGGTACCAGCAATATTAGGAGGAACTGTTACAAAAATTAAGAAGAAAAACAAACACCACAGATATGAGCCACCATTAAAACTATTAATTGAAAAATTTGATTTTATTTCTCAATATTTAAAATAAAGACAAAGCTACAGTACCACTGATTAGTTCTGCTCGTCAATACTTGTGTTAAATACACCATGTTTGTATAACTGGTGAACCTGTTTCTTACATCACACACTGGAAACTACTGTGACAAATTAATTTAAAGTCCATTCTCAGTGAAGGCACCAGCATTTAAGCCAGGCAGAGTGGGGATCACAGAATTTCCATAAACTCTCCGTCAAGAAACAGGGAAGCTATAACCTTCAAGAAGAAACCTTAGTCGTATTGTAAAACTGCATAAGTCCTGGTGTATTCTACCTTAACTGACACTACATTTTATGTATTCATTTGTAAATAGATTTCTTAAGTTTTTCTACTGAAAAACTAATATCATGGACATCATTACACTTTATACTCTTTTTAATAAGCATAATAAACTCAGTTCAAATGACCCCTGATGTCGATTATTGATATCTGTAACCTTCCTGTTTATTCAAAAAACAAGACTTGGATTAAATCAGGTAGAACTTTCCCTTTTAATTGCTCATCAAGTTTAGAATACTTAATCTTATACAGAAATGTTAGTTATCATATGATATAACATCATTTTCTCAAAACATGTATTTCTTCTTTAATACATTAGCCATTAAATTGCGATACTGTTACATACCTTAGGAGTTTACAGTTTGAGGAATATTTTTTGCCTAAATTAAACTTACCGTGCACTCTTACTAAATATTCCTTATCATCATCTCCTGCTGGGCTAGATGCCACACATGTGTATCTTCCTGTGTCCTCCACCTAGAAACACATGGACAACTTCAGCAAGAATTGCAGTATCTGGGAACAATTCAGAAAAACAGTGAAATATAAACATGGACAGCAAAATTTAAAGGGCAGCACTTAAAAGTAAAGACAACAGATAAGAACTGTCTGAAAATAAATGAAAAAGAGTTCTTAGACTCATAGAATGGTTTGGGTTGGAAGGGACCTTAAAGATCATGTAGTTCCGACCCCCCTGCTGTAGACAGGGACACCTCCCACTACATCAGGTTGCTCAAAGCCCCACCCAACCTGGTCTTGATCACCTCCAGGGATGGGGCATCCACAGCTTCTCTGGGCAGCCTATACCAGTGCCTCATCACCCTCTGAGTGAAGAATTTCGTCCTTGTATCTCATCTAAACCTACCCTTGCTTAATTTAACACCATTATTCCTTGTTCTGTCACTAAATTTCCTGATAGTCTAT
Source organism: Aythya ferina (assembly GCF_964211825.1). Classification (NCBI taxonomy): domain Eukaryota; kingdom Metazoa; phylum Chordata; class Aves; order Anseriformes; family Anatidae; genus Aythya; species Aythya ferina. The sequence continues at coordinate 16,336,881 of NC_140304.1, forward strand.
CCTGTAGGTTACCCATTTTTCCTTTAGGCACCCTTTAAACACTGGAAGGTTGCTATAAGGTCTCCCTGTAGACCTGTCTTCTCTAGTTCTTGGAAACTTGCTTCTATTACCATGGTAGGATGGTACAGAGATTGCTTAGGAGCAGCAGGGCTCTAAATAATCTCTCTGGGTAATTTGCTTCCAGGAAGAACCTCTTCTCTTTGTGATACTTTCTGTTATAGTTGATCAATGAAGAAGGAAACAGCTGTAAGTATGCATCTACATGTATGCAAAGGTCAGTTCTGGATACTAAGGAAGTTTTATTATGCACATATCCTAAAATGTCTTTATGCTTTCTCTGTCCTGTAAACTCCTCATTGTAAAGATGAAAAGTGTTTGCTTTAGAAGCAAAACCAGCTCAAATGAATCAAACTGCTCGTCCTTCTTCCTGAGCCCCATCCCACTTGTGTTTGGTGACCTTCAGCCTGGCTGAGTGTAGCTGAATACAGCTTTAGTTTAGTGGTCTAGTTCTGTGCAAGTTACTTTTCCATGGACTCTTTTATTGCCTGAATTAATCTGAAAGCCTTTGTATTGTCTTTATTTATTTTTATTTAACTTATAACATAGGTGGCTGCAAAGGCATTTTTTCCCCTGCAGTCTATGGCCTATACATGTGAGAAGAAAATAAATCTTAGGAAAATCTCAGTTCTCTGAAAAAGAAGAAAGGCTAAGGAAGAACTATAAAATATGGAAGAAGAAAAACAAGTGACAGTAACAAGATTCAAACAGGCAGAAAATCAACAATATAAGATTACGGACACAGACTAAAAAGAGAAATAAACCCAGAAAAAGGCACAAGTCCCTAGACTTGATTGTTCTTCGTGTGAGAAAGCAGCAATAAATAAAGAATGAACTTGAATAATGCTCAGAAGAGGCAGAAGTACTTGGTCACTCTTAACCCACAATACTACTGCTTGTTCTGTACGGAAAATTCCTAGGCCAAGGCTTGAAAAATATATTCTCCAACTGTACATGCAAGCAGATTAATTGAATAGAGGTTTTTGAGGACCTTTCTTAGGACAGCCCTAATAGCAGACAATTTTGTACACTCCTCTAGGGTTGGCTGTTTTGAAACAAAATGTTTTCAAAACTTTTGAGACTGTTTTGAAACAAATGTTTTACCTGAGCACTGGTTATTCGAAGCACTTCTCTTAGGACATGAACATTGTCGTTCTGCAGAAGTGGGCGCCCATCCTTCATCCATGAGATTTTGGGGACTGGAATGCCAGTAGACATGCAAAGAAGTTCAAGGGGGTTGTTGACAATCACAGAGAGCTCCTCTGGTTGATCAGAACCATTGATGTGAGGAGGCTCTACAGAAAGAAAAACATTCATGTTGTTTACTGACTCAGCCTAATTCACCAACTTGTGTTCAGAATTTATAGAATTAGTCTGCATCAGTATTATGCCTGGCTGTACAACTGGGTATATCATGATTTCCATCTGCCTCTGTTTAGAAATCTGCACATTTTGTGAAATTAATTTAGTAGTCAATGTTTTCATAATCCCAGGGAAAAAAAAATTTACATAGTATCAGCAAAGACTTTTATTATCTCTTCGCTGTTGTACCTTCAGCTGTGCTATCAACCTGTCAAGCTGAATTTCCACTAACCCAATTTGTTTGTTTATATGAAATTACTTTGCAAATCACTTTACTGCTAGTTGGCATATTTCAGTACTCCTGAGATTTTGAGTAAAAATACATATATTACACAAACATCTTTAGGTATGTTCCATATCCTATTTGTCTTATTAAATACAGAAGATGTTTATTGAAAATACTCCCTTATCACTAGACAATTTTTGAAATGTTGCCCTGAGTAGATACTCATTTACTGCTTGCATTTTGTTCAGCTGACAGGTTAACCTTACCCAGCACTTTCAGGGAAAAGTGCTTGCTGATATCTCCAGCTTCATTGGACGCTACACAAGTGTATTTGCCTGTGTCACCAATTTCTGCTTTTACAAAATGAAGGACCATTCCTTGGTCACTTGAAGTTAGGTGAGCTCCAAGGCTTAGAGGATTTCCATTTTTAAACCAGGACACAGTAGGGACAGGAGTGCCATCAGTAAAACACTTCATTGAGGTTGAACTGCCTTTTATTACAGTCATGTCCTCTGTTCCTCCAGCATTATCCAAGCTTGGTGGTACTGCAGAGAAACAAAGAGCTGATTCACACAGAGTACACACAATAGTTAATTCTGAATATAAAATAACTGCAGTGCAGCTACCCTTTTGCGTCTCATCACCTGCACTCCTTATTTTATATTAAGTAATTGAGTTAAAATTCACTTGAAAATTGTACTTTATTACTCATTCTAAAAAAACACCTGTGACACTTCATGGGTGCCAATTCAAGTAAGAACTCTTTGAGGGTTAAAATACTGCATTAAAACAAAACAAAACAAACAAACAAACAAACAAACATAAAAAAGTGAATGTATTTCTAATGATTATCTAAGTATGAAACACTTGTGGATGTCTGCAACTTTGTGTTTATGAGAAGGAAAAAAGAAGATTAGGTTTAAGAAATTAACTGAGCAATAGATTTTTTACATATAGCTTTTCAGAGAAACTTACCAAAAATTTGAAGGCTGTAATGCTTGTTGTCCACTCCAGCTCTGCTAGATGCTACACAAGTGTACACACCAGCATCAGATATCTGCACTCGGGCAAGTCTAAGGAGAAAATCATTTTAGTTGAGCTGTAACTGGAATACAGTATCACACTTTTATTATGGCATGGTTTGGATCAAATTTTACTCTTGCTTCCAACAATGCTAGCTAGCAAAAGACAGAAAATCCAGCTAGCTATGTTAAAATAAATGAAAACCAACCTTAGAATTTGCCCAGCTGACAGCAACCTGATTTGGGAGGAGACAGACAGAGGAAGGCCATTCTTTAACCAGTTTATCTGCGGAGATGGAGTTCCAGTAGCAGTACATTCAATATTTATGGAGGTGTCCAAAAGAACAGTGAGGTCCTCTGGTTCACCTTTATTATTGGTTATTGCTGGAGGAACTACATTTTGTGAATGTTGAAAAGGAAGATGTTAAGACTGCTTCTTAAAATCATTCCATATATGTAATTTTGCAATACCAGGAAGCCTATGAAATCTTGCACCTAATGTCTCACAGGCATTTAAGAAAGAAGAGGCTCCCCAATTTTTTTAACAGTAAAACCTCTAACAATAATATTGAGCATTAATAAATACTTGCTTGCATATTTAAAACCAGATGCACTGTAGAATGATTATAACACTCCCTCTTATTTGTGCTGGCTGTGGCAAATGAGATCTTTGGGCTCAGAGCCTGAAGCTCATGGGGAAAAAATGGCATTTCAGAGGGGAGCAAGTGGTCAAGAATTGGAGGGAATGCGTTGAACCTCTTAAAGGCCTAATGGGACTTTGCAATTTGCTACCAAAGGTATCTACTTCAATGAACCTTAAATAACATGAAAGCTAGAATCACAAAGGAGGAAAGTTAGCTTAACTTCTAGATGTATAGGCTGACAATTTTAAAGTATACAGAAAACTTCAAAATGACTGGTTAAGTATTCTGGATCATGATTCTAAAAAAAACATTGTTTTTAGCTGTCTTTTTGTTTGGTTTTATAGTCTGAAAGCCTTTTAAGTCTTGGGGGCAAAAAGGGACTCACTTTATAAAGAAGGTCCAGGCACATGCAGCTCCAAGCTCTGACTGACTTAGGATCCCATTGCACACCATTACAGTTGCATGGTAAGATGACTTAAGTTGATGATTGCTTGAGCCTCAGCCAATACAAATTGACCAAAACAGTCTCCACTATTGTATAGGGATGTGACGTGGTACTTTTTTCAGTATTATTTTTTTATTATATTAAAGGTCATCTTGTTACTCTTCTCATACTCACATTCCAACTAATGCTGACTCTCACTGTATAACTGGGACACATGCTTACACCTCTGTGAAATGCTTCCTATGCAGAACTTTTTCACACTAATCACAGCACATCAGGTTCTTATTTTGCAAAAAATAAAATGTCCACATACAACAATGGCAAAGAAGAATTATGCTGTCTTCTTTATATAATTTTGTGTAAGAAAACAAGAATTTCATCCCAAACTATATCATATTTCTTTTAAACTCTAAATAATCTATTTCTCAGGGAAGAGGGAACCTTTAACAATTAGTGTTCTACCTTATTACTTTGGTTTTACTGATGTACTTTGACAAGAATTAATGCAAATTGATTAACAGAAAAAAAAAAAAAAAAGGAATATCATGGTAAATCAGCCCCTAGTGAATCTCAGCAAGAAAAAAATTACCAAAAGCAGAATTCCTCTATTATAAAATACACCAAACAAACTAATTTCTGTTTATCCTAAAACGTATTTAACAGCAATTTAAATAATCTTGTCATTGACAGAACATCCTGTGTAACATACTGTGATATCTACAGTACATGAAATTGGAAATGTGCATGTAGTATTATCCTGAAGACAGGCATTCTTTTCTTGGCCCTCTCTTGAGTGCACTTACAAAGGCACTCATAGGATTATGGACCAGATTTTAGTTTCACATCTGTGAAAACTCACCATATACATTCAAGTTGAAAATTTGATCTTCCTCTCCTGCAGGATTAGTAGCCACACAAGTATATTTTCCTGTATCAGAAGTGAGAGCTCTGAAAATGGTTAATGTGCTGCCATCTGGAGTTACTCTGCAAGGAAGGTCATAAAACACGGTGAATTTGTTTATATATTATTATGACCTAGCAAATAAACATTCAGTTTTGTACATTTAAATCAATTCCCTCTATCCTCTTGGGAATTTCACTAGAGAACCACTGTTTTCTGTAAATTATTTATTAGAGATAGGCTAGGAAGCTTTTTTTTTTTTTTTTTTTTTTTTAATTCCAAACAGGTTTTTCAAGAATCCATAACAAAAAGCATCAAGATCTTTCCCCTCCAAAAGAACTTAATGGAACTTGCAGAGCTTTACAAATTTGAATTAATCTGATGAACTTTCAGGGAACTTATTAACTGAGAAAAAAAACAGATATCATATATATATATCTCAGTATAATTTTATTTAAAAAAAATCAAAGTAGTAACAAAGTATACTAGAATGATAAAAGATGAAGAGGGAGATGATGTTCTTAACCTGGCTAACCAGGACTCAGACCCTCTTTAAGCACACTTTAGGACCCTAGAATTAAAGAATGGTTCCTCTTTCCTGTCCTCTTTACACTCTTCGTATTTTAAATTATACAAGAAAATAATTCAGTACCTGCTAATTTTTACTTGCCTTATTCTTTGTAAATCATCACTGGCAACTGTTTTTCCATCTTTAAGCCATTGCATAACAGGTGTGGGAACACCACTAGCATCGCAGACAAGCTGGATGCTTTCTCCCAGCAGGACACTGACCTCACTAGGCATTTCAGAGCCGACAATATTAGGAGGAACTAGGAATGTAGGATGGTAGGAAGAGAACATTCATCAGCAAAAGACATAATTTAAGCTATAAAAAGTAATGCTGCAGTAGCTTAGTGCTACTACTAATTATTGTAGTACCTTCAACACAAAACTAGTTTAGAGAGTATAGTATTACTTTGTTTCTAGAGGAAGTTCTGTGAAGATAAGTTCAAAGCCCCTTTAATCATTTCTAAAACCCACTCATTTACAAGATTACAGAAATCATGTAATACTTGCTATTTATTTAACATCTACCTACCTGCTCAAACAAGGCTGACTAACATGGACAATAACATTATGACAATCCCAGTTCACGCAACATCACAATACACTAACAACAAAATGCCAGCTTAATTCTTGAGCATATGCTTAGTACACAGTCAAATGCCCTACTGCATCAATGACAATCATATTCCCATCAACAGAGAGCCACTTGCTCCGCCCTAACCAGCAAGCCATTTTCAGTCTGTTCTCCTAAAGAACACGAATGACAGTCACGCTATCTGTCATGCTATCTGGTCCCACTTGTCAAATTTAAGTCATATTAGATGAAGCAAGTAGCTTAATATTCAGTTCCTAAACTTGAGGTAAACAGGCATGTAGACAGGGATACACAAGAACTAGTACCCCCACAGAACAACTGCTCTTTTGAACAGTCACTGGATCTGTGTGGCCTGCTGATGGCTAGCTGTCACATCTGTACCTGCTGGCACACACAACTCACAGCTCCTCTGCCTCTTCCCCAACCAGCAACTGCTGGCCTAGGAAGGGACCACAGCAGAAAGCTGCAGATGCTGTACAAGCAGTGTGTTACTGAACATGGGAGGCTAGTGAAATTAATGGGGATGAGTCATTAAGAACAGAGGAAAGTAGAGGTGCTTGCAGTATAAGAGTGATGTATAGGGAGGCAAGAAATATACAATTCCCTAACAAATAGGGGTTTCTTATTTGACTGAGGAAATAATTTATTTTTTTAATAAGAAAATTCTTCCAGTACTTCTATCTCCTTCTGTTTGCTATGAGGAAAAAAGGCAACAGGTATTATTGCTTCTGGAACACCATGTATGTGTGTTGTTCCACACTTAACCAGTGAAGCTTCAGTGATCAGCAGAAGGAAGGATGTGATCAGCTGCAAACACACAGAGTGTGTCAGTTCCTGACAGCTTTCAAGTTCTCCTACTATGAGAGGTAAATAATATTCTTTTTCATGCAAATTTCTCACTAGATATATAATCTTCTAACCATTTTTTTCCCACTGGTTGCAAATGATAGGAATACTGATCCAAATTCTCCACTTCTCTGTGTATGTTACCTCAGTGTCTCTAGTACAGATACAGCATCATACTCAAAAATTACTAACCAATTCTGCCCACTGCACTCATATGACTTACCTTGAATGGAAAGAATGTAACTTTTCTGAGCTTTTCCCTCTATATTTGAGGCAATACATGTGTAGGTCCCACTGTCCAGAAGCTGAGAGCGAGCAATCTGAAGCTTGCTTCCACCAGATAAAATATGAACTTCAGGAGAATCAGAATTTTCTGAAAATATGTAAACAGGTGGTCATTCCAAAGCAGGCCACAAAGAGTAAACATATCCTGAGAAAATTTTTCATCAAAATTTCAGAACAAAATTAAAAGATTCCAATCACTTAATGTAAGAGTCTACCTAGAGACAGATGAACAACAACAACAACAAAAAAAGACTACAAATTGCACAGCAGTACTCCAAAGGGGGAAAAAAGAGCAGGAAAGAGTATGAAGGAATGTTACCTAGTGGTTTTCCATTCTTAAACCAGGCTAGTTTCGGTGGAGGAATTCCAGTAGCATCACACACGAAGGTAATGGAATTACCGATTGTTTCATTCATCCACTCTTGTTCGGGGCCTTCTATATGTGGTGGCACTACAAATTGAATGGAAGTCTGAATAGTTTGCTTACCAAATATTTTTGTAAATTGATTTTGAATTATCTGCTCTACAATATCTATGACATTATAATAATGACTACTGAAGATAGTATGGAGTATGCTCACCATAAACATTAAGATGGAAATTTTTATCATCTTGTCCTGCAATATTTATGGCTTTGCACACATACTGGCCAGTGTCAGAAACCTAGAATAAAAATTTAAGAAAAAATTAAAAATAATATAAAACAAAACCAGCTTATTATGTAGATCTTATATTAATTCTACAGTATAGAGATATTAACAGATTTTGCCAACTCAAAATCCTTTTCACAGAATTAAAGGCCTCCAGCAAATGTATCTCCTACATACATCTAGTAGAACACACCCATAAAGAACAAAAGAATTGCTTAACAGTAGTGGAGTAGTGGCAGATGCAGCATCCCACAAGCCTGACCTACCTCCGCACCCTTGATTCGCAATGTTTGCCCATCTGCTAAGATCTCCACATTTGCAGACTCTGAAATTATACGCCTGTTCTTGTACCAGGTGATGACTGGTGGTGGGATAGCATTGGATTCACACTCTAACATCATCGGGGTGCCCACTCTCACGTTGAGCACTGTCAGTGAGGTTCCACTATGGTCTTTGATGCTTGGGGGGACTGTAGAAGAAGCTCAGAGTTATTTTTGCCTTTGTTTTGTGAGAGGGAAAAAGACAACCTAAGAAAAAAAACAAAATACTGCATTTTCTAAGCAATAGATATTATCTTAGGAAAATAGTAAAACTAAAACCAAACCAAGGACAGTTAGGAAGCTCCTCTTCTGACTTTCCCCAGCTTGGTTTCTGGCAACACAAGTGTATTCACCATCATCTGATAGTTTGGCTCGAGGAATCTGCAGAGTCCGAGCACCTGAAGTAAAAAGAGAAGCGTTGATATTTATTCTGTGGTTATGGTATCAATTTCAAATACGACAACAGAACTGACAACAGATTGTGTCCAACAGACTGGTCCAACATAGGCACCAAATTAGCCTCAGATTTAAAAATGTACACAATTGCCATTGTTTTTTAAGCTTCATTTATCCATAAAAAAATCAAAGAAGAAAATTTTAGGGTCTTTTACTGGTGCTGTTAACTGTAAGTTTGGACCACTGACACACCTTTAAGGCCTCTTTATTTCATGGTTGCTAAACCCTCTCTGCTAACTTAACTATGCTCTTTTCCCCAAGCTCTGTCACTATCTGATCCTTTACTCCCTATATATCAATTGTCTCCATTTGCAAAGCTACTGTCTGCACCTGGATTACTAAACTGCACGTATGCCTCTGCTGCCTTTAAGCAAGTTCCATGTCTGCACTTTAGTCCATGCTGGTAACACAGCCCCCAGCCAAGTAATAGCTGTAGAACAGGACTGAGCACCACAGCAAGGGATCTAGATATTCTGGACTGAACATAAGCAGCAGGAGTAGAAATGACACACTCACTCATCTAATTGAGTGAGGAACTTTGAATGAGTAAGGAGATAGCAGATACAAGGATTTCTTCCTAAGAATTCAGCAGTCACTAAGGGTTCACCCTGTTTCCCATGGAATTAATAGGAGGGTTGTTAATTTTTGCCATCTAAGCCAGCAAAACTAATCCCAGCCTCCATCACTACTTCTGATCATTTATTTGCAAGGTGAATCAAAGTGCCTCAACTTTAATTGATACCTCTATCAGAGGACCTCTGTTTTACGTGACTTGCCCAACAGTCTTTTTCACACAGTTTATTTCAGTGCTTTCAGTCAGAGCTAGTTCTCCTTAGAAGTGAACCCATCCAACAGCCAAGACATTATTAAATGCTTTAAAAACACAATAGGCCAAGTGTCTTGTCTACTCACTGGAATAATACTAAGAATATATTAGCTCCATAAATGGCTGTCACCCTTATTAATACAAAACAGACAGAAGTCCAGTACAAAGGCTGTATAAATAGCTGAGATTCCTCACCAGGCACAATAAAAGTGTTAGCATTCAAACTGATAGGTTTTCCATTCTTGAGCCAGCTGAGATCAGGAGGTGGAAAGCCAGTGACCTCACAAGTCAGAGAGATGAAATTATTCACCACCACGGTCAAATTCTCAGGATTAGTACCAACAACATTTGGAGGAACTGCAGAGAGAAATACATCAATAGTATCTTTCACAGCATCAGCAAACAATATTCTGCAAGATGCTGATCTACTAAAATAAAGCTGAATTGTTGAGCTTTGCCAAAGGGCAAAGTTGCAAAAATCTTTCACACTTTGTGAATGGATCCTCTGCTTTTTGGATGTATCTGGAAACAATTTCATCTACAATTCTTCTCTGCTTGGAATTTGGGAAAGTTCAGTGACCTCTAAAAGATCTTACAATTCCTGATCAAAGTATTATGAATTTTAAAAGAATGTATTCACAGAATGTTTGTTACACAAGGCAGGGCAAATTTTACTTTGTCAGGATATCTAAGAGGGCTAAGCAACATTTCTTGCTGATATAGTATTTTCCCTGTTCTTACTGAAATATACTATTTTCCCATTATAGAGAACCAGAGTACTTTTTTTAACCAGACAAACCTGTTGTGTAAATAATGAGCTAAGCAGTTTAAAATTCTGACACACATGCATTGCTCATAGGGGTGCATTTTTAAGCTTCCAAGTCCCACTGCTGTTAAAGAGAAGACTATTTAGACATTTGACCTTTTTACAATAACTATTTAAAAATAAATAACTGTAAATCTTTTCCTTTTAATAAACCCCAAGTTTTAGTTTCCACGTTTTTGCAGTGTGGATACATGAAACACTTAAGAGGAAAGCAAAAGCATGTTCTTGGCTCAAACGGGTGGAAAAGTCATTCCAAAGTACACATGGAATCCTCTTCTTCAAAGACAGAAGTGTTAAAGTATTTTGGATCATACCCACCAGAAATACTCCAGCTGCTTTCTGTCACTTGAATGACACAAAGCAGTCATTAAGCCAAGTTTATTGCTCCTCTGTGGCACAACAGAAACAAGAGGAGTTGATGGAAATGGGAGAGTTCATTCCATATTTTTCAGCATGGAATATCTGAGGGTTATTTCCCTAATAACGAGTATAAAACAGTTCACTAAAATTAATGGAGAATTCGGATCTGATGACATTTTATAGATATTTATATTTATTTCCTTTTACAGTTACTTTCCCACAGATGTGATTATTGGCAGTGCAAGACAGTGGACAATTAAATAAAAAGGGCCAAATCTAAGTTACCTTTTAATGAATTTTGCTTAAACTGCATTTCAAATTCTGCAGGTTTCTACTGTGTAAGCAAAGCACTCATAAATGCACCACCGCAGGTAATGCACATATACAAAAGTATTTTTATGTGCATAAAGATGCAGTAATGGGCTCAATTTTAGCATTCAGTGTAAAAAATGGCCTGTTTATTGTTTGTTAGAGACAGGAATTTTTAAAAGTGGACGCTTATTTATTTTCAGGATTGTTAAGGTTTAATTTTATTTTTAAGGTTTTATTACTCATCTTGGAGATAAGAATTTTTCAACTTATTAAAGATAAGTTGATACACTTTAATTTTACAAAAGCAATTATGTTAAAAACATAAAAATAGTAAAAAAAAATAACCTTTTTTTTTTTTTTCTGATGCTGGGAAAACAAAGATCATGCTGCTTAACGATAATACACTTCCATCAGTGCTTCACCTTTGGTAGTCCTTTCTTAACAGCATTAGTCTAATTTTTCACATGAAATTGCATTCAAAGATTAATAGCCGCAAATTAGTAATATTGCTGAGCTAGAAATCAAAGAAGCTTCATACAAATATTTATTTTAAAATGACACTATTAGACTATGGCCATTATAAACAAATATTTTAAAGACAATAAATTTAAGTTAGAACACAAATGTCAAGAAATTAAATTTAAAAACAAAGCTCAAGCATCAGGAAATCTGGGTAGATTCCACTGAAAGAAAAGAACCTCTCAGAGAATAGGGGCAAATTCTTTCCATGATAACACTATTTTTTGGCAAATTAAATCACTGAATTGAAAAAAGCACTGTAATTTGTTTCATTTAGAATGTAAATTTGCTGCAAGATTTTTTTCTTTTGTACGTTATAACCTAAATCATCAGATGTCTCGGATTATGGGACTACACTCAAATAAGACAGAGAAGACTGCACTTGCCTTCTATCTAGTGTGTAACTCTAAGATTAGCTAGCTAACAAGGATATGAGAAATGATCCTTATCATATGTAGAAAACTCCAGAGGCTGGAATAGATGATCTTTAAAGTCCATTCCAACTCAAAACATCCTATGATTCTACGTCTCTAAACTATATTGTGAAAGCAGATAAAAAATTTAGTTGCCAGTATTCCTTGGTAGGTTTCAAAATGCAATTGTGCTGCTGACTTTGGGGGAGTAATGCTTATTTGATCTTCAGTTTGGAATGGAGGGGTTAAAGTGGTGGGATGAAGAGTGAGCGGAAATAAAAGGGGAAGTTACGGTTAACTCTGAAATGTTAATTAGAATTAACATGATCTTCTGAACTTATCAGAAAAGTTTAGGAAGGTGGTAGAGAAACATTTTTAAAATAATGAAAAATGTTTTAATTTCTTGATTATATTTGTTTTAGACCTGTGACACCAAAGGCACAAATTTATTTTAACCTTGCTCTAACTCAACAGCAATAAAAAAGAATATAAAGGAATCTTAAAAGAGGAAACAGGAGAATACATAAGGTTTTACAATGCTTCATCTCCTTGGTTTATGTTTCTAATCATAACTTTCTTGAAAAATATTCTTCTTAAACAAATCAAAACAGGCTGTTATTCAACCTGTTTGTAATTCTTAATCATAGGGCTTAGCAACACCTACATGACATACACACACAATAACAATTTCTACCTATAAAGATGGGGTAGCAAAAGCAATGTACTGCCACGGTACTACAAACTTGTATTTAATTTCTAGTACATGAGAATTTCCATTACATGCAATATGGTGACTTACACACATAAAGCTAAGAATGTACCTAAATGCTCTGCTAAAACATTCAAATTGAACTAACATTTGGAAAAAAAATACATCAAATTATGGATTATTATACTTACCATGAACATTTAGGTTAAAATACTTCTTGGCACTTCCAGCTATGTTTTCCACAACACAGACATACCTGCCAGTATCTGTTATTTGGGCATTCGAAATCTAAGAGAAAGAAGACTGTTGTTGAGACAATATATATAAGACAACATTGTCAGAACATCAAGTTTTGGGGTCTCCCCAGAGACCCCAAGGGTCTTTGGGGCTTACAAGTCTACAGGTTTGTTTATTTGATTTGTATTTTTTAGCTAATGCCTTTGTAGTGTTATGAAGAAGTCTACCTGAAAACTGATGATACTTTCAATGATGCTACTCCTTTCAGAATCTCTTCTGCAAAACTGTGCATCTCAAACCTCCAGAAAGGTCACCGTAGTACCTTTCCCATTAAGTTCATTCAAAATTAATAACAAAAATAATATTCACAAAAATATTTAAATAAAAATATTAATATTCCATATGGCTTTTACATTTTATATTCTATTCCTAGATCATGCTATGAAAACAGAGAGAATTAAGCTCAGCTTTTTAACTGTTTAATAGTTTGATTCAATTTCATCTACTGATAGGAAGGGAGCAGTTCTTCAGAATACATTTTAAAAAACCAGTAAATTTTACAATAATTAAACACCATTAGTTTAGCACAATTGTTAATTAGTTTAACATGTGTTAATTGTTTAACACAATTAAATGCTCGGATAAAGATGGCAGCACTATGTTGTTCTCCACAAAAACCAATGCTATTTTAAACCGAGTGATTTCATTGATGTGGTTCACAGCATGACACCACAAACAGTTGGGTCAGTACAACTGAGGGAGCTACAGAGGAATGGGAATAAGCAGCTGAGGGATAGGGACAAGGGAAAGAAACTCCTTAGGTTTTCAGCACCTCATAAAAAAACCATCCATAATCACATACTCAACAAATCTGAACAGATTTGTCTTTACAGGTGATTTTTGTTTGTGATGCTAAAAGAGTTCTTTATGTTCTTCACTTAGAGCTACCTGTAATCTTCTTCCATTGGATAAAAATGTGGGTTTGTCATCTTCTGCCAGAAGGTGGCCATCCTTCTGCCAGGTAATACTTGGAGAAGGGCTGCCACTTGCGACACAGTCCATCACTGCAACCTTATTCACAAGTACCGTCACTTCTTCAGGCAGATCACCATCAGCTCCACTGATGGATGGTGGTACTAGAAAAGAGCAAAACATATAAGAATACTGTGACTTAGCATGTTACAGAGGTATTTTTCTTAAGATGTCAGAGAATGGGTTTGCAGAAGGAAACAGTGAAATCTTCAGTGACTACAGCGAGAGATAATAAAATCCCAAGAATAGTTCAGCTCAAAAGAATCCGTATAATTCAAGGGACTGCAGGAGAGCTACATTTATTCACAGCAACCATAAAGAGGAGGGAAAACTCATTTTCCAGCCAATCTGTTAGGTTCTTTGCTGCCAGAACAAAGCAGGATTTCCAAGGCAGGCCGTTCTTCCTAACAATAACTCAGTGCTTTCAGTGATAGATATAGAAATAGAAATAAAGGCAAAAACCTTGATTACATCAAGGGGCAATACAAACAACATATAAATATTACACAAGATTTGTTGTGTAATATCTGTAAATCCATCATACAAAATGGACTCTACAGGCATTCAATGGTGGATCTGAATCATCAATTCCCTTCTGACTTTGGGAGTTTTGCAGATATTTTAGAAAATCATGATGAAAATCAGGGGAGAAAAAAGTCTAGAACAAGTCAAATTTTTGAAATGGAAACTGGATAGAAAATAAGAGATACCAAGATAAAACCAGGACTTCTACATACACTTTTCTTTACAGTGAAGTGAAGCATGCTTGGCCTAATGTAATTGAGTTCCTGTAACAATAACCGAAAAACATCCAGAACTAACAATATGACCAATGTCTTCATCTAATTCTATATATTTCTACAAAACTCTAGAAACTTATATAAACATATTAAAAAAAGAAAAGCAGAAAAGCTCACAGAGCACGCGGACATCGTAATGAATGGAATCCTCCCCAGCTTCATTTACTGCGACACACATGTATCTCCCTGCATCTTCAGCCTGTACCCGTGGAATCTGTAACACTCGACCTCCTGGAAGATAAATCCATTTAAGATTTAAATGTAAAATCGAGCCATTTCCATCACTTCCACACCACATTTCACTAGAGACTTGAGCAGGCAAAATTATGAATGGTCAGCATTTGTTCTGAATTATAAGTAACTAAAGACTTTTATTTCCGAGCTACTTTCTGTACTGGCAGATACTTTAAATTCAGGAATGTTCATACTGATATGTTAGAAAAGAGTAATTAATTCCACAGGAAAGAATAATGTTCTTCAATAACTCACAGCCAGATGTTATCTCTAGCACTGTGCTTCTTCACAGATGCTACCCAAAATCATCCTCTGCACAGAAAGACCTTCCTTTTTGTACTCAGCATTATCATACCATGGAATTATGTCACAGAATGGCTCAGGTTGGAAGGGACCTTAAAGATCATCTTGTTTTAACCCCCCTGCCATGGGCAGGGATACCACACACTAGATCAGGTTGCTCAAAGCCCTATCCAGCCTGGCCATAAACACCTTCAGGGATGGGGCATCCACAGCCTCTCTGGTCAACCTGTTCCAGTGCCTCACCACCCTCTGACTGAAGAATTTCCTACTAACACTTCATCTAAATCTCCCCTCTTTCAGTTTTAAACCATTCCCCCTTGTCCTGTCATTATCTGCCCAAGCAAAAAGTCAATTTCCGTCTTTTTCATGTGCCCACTTCAAGTACTGAAAAGCTGCAATGAGGTCACCCCAGAGCCTTCTCTTCTCCAGGCTGAACATCCCCAGCTCTCTCAACGTTTCTTCGTAGGAGAGCTGCTCCATCCTCTGAGCATCCTCGTTGCCTCCTCTGTACTCACTTTAACAGCCCCACATCCTTCTTGTGCTGGGGGCTCCAGACCTGGATGCAGGACTCCAGGTGGGGCCTCACAAGGGCAGAGCAGAGGGGCACAGTCACCTCCCTCGACCTGCGGGTCACACCTCTGTTGGTGCAGCCCAGGATGCAGTTGCCCTTTGGTCAGTCTTCCCTTGTCAACTGATGCAGTCACTCCATCAGAGAAGGCCACCAGACTGGTCAGGCATGATTTGCCCTTGGTGAAGTCATGCTGGCTGTTCCGGATCACCTCCTCATCCTCCAAGTGCCTTGACACTGCTTCCCGGAGAATCTGTTCCATGATCTTCACAGACACAAAGGTGAAGCTCAGTGGTCTTCCTTTCTACCCTTTTTACAATCAGGAGTGATTTTTCCAGTCACCAGGGTCTTCCCCTGACTGCCAGGACTTTTCAAACAGGATGGAGAGAGGCTTGGCAACTCCATCAGTCAATTCTCTCAGAACCCTGGGATGCATGTCATTGGGCTCCATGGACTTGTAGCTATTCATTTTCATCAGGTGGTCTAGAACCTGCTCTTTGCTTATGGTGGGAGGGACTTTGATCCCCCAGCTCATGCCTAGAGGTTCAGGGAAACAAGAGACATGGAAAGCCTGACTGGCAGGGAAGACTGAGGCAAAGAAGGTGTTGAGTACCTTCTCCATGTCTTTTGTTACCAGTTCTCCCTTCTCTTTTATCAGAGGGGGTACACTCTCCTTGTCCTTTCTTTTCTGGCCAATGTACCTATAGAATTCCTTCTTGTTCTTTGCATCTCTTGCCAAGTTCAGGTCCATCTGTGCCTTGGCTTTCCTGATCCCATACCTGCACATCCAGACAGCACCCCTGTACTCTTCCCAGGCCACATGTCCCTGCTTCCAATTATTAGCTCCTCTCTCTCTTTTGCGTAAGTAGAAGCTCATGGTGATTTTGCTACTGTAATATTTCCAAGTCTCTGTCCCTGGTTGAGAGGCTTTTCTACTTTAATTGTAATTTTGTCAAAGCAAAACATATTAAGGAAATAAATTAGAAATACATCAGAAATACAACATATTGTTGTATTTCATTTTTCAACAGTGCTCACATCCTCACCATTTCTGCATTTTAAATGAAAAACGGTAACAGTTTGCTTAAATCTGATCACTGGAAAGAAATTTCTCCAGTCAAGAAAGCCTGAAAGGAAAATTAATGCAATGTTTTCATGGAGAAAAGTTACTACAAGCATTTGTATGGTAGTACCAAACACCACTTCTTAAGGTCCTAGTGTGAAGTATTTTAATACTCACCAGGTAATATTAGTACTTTATCACTAGAGCTCAGAAGATAGCCATCTTTATACCATGTAAGAACTGGTGGAGGAACAGCATTGGTCTCACAGTACAGAGATAGGGGATTGTTGACAATCACATCTTTATTTTCTCCACCTCTTCCTGTATCTACCATGTTACCAGTTTCCCATCCTCTATAAGGCTTTTGGAAACTAGGAGGAACTACGTTTGAGAAAGAAAAAAAATATAATTTTACAGTGGAAACAACTAGTTATGAAGTCAAGAGATACAGAAGATACTGTAATTGTTAAATAGCAGTAAGTAAAATTAAGTTTATTAAATTAAGCTCCCCCCATTTAGATTAGCCAGGATAATTCTAGTTCTTTTCAACAGAACAAGCAATTGACCAATCTACTGAATGGAGGCTAATAAATAACAATGTAAGAGGACCTGATAACAAGACACAGAGGGTATTGATTAACAATAATTATTTAAATAGCAAACAACCTGCTTTCAATCAAATTCTCATTTTGTTTAAAATTTCAGAAATGACTAATGAATGTCTTGTATTTACACAATGTGTAGGCCAACTGGGTGCTTATGCCTGGAGCCTCCAAGTACTACCTGACACAATTAATAAAATACAACCTCTCAGTTTAAAAGCTAAACTAAAACTTTTTCATGTAAGGCAGAGGAAGATCAGATCTATGACAGCATTCCACTGATTTTACATACACTCCATGTCACAACATGTGAAAGAAAGAAGAATCAAGTACCATATTTCTTAAAGATGAACTAAATATACATGCAATAGAAATCACACAGAACACAAGAGTATTACAATGGACCAAGAAGGGCTAAAGGATACAAAAATTATAAAGAATTCCAACATTCCAGAACATAAATAAAGAGGCTCAGACTACCAAAAAAAACAGGAATTTTATTATTTGAATTCTGTTTACCTTGTATATTTACATCAAATTCCACTTCATCCTCTCCAGCAATGTTGGATGCCAAACAAGTGTAACGACCAGTGTCTGATACTTGACCCTCTTTAATCTGCAGAAAATGGCCACTGGCTTGGATAATGACATGATCATCTGGTTTAAGAGGCTGTAATGTATTTTTAACATGTTAATTAATAATATGGAAATCATAAATTAGGAATAGCCCTATTTGTGGTAGCAGTATGACATCATCTCTCTTGGTCAAATTCTGATTGTTGCAAAATCCTTCCTAAGGCAGTATACTGGGAATAAGAACTTTTTTTTTTTTTAATTTAAATATTTCCTCTGGTTTGATAGCACTGACAACCAAACATCCTTCAATCTTTGGTTATGCTGTCAGCAAGGCCCACTTTCAATCCATGCAAGGGAAGCAGTTGCTTAGGACGCCGCTTGGGGTGCAGTCCTGAGCCAGGTGCTCCTGGGCTGGCATCCCTGGCCATAGGTGGTGCAGGGGAAGGAAAGCTTTGCCTGACAGCGGCAAGCCCAGCTCTCCTCCTTCATTCCCTCAGCCCAAAAGCTGTTCCTCCTGGAGTAACTCTCGTCAAGCCCCAAGCCCTTAACACTGGAGACAGTTTTCTTTTCATCTTTGTCAGACACTGTGTATATACACTTTTCTAATCTTGGTAGCTAGTCTCCCAAGGGGATGTTGTTTTACATCACACCTAACCCTGTCTGCTAGCTGCTGCTGAAAGGAGCAATGCCATCCTCATCTGGCAAGTGCTCTTATGGCATCTGATTAAAGCAGGGTGACTCAATCCCTGAAGTCACTGGACAAGCTGATGAGCTGATGGAAAACCTACACATGGAAAACAGTTTTCTGTGAGTTTTACAACCTGATCTAACTCACCCTACAGACACAACCACTATAATCTGCTGCACAGCAAAGACATGGTGTGAACATAAAACTGATGCAGTAGACATACACAGGATTAGATGTTACTGTACCTACAAGTTACATCACACATGACAACACAGACTACAGCAATATAACCTACATCTCTCAATAACAAAAATGGAACACATTAGGGAGTCACCTAGTTCATGGCCTTCAGTTCAGTCCACAGATATGAATGGAAGCCATTTTCCCAAGGGCATAGCAAGAAAAAGCTGTTGGATGTCAGTGCTCTGTCAATGGCAGCAAGCTGCTTATAACCACTATCCTTCTTTGGGGCCCTTTCAATTCTCATTGGCAATATAATCAGTACACCCAGGAGGGCCTAGAATTACAGCATATGCTCAAAGCAAGCAGAGTGTATACACAGTCTCTCCTGTGACTTCAGGTTGTTTCTGCATGCTCCTTAAATCCAGCAAGAGCTGGTCCAGCTGCAGAGATGCAGCAGTCTGCCACATATATGCCCTGTCAACAACAGCTAAAGCAAGAACTGTTATGTTCTCCTTCGTTACACAAGGGTTGTACTGTTTCTTTGTTATTTATAGCAACTCCCAGTAGGCTACATATCAGTATGATTCTGTGGCATCACCCTTCAAAACTGCTTCTTCTCCAGACAGATGCTGCTGCGAAGGCTGCGTGTGGCAGGAACCATGCCTCATTCCCCCTCGCAGAGGATCCAGATGCTTTTGTGGCTTTGCACGCTCTGCCAGAACCAAGTGGGAGGCTCTCTGCAACTTCTGCAAGGGCAGCAATTAGAGGAACCAAGCATGGGGCCATTCTGCACCAAGGCCTTTGGGGAATACAAATGATGGCAAAGCAACATGTGGTAATACCACGGGATGCTACTTCTAGGTAGAGCCCTCCCTCTTTAAAGCACAGGCCAGCAGTAGGCCCTGGGAACCCCATGGCTGATGTCTCAGTTGTACTGCCGGGCACCCACAAAGAAACGAGGGTCAATTTGCAAAGATCTGACCAGCAGCAAGCATCCTAACAGACTCGAGGGGTGATTCTGCCAGCAGGAGACAAGGGAAGATGACTTCCTACTGACTTTAGCAGTGCAAGCGAGCGTGCTGCGCTACATGAATGTTCATTAGTAGTGATAATGAATATGCAGTTGTTTCTGTAGGAAATCCACCCATTAGAAGGAATTGAAGTAGTCACTGGCCTGTCCATCCTTGTACCAGCTGATCGCAGCAGCAGGAATGGCATGTGCTTCACACTCCAGGGTAAGGCTGTGGTTTACTTTGATCTTCACTTCTTTAGGGGAGAGACCCATCCCTGAGCTATCACCCTTGTTAATGGTGGGTGGAACTGCACAAAAACAAAGGGAGTGAGAGAGACCTTTCTGAGATACTGTCTTATGCAGAATTTCAAAACTAGCTGGACAAAGGGAAAACCCAGACAATAACCCTGGGAAAACCAAGTGCATTCCCCATATAATCTGGCTCTTTCCCACAGCTCAGTTAATATAGTTCAGCCGTGTTCAATAATTGTAGACATGCAAACCTACTATAGCCTTACCTAGCTACAGCACTTTATTATGCATTTGGCTTAAATTCTACAAAGTTCAGTGTACTGCAGTCATTAAAAAGCATTTTAATGGAAACCAATATTCTCAGAACCATATGTTAGAACCGAAGTCCACACTCAGAGTAGCTGGATAAAACTCAAAATTTCCATTCCATTGAAACCCCAATGTTGCAAAATCTTGTTTCGTTCTAAATCAGAATGAAAACAGAACATTTCAAAATTCTTAAACAACCCTCCAGCCTGGTCTCATAATACCTCTGAAATTATTTTAAATTCTTTCAAGAATTTATTTTTTTTTCTTCAATGTGATATCTTAAACTCTCCCTAATGCTTATAGTACCATAATAGCTGACAGTTGCAATGGCAGTGGTGGGGGGCTGGGCCGGGGGTGCTATATAGTCATACTTCAATTACGAACTCTCTTCTCATTATTCCTAGTCCAATGGGGCCTTATTGTGTAATTACACTTTGTGTAATTAAAATAACAGCATGGTTACTGCGAGGGAGCAAACCAAACTCCAATTCAGACTGAAAGGTTAGCAAATTAAAAAAGAGAGAGATGAGAAACTATGCTTGACTGAGCCCATAATGAAGAGTTTGAGCATTAAAATAGAATATTAGGCACAGATGCCCAAAGGACAATGTGCTGACAGGAAAGCTTGAATGGGAAAGCTTTTGTGCATACGGTCTTTTACAGGAAGATATAAAAATAGTATCCTCCTGTTTTACCTTAGTCGAGAAAGTTTTCCATTAGATGTTATGACTCCCCTCCTTTTTTTCTAAAAGAGTTTCAGTACTCATGAGATTCTCTGCTCACATCTATTGTGCTGCATTTGCCTGATTTGAAAATCACGACCAAAAGTATTTCAAAAGAAACTGAAGTTCATCATTTCTTAAATGTCTTCCCCTGGGTGGTACAAAGATTCTTGGCCCTACACCAGCACTTGTAAAGGATGCAACAGCAAACTTTTCAAGTACCTTTCTTCAAGAAATGACATGAGCTAATGCAGATGTTTGGTAAACAAAACCACTAACAGAAATCCCTTTGTGCACCAGGATAGGTAACAATGAAAAAAACGGAAGAATGCAAACAAAAAAAAATTATATTGGAAGCATCTCCTTACTGTAGACTTTCACTTCATAGTGTTTCAAAGTTTCTCCAGCCTCATTTGTGGCTATGCAGGTGTATCTCCCAGCATTGTCCTCCTGTGCACTTAGAATTTGCAGGGTCCGACCACCTGCCAAAAAAGGTCATTCCTTAATAGGGTCCAAGTTATATTTTTTCTTTCTGATTATTTAAACAATTTCTGCAGCATATTTTCAATCCTTTGGTCTCGATTCTACCCTTAGATGAGCTTGAGAAACTGAATGTTTACCACAATGTATACCCTGCAATAAATGAGTGCATAATTCGCAGCAGTGCTTTGGATCACAACACCTGTTAGTTGGAAAAATCTTGGAAAATCTGTTAACATAGCTTTTTATTAGAAATTTCTTGAAGATAGTTAGAAAGAAGTGACTTAGGATTCTGCATTTCATTCACAGAAAATGGAAAAGTAGGCATTACCACTGAAACTAAGCAAAACCAGAATATCCAACATAAATTGGTAGATGTGAGCCTCTGAACTGCATTTCATTTTCAGTGCAGTATTTCATACGAAATAGGCCCCCAACTCTCTCTCCACAGAATGGATAGAAGCAACAGCTACAATGTGAAATGAAATTTAAATATGAATGAATCAGTCGGATTTAAGACTTCAGGTGGCCTCTACAACTTTGATATCCATCAATTTCCTTCCCATACTGTCTTGTTTATGATTTATATTGTCTGCATTCTCAGAGATGAGTCACTGTTTAATTTGGCTGCAGCTCTTTCCAGACTCTATTCCTAAGGATTGTCCCCCCATGTAATAATTCACTTCCTCGCTGTCAATATCAAGACTCATTCCTTCTATGAACAGCTGCAGCTAATAATGCTAAAGTACTGGTTCATGTACATTACTTCAGTGTTACAAGTAAAGCTTTTTCCTGTTTTCAACCTCCATAGATGTTTTAGGTAACAGTTACTCCACAAATTAGAAATTGCAAACTACTAAATGCGTAGAAAAATGACACCTCATTCTTATCACTAGCTTTGCCGTTTTTCTCTCTCCATCAAGTTCATTCCCACACTTAATTTCAAGATACTTCCATTCATTAGTAACTCCAATTAACTTGTTTGCCACCATTTAGCTCTATGGAACAAAAGGATAAATACTTGAACACAAATAAAATACACGTAATTAGTCGGTTGTGAAGCACTTAAAAATAATGGAATTGCCAGTGCTAAAATGGTACAAATATTGCACTTCACATAAATATACTTGATTTATTAAAAAAATGTAGCAGTAACCAAACAATAGAAGAACAAAACATTGCATTAGTTCTCAACACGAACAAAAAAATTACCTGGCAAAATGCGGATATTTCTGTTTGATTCTAAAGGATTACCATCTTTCAGCCAGGTGACTGTAGCTGGAGGATAGGAATAAGCCTCACAAACCAGTGATGTTGGGCTGTTGAGGATAACAGTGATCTCTTCTGCACTGCCATAGCTGTCTGCTCCCACAATGACCGGAGACACTAGGAGCAACAAAATCATCAAACAGAGAAACGACCGCTCTGAAAAGCCATTTTTGTGTTCAGCCTCAGAATCTGGTTCCAGCCTCAAATAGCTGTGAGGCATTCCTACTAGGCATACTGAAAACCAGAACCAGACAACATTCATTTGGTTTTATGTTTTGTACTGCAGTCAAAGGTCAGCCCCTGCTGGCGGAATCCATCCACCCTTAGCTCTTGTCAAACACAGGTCAGCAGGATGCCAGCCACTTCTTGCACAGCAGCTGGCAGACCCGCTGCCTGATGATCCTGTGCGCAGCAAACTGGTAGGAGGTATGAGCCTAGGAAATGAGGATGTGGAAAACAAATTCACCATTGTTTGTATTTGGTTATGCAATAACTATTATGAAAAAAGCAAACTGCAGATGGTTTCAGCTTTTACAAAAAGATTACAATCTGATACTCTTTCCTTGAATCACAGTAAGCCAACATACTGACTTGCTTATTCACCACAGATAAGGTCCTCTTACAGCTCTGCATTTTCTACCTCTATATTGTTTAAAGCATGGAACTGCTGTTTCTGTTGAACTACTGTCATTTATCAGTTACATAGCCATTAAACTTTAATCATAGCCAGGCAACTTAAACCTTGCTATAATTAAAAGACGACAAAATTCCAATGAGATTATCTGTTTGTTTGTTTTTTTTTTCCTGAGATTAATATTTTTTCTCTAAGAGTCAACCCAGCTGTCTTACCAAGTACATTAAGACTGTAACTTTTGCTCTTATCTCCAGCTGTATTGGATGCAATACATGTGTATCTCCCCGTGTCAGTGACATGAGCATTGGTGATTTGCAGGAAACGCCCACTGGACAGAAACTTGTGATCTTCATCCTCAGCTAGAGGTCGCCCATCCTTTACCCAGGTGATCTGTGGTACAGGATTCCCTTAATGGAGTTAAGAGAATTGCAAATATTAGCTGTTGTATAGCCTCCAGGATATTCCAAGATTTCTGAGTAACAGAAAAATTTAATTTTGATGCCACTTTACAATATATTTGTTAGGAAGATGCTTCGGAATATATATATTCTATAGTCTCTGAACATCCTGAAGTAATATATACCTCCTCTTAAATTCTACAGGACTTTAGAGAAGAAATACCACAGCACCTAACCTCTTGGTTACATTTTATACTACCTTTAAACAAGGAGTGCATGTGGCAGGACTAGCACCAAGGTTAAATCTGAAATTTAAAAATTCCACTGAAAATTCCATTTAAAACACCCTGTTCAGAACCAGTGAAGATCAACACTATGAGATCAGATCAATAAAGGTATAAATACTGTATATTTTTACCTATCACTTCACATGTCAGGGTAACACTGTGCTTCTCTTTCACTTTCATATCTTCCAGCTTATTTTCACCCACAATCCCTGGAGGCACTGGAATCAAATAAGGAGACAATACCAGCAGCTATTACTTACAAACAATTTAAATATAGCAAAGACTTATTCAGGCCATGTGTGTCAGGATGTACTTCCCTTAATCACAGAAATCAATAAATGGCTCCGCTCTGACAGAAATAGCTCCAGATGAGAAACAGTGTAGAGCTACCCTGCCTGGACAACAGCTACACCTCTGTTCTGCACCCCTTAAACATACTGATCCATGACAAGGACAAGAGAGGGCCATAGGCTGCGCATACCGCCTCACTTTTTTCACAGCTAAAGAGAGTCAGGGTGCTGAGGCATATTCCCCACATTTCTGAGTATGGTTATTAGAGCAACATGGATGAACACTTGAGTTACTAATAAGGCCAGGTTTGATTGTATGCACCACTAAGTTTTATAAGTTTGCAAACAAATTGCTTCACTCACATTAAGCAGCAAGTGATTCATTTGCTCAAACAATGTGCTTAAGTTTAAGAGTTATTTTCCAACATTAATTGAAAGCATCCATCTAGAAGTCTAGGGAAAGAACAGATTTAAAACAAAACAACAACAAAAGCAGTTGGAAAGAAAAAAGCTTGCTTGTTCACATAATATGTGTGTGGGTTTTTTTTGTCTGTTTTTTTCTTACAAGCACACTCAAAGCAATACAATAGATTGCCAACAAGTAGGTGCTCTGTAAAGGCACAAAAGTGTTTTATGCAATTACAGCTGCTGGAGAGGCAGCTGAACAAATTACACATCTTGCTGTGGTACAAATCATGTTTCTCTGGGGAAATAAAAGATAAAGCCATACCATTAAAATACCTATCCATATCCTGAATAGCTTATTCTGTACAAGAAACTTGTACTGTGTGACTGACTACTTGATGACGCGTTTCCAACTAATCCTGGTCAACAGGACCACAGAGACTAACACGTTACTGGATGAGGGAGGCCAAGCTGTCAATGTGTTGGTGAGGAGCCTCTCAGGCCCACAAACTTCCAGAGCACTGATGAACTGCTTCGTTCAAAGTAGAGGTATTTGTAGATCCAGGATAAAAGAAAATGGCACTAGAAATCAAAGTAGGCATGGAGTATTACATATTTAAAAGGAGGCCTGCAATTATAAGAAAGCAGCCCAATCTCCAAGAGATTTGGGGAAATTTTATAACAAAAATGCTGGACTAGGGAGCCAGATACTTCTCTTTAATAATCCTATAAAATGCAAACTTTCAGCCAATGTGGAAGGTCTAAAAAAAGAGGAAGTAAAATATATTCAACAGCTTATTTGTGACCTACCAGTAAGTTGGAATTGAAAGTTTTATTAAAATAACAACCACGATAATATGCAGAATTCATTGTTAAAAGAGAAAAATAGTACGATACATGTGATCTTCCATACTAATGAAGAGTGCAAACTAGAGTAAGGGAAAATGAAAAGTTAAAAGAGATTCGAATTTCAGTTAAAAGAGATTTCAAATTTGAAGCAGCAAAAATGCTGCTTCAGCACATCGAGAAGTTGGTTTCTGAACAGGACAAATGGCAAGATGAGGGTTAGCAGAATTTAGTATGCAGGAAGATGTGGCCGGTACTGGCAATTTTACCCCCTTGTGGTACAGTTATGATCACATATGATACGTGTCCTAGTGTTCAAATATGACAAGACAAAGATCATAGAATCATAGAATCATAGAATATCCTGAGTTGGAAGGGACCCTTAAGGATCATCAAGTCCAACTCTCGACACCGCACAGGTCTACCCAAAAGTTCAGACCATGTGCCTAAGTTCACAGTCCAATCTCTTCTTAAATTCAGACAGGCTCGGTGCAGTGACCACTTCCCTGGGGAGCCTGTTCCAGTGTGCAACCACCCTCTCTGTGAAGAACCCCCTCCTGACGTCCAGCCTAAATTTCCCCTGCCTCAGCTTAACCCCGTTCCCGCGGGTCCTGTCACTAAGATGCATCAACTGGAGGAATTAGATGGGATAAAATATAACCTATGATTATACAGGTCAGGACATAAGTCTGGCCAGAAGTTAGTATGCATAAACAGAGCAACTCATCACTTTGGCCCCAAAACAACACAGTAAGATGTCAACACATTTCAGAACTAAAACAAAGCCACACCAAATGTTTTGCAAATATATAAGTATTAGGCTTGTTACACCAAGCTCTCCATGCAATCTGGCTTGCCTGTTGCACCTCCTACACCAATTTAGAGAAACACCAGGATGTCTCTGTATGGTTCCTATTTACAGTGAGCTGGTGAATAGTCTGTGTCAACATCAGACCACATTCCTGTAACTTTCCTCTAGAAGGACAAAGAAATTACTGGGGGGAGGGAAGAAGAGACTGAACAAAGGAATTTTCCACTTAGCCCACTTGAAATCAGCTTCACTGAGCATTTGTCTTCAAGGCAAACAAAGCCTATGCAAGAGAGATTCCCAGAAGCATCATGAACACCCTGCTACTAACACCTTCCAAAGAAAACAGTAAAACAATGAATGCTTTTCAGTGTTTATACATCTCTTCCATTCTACCAGACTTACACTTCCATGAGCTCATCAAATAAACATGAACTGACATGAAAATAAGTTATCATTTACAGACTGAATATGCGTAAGTCAGCTGAAGGCAAGGCAAACTGATAGCACTCAAGAGCTTAAGGCACTTGGAAACTTAAGGCAATTTATATACAGTAATGCTGCAAGACAACTTCCATCAGGCCTGCTAATCATTGATATAAATAATAAATAGCTACTAAACCATAAAGCAGGAAGTGGGAGGGGAATTAAGTAATGTGACACAAATTCACATTATGAGTTCCAAACAGCCTTTAATAAGCCTGCTGTGCTTGTATAATACGCTAGCAGGGTCACCCACTACTACCACACTTAGCTATTTGCTTTACAATACCAAAAGCTCCAAGAATTGAAAATTTCTGCTGGATCAGAGATCTGTTTTTCAAAATTGATTCCATCTCCAGTGTTTAATCTCCCTGTAGGCCCTGGCTTTGCATTCACATCTTTGTTGCAACAGATTATCATCATGCAAGTCAGCGATACACATTACACCCAGTGCTGATTTTAATTCATGAGCATCATCATACAGAGTTGCACTCTTCTGCCTTCAAGCATTAGGTGCAACAGACAGAACAAGAACAGTTTACGTGGTTTTCTGAGGCTGTAGGTTTTTTTCAACTTTAAAACAGCTTAAATTCAGGCTGATGCCAAAGGAAACAGTGCTACTTCCCTGACCACTCATTCTTGTCATCTTCCTTTCAGCAGCACTGGCATTTACAGGCTATGTGGTGAACAAGCAGGGAACCGACCTGGCTGAAAACTAACCAGACCAGGAAAAAACAACCTCCCCACTTTTCCAGATCACCTATAATCTGATTCACGTTGTTCATCCTATCCAAGGCATAGAGAAGCTATGAGCAACAAGCAACTGAAGGGAGGGTGGGAATCAGGCTGTAAGCATCCCCCCAACTTCCATGATACTGAAATAACAACGTAACTGAAGCCAGAGGTATGTTGACACAGATCCTTTTCAGAAAAGGACCAACAAACCACAAAATCTAAGTAACTGCCAGTTATTCTAAATTATGCCTGGAGAATCCTAGTTTTTAAAAACTAAGAACACAGCAAATTCACATGTAAAAGCAATTTCTCTTTAACACCTGATTTTCCAACCATGTTATCAGATGCTTCTTTCTTTCCCCTAAGGACATTTATTTTGGCATAATGATTTTTTAAATACCAGCAAAATATACAGTATAGCCCTGTATCTTTTCTTCTTCTATTGTAACAAAAATTATCATGTACCTACCTAGAACAGAAAGGTCAAAATCCTTCCTTGCTTCTCCTGCAGCATTGGTCACTACACAAGTATACTGCCCTTCATTTGATACAGTTGTGTGTGTCAAACGGAGCGTTCTACCCCCTGAGAATGAAAAAAATGTAGAATTATTAAAGTTCTGCTCCAACCAACCTGCTCCCAAATTGTTAGCTCCAATTTCTTATGTTTTACTTAAATTTACAGGAGTATTTTCCTCTTTTTAATGTGCTTATTTTTGTTATACAAGGAATAACGTAAACTGACCTTACTCCTACTCCCATAACTGCTGTGTCCCTGTGCAGTTCCTCAGCTTCCCAGTATTTTTAGACCCATGCTTTCCATTGATTATGATACTCTTCCTATCCAGTAATTGCCAAATTACCCTGACACATCCCTTCTCCCTCCATTCCCACACCTTTATTTTTTTTTCTTCAATCAATTGTTTTCTGGAAGAAATCAACAGATCAAATTAAAATCACTGAAAACTTGCAGAGAAAGAGCATGCAGAGAAAATGCAACCTGCTCTAGACAGGTCACAAACTATATACAAACACATCAGAGGTACAGCCCACTCGAAATTCATTGGTTCAGTGCGGACACTGGATGTATCAGGTACACTGTGTCTGCAATATGCAGGATTTGTGCACATTCCTTCTATGCAGGAAATAGTGACAGAATAGTCTAAGACAGCAGGACTTTTGCTTACCTAAGTACTTTGCTGTACTGGAATCTACATGACTGTACAGGAAAAATAATAAAGCAGAGAGAGAAAGAGACAGAGTGATGTACACAGAAAAATAAGTCTATTTTTTATAAACACATGCATACACTTATATGGTTGACCAGAGGACCCCACTTCAACCTAGCAGCAAAACTTCTCATTGCATCCTTTTGGCAGAGGAACGAGCATTTAAGTGTAAAAACAAACATGGTGGCCATCCCTTACCCTTTTCCACTTTCTCATCAGCTGCTCTCACATTAACAATCATTACCACACAGAACACTACATCTAAACTGTTTGTCTGTGGATCTCTACTGGGTCTCATTACCAGGATGTATCCCACAAATTTATGTTCCTGGTCATGTGCTTTGAAGGAAGAAACTTAACCCGCTTGATGGATAGATTTCTTTCACTGAAGAAATTATACCTGCTGGACTGAGGAAGGCTCTGTTCTTGCAGTCTCATGTCACCCTTATCCCTTCTCCCACCCATACCCTGAACAAAGCTACGTAAGACTCAAAATGAAACAGACACCTGCCTGTAGGAGACTAACTTTCCATGATTTCACACACTTGCATACCCAGAGCTCCCGTGCTGAGGCAGGATATGATTCTTCACATTCAGCTACAACTTAATAAAACCGTCTCTCCTTTTTAAAGCTAATATGAAGCTTAATGCATGGTCTGCAAAACAGCAGATGTGGTGGCATAGTGAAAACTTTTTTTTTCCCCTAAAGGAACCATATCAAGTATCTCCAAAAGGAAGCAGCAGCATAGTATCTGAATTAACAGACAGTTGCCAGCAGTGTGTCCACACATTTAAATCATCTGCAATGCCAAGTATGTTTTCAATCAACAGAACTGAAATATTGCTTTGGCAGAGTATTTTACCTCTTAAATATTAGTCAGTTTTTGTTGTTGTTGTTTTTCTTACAGCTATACAAGCACAAAGGGAGTCTCAAATGCCATGTTGGTCACAGATCACTACCACAATATGTAGATTTCCAAAGAACTATATGAAAGCATGAAGTTTGCTGGAAAACAAAGCACTGAGTTCTGGCTTGCTTTCCCCCTCCCACTGCAGCTAACATTCAGAGACAATAAACATCTACTTGTGTCTCACCCTTCCTGACACTGCAATCCGGGTGGTGATATTAGTGTGGGTGTAGAAATCAACAGAGTAGGAACAATCAAGCCCAGAAAACATTGGTTTTTGTTGATGGCAACTATGCACCAAAAGGAATGCACACTAACTCAGATACTGCATAATAATCAGACACCACCACCCCTTTTTCCATGTGCCATAATTAAAAATAGGAAAGAAGAAAACAGGGCTACATGCAACGTCAAAAGTTACACTGATGGAAAAAATGCCTGATAAATTCCAGCTTCAAATGCAGTCTTAGCTGAGCTTCTAGTTTCTTTACCTTTCTGATAGTTTTCTTACGTTCATGCTGTAGGATGGCTTGTCTTGCATGGTGGCTACGTTAGAATATTAGAAACTTTGTGAAAACTTTCATGAGATTTATGGTGGCAAACCCAAAATCAAAGAAACATCTCTGTTGTTGTCTATATGTATCAGTTCTTAGCCAAAGGAACAGTCCACAAAGCTGATTTCCAGACACAAGAAGCCAAAGCAAAACATGTTGCCTGCTTGGTACACAACTTCCATTTTAATATCAAGGGTTGCTAACTCAATTTCCTATTTTAAACAAAAAAAAACACAACTGCAGCTGCTAGTCAAATACTCTCACTTCCCTACAGTATTGCAAGATGGTTTACAGAAACAAGTGCTAAGGCCTCTTATTTCACATGTGTCTGTCAATTGCTACTGTCATAAAAGGATGCTTGAACTAGTTCTTTGTAGGTTATGCCAGCTTGAAAAACGAGACCCCAGTGAATTGGGACTGTCATTCTGAACACCTGTCATACATTTCTCCAGATCCCTTGGGCTTCATACTATACTTGCTAATGAAATATTCTGTGCTGTCCTTGACTGATCACGCAATTCCAGCTTTTACAAAATGACATTCTGAAGGTCAGATTCAATTAGCTTCAGGGCTAGTAAGTATTTACATGCATGAGGCTCATGAATAGATTTCCATTTGTTTTTATATACAGACACAGAGAAATGAAAGATGTATTTTGTTTATGGTCATCTGTATTCATCTGAGGGGCGAGGAAATGTCATATTATAGCTTTCTATGTATCAGCACTGACAAATACATCTCTATCTGACTTATTTCTGGAAACACAGATACTGGACTGACATACAGCTAGAACTATGGCTTATTCCATGACAAAGACTGAACAGTTACCACACCTTTGACCCACGCATGTAAAGTTTGGTAACAACTTACACAGTTTACTTTAGCTATTTGATAGGCACTTCAACATGATCTGATACAATTTACTGAATAGCTTGGATAACAGTTTCTTTTCTCTCCATGTCTTTACACGATTATTAAATGAAACTTTCTTCCATGTGAAATACCTACAGTACAGATTCAGAAGGCTCTTCACTCCGTTCCCTTTTTCAAAGATAACTACAGCTTTAAATATGTGCTGTACCTGAGAGGATGCGCACTGAGCTGTTCAAAGTGACAGGCCAGCCATTCTTGAGCCATGTTATCGATGGCAGGGGAATTCCCGAAGCTTCACAAACCAGAGAGATGGGATTCTTCTCCACAGTGCTGATGTTCTCAGGCACCTGCAGGTCACCAGCAATACTTGGGGGAACTACAGAATAAGAGAAAAGTTACTTCAAAACAAATCAAAAAAGCTTTTGCTCTCAAAACATTCTGTCAAGCAAATAATAATTCACTGAAGCTACAATAAACTTGGCAAGGGAGGATCAGTGCAAAACTGAGATTTATTACAATAATGACTTTTCTTTTTAAACGGTGCAACTGCATGGAAAAATTAAAATTTAATTCTACCAGTACTATTACCTTTATCTAATGCCTTAAGGCACCTAACGAGTAACAGTAGTTCTGTCCATTCTACATTAATTATAATTTCCAGTATCTAACAGAACAATACGGAAAATTCTAACATTGTCAAAAATACATTTTTTTTTCTACCTAATTTTTCTGTCTAAAGACACTTGAAAGCCTCTGTGATACAGTGGGATTTACAGAGGAATATTGCAGCTAAACCCCTGTAATCTGATGTCCTGATTCAGTCGCATAGTAACTCCTGAAAGGAGTATCTCCCTTTCTTAGGGATAGAACTCCCTTTCTTTCTTGGTTTTATCCTTTCAAAACATAAATATTCAGAGTTATATGAGGCATAAAAAAACACATGCAAAAAAATGTTCCATTCAAGTTATAGTGGCTGTACCATAGCATCATGCTATAATCCATTCCATCAAGTAATTTTTAGTAATTTTTAAGTAAAATTACAGCAATGAATTATAGTCGGAGGTACCATCTTAAATTCTTCTGAGAGTAAAAAACAAGAGAACTTGTCTGTTAGATACTTGGAATACTGTCTATATTCATGACTGTCTTCTGGTAGAGGCCACACGTAAGGTGTTCTTGGTTAAACCTTAACTTCTATCTCCCAAAACAGAACCCAATAGAATATTTCCTACCATGAAACTCACCCTAATATCATATGAAATTGTACTGTATCTTGCTTTTCTCCTCAGAGAAAAGCAAGATACAGTAGCTAGGGGGAAATTTCTTGGGAAATACAGTAGCTAGGGGGTAGATTGATATTCACACGGACGGAGGTAAGATTTTAATTGGATTTGGATTTTTGTAATACATCTGCAATTGAAACTGCATTATGTATAATGCCTGCAATAAACATGGTTTGCAAATTTAGCTACACAACTATTTCTTGAATATCCTTGGGTGAACTTAAAGGTCTACTTTGTTTGTTATGTATGCCCCACTTTTTGCATACTCACCATGAACATTTAGATCATATTTTCTGTCAGACAGCCCTGCCACATTGACAGCAACACAGACATAGCGGCCTGTGTCTGACACCTGGGCATTTCTCAGTTGAAGAAAGCGACCATTATGAAGTATTCCTATGTCCCTTCCACTGACCAGCGGATGGCCATCCTTCATCCATGTTACTGCTGGTTCTGGAATACCCTGAACCTTGCACTCCAAAGAAATTTCATTTCCCTGGGTGACAACAACCTCTGAAGGGTGGCTACCACTGTTGAATATAGTTGGGCGAACTACAAAAGAAAAAGAAACACAATTTACAAGTCAACTAGAAGCTACTTTTCAGAATATTCACCTGCTTCTGAAAAGAGCAGCAATCAAGCTTGTTGGATGAGCATTTTAATGAAGACAGTTATTGCAGGCCACTACTGCCAGCCCATTTAGGGGCACTCTGCAATTCATAACATTTTCCACGGAGTTGAGAAGTGACAAATAACCTCTCTTTCCTGCAGCCCACAAAATAAAAGTGTTGTTAAAGTAACTTACAGGCGATTTTAAAAATAAAAACAGGAAAATAACTTGAAATTTTAAAAAAGACTGCTCAATATTCTGTCAATCCATCCATATTTTTTGAGATTATCTTCTTCATGGGATTGTTTAAAAATACCTCGCTTTATTTCTGACTGAAAGACAGAATTAGCAGTAAAACTGGAAGATCTAAGCTCAACTAGTTGTTATCACTAATACAGTGACAAGAAACAGTGCACTAAGTAAAGGGGGCTATATCCCTGTAATCATCTCTGGTCAAATGCATTTTAAACAGATTTCTTGGTCAAACTCCAAGTCCAAATCATAAAAATTATATTTACTTATCTCCTCTGAGTATCTTGCATTTGTTCCAGAGTAGACATTTTGCAGTTTAACATCACTATACAGATGACACTTTCATAATGCACCTTTTTCAGAACAGAATATTTAATGGTAACTTACTGTATACTTGCAAACTGTATTCTTTCTTTGCACTTCCAGCTACGTTTGAAGCAATACAAGTGTAAGATGCAGCATCAGACTTCTCGGCAATTGAAATCTGCAATTGCCTGCCTCCAGATAATATCCGTACTCTTCCTGAAAGGTCAGCCACAATTGGAGAGCCTGCAAGAGACATTCTTTCAGATAAAAACACAGAGAATAGTAATGAGCTTGCTCAGGTGGTGTAAAGTCCACTGGCTCATTTAAAAATTACAGAGCAGCACAATTGTCTATTTTAGAACTGCCGTATCAGAGTTTCCCTGGACATCGGAAACCTTGTAGGTAGATTCTGAGGACTTCTCATATTAATTCCTGACTGCATGACACAGAGCAACCTGAGCTAAAGCACAGTAACTTTCGCCATGCTTACATACATCCAAAGTGTCTTGGACACTTCCACAAATTCAGTATCTTCAGTAAAACTTGACTTGTTGCACATATAGTATATGATTGTCTCAGCCAGCCCAGCCAGTACAGCACATCTTACACCTATGTGATGTAGTCTGCACTCCCAGACCATCTGCGTATTGTGTCACATGGCACATGTGAATACACTTCTGCTCAGCAGAAATGGTACAGTCGCAGCTCAGCAAAATGATGTGACATTCTCTGAGCAGAATTTTTAATCTTGGAGACCTAAGATTGGGCAACTATCATCACCTTTATAAACTGCAGGGAGATTTTGTGACAGCAAGAATACACCTCCCACTGATTATTCCTACAAGCTGAATTTCCATTTCTCAGTCACACATTTTAAATCCTCCCTCCGAAAATGTGCATTACATTTCAAAGGTGATGATTAATCTGGCTCCTGCATAACATTGAAAATTGCACTACTTTCTCACTGCCCTTCAAGAATTTCAAGCAGGTTCAAGTTTACTTTCTGCAATTTAAGCGTACATACTTCAGCACTGAAATACATTATTATAACATCTTATAGTGTCCCTTTTTTGGCTTCCAGTAGAGAGGGTTTAAAAAGAGCTTGATAAAATTAATTTTCTCTGAAAATTTTCAGCAGTAAAGAAAGTGTTTTGTAATTAAAATCTGCTCTTTCTACAAGTCATAATTAAAGTAGGCACACACTACACTGAAATGTACCTTCTGAAAAAAAAAAAAAAAAAAAAGATAAATAAGATAAGATTGATTAATAACACAAAAATTACCATACTGGAAGAATTCATCATTTTACTTTGTCTATTATTCTGTCTTCAACAGTGCCCATGCTTAAAAGAAGGTAAAATACCTACTTTCATAAGAACACATTTGTCGATGATTACTTCAAACCCTAAAGCAAAAAGGTGTGAAGACTACTCTTAAATATTACGATGGGATGAGAGAAAGGTTCAGCAAGCCCCCAAAGCAACTGCTATGCTAGATGCATTTTCATCACTTGGCTGTGTGCTACAGCTGCAAAAATCAAAGTAAATTTTGAGGAGACATCTATGTTATGCAAGTGGATCACAAGGTAGAGACCCCCAACTCAGTCCCACAGTACAGCACTGTGACTCAGAGCCACGCCAGCTGGGATACATGAATAACTCTTGAAGCTGTCCCACTGCACTGTGCAACAAGTAAGTGTATTAAGAGGGTTTAAGTGCTTCACTAACATATATAAACTGTCCAGTTTTAAGTCAGCTCAGGAATCTCTGCACTGCACTGTGTTCCCTCCTCCCCTCCTCCCCCCAACACCTTTAGAAATAATGGCATCTAGGCTAAGCACATGTGAGTTAGAGAATGACATAATCTACTGCTGTAGTTTATTTTACTCAATATTGGGATTGTTTAGCTGGCTACATGTTTGTACTCCTCAGAACACACCACCTAAAATGTCCACAGGAAAAAAAAAAAAAAAAAAAAAAAAAAAGGAAAAAAATGGCAAGTCAGAATTATCACATTTGCTTTACAAAAACAGTTTACAGAAATGGATGGTTACTCACCATTCTTTTTCCAGGTAAGACTAGGTGGTGGGATGCCACTAGACTCACATATCAGGCTTATCAGGCTCCCTTCAATTGCTGTCAGCTGAGAGATATCATCTGAGCCATAAATACTTGGTGACACTGAAAAGAAATACCAAATCAGTTCATCATTTGAAATAAAATGGTATCAGCCAACAGTATAACCAAACTGACCATAAAACAAAACTGTCCCATTGTGCTCTGAAGAAATTACAAGGATCGCATTCTCTTCCTTGCCATGCAAACTAGACCCTGCCTGAATAGGGAATATACTTACGAACAACTGCATCTATCTTTCCAGCCTCTGAGGTCTGGTGTATGCATAGGCTCTACTTCTCACTGGCTTTTGAATAGACTTCCCAGTACAGAGCCATTTCTGTGAATTACGTAAACTGACTTTAAGAGGCTGCCCTGCTCATAGCCTTAGCTCATAAACCTAAATCATATGTCAGAAAATAACTTTTAAAATTCAGCCAGTTTCTCCCTTGAATTTATATGGCAATATACTGGCTGCCACATGCAACATGAAGGTCCCCAACCCTTCAACTGCCCTACTATTGCAGACTGCCAGTTTTGTTAAACAGCTCTGTGATTGTAAGCCAGTTGCAGACAAAAGGGACCACTGTTTTCAGTTTCATTCTCAAGGACTTTAGTCCAGTCATTAGGGAAGGGACAATTGCCTTCTTGAAATGGAGGAACCATTCTCTTTAGATGAAAATAGTGCATGTAATACTTGAAAAGAGACCAAACAAAGCAGAGGAGAATGTAGGCTGACAATAGAGTAAAAGTTTGCTAGTGAACAACTTAACCAGTGCATTTAAAATGCACATGACAGTAGACAGCTTCTCCTTCTGACACTTTAGACTAACTTTTTTTTTTTAGCCACGACCAGATGTACGGGTTTCAGAATGACTGACTGCAAGCAAAGAGCTTTATTGTACTGGACTGGCTTCAACCTTTTATTTTGTCCTGCTTCAAGTCACAAAGTTTGTGCCATTCTCTGAGGAGGTACATCTTACATCTAACACATGGGCTGTTTCTTCTAGTTCTGGAACCAGAGTTAGCCCTCAGGATCTCATCAGTCCTCAGTAGGATACATTTCCTGGATTTAAAACTTAGAAATATGGCAGGCAGGACTTTTGGTCCCCGGGTGTAAACAAAGACTAATTCTAAACGGTTACCCACAGATGACTTTCACAGGCAACTTTTGGTTTCTATTAAGTTTAGTCCATCAAAGCTGCTAACTAGCAAAGAATTATCCCATCTCTCAAAACCCTACAGAAATGGTCTCACTGCACAAAAGAATAAACCCTATTCCCTCCTGCACTAAAGGTCCTTTGCAACAGTACAAATCTTACAAATCTGAGGAAGGAAGAGATCTGAGATGATGATGACAAGCTCAGTATATGGACATATACTTTAGCATGGAAACCACATGGCCTTGTATGATACTATAACGTCAACCCCTTAATTTAAACACCAAATAAATAATGACTTTGTTCTGTACTAAGAATTTTAGTTTCATCATTACAAACCCTGTTAGATAATTCTAGCTTTGTGATTTAAAAGCAATAAATTAATTTGCAATAGCAAATAAGGTGTATTTCAACACCTTATATAGTGACAAAGTAATGGTGCAGGAAAAGCTAACCAAAACCAATGGTTTAAATAAATATCATATGCTACATTCATCATGTACTCATAGAAACATTGTACTAATGCTATTACTATGATTTAGATCTAGAAATTTTGCTGAGCAAACAAAGCTAGGTAAAATAGTTTGGTTTTCTTTTTAGATATGAATTTCCATGCTTCAGCATTTAGAAAAGTTGGAGGTTGGTAAGTTGCTCTGTATGAGTGCACAAACAGGAGCTGGATACAAAGCCATTTAGTTTCTGCTCTAAACTATCATCATGCGTGCAAACCCAATCTGACAAGGGCCTACAAAGTAGCTGGTATTAATTTAGAATCTAACCAAAGCAATTCGGAAAATGCATGCACTTTCTTTAAACTGTTAACTACAGCAAATATAATAATGTCACCCTGCACGAACCTCAGCTTTTATGTATTTATGAACTACAGAAAATTTCAGTGTCTCACATCATAACTCCACTCTGAGCTTCATTCCCATTCCTGGAATAAGCTTAAATCTTACCCCAAATATTAACATTATAGTTCTTTTCAGTTTTTCCAGCAACATTTGTCGCTTCACAAGTGTAACGGCCAGTATCCTGTACTTGAGCTCCTTCAATCTAGAAAGAAAATAAAAATCTGGGTTTTTTCTTTTTGCATTGTTGTACAGAGAAGTTACAGGGAGAGGTTGCTCAGTATTTTTGTGTTGCTATAGGTCACAGCCAACACGGGTTCACAAGGAGTAGGTCCTGTTTAACAAATTTAATTTCCTTTTATAAGATCACCCATCTGGTCAATCAAATAAAGCCAGTTGATGTAATCTTTTTGGGTTTCAGTAAAGCTTTCAATATGGTTTTCCATGGGATCCTACTGGACAGAATGTCCAGTATACAACTACAAAAAAAAACATCATGCAATGGGTGAACAGTTGGCTGATGGGCAGGGCTCAAACGGTTATGGTAAATGGGGTCACATCGGGCTGGTGGCCAGTCACCAGTGGGGTCCTCCACGGCTCTATTTTAGGGCCAGTTCTTTTCAATGATTTGAAAATGATTCATAATATTCATAAATGATTCATAAATGATTTGGATGTAGTACTAGAAGGTGTTTTGAGTAAATTTGCTGATGATACTAAACTGGGAGGAGTTGTTGACACTGTTGAGGGTGCAAAGGCCTTGCAGAGAGATCTGTACAGATTGGAGAGCTGGGCAATCACCAACTGCATGAAGTTTAATAAGAGCAAGTGCCGGGTCCTGCACCTGGGACGGGGCAACCTTGGCTATACGTACAGACTGGGGGACGAGACACTGGAGAGCAGCCCCACAGAGAGGGATCTGGGGGTTTTGGTGGATAACAAGCTGAACATGAGCCAGGAGTGTGCCCTGGCAGCCAGAAGGGCCAACCGTATCCTGGGGTGCATCAGCACAGTCGGTCGAGGGAAGTGATTGTCTTGCTCTGCTCTGTGCTGGTGCGGCTTCACCCCGAGCACTGTGTGCAGTTCTGGGCACCACAGCACAAAAAGGACATGAAACTGTTGGAGAGTGTCCAGAGGAGGGCTACAAAAATGGTGAAGGGCCTGGAGGGGAAGATGTATGAGGAACGAGTGAGGTCACTGGGCCTGTTCAGCCTGGAGAAGAGGAGGCTGAGGCATGACCTCATCATGGTCTACAGCTTCCTCATGAGGGGGAGTGGAGGGGCACGTATCGATCTCTTCTCTTTAGTGACCAGTGACAGGACCCACAGGAATGGAGTCAAGCTGTGACATGTAAGGTTCAGACTGGATATCAGGAAAGGTTTCTTCACCGAGAGGGTGCTCACACACTGGAACAGGCTCCGCAGGGACACAGTCACAGCACCAAGCCAGTCGGAGTTTAAGAAGGCTTTGGACTGTGCTCTCAGTCATATGGTCTGAATTTTTGGGTAGACCTGTGTGGTGCCAGGAGTTGCCCTCAATGATTCTTGTGGGTCCAACTCGGGATATTCTATGATTCTAAGTTTTAATTTTTATGTTTACATCTGTCTCCCTAAATAACAGAGGAGCACTCCTGCAAAACCTCTATAGAAACATCTAGTTGTCTGTGATCTCTCAGTCCTTATCTACAGTTCTCTGTTGCACCAGAGGGCCTGATGCTACCCAGCCTCTAACACATATCTAGCACCATCATGATGGGGATACTCCCCAGGAAGCAATCACTGCTGAAGCCTGACCATCCAATTTACCTTCAGTACACTTCCATCTTCAGAGATGCTAAGACCTAGTTTCTTCAGCAAGGGTCGTCCATCTTTGAGCCATGTCAGCACAGGTGGGGGAACAGCATTGCTCT